>NW_026948525.1:14322500-14963824 GCF_035770615.1 Melospiza melodia melodia | reverse complement strand
TCATCCTAATCTTAATCCTTATCCTTATCCTTATCCTTATCCTTATCCTTATCCTTATCCTTATCCTTATCCTTATCCTTATCCTTATCCTTATCCTTATCCTTATCTTTATCCTTAATCTAATCCTAATCCTAATCCTAATCCTAATCCTAATCCTAATCCTAATCCTAATCCTAATCCTAATCCTAATCCTAACCTACAATCCTACTCTAAACTGATTGAGGAATAAATGGTCCTGATGTGATTATCACATTCTTGTCTCCTTCCTCTTCTTCACTGAAACAATCAGTGGCACCAGGCTGGACGCAGGCTCAGCAAATCTTACAAATGGATGCTGCCCAAAGGGAAAAAAAACAGATCAACAAAAAACAATAAACCATGACTTTCCAAGCTCAGTGCTTCACAGGATTCCTCCTGCTCCTAGAAGGATGCAGGAAGAAGAACAATGGGACTGTCTACACCTCCATCTTTATGTGCAGACTTTGCCATCACAGGCAAACCTGGCCCAGAATCCCACTCATCCATTTATACAGGTGTCTTCATCTTGCTGAGATTTTAGCCCTGCCAGTGCTCTAGAAATGGTGCTTTCTGTCCTTGGAGTTTCTTCTTTTCAGGAAACTCCAAAGCCTCTCATTGGTCCCTCTCTTTGAAAGACAGGCACTGTGCTGATTGCCACAGGGACAGAAAGCAGTGTCTGCCTTTCCATGCCCTGCCCCTCGTGTGCTGGATGGCACCTTCCTTCCCAGCAGGGCCAGCCCAGTGGCACTGGGCCCTGCAGTTCCCTCTCTGCCACACAACCTGGCAGTAACCCTGGCACAGTTCCCGTCTGCTTGAGCGTGCCAGGCCGCAGATGGGGCTGGGACAAGTCCCTCCCAGCTGTCCCTGTTTGCATGGCAGAAACCTCTGAGGGTGGGCTGGGGGGCACCAACCAGGGCCCCTCAGAGGCTCACAGTGAGCCCCCCACAGCCCCTCCTGCCCACAGCCAATCTCTGACTGCTCAGCTGGGACTGGCTTCCTTGGGTTCCTCCACCACCATTTCATGTCTCTGTACCCTGCATTGCTCTACTTCAATTTTTTTGCCATTACATAAAACTGAACACCCCACCAAATTACAAAAGAAGGTGACAGAAACAGCCAGAGGACCTCTCTGATTCAGGAAATGCAGAGAGAGGTGGGGTTGCTCAGTGTTGTCAAGAACAGGCCCCAGGGAGACTTTATTGCCACTTTCCAAAACTTCAGAGTGGCTTTGAGGAAAGTTGAGGACATCTTTTTTAACAGGGCCAGTTACAATAGGATGTGGGTGAATATTTTTTAACACAAAAAGGATCTAATCAGAACTTGTTTACTCGGAGCATGGTGTGACCCTGGCACAGCTTGCCCCAAGAGCTTGTAGGTGCCCCATCCCTGCAACCATTCCGGCTCCAGTGGGAAAGGGCTCTGAGAAACTTGATGTCTTTAAAGATGTCCCTGCTCATTGCAGGACACTTGCACCAGAGGACATTTGCAGGGCCCTGCCAGCCCAGCCCAGTCTAGGATTCCTCACTGTTTTCATTTGAAGAGCAGCAAGAATGGAGGTGAGGAGGAAGGGGGCTCATCTGCTGCCTTGGGCTTGAGTGGAGGAGGAGCCCATCCCTCAGAGCCTGTTTCACCTGCAGCCCCTTCACATTTTACCTGCAGGAGCTCCTTGGCAGACCAGCGCCGCGCCTCATCTCTCTGCAGGCAGCAGCTCAGGAAGTCACGCAGGCAGGATGAAAATAGGTTGGGCTGCTGCAGCTTTTGTCTTCCTCCTGTGGCTATCAGGAGTTGAGGCTGGGGAAAAAGGAGACACCAGGCTCCACCTGCTTCTTTCCCATCTGTCACTGCTCTCCCAGATCCCACTGATTAAGCTCCACTCTGCAGTGGCAGTTTCTGCCCTGGCACAGACCCAGAGATGACTTTCCTTTACCAACCAAAAAACCCAAACCCCGATGCAGCCACAGCCTCTCCAACATCCCACAGATCTTGCCTTGGCAGCTGATTTCATATACTGACCTAGTTAGTGGGAGCTACATCAGCAAAAGGACATTTGCTTCTCTGAGGATTCATGCCAGCTTGAGAGGCGTTTTGGAAGAAGGACTTTGCTATACTAACTCTACTGTATCCAAGGGTTAGTACATGGAAAGTATTTCTGCAGTGCTTCTTGGTCCCTTAAGCACCGCTGCCACAAAACAAAACTAATCAAGCTTTTTGCTTTGTTCTTGAAAAGAATGGGAATTGGAGGGAAAGAAAGGAAATCCACCAGGTATTCCTCAGGTAAGGAAACAAATCTTTGGAATCTCATCCTCAACACAGACACATTATGATCCATGCACAAATGTACTGGCATGAAAACGCCTGCTTGGACACACAGGAGCCACCTGCAGCTCTGTTTCTCAGCAGTCTGAAAATTTCTGCTTTCCTTACATGGAAAAGAAAAACCTTTCATGGTCAAATCAGAAGGAGAGGTTCCATCCCTATGGACACCCTCTAGTCATTTGGCTGCTCAAGTCAATGCATAAATGGTAGGCCCATCCCAGAAAGTGCCAGGAAACAAATGGGAGGTTTTGGCAGGCTCTCCACATCACCAGGCTCTGGCTTGGTGACGGGCAGAACGTGACTTGGGCTGGGAGAGAAACACGGTCACTGAGTGTTTCAGCAGCACTGCACAAGAAGCAGAAGAGACTCTGCGGCCTTTACACCCTCATGCCCAGGTTTCAGGCACGTTTCCCAGTGAGAAGAAACTGCACAGGGGGTTAAGTTCCTCTCTAAAAACCAGTGCCTTAGCAACTTTCATGTGTTTGGGCTTCTTTTCTTCATTTCTGGAAATGTAATACCAGTTCTGAGAGGCTTGCCTTGTGGTTTTAGGGGCATCTTCACAGACAGACAAGTGGGAACAACTTGATACCCAAAGCAAATGTTGCCTGAGAAGAGCTGGGGAGTGTTTGCCTGTGGTGAGGCTTGAGCTGTCTGGCAATCCCCTTCCATGATGTGCAGAAACATCCAGCTGCTCCCCAGAACTCAGTCCCTCTGGGCACGCAGGCCTCTGGAAACACCTGACGATTCCAGCCTTTCTCCTGCTCAAGAGCATCTAACCTAAGCTGAGCTCCAGTTTCTTCAGCAAGGCCAAGGATGCTCACTTCCATGCAGCTGACAGTGTCCATGGAGCTCAGCAGGTCTTTCTGATACTCCTCAGGCCAAGGAATTACAGTGTAGATTGGCAAGACATCAGCTGATCATTATCCAGTGTAGTTCATGTGGAACCAAGCTCTAACACGCTGACAAGTCAGGGGGAGAGAGCTCATTCTGCTTTTGCAAGATGGTATTTAGAAACATAAGACACCAACTTGGAACTATTCAAACCTCAACTTGCAGAATCCATCTCAAACAGACAAAAATAACAATGGCAAGAGGCCTTGGAGTCTCCATAAAAATGCCCACCACTGTCATGATAAGTCTGTGCTCATGGCACTGAAATAGATGGTGACCAAAGAGACTTTGCTATTATCCTCTTTAACCCAAAGGAGAATTTCAAAGCCAGAAATGGCAATGCACTCCCCTTGTGTACAAATAATTGATGCGGCTTTCTGTCCTTTTCCCACATCACCAGAGGTGACAAAGAGGGTTTTATCCTGACTCTCAGCTGAGCTCAGCCACTGGCCATGGTGGGGAGCTGGAGCCCTCCCTGTCATTATAACAGTGCAGGCCAGGGATGGCCCTGCTCCTGTGGTAAAGAAACACAGCACTGGTGTCAACTGCCCACGCTGGATCCCTGCCCAGGCACCTGCCTGCAAGCTCATCAACTTGTTAAAGTACCCAGAAACAGCCAAGGGTTTGGCAAACAATTCTAACTGCAGTCAGAGAAAAACACATCCTAAAATTATCCAGGCCACCCACACACGTGACTGAACAATGTACAGATGACTTGAAAGCCTGAAAGTTTCAACAACCACAGGATTTGGAAAAGATGCTACAGAATGGAAGAGAAGAGCTGCATTTAAAAAATGAAAAAGCAAGCAGAACTGCTTGGGCATTGCTTTGGTAGTAGGTTTTTTTCTCTTTTCCTTTTTTGTTTACTCTTCTTTTTCCTTTTTTTCTATGTTTTCTATAAAATTGAAACTGAAAAGGTCTAACCTCCATTGCTCAGGATGTTTATCACATGTCTACCCTGTCCACTGAAAAATTCTTGTCCTTCAGAAACAGAGTTCCAACATTGTTCAAAAAACAAGTGGGAAATGTCAGGCACGGCTGGAGGCCAAAATGGCAGGTTTCTGAACTGGTTAGGTTTCTGAACTGCCACTTCCCTTTCTGATACAACCAAAGCTACAGCAGATGCTGTTGTGTTGCAGGGGCATTTTTAGAAGGGGACCTTGGTGGAAGTGGTGCCAGCAGATGGAAATGGGATTTTGTCCAATGGCACACACAACATGGGACAGGTGAGAAAGACAGTGGAATCAGTGAGTATTTACACCTTACCAAGACAGGAGTTGCATTCCAGGAAGGAACTTCTCGTTCCACCATTTCGATGCCCACAATTCCCAAAGACCATATGTCCACTTTGGGGCCACATGGTTGACCTGTCACCACTTCAGGCGCCAGCCACCCAGCAGCGCTGGCCATGGAGCTCCATCTGCCCTGCTCAGGGCTGAGCTGAGCAAAGAGGCCAAAGTCAGCTGTGGAGAAAACAACAAACCATGAAAGCCAGCTCCAGTTAGGAAACCAAGCAAAAGAATTCCTCACTCTCAGGCTAAGAATGGGCTGTTGAATCTCCTGGAGAACTGTCCATGCTCGATTTCCTTGGGGCTTTAGCCAAGGGAGTATGGAATTGGCCACTTCCAAAAAACCCCAGGTTTCTTAATGCTGCTCACAGCAGTGGACTTCATTCCCCTGAAGCTTTAGATTGTAGATCCCTCTGTCTAGAAGGGACACACACAGAGCAAGGCCACTCTTGACTGCTTGTGGTTCCTTATACCTCTGTGCACATTGCAACTGTGCCCTCAGCTCGCAGCAGGGGTCCCTGCACTGCCACCAGCACCATTTTTGGGGAGCTGGCAGTCACGCCAAGCAGCCCCACCCCCACATCCCTGGAATGCTGCACCTGACCAAGAATATACTGACCCAGCTTGACAGAACCATCAGTTCTGAGAAGGATGTTGCTGCTCTTCACATCTTGGTGGATGACATGGTTTGAATGAAGAAAATCCAGTCCTTGCAGGCACTGAGCGAGAAAACAGAAAGAGGAGGGCAAAAATGAGTGATGTGATTTCATCACACAAGAAAGGAGACAAAGAATCGAATGGGGGAATGGGGAGTAAGGGCAGAACAGTAATGGCCACTGAGAGGAAGAGCTTGCTGCTCCAACACTTGCAGGACAGGACCTTTCTGAGGAAAGGCACATCAGCTTTTGAAAGAGCAACAGCACCTGCTGTTGTAGGCTGTCCCCTGCAAACCAGCCAGGACGACTCCTGCTGCAGTGGACCTGCTTTTTCCATGCAGAGGATAAAGGAGGGGTTTGGAAAGGAAAAGTCCCTCCCTTTGATGTTTAGTGGATCACTTTTGTGTGGGAGGCTGCATGGAAAAGATTTTCTTGCTGGCCTCAGCACAGGCTTGGAAGTATCACACCAGTCACTTTGCGGAAGCAAAGAGCATTTTGGCTGCACTTCTATCCTTTTCAGCTGAGGACTGTGAGAAATGAGTCTTTTTTCTTTGCTGGTCTTTTCAAATCCTGCCACCAGCACTTTGCTTTTACAGGCAAGGAATGCAGCGAAGACAGACTCCAGGCAAACATTTAGAGAGGCAAGGTAGAGAACAGAAAATACAAATAAAAATACAAGAGACAGAGCGAGAATACAACAGCAGGAGATAAGAGTACTGGCACTGAGTACAGGGAGTGCAGGGGCACTGGCAGGCCTTTCCCTTGAGATGCTTTTACTTGCCCATAGCATACCAGCAACACAGAAACAAAGCTCGGCACAGGAAATCACTTCAGCTCTGAGCCCCTGTTTCCCAGACAATCCTGCCGAAGCCCTTGGAAACACAGATGGGATTGCTGACCTCCCGACTGATGGCTGCCATCTCATCTTCCGACAGGTAGGTCTGGCTGATGACATTGCTCAGAGTGCCTCCATCCATGTACTCCATTATCAGGGACAGTTCCTCACCCACAAGGTAGCTGAAAGAAGGAAACAAGGGCATGGAGATGAATGTACATGGCTAAGTTGCTGTTTGGAAAAGACAGGTTGGTTCTTCTTTTCAGGTCCCTTTGAGACAAAGACAAAATAAAGGAAGAGACATTCCCTCTTGGCTGTGCATTGTTTGCCATCTGTGCAGTCTCAAGGAGAAAGGCGCAGCTGCAAAAAAGGAGATGTCTTAGATGGGCAGCAAGCAAAATGTGCAGTTTAGTAACAGCCCAGATAAAAAAACCTGTCATGCATGGTGTTTCTGGAAAAAAAGTATCTAGTCTTCCTGGCATGCATAGCAATGGAAAACAGTGGCAACAATCCAAGGGAAATCCTTGTTAGTTTAGAAGACACTTGAAAAAAATCAAGCTCCAAAACAAAGTGGTGGCTGTGAATATAGAGATCATTGATTTAGTAAGACACAACTCATCCGGGTTTTTGAACAATTTTCAAATACCATGTGCCAGCGAAGACTAATGCAGACAAAATGCAATCTCTTCCCATCCACTGGAGATGAAAAGAGCAATAATAATTAGCCAATAATTACAGCTCTATTTTCTGCCAGTGGCCAAAGTGGGATTTTACCTTGCATGTTTGCAACATGCAAACAAACATTCATGGGACAAAAGCACAACTCACCTGTCTAAACAGTTGACCAGGTTGGGATTTCTATTCACCTTCATGACCATGAGTTCGTTGACTTTTAGTTCCTTCTTCCTCAGTCCTTGAAGCTGTATTTTCTTGATGGCCACCTAAAACGACATTGAAAATCAGTAACTTGAGACGTTGGTGGCATGAGACCACAAGGCACATGGAGCAAGTGATTTTGCAATGACACAGCTGAGCTGTGCCAAACTGCCTTGTGATTAGGCACTGCAGTAATTAGGAACTGACATTCCAACAGCCCATTTCTCTGCTCCCTTGGGAGCCAGTTACAGGACACGTGGGGCCACTGACATTTTGCCTTGACCACTTGGTAATAGCAGTGTCTCAGTTATCACCCACAAACCTCTGACCACACTCTCTGCTGCTTGGTTTGGGACTCAGAACTTAATACTCTGTGGATGCATCCTGGGCTATGGGCAGGGCTTAGGGCTTTCAGGGACACCTTGCAGATCTCTCCCTATGTGCAGTTCCCAAGTGCAGCAGTGCAGGTGGCTAAGGAACTACCAGTAACTTTCAGATGGATTTGCTGGCAGCCAGAAATGAGAATTCAGGACTCTGAAGCTGTAGCCCCAAAGAGCAGTGAGGTGCTTGCAGGCACCACCTTTGTTTTAGCAGTGGAGAGTGAGTGAGCGCGTCCTTCTCTGAAAGGAACCGCTGCCCTCCGTGCCTTCCTTCCGGCAGCTGAGGAGGACAAAGTCCCAAATGTGTTCTGTGGGCTGGCACCAGTCTGTGCTTCTTGTGCCTTTTCAGCACAGCTCTGCCCAAAGCTCCAGCCACAGCTCACACCAGAGGGGAAAGCCCTCGAGTGCAGCACAGTCTGCAGGGGCTGTTGACATTTACCTCTCCTCCTGTGGCAGTGTCAAGTGCTTTACAAACATCTCCAAAAGTCCTAGAAACAAAACAGAAGCAGAGAGAGGAGAAGCCATTTAGATCTTGCAGTGAAAGCCAGCCCACACAGGAGATCTCTGCTGTAAATACCGCAGACCTGCAGGACACTGGAAACATTGAGATGTGTTTGACAATGCCTTCTGAGCACACTTAGAAATTCTGATCAGCACTGACAATCTAAGCCCAGTGCCTGAACACATTTGCAGCTTGTCTGACTTCACACTTGATACCTATTCCGCCAGCAAAACATCTGATGCATAGTTTTGTAAAATTAACTTTGCTTGGACTCACCCACTGCCAATATTTTCCAGTTCAATGTATTTTAGAATAGGATTTTCCATCTTCACCATTCTCCCTGAGGGAAACAAAATGCAAGATGTTCACTTCAAAGCAGAGATCTCACCTTCTAGGAGATACAAAAGGCAGCCCCACTGTCTGGAGCTCTGAGCCCTCCCTTTGTGGACAGCTGACTAACAACAACAGGGACAGGAACTGGAACAACAAGAAAAGAACAACAGGCCCACAGCACAAGTGGCTGGCACAGAGACTGATTTCCAGCATCCTTTGAAGGGAGAGACCTCTTGACAGCAGGCACACAGGGAAGCACAGGGAGATACATTCAGAGGAGTCTGAGACCAGAAGAGAATGCCTACCAAGGCAAGTAAGTTTGTCATCTAGAAACATTAAGGAGAGCTGGAACTAACAGTGCCTTTGTTTTCTTGGGAATAAACACTGTGAGATTTATAAAAGGTTTCCTACTTGCTAAGATTAAGTGCACCAGGACATCTAGAATCAATTCCTCTGAACAGATGCCAAGTTCAGGACAGGAGGAATATTGCCAAGTGTTCCCATCTTTTCCACCTTGCAGCAGTTTGCCAGAAGAATGCCTCTGTGTTTGTAAACCAGAGCAGCTCATGCTAGAACCAATCCCCATGGGGCTTCCAGCATCAGGACCCTCACCCTTTATGAGCAGGCTGAGTCCAAAGACGCCCTTGCCCATGCCCTGCATGAAGAACCGCGCCGCTTCTCTTCACCCTGACAGCGCGGATCAGTCGCTCCCATTGCACTCGCCCTCTCAGCACTGCACACGTCCCCATCTTCCCAACCCGGCACGGTGGGCACGGGCACAGAGGACAGCAGTGCTCCTCAGGCGTCCCTGTGACACAGAGAGCTGCCCAGAGGAGATGCTGACCCTCTTGTGAGCCCAGGCCGTGCGAGGCAGAAGCCGGCCCAGAGCAGGGGCTGCTGCCTCAGGCAGCTCCGCGCTGCAGAAGCCGGGCAGCAGCGGGACCCTCCCAGCTAAGGAAGGCTCCAGCCTCTGCATTCCCACAGCCCTCAGGGACAGGGCAGAGACCACAACAAGGCTGGCAAAGCCCAAGCATGAGCACTGACAGGCACTGATGGGAAGAAGCCAGAGTGAGCCTGAGCCCCGGACAAGCTGTTGCCCCCATTCAGGACACAACAGGATGGGCTTTGAGATCAGCCACACCCAGGCACAGATCAGTGCCCTTTTTGTCCCAACAGGTGATGGTAGACACAGAATCCACTGGGCTCTCTTCTAAACCCTACCAGATCTTATCTGAGAGCACAGCACTGGCAGCTGTTAAGGGCAAGAAGCAGATTCATTGGGTTGTGCTGCAGAATCACAAAGGGCTTGATGTGTTCTCCTAGAGACTGATCTCAGCAGGGCTTCTGCCAGTGGCTAGGACTCAAGCAGTCACAGCCTTCTGCTGATCCAGGAACAATCCCTGATTCTGCCTTCGGCAGAGAGGGAAGCCCAGGCAAACTCCAGCCAGTCTAAGCTGCCCTCAGAGGCAGCAGGAACACCCAGAGCTCTCTCTTGCTGCCTCGGAGCACTGCCAGCATTTCTGTGACACTAAACTGATCAGAACCCTTGGTACAGCTATGCTGACATGTGCACACAACACACTGTCCCTCAGATAAAAAAGATACCAGACGTACTCTGCTGCTCCAGGGAGTCACCCGCCATCTCCTGTTGCTGAGCAGCAGCTGGGTCAGCATGGGAGGTGAACCAAGGGCTCAGGCTGCACTTCTTCAGCTGGGGAGCAAAGGCTCCTTGGGATGGCACTGCTGCTTCTGCAGCAGCTTCAGTGTCAGAGTCGGTGTAGATCTGAGACAAGAAATGAGTTGATGTCAGGAAGGTGTGGCAGAGATTGCCCTGAAATGCAAGAGAGATTGCCATTTGAAATGCAAGCTCTTAGGAAGCTGCTGTCAGCCACATGCAGAGCTCTTCAACTGGATTGCTTTGGATGTCCCCTTGTGAAACCAAATGGTCAAAAGCAAAGGCTGGTTTGACTCGAGTTCATAGCCAGTTTCTTGTTCTAAAGAATGACTGCAGCAACGACCGCTCCACTTCTCTCAAAGACTCCTTTCCCCCTCCTAGGTCTGCAGATACATTTGCAGCTCCTCATTCTAATATTCTACCTCCTGCCATGAAATTCTCTTTTTCTGCACCTTCCTCGGGACATGCTTGTCCTGCAGCATCTCTGGGTGGGTCAGTTCCTGGGCCTCATGCCAGCCTCGGGGCTCTTGGTTGCCCGTCATTTGCTGGAACCCTCTGCAGGCTGCCAGGTAGGATGGCGACACTTCCACCTCAAGTCAAACAGAACAAAGCAGTCAGAGACTACAGCTTGTCCCCGTCTGCCAGGAGACATCGACTGGGAAGAAAGTAAAGGACAGGAGCAGATCTGCAAGGGATACAGACAGCTTGTAGCTCGTATTCCAAATCTATGTGAGTGACCATGTTCACCTGCAAAAACACCTCAAGAAACAAGGTCACCTGGAAGAAGCCAGCAGGAGTTCATTTGGATGACTGCTGGCTAAATGGCCAAAGGAGTAATGCCACTGTCTAGAGCATCAGCTGAGATCCAGCAGAGCAGGAAGTGTCCTTGAGAGCAGCTCTGACAGAGGCCTCATCAGGATGGCACTCAGAGGCATCACCCACCCCTGCTGCTCTGCACTGGGAAGGCAAGGAGGGCAGAAACCACCCTTGGGTGACTGCAGTGCTGATGGCTATTTCCCTCACTTGCTTTTCTAGAGCCTTTTGCACCTGAAGGAGGCAATTCATTTTCTCTTGGATGATTTTAATTTTTTCGTCTAGCCTCTTCTTCCTTGCCTTGGTCCTAGCCTCAGTTTCCTGCAGCTGTGCCTGCATCTGTTTGTCAATTTTCTGTAAACAACAACGGAAAGGACTCTCTTTCATGAGTAGAGTGGCTGCCATTCCTTCATTCACCTGTTTTTGTTGATTACCCCTGTGCATAGGGAGATTCTTCTCCTCTTGGATGTCTTCATTCCTCCTCTTCACTGCCATGTTGTCACTCTGAGCTTCAGGCAGCTCTGCTTGTGGCTCTGCCTTGATGTTCTGTACACACAAAAGCAGAGCAAGTGACTGAGAGCTGCCATCAAGCTCAGCTTTTCCCTCTTTTAGCCTCAAAATCACATTTATTCAGCCCCTTCTTTCTGCTTCCCTACCCAGCTCTGTTTCCACTGTAACCCTCCTGTGCTGGTGCTGATCTCTGCAGATTGCAAGGCTCTGTGCTTCCATTGCCTGTGGGACTCCTGGCCTCCTCAGTCCCAGGAGCTCTGGTTGATGCCCCTCTCCCTGCCCTTCCCTCTGTGCCCTGGCCAGTCAGGCTTACCTGGCCATTCTCCTGTGGCTCTTCCACCTGCTGCCTGAGCTGCTCTTCCTGCCCTCGGGCAGGGAACAGCACTCCCTGAGTCTGGCATGGCAGCTCAGATGAGGCAGTGTGCTCCTGCTCTTTCTCTCAAAGCACCTGCACAGAAAGGAAGAGAAGATGGGTTTCAACTTCCCATACGCCCTTTGTGGGCCAAGACTCACAGACTGCTGGGCTCACACCTTCCCAAAGCACTGTGCTGCTGCTCTCCTGGGTCCTTCTCTGCCCGAGGGGAGGCACAGATTCCAAAGTGACCCTGGCCCTACAATCAGGGGCCATCTGGGACTGAAGCTCCAGCAGCCTCTCAGGCAGCTGACAGGGAAGGGCTGGCATTTCTCAAGGGTCTGGTGAGGGCCTCCCTCTGCTTCTGCTGTGTCCTGTTTGTCTCTCCTGAAGGGATGCCTTTAGGTGAGCTTTGCATCTTCCACTGCTTTGGAGCAGAGTCAGGAGGATTTAAATAGATACATAGATAGACAGACAGATCTCACTTTTATAATCTCTCTTTACTGTACTGTGGTATTTACATTCTTTGAATGGAGAGAGATATAATTCTCTCTCCTAGGTTTTTTTTAAGGGAAGGTAGTGAGAAACTTAGAGAAGAAGAGAAAACAATTCTAATCTCTACTGGCTGTTCTTGTTTTTTAGTATAGGAAGAATGTGTTATAGTGATTGTTTTCTGAAAGTGATTTGTTAGTTGGATTTTAGTGATAGTTGTTTAGACTGATTAGTTAATTAGATAAAAGACTGCCTGCAGACAGTCACGAGTTTTTCTTTAGTAGCTTTTTAGTGAAGTATCTCTTTAGTATAGTTTTAATATAGTACTAGTGTAATATAACATAGCTTAAGAAAGCATTTGTTTAACCTTCTTAATCATAGAGCCAAAGCACATTATTCCCCACGTGGGGGTCACCCTGAATCAATCCTGTCCTTTCTGTCGCTACACACATCAGCACTCGGTAGCAGTGCCCCGATCAGCAGCCATCCTGAATTTGCTCTCCTGTTGCTTCAGTAACCCACACTCTTGGGGAATCTGGAGCATGTGGGTCCCTATGGAATGCAACCAGACCCAGAGCATTGCACTGGGAACGGCTCTCTTTGTGCATCTGTGCTCGGGCAAGTTCTTCTCTTGGACTCGCCCACACTGATGGTGCTAAAGTGGCTGGAATCAGAAATGCAGCCCAGCCCCTCCCAGCTCCTCTAATCTCTGAGCACCAGCTGGAATGCAAGGGCATTGATTTCCTACTCACTTCCCAAACACAACACACACTGAATCCCTGGGACGCCAAAACACATGGGAGCCGTTAACTTGAAAATGATGGGCAAGCCCTACTGGCTGGTCTGGCACCAGAACAGCTCGTTCTGCACCAACATCCCTGCCCCAAACTATGTGTTCTTGTGCAAAAATACTGCATTATCCAGAACTGCCTCCTTGAACATTAAAATTCTAGCAGAATTTCTGCCAGTGCTGTAAAAGGGCAGGAAAGATTGAGAAAAAAGCTCCCTTGCTCTCTGGAGAAGGAGAAATTGCACAAGGCTTGTCCTTCTAGCAAACAAACAAATAAACAAAATATGAAAGTGTTACCCACACCAGTGTCTAAAGCACTTGGATGCAGTGAAGGGATGTCTGGCAGGGAAAAAGCCCTCGTGCTGAGCATTGGCTCTATGGATCCAAGGCAGGGATCAATGGCAGTCTGCCTGAAGGTCCCTCATGAGCCCCCATTGTCCAGGCTAAAGCTCCCTCAGCACCTTCTCCCTGGCCTTGTGCTGCACCCCTTGCCCAGCTCCCCTGTCCCTCTGTGCCCACGCTGCAGCCCCTCCATGACTTTCTGCTTCCCAGGGCCCACAGCTGCACACAGCACTCCAGCTGTGGCCGCAGCGCTGCCCAGCACAGGCCACGCTCCCTGCCCTGCTCCTGCTGCCCCACTGCTGCTGGCACAGCCACCGTGCCCTTGGCCTTCTTGGGCCCCTGGCCCCACGCTGCCTCATCTTCAGCTGCTCACGGCCGCCAGCCCTGCGTCCTTTGGGCCCACGCAGCTCCCCAGCCACAAAGGTGCCCATTGCACTTCAGATACAGCAGGCATCATTGCAAGGTGTACATCCTGGGTTTAGCATTACAAGACAGCAGTCAAGGACTTGCAGCTTTGCTCGCACTCTAGGCTCCAATGCAGTTTTCAAATGCAGTTTTCAAAGCATACTACACAATAGAAGGTATCGACAGACACATGCAGTGTCTGGTTTTTGCCTCAGAAGAAGGGTTCAGAACTACTCCCTTTGTTTCTTTTGCCATGCCTGACAAGAATGCCCCCCCACAGCTTCATGGACAACACAGTCATCTCCTTGCAGCTTATCAAAGACCAAGAAACAGGCAGACTCAGAGCACCTATCTGCTCTGCTACTGGCTGCTCTGCCTGAAGAGGCAAAAGAGCAACCTGGCAACAAAGGCACCAAAATCCCTGACTTCAAGCAGCAACTCTACATCCCCAGCGTGTCTCTGAAATACTCCCAAGTAAACACACCCAAGAAGTTTGTGGAGACAAAGCACCAGAAAGAACTTGTGTGGTCAGATCAACATTTTTTTGTGCCTGCAGCTACTTGGCCAGTCTGTGCAGGGGGACAGGTCTCTCCACGCCACAGTGTCCCCTGTGTTTACAACAAGGCTGAGCACAGTGTCTTTGACATGCTCCCTCCTCTGGGAACAGGGAGCCTTCATGCTTCAGGCTGGCCCCTATCAAAATGCCAGGCAGCTGGTGCTAAACATGACAGACCAAAGCCCATTGTCCAGCTGTCACAGGCTGGGGGCAATCACTGGGTCCTGGCAGGACTCCAGTACTCAGCATCCTCAGCCAGCAACAGCAAGTGCTGGCTGGTCAGAAACTTGCAGCTCTGGCCTGCACTAAAGACAGCAGCATACACAGCTGGCACTTACTGGCTCAGAATGTTCAGGCTGTGGTGTGAGCACAGCTGGAGGCTGGCGCTCACCCACCTCATTTGCCTCCTCTTCGGCCTCCTCTCCATGAGCAGAGGGAGCCAGGGGAGAGACTGCTGTTGGTTCTGTGATCTGTGGACAGACAGCAGTATGAGGGACACAAAGTTACCTATAATTTATAACCTTATTTCTAGTCAGCACTTTAATCTATTCAGCTCTATTTCTACAACCAGCTCTGCTAAGGACAAATCAGAAACTTTGATAACAATGGGATTCTAAGTCACTGACACTAAATTTAAATGGGCTAATTCAACAGAATTGCTAATAGTTCTGAATTAGACATTTCGCCCTGGCTACTATCAAGAAGCAACATTCTCTCTGCAAAATGAGCTTTTCATTCCTTGAAAGTTCTTAAATGGAAAATTAGGAAATAGCCAGCGATGCCTTTGTTATTGCTGCTGCAGACATGGAAATGGATTTTCTTTCAGCCTGCCCAGCTGGCCCTCTACACTCTACTGCCACAGGCCAAGCTCACAGCTTGTTCTACAATTCTTAAGCACCAGGAACATGAAATGTTCCTTTCTCACTCACCTCAGGATCAGCACCTCTGAATACACGCTTCAGGTGACCTGGAGTGGGCAACGGAAAATGAACAAGTGCTGTGACAAAACAAGTGCTGTGGGCTGCTGAATCCCACAGAAGAGAAGAAGTCAACCCAAACAGAGAGTATTTTTCTTTATCAACATCCCTCCACATGACATAGTTCCTTCACACAGCCAGCAAGAGATCAGGACAATAATCTTGGTTGTGCCTACACTTTGGCCAGTTTAGCCAGTAAATTAATACAAACATGATCAAGAAAATGCAAATTCTTCTTCAACACTCGGTGCTTCTGTTCTGTCCAGCAGATAAAGCAGCTATTGTTCTCTTGTCTTTCAGGTACTTTTTTAAAAAAAGAAGTTGCATGCACTAATTCCCATTAAGTTGCTGAAAACAGTCACCCAGAAAACCTTGCCCCGAACCCCCCTGAGCTGTGGCAGTTCTGCTGTGAAACAGCACAGCAGCAGCTCCAGGCTCAGGAGCAGACACTCACTGCTTTGGCGTTTGCACTTCACTGCAAAGGGAATCACTCTTTTAGCACTCAGTCAAGGGTCAAAATAGACAGTCAAATCCTTTCATTACAAAATTTGGAACAAAAGAAGCTTTCCCTGAGTTCTGGGGAGAACTACAAAGTCCTTAGAAGGCCTTCTGAGAAGGCCTCCCAGGCTGCATTTTGGAAGTTGTCCTGCTTGTCCCAGCAACCTGAGGAAATGACAGACTCTGCTGCCACAGACTCTCCCGTGGAGGGAATGGAGCCCTGCAGGTTCCCCTGCAAATGCTGCCCCTGTGCCTACAGGCACCCCCTTTTAGCTGAACCTCTTGAGAGGAGCTTTACCAAACCAGTGGCATCCTAATGCTCTTTCTCTTTCAAAATCAGAAATTCAGCCCCCAAGAAAGAGCAGGAACACATACAAAAGCCAGGTAAGGATACACCCTAACCTAAGTAGAATGGAAAACTCTACTTACGTGCAAAGTGTGTAACGTAATACGCGGAAAAAGAAATGCCATAAGCAGCAAAAGCTGCTGTGGCCAGATGGTGAAACATTGTCAATTTTGAAAGTTAGGTAAATAGAAGAAACAAGGCTCTTGTCAGTGGGCAGCTACCCACTGACAAATACCCCAACCAGAAAAGTTCTCCTCAACTGAGCAAGGCCTAGGGCTGCTCTGACACTCAGGCCTTCTGTGCACCAAGGCAACCTTCTGATGTCACAACGACAAGGTGGCAACCATGCCCTGACATCACAAAGCAAACGCTCCATGTTGGTCTGTGAGTTTATGCAAAGCAAAAACCAACCTTCCCTACAGCAAACACAAAAGAGCCTGGGAAGATTTCTGTGTTACAAAGCAGCACAAATTCCCTTAATGGGCCAAACCCTGTTGTTCAGGGATCCAAGAGGAACTCCAGGAGTGCCCCAAGCACCTACAGCCTGTACCCCAACTGAGCACTCAGATGGGACCCAAGCAAAGGAAACCAGAACAAGATAATGGCCCACAGCATTGCACATGTGAGAAATGACTCTCACTTTTAAAATTTTAAGGGTTTAATAAACCTTAACAAAGGACTGAATAAGGAAAAATTGCAGCATTGGGAGTCTCTGTGACAAGCAGCCATGTGCTCATCTACAAAAACGATGCTCTGCCTTTTATACCCTTAGCTCCTCTAAAAGTTTTGTCAGTCAACTTTTTCTCTGCTGTCCATTGGAGGATATTACTTTCTTGCATCCTGACTGGAGGTCAGGTGTTGTACACCCTGCCTGCTGGTCACAAGCCCGGCCTCCCCAAATGCCCCGACTACCAAGGCTATTACAAGGGGGATGGGAAAGAGGACTATGGGAGGATATATTACATTACCATCACTGCACATTTGAACATCCACATAACATCTACTTCTTAATTGTCAGACCCAACTATTGCATTACTCGTCTAGAACACACTGAACCAGGAGAGAAGCCACTGTTGACATCACAGCTGAAATCCTTCCTAACAAATCTCCCCACATATTTGCACCTTTATTGGACATGCCCAGGGCTCCGGTGCGGGTACATCTCTGCCTCTCTTCCCCTTTGGCAGCAGTCGAACTGGCAGCATCTGCCCGCCAGCAGCAGCTGCCCCCAGCTGGGAACGCCACTGGCGGTGCTGATTTCCAGAGGCTTCTGTGTGCCAGGGGAAGCCAAGGCAGGAGCGGGTTGAACGGTGCTGGCGCTGCTGCTGCTCTGTGCCAGAGAGCCCCGGCTGGGCAGGGCACGGTGCCCACTGCGCTGCGGGCTCCTTCTCCTGCCACAGCTGGGCACACCTGGCAACAAGGCATGACAACCTGTGGGCAAGCCAAGGGGTTTCTGGGGCTGCACTGCTCTGCACACACCCAGCACACCTGCAGCACAGAATTTTAACCCTCAAACAGGTAAACCAAAGGGAAACAGCTGGAAAAGATTTCATGTTGACCATTCTTACCTGCTCAACAGAAGTCTTCAAAATGAACGTTACCAAGTAGGGCCCAATTCCTGCTGCCAGCTCAGGGTTAGAAGAGAGGCAATCCTTGATCTCAGCACTGGGTGTGTGGGGAATCACTTCCCTAACACGTGCACACCCAGCAATCTCACTTACTAGTTTGTGTCCATCAATCTAAGACATATTCAATACTTTGCTGAAACTCACAGGCTAAATATTCCCCTATCACAGACATCTTTTCATTAAAATCCTTTCGTTAGGATTTTTCCTGCTGAAGCTGAGAAGTTGCAGCAACAAAGTGTAAACAATTGTTATCTACTGCTGTGGAATGTAACAGGTGGATGCATGATTGGTCTCCTGTGGATGTTTGGATTTACTGACCACTCATGGCAGAGCTGGGTCTCGCTCTCTGCCAGGAGACAGACCTTTGGTATTCATTCCTTTTATATTCTTAGCTTAGCTAGCTTTCTGACAACTTTTCCTTCTATTTCTTTTAGTATAGTTATAATGTAATATATATCATAAAATAATAAATCAAGCCTTCTGAACATGAGGTCAACATTCTCGCCTCTCTCTTCATCCTGCAACCTTTGTGACCATCATCACATTCCCCCAAATTATTTGATTTACTGATTGATACTTATTGACACTTAAACCACTTCTCCGAATTTACTGACATGAGAATAGGAGTGTCCTGTAGGTCCCTGCCAGTCTTTGACACAGGTTCAGGAGGAGACAGACCCATGCACAAAATAACCCAGGACAAAACTGGGCTTGCAAAGCAAATTCATTCTATTTGTTGCACTAGCAAATAATACATACCAAGCCCTGGATTCCTAAAAATTTGCTGAGCAGGAGAAGGAGGTGGAGTGTGGTGCTCAGCAGGAGGGGCAGGTAGGCAATGCACTTTCAGGACATCCCCTGGATCAAAACACTGTGCATCTCATCCTTCTCACCCTTCCAGCTCAGAACCAGGCCTGGGATCTCCTGCTCAGGAGTGGAATTTCCCAGTTACAGCATTGGCTCACACATGCCTGGTGTGTGAGATGAGGCCAATGAATCCAGGATTTAAAAGAACTGTAAGAGTTAAAATTTTAGCAAGATTTAGTTAGGGGGAAAGAGTATAGCAAGAAGAGTAGAAATAATAGGGGATAGTTAATTTTTAGCAGATAAGGTAGTTAAGGCTAGGGTAATATATCACTTGCCTGTCTTTACTATGTTTAAAGAAGCAGGATGGGATGCGGATTTCTTTGGACAAAGAAGAGGACCGTAGCCTGCACCTGGGCCCTGAAACTTCAGCTATAGCCAAGGGGTGTGAAAGCCTGCCAACAGGTCATAAGGAAAGAGATCAAATTGAGGAAGACGTCTTGGCCTTCATCAGAAGGAGACCATTCCCCACTTTAAAACCCACCAACCCATTTGAAGTGAAAGACTGCAGAAATGTGAAGGAACTTTGGACTCAATTATAATACATTTTAATTCAAAGGAGGGTAGGCAGTGTTATCTAATGAATATGTGTTAGGTTTTTTGGGATTTATATGAATGTGTAAGATATTTTAGATGAGTAGAGATGAGAGAGAGCGCCAGTGATTCTTCACACATGTCTTTAGGAGACAACTCCTCCTGTGCCTGGCTGTAATAAACACACCACCTCCTACCTTTAACTGTGGGGAGTTCTATTCCACACCTCATTTGGTGACCGCGGCAGGAACGCTTCCCTGCTCCAGCAAGAACATCCGGGCTCTGGACGTCTCTGGGCACTGCCAGGACATTCCTTTCCTGGAGGCACCTCCGCTCTCGGCTGCTCCTCGTGGGGGACAGACAAGACTGCTGGCACTGTGGAGAAAGGAACGTTTAACTCTGTATAAAGTAACCCGTAAGGCGTATGCAGGGGAAGGGCTGTTCACAAGTCACACAGAGATGTCCTGTGCACAACGTACGCCTGTGCAGTTTTGGCTTGGGTCTGGCTGATGGCAGAAAGGATTTGCTTTGTCAATAAGGACCTGCTAGGAATTCTGGGGGTGAATTGAGCAAATCCTGTTTTATTGCTGCTGTTTTTCCTGTGTGTTGTAATTGTGGTTGTATTTTCAGTGTGTGAATGTTTGAGGAAGATGATGTGGGTGGATGCCGATGTGGTGTATGGTGTGTGTTGTGTTGAGAAGAGTGAGCTCTCTGTCCCCTCATCAAGAGATATTCCCTTCCCGGTGAGCCTGTGTGTGTGGACTTTCTAGGTGCAGGGATTGGTACTCCCTGTGACACCTGGTGCTTGGGTATACAGGGGGGTTGAGTGGTTTTTCTCCCACACTGTGGTCATTTGGGACTGCACGGTTGTGTTTGGGGAGATTTCAGGATTTTGTTTTCAACAAGTGCTGCAATTTATGCAGAAAACTACAGTGTGGTGATTTATTATGCTGAACTATGGCAGTTCCTTTCTACTGCCCCCCTCTCCGAGCATTTACAGTCTCCTGCCACGAGGAGGACACTCTCTTGCCTCCCCTGGACATCCTCTTTCCTTTCCTGGACACTCCCTTTCTCTCCTGGAGCTGTTCTCCATTAAAGCTGTGGGACTTTGGTCCCGGGAAGAGAGAGCGCCTCTCGTCTTTTGCTTTTGTCCTTGTCAGTGTCACTGGGCCCAAAGCTCGCCAAACTGATCCCCCACGAGATGAAAACTGACAAATGGTCCCATATACACAGCTCAAAAATTGGCCACATTTTTGATGGACTGGAGTGTTCGCCACATTTTGGAATTCCCTATTCCCACACAGGTCAGGCAATTGTTGAAAGGACGCACCACACTCTAAAACCATTCTACAAGAAGAAAATGGGGAGTGGCCCAAGCAACACCCCAGATGAGGTTGAGCAAAGCTTTATATGTCTTTATGTTTTTAATAGCTCATTTGCAGGAACTAATCCTCCAATTTTTAGGCACTTTTCAAACAGCACACAGGAAAAATTGAAAGAAAATCCTTCAGTTTTGATCAGAAACCTTGAGTTAGGACAAATTGAAGGACCATTTTCACTAATCACTTGGGGCAAAGGGTATGCTTGTATTTGCACAGGTGCCGGACCTACGTGGGTCCTGGTGAAGGATGTGAAACCGTCTCATACACAAGAGCACACCGACAATTCCACCAGCAGGGAAATGAGCACGCAGACATAAGCCGCACGGAGAAGCTACGGTGCATGCCAGGCGTTCCCCGTTCAACCTGTGAAAGCTACAATTCGAGAGTTTGATGTTGATTTTTGGACTGGGAAAATGGTTTGTATCATAGAGCTCTTTCAGCAAAAGCGTGGTGTCCATTGTGTTCCAAAGAATTCTAAGATATCCAAATTTGTAAAAATTGAAGGTTAGAGGGACAGTTTAGTGCCCTATAGTTGGCCAGTCCCTGAACAAGCGCTAAAAGATTTGCTTGAGAACTGAAATAGATGGGGAAGCTTTTGCCAAAAAACAGCTGAACAGGAACATGGAGCTTGATCAAATGATATACTGGCACTTGTTGGTTTTGCTTGCTTGCTTTTGCATGCATACGTGCCTGTAGATCAACCAAAAATGAATGTTTGCCTTGCTTTAGCCAAGTCAGCAGGCTCAGACACCATGTGTTTGACCCATTTCAGCCCAGACAAATCATTTGCAACCCATCTGGTCGGTGTGCCTGTGCCAGCCAAGGAGCAGCCAATACCCAATCGTGACAAATATTGGTGTGAGGCTGCCAACGAGACCAATCCCATAACCAGCTGACATCACTGGGCCCCTGATCTTCTTAAAGCACCTTCTGAACCTCAAGAATTGGAATTCTTGGTTCATTGGTGATGGAATTTTGTGCTGAGTTTCAGTACCAGGGAGATCAACAGTTAAATATTACTCCCCATCATCCTGAGGACAGATACTCCAGTTTGTGGTGCAATTGTACTACCCCAGTGCCCCCTAAGGGTGAAACTGCTGAGGAGTAGATGACCTAGATGAGTCCCCACATCAATTAGCAACAGAATATTGGCTCATTTGTGGAGATAGAGCCTGGCAGGACATTCCCTCAAAAATTAAAGGTGGCCCATGTAGCATCAGACAACTCACTGTGATAGCACCTATCGTTCAAAAAGCCATCAAGAGAAAACACAGAGAAAAAAGATTTGCCCATCATTATAAAGAAAACTGTAATAGCAATTTCAGACCCTAGGGCCCTGCAAAATGAGGTACATTGAATTTATTTCTACATCAACTTGCCTTGGGTGAGGCATTGAAACCATTACACCGATTGGGGCGTTGGCTGAAGAAAGAAGACAGTGCTACTTCCATTGCAATTAGTGGCATGAGGACTGATGTTAGTGCTGTCAGACATGCAACCTTACAGAACAGAGCAGCAATTGGTTTCCTTAGCAGCCATTCCATGTGTTCAGTGTCACCCCCATATTCAACCCTGTCACTGTCAGCTTTGACAGCTTTTGGACTGTGTTTGAGAAGTCAATTTTTTCTGACTGTTGAAGGGCTTTGGGGCCCAGAGTTCTTGTTAGGAAGAAGGGATTAAGCGTGTGAGCCATGGAGTTGTTGGACCAGGTGTTTTGTCTAAGTGGTGAGAAGGGTTTCTTCCTTTCTGTTCCTCTTTCAAGGGGAATATTAATGTTGCCCCTGAGTCCTCAGGAGGGGAGCCTGTGGACAGAGCTGCAGCAGAGGGAGCTTTGCCTGGCACCGAGAGCTGTGGGAACAATCCCCAGGAGCCCGAGGAACCTGGTAAGGACAGAGCCCCCACTGGTTTAGAGAGGTGTGAGATGGCTGCTCTGAGCCTGCCTCTGGCAGGGAGGGAGATGAGAAGGGTTGAGTTCCTGTCTGCAGCCTTGGTGCTTCCTGGTGCCTTGAGTTCAAATCCTGCACTGGCACAGCCTGCCTGAGCCCTGCCCTCCACGCTTCTCCAGAGGCTCTGACACTGAGTCCTCTGAGGGAATCCACAAAATTAGAGAGTTTTGGGAAAGCTGCAAAAGGCAGGTCTCAGATACAGCAGAACTGTGATTAGAGCCAAGCAGCAGCCGTGAGATAGGTCAGCAGAAAAATTATTTAAACTGCAGAAAAGCAAGGACAAATAGAACAATGGTCTGTGTATTAATGCTGGTCTAGAATAAATCTCCAAGGTACAGAAAAGTTTATCTAGCAAGATATTGGGAAGGTTGAAGCTTAATAATGGAGCTCAATGCATTGTGTTTTATGGCTTACTGGTAGGTATTGTCTTCAAAATAAACAAGCACTGTTTTAACCAAAGGTACCTGTGCTTATAGTGATTGGATAGAACTACTGTCAATATGCTTTTGCTTTGTGTGATTGGTCAAAAAACTTTTAAAGTAAGTTTGAACATTAAGTTCTTTGTCTGCTGCCTGGGATGTGAGCTGCTGGCATCTTCCCATTGTCATAACCACGTAATGAGACTGATGCTGGAAAACAAACAGCTCGAGACGCGTTCCTCAGCAGCCCCAGCCCGCTCGTGATTTCTACATAGCCCCCTGCCAGCGTCAAATGGCACGGCTTGATTTGCAGGGCAGACAGTCTTAAACATCTGCAATATACTATCAGAGTCCTAGTTTGGCTTCATTCAAAGAAAGAGGAGAGTGCACCCAACACTGACCACTTGTTAGGCAATATCTTCCACCTTGCCCTTGTACCCCTACAGAGAGGCTGTCTGCAAAATGCCCAGAACACCCTCCAAATCTGCAGCAAGGACAGGAAAAGCAGGCAGAGAATCTTTCTGTTTTCAAGGTCCCCCTTCCTAGGCAACTCGACCCTTTCTACCTGATTCTCACTTGAGATCTACCCATGATAGAGCATTGCTGGAAAACACTTTAAAGGGTCATTAACCAGAACCTGCTTGGAGAGCAAGGGCAGAAACTCTTTCCCTCCCTGATGGGATGTGGGCTGGCAACTGCTGCTCTGAAGATGTGCAGCTGCTCCTCTCTGGAGAGGCCATGGAAGGGCTGTGATGGTCTACAGGAACCAGAGGAATGATGAGCTCAGGTTGGCATTTGAGCTTCATGGGAACAAGCAGAATGAAGAGCTCACAGTGGAGATGAAATTTGCCTGTGCCTGGCTCCTCCAATGAAACCCCAAGAAGTCCAGATGAAGCAAACACCTTCTCCCAAGAAGCTAGGAAACCTCAGAGTCCTGAGCACCTGCACTTAGCCTGGAAAGGCCGGGAGGCAGCTCTAAATCCTCAGGTGAGGCAGCACTGAGGTCCTGGTATGAGAGCACTGTGTAGCAGTGTTGTCCAGAGCCACTGCCAGGAAGTTCTGGGAGCTCCAGTCTATGAGATTCAGTTCTACAATTTGAAAGAGCAATGCAGGTCACACCATGCTTGGCTAGAGAGCCCTGCCCTTCACCCGTGCTGCTGCAGCAGGTGTGGGTGCACATGTGCACACACACACATGCAGGTGAGGGGCAGCCTTCTGAGTGTCACTATGCCCAGCTGCTGGGGCCAGGTACCCTGCTCCAAGGCATCTACACTGTGCCCTAGACCACTGTCCCGCTAAGGCCACACAGGGACACTCCAGAAGGGGTCTGTGCTAGCCTGGGTACACCAAATAATACAGATAGCCCAGTTACACTGTCCTAGGAACAGCAATCCAGTGCAGAATGTTCTGGATGCCCAGCACTCGACCCTGTAGCCTACTTACAGTAGTCGTTGAACATCTCTGGTGCATCCAAGACCCGTTCTGGCTTTGAGGGAATATTTCTGCTATTCTTCCTGCTGGATCCAGGTGCCATTTTCTGACTGTAGAGCACTTTCAGGTTATTCTGACAGCCTGTGTGCAGGGGAACAGGTTTGTTAACCTGAGTTAGTTTCCTCCCAGCTGAGTGCTGCTCACCCAACTAGGAATCCCTTGGAGTGAAAATAAAGTCCTAAGAGAAACACTCACAAGCCTGCAGTGCACTAAAATCACTGGCAGTATCAACTGCTGAACAGGGGTGAGCTACAATTTCCTCATTCATGGAAACAAATTTGACAAACACTTGGGTTTTTGAATCCCATTATATTTAGTTGCAGTTTAAGCTAGAAAGTGCACAGCAGAGGGTTTGATGCTCTTACAGACTTCATGAAGGTTTGGAACCTGCAGTATAGGTGAAAGGTCACTGACATCTTTTCATAAAAATCCTTTCTTTAGGATTTTTCCCCCTTCTGAGAAGCTGTGGCCTCAGCAACAAAAGGTAAACAATGGTTATCTGCTGCTGGGGAATGCAACAGGTGGATGTGTGATTGGTCTCGGGTGGATGTTTGGATTTACTGACCACTCAAGGCAGAGCTAGGTCTCGCTCTCTGCTGAGACACAGCCCTTTGTTTATTCATTCTTTTTCTATTCTTAGCTTAGCTAGCTTCTGAGAACTTTCCTTCCATTTCTTTTAGTATAGTAATAATGTAATATATATCATAAAATAATAAATCCAGCCTTCTGAACATGAGGTCAAGATTCTCGTCTCTCTCTCCACCCTGAAGACCCTTGCAAGCCCTGTAACAGGTGACCAACTGGCAGTCATAGCACCTCTCCTAAATAAATTCACTGTAACTGTTATGCCCTCCCTCGACCTCAGGAACCTTAAGAAAGGAGACTCCAGCCTGTACAGCTCTCAGAAACCAGTTGATTTCTCCTGTGACCACACACAGAGCCTCTGTGTTGCTGTTCCCCTGACCTGATCTCTCCTGCTGATTCAGCTCACACAGAGCCTGTATCACACCTTCTGGAGCATTCTGTGGTTTTCCTCTGAGGTGGAGGATTTTTGCCTCTTCTACATCAAAACCATTCAGATTCACTGCCCAGGCTTTCTGTTGCTCCTACAGAGACAAATCACCCTCAGTGCAATGCATTTAAAACAATTCCCACACTGCAATTTAAACAGACACCTAAGTCCCCTTCTCTTAGAATCTGAAGATGTTTGCCTGTGCTGCAAGGGTCAGTCACACAGAGGCAGGTCAAAGCAGTTTTTCCTTAGACTGTCATACATCGTCCTGCTCACATTTTCACACAATGGCAAATTCAGTGTCATGGCCAGTGGGAAAAGCCACAGCCACAAAGCGACCAAATGCTTCACAAACAGATTTCAGAAGACAGTGTAAAACATTCCAGAAGTGTTCCCTGTGGAGACATTGTCCTAGAATAGCTATCACCAGCAGTTTCACTTTGCATAGGCTCACAGCTTTGTGTTTGTGTTGCTTGCTACATTTTAAAGCCTCATGAGTCAAAAGCTAAATTTTGCTACCAGAAGCAGCATAGGCTTAGAGTGCATGGCAGTCTCTACAGCTTCAGTCTCATCCTAGGCTCCTGAAGCCCAGAGCTGCAAGTAGTGATGGCTGGGACTTGTCAGCCATCTTGATAGAACCTATTGTTCACTGCTCTGTAAAGGGGCAGGAAGGAGTAGCGGTTGTTGAAGCAATTGTAACTTAGCAAAATGCTCACCTTCTTGGTAGGGGAATCCTCAGCAGGGTCATTCTCTTTGGTTAGGAGGAAATTTGCCATCTCCATCTGCATGGTGCTGCGTTTGGGAATGTAGCGATCCCCCCCAGCCTTTGTGGGGTAGCTTTGAATTTTGGATCCAGATTTACCTGCATTCACATATGAAAATATTGTCTTACAGCTATTTAACAGCCTGTATTGGAGCTTTCACGGGAGCAAACCCAACACTCTTCCACCTCACACCCACCAGACAAGTAGGACTCTGAGGTCTCATGCCACAGTCACAACTAACTTATATTTTCCTCCCTGCCACCAAGTTGGTTAGGGACAGTGTGGTGCAACTCCTTGGGTCTAGTGCAACAATTCCAGAGTTCAGAGATAAGGGGAAGATACAAAAACGCTCACAGGATGTAAAGCTGTCAGCTGACAGTCCTGCCCACTCTCGTCCTAGCCTCACGCTGCGGGCCGGGCAGCACCTCCAGCAGGCAGGGCAGGACGGTCCCCTCCGGCGGCTGCTTGTCGAAGGCATGGCCTGGGGCGACATGGAGTGGACGGGGTAGGGGCTGCCCTTCGAGCTGCCTCCGGGAGCAGCTGAGTCGCCCTGCCCACCCACTCGGCTGGCCGTGCTTGCTGCTTTCCTGGAGGAAACTGCCCAGAGCATGGTGCAGCTCTGGAACGGGCGGCCAGAGTTTCTGCTTCATGTTGCTGGGTACGCAGGAAGGGGCATCGAATTTACCCTCAGACTTGAGGTGCCCTAATGCCCCATGCAAGGTGCCCAGGCTTGGTGCTGGACCCCCCCGCCTGCCCCCGGCACTGCCCTTACCTGTAGAGGGAGGGGAAGGTGCAGCACAGCCCTAGGAGCGCTGCTGAGAGGAGCAGCGGCACCACCGTAACACTGGGGATGAGCCAGCCTGCATCGGAGGAGGAATGCCGGAACTGTAGCCTTTCCCAGAGCCACCATCTCTGAGCCCCTCGCAGCCTCCTGCCCCGTGCCCCCCTCCCCATTTCCAGCACTGTCCGCCTCTTGCCGTCAGCCGTGAGGCTCCTGCGGCCGCAGCCTCCAGCCCTGCCCCTTACCCGCATCGGCCACGGCATCATCCACAACGGGTTTGGGCCCGGCGCTCCAGCTGCCCCGGTACCACGGCCCACTGGGCTGGGCCCGCACCTGCGCGGGGTAGCGGGAGCCTGGCCGCAGGTCCAGGACCTCTTTCCTCGCTGTTCGCGGAACCTGCAGGAGCTGCGGGGCAGAGCCGAGCTGGAGGCATGGCTGCTGTGGGCTGGCACCAAGGGGCGGGTCCCGCTTGGCCCGACCCCGCGCCTGCCGTGTGTCAGCAGCGGAGGGGGGCAGCGCTGCTCGGGGTTCCCTGGGCAGGCCTTGCCTTCCAGTCATGGCTGTTCTCCGTGGCATAGCCGAGCTGGTAGTCCAGCTGCTCTGCAGGCAGCTCCAGGGGCGGCAGCCACTGCAGGCTCAGCCGGCCCTGCGACACTGTTGCCTGTACAAGCTGTGGGGCATCTGTGAGCACTGCTGGTGTTGGGGATAGGCATTCGTCGCTCCTGTGAAACAGGACATGGGACACTGTGTCCCCTGTGAGCCAGGCAGGGGCTGCGGTGGCACTGGGACTCACCAGCCTGGTGCAGCCAAAAGGGCTCCTTGAAGCAGCTGAGTGTGGGCAGCATGTGGGTCCTGGTGACATTCACCAGGACAGAGATGGCACTGCCAGCCTTGGGCTGGAAGGTGCAGGCATAGGTGCCCTGTGCCCCCCTGCTTACCTCCTCGCACTGTTGCCATGCATCTTCCTTGTGGGAGGAGTGGGGAGCCAGTGAGTCTCACCAAAGCTTACCCACAGCCAGCATTCCTCCTGCTCTTCCCCAGGAAAGCTACTGCTGCATGTAGTTGGAGGTGCAATGTGGTGAGGGGTTATGAGATAGGTGGTGGAAGGGTAGGACAGAGCAGGGCATGGGCAAGGGGCCCAGTGTGGGATATTGGGACACAGCAGGACCAGTGGTCTCTGGGATGTGCCTGCATGGGTGCCACCTGCCTGCCATGCCCCTTACCTTGTGCCAGCCCCGCTCGGAGGTGGCCGGTAGAGGAGCTGGTGGGAGCTGTGGGGCTCTGCAGGGTCCCAGCTCCACTCGCAGCACACGTGCCGCAGGTAAGGGGTTCTGCAGCACAGCCCGATGTCTCCTGGGCAGGGAGAGCCAGGACAGGGAGGGGGCTGCTTCCCCTTGGCCCCCCAAAACTTGGGAGTCACACCTTGCTACAACAGGACCCCCACCCCTGCAGCCCCAGGCGTGGGTGCCTCCCTGCTGTTGCTGCCAGCACCCCTGCAGAGGGGATGGCTGCTCACCGGAGGAGTGGGGGGTCTCTGCAGCCAGAGCCTGTGCCCAGGGCCCCCAGACGCCATCCATGGAGGTACTGTCAGGCTTGCTGCGCACCTGGATGTGGTGCCTCACCCCTGGCTCCAGGCCCCGGAGCACCACCCAAGTGTTGGCCTGGACCAGCCTCTGCAGGAGAGGGGCCAAGCTGAGGAGCAACTGCAGGCTCCAAACGCCCCTGCCCATCCCTGACACCTCTATGTACCTGTCCCAGTGCTGCTCATTTCAGAGGGTGCTGCCTTGGTGGAGAGAAAAATCAATCTTCTGCCTTTCAGGGAGCTGAACGAGAAGGGACTCTTCACCATCCAACACCTGGCTGGGTCCCATTCAGAGGTCCTGCTTTGTAGACTTGGTGAGGTTTGCTTGGCAGTTACCAGCGAGGTGAGAACATTGTTCTGAATTGTCCCCTATACTTCATACACGGCGTGTAGAGTAGGTATGTGCTTGTTCATCTCCATGTGTGCTCAGAGTCTGCCTTCATTTCTGGTTTTAGACCTGAAATTTCTAATTTCTGTCAGCTGTCTGTAGGAACTGTGGGCACATGCAGCTGTATTTACTGGCAGGTCGGGTATGTGACACTCATCTTTGAGTGAAAATGCAGAAACTGAGACGCTAATGATGTTATTTCCCAGAGTCCCAGTCTCTGCCCAAGCTGTAATTCAACACTGCAAATTATTCTGTAGACCTGAGCCTGTGTTTTCTGTTTCCTGGCTGAGTGCTTCAACTGCTGGTGTTGCTTTTTGGAACAGGAGCACCTGACTCTTTTATCTTCATGATGTGTGCCTTGATGATTTGAAAGCAGCCCTTGCTTTAATTTTCTAGTAAAAGGGCCTAAAATGAAAGCTGTGGACATTTTAGAAGTGTTAAGTAGAACACTGAATGAAATTTTTATTTTAGGCCCACAGTGAGCAGGTCTGAGGCCAGAAATTGGTGCCAGAGTAAGTGCCTTTCTGTGCTTGTGCTCTCCAGCTCTTTGTTGCCTTCTGGATCAAGGCAGGCGACCTGGTTCTGAGGTACAGCACGACGGCCCACTCTCCAGGGCCGTTCGGGCCAGTGACACATGCAGACACCCATATGGTGGACGGTCAAAAGGCGTTTATTACTTCTTCTCATGGGGTCTTATAGTCTTAGGTGTCTCTACGTCAAAAGGGGGTTTGTCCTTCTTATCTATGGTTAGTAGGGAATGGAAAAGTACTGGGTAAGGAATGGAAAGTTACTGGCATTACTGTTAGTGGGGCAACATTCCTACTGTTAGTGGGGCCACATTCCTAGGGTAATCTCTTATCTTAGAGGAACAAAGGGTCCTGGCTTTCCGTGACGTCGCGAGATCTTCTGCAGCGCCTTCTCCCTAACTACCACATCTCCCCCCCCCTTTTCACAAATGAATGAGGTAGTCATATACATAGGTACTGAAATGAGTTATAAGGTTGTAACTTGACAAGGGAAAGGGGTTTTGGGAAACCTGAGTAAGCTTTTGCAAGTTCGGAAAATCTTGTGACTGGCATTGTTCCCTGGTTGAATTCACAGCAACTGTCGTCGGCCTATAAAGAGGATGTTGGTCTGTTCCAGGCGGCTCTGAACGAACGAGACCAGCTTGTTCAGCAGGCATGGTCCGAAGGTAACTGTTAGAAACAGCATCGCCAATGGACCTATCAGGGCAGAAATCAGAGTGGTTAGCCAAGGTGATTGATTGAACCAGGACTCGTACCAGCCCTGTTGAGCTTCCCTGTCTTTCTGTCTCTGAGCCAGTCGGTTCCGGAGTTCTGCCATGGAGTCTCTCACGACTCCCGTGTGGTCTGCATAGAAACAACACTCCTCCTTCAAGGCGGCACACAGGCCCCCTTGCTGCATGAACAGGAGGTCCAGGCCTCGCCTGTTCTGCAAGACCACTTCTGAGAGTGAGGAGACTGACTTCTCTAGAAAGGAGATGGATTTCTCGATCCTTTGCAGGTCCTCGTCAATCGTTGCCTGCAGTTGGGACAGTCCTTGGTGCTGGGTCGCTAGGGCTGAGACACCCGTGGCCGTTCCGGCTGCTCCCAGGCTGAGCAGCATTGCGATAATTATACCTGTCATTATTTCTCTTTTGTGGATCCGGCTGGGTCCCTCAAGAAGATGGTACATTTCTTCGTCTGAGTGGTACAGGACCCTAGGAACAATCAGAACTTGGACACAGAAGTCGTTAGAGTCATTGAATTTGGGAAGGAACACACAAGGACTCACTCCGGATCGCTGGAAAACCCACATCCCCGATGTGGATGGGACTGCCCACTTATTGTTTTTCCTGTTAGGCTTGACAATTTTGGTGCAGACGTTGCCTTTCCGCCTAGCTAGGGTTGCATTGCCAAAGCATCTGCCTCGGCCTGTGACTTGACTCAGGGTGATTCCTTTGCGAGGGGTGTCCCATCTGCACTGGTGAGGGTCGTCGGCTGAGGAATAACTGAAGGGAGTGTTTAGAGTGACTCCTTCGTAAAAGGGGGGTTTGACATCGTAACAAAGCCAGCAGGATTCAGTTAGGTTAGGGTTGGATTCGTTCAGGGATACAAAGGTAGCTTCTAACATACGAAGGATTGGGTCTGAGTCTGACTCGGTTAAGCGGCTCATCTGAAAGGTTTCCGCTTGACCGGTTGGGACATTGCTGACCCCTGTGGGTAAGGTTTTGGGGTAGGTTACGTTTCTCCCTTTCGGCACGCTTTTAATCGCTTTGTTGGGTCCAACTGCTCGGGGTGCTGACGGCTGGAGCCTGATAATTTGCACGTTCACCCTCTCTTTTGACCCTTGAAGGACTACTGTCCATGTTTTGCCTGTGGCCCAGCTAGGGTGATCTGGCTGCAAGACCGTCATGTTGTAATCAGTGCATGCCCGAAATCTAGGGATTTTATGTTGGTTTCGATGGAAGTTTCCGTGAGAGAAGAAGGGTGTTTTGCAGCTGATGGGTGCCCAGGTGATCTGTAAGAGTTTGTCTGGCTCTTGTGGATCCCACCCAGGCCCCGACGGTCTGGCATCTGTAACTATGGTTTCGCAGCCCCAGTGCCCACAATATCCCCACCCTGGGTGATTGCAGTAGCTTTTCCCAGGGTTTGAAGCTGGGCACCAGTAGGATAGGTACGAGTGTGTGACGTGTGGGGAATAAGGGTTTACCCTTGGCTGTCCCGGAAACAGGTCGGTGATGCGGAACACGAAGGATGGGGTGTTTGGTGTGGTGATTTCTCTGAGTACTTTGCCCCTACTAGGGTGTCGCATGACCCACCTGAAGGGCCGATGGGGGTAGTGGTCTGGGCTGGCTTGCCCTCTGGTGGCAAGCCCCAACAGCAAAATCACGCAGAAACACCCCTCGTGCTTGGGTCTTACCCGTGCGGGTCTCTCGGGTGCTACCTGACGGCTTGGTGGTCTGTCACTTTTGTCTGGAACCAGGATGTACGCGTCACGAGGACGTCCCACGAGCAGGTCCTGTAAACAAAGACTCGCAATTCTCGTCAGTCTCATTCTGCTCGCTATGAAGGTCCGGTTTAATCGACTTAAGTGGACACCACCTGATTTTGCCATCCTTTTTGACAGCTGCGTACCCTCGCCCCGTGAGCATCAGCCTCCAACCCTGTTCCCACTCACCTAGCTCGTTTCTAATTACCACCTGTGGGCCCTCTTCTAGCGTTCGAGTGGCCTAGTGTTTTTGGACGGGACTGTTTGTTTCACCTCCCCTAGGGAATTGATTCAGTGCCAGCAAAGCGGTTGCCAGCATACGTGCCTGATCTCCTGTGGGAATGGAATTGGCAAAGCCCTCTGCTTTTGCCAACACTTCTATCTTGGTTTTCAGGGTCTGGTTTGCTCTCTCAACTATGGCCTGCCCGGTACTGTTGTATGGGATGCCTTGCACTAACGTGATGCCCCATTTCGAGACGAATTCCTGTACTTGTTTGGAGGTTAAATTGGAGCCATTGTCTGTTTTGATCTGCTTGGGGATACCAAGCCAAGCCACGGCTGTCAGCCAGTGTTGAATTGTGGTTTTGGAGTTAGTTTTGGGGTGCTGTGTGGCTATGATCGTTCCGCTATAAGTGTCCACTGTCACTGCAAGCCATGCTCGGGGCTTCAGCAGTTCGCACCAGGTGAAGTCCGACTGCCAGATTTCTGAGGGCTTGAGACCTCTTGGGTTGACCCCGTAGGTCCAAAGGGATGACTTCTGGCAATAAGGGCAGGTGGCTACCACATGTTTCGTGTCCGCCGTCGAGATTTCGCATTTCTTCGCCAGTGCTTTGACTCCGATGTGGAGCGACTCGTGCAGTTGACGAGCTCTTTGCAAGGTCCAAACGCCTTTTGCTGCAGCGTCCGCTTTGTCGTTGCCGATCTGAAAGTAACCTTTGACTGGGTCATGGCTGTTGATGTGGATGACTGACACGGTGCCCTGTCGCGAGGAGAGTGCTTCTTCCAGCACTAGGGCTGCTGCTGATGTTGACACACCTGGTCCTGCCATGGCTAGGCAGAGCCTTGCCACGAATATAGAGTCCGTTACGATGTTGAGGTGTTCATCTTGGAAGAGTCCGCACGCCAAAACCACTGCTGCTGCCTCCAGCTGTTGCACTGACAATGTGGGGTCACATGCTTTGACACAATGCCATTGTTCTCCTGCCTGCCACACTGCTGCTGCAGTTGAAGTCGTGGAGGAAGCGTCTGTGAAGACCGTTGGTCCTGGCTGCGGTCTGTCCTTGACCTTCGGTGGCATGTCCATGTCGACTACGGTCAGCAGCTTAGTCCAGGGTGGCTTGGAGGAGTAGGAGATTTCTCCTCCGAAGCCGGAGAGAGCAAGGGCCAGGTACTCCGATATTGTGGCTGACTCCGAGGTCGGCTGCTTGCGAAACGGAAGGTGGATGCTTGTCGGCTCTGTCCCTAGGTGTTTCAAGGCGAGTCTCCTGCCTTTCATGATGAGGCTGGCGATGCATTCGATTCCTGGAGAAAATGCATGAGCAGGTCTTCCGAGGACCACCCATTGAATCGGTCGGGCCTTTTCAGCGAGTCCTTGAGCTAGTGCTCCCACTCCCCCCTTCGGTGTAAAGTGGACGTACAGGTCCAGTGGCATGGCTGGGTTCCACCTGGCAAGCGTGCCAGTGGACATCTGGTTTTCGATGAAGTTGAGGGAGCTCGCTGCTTGTGGCGTCAGCTCCTTGGGTTCCCAGGGGTTCTTTCCTTTCAGGAGGTCGTACAGAGGGTCCATGACCTCAGGAGGAATCAGGATGATGTTGCGAAGTCACTGCAGCGATCCCACCAGGCGTTGCACGTCATGGAGCGTCTCGACGTCTCAGTTGACCTTCATCTCGGGGGGTGTCACGTAGGAGCTTGTAATTTCTACTCCCAGGAAGGTCACGCAGGGTCCTCTCTTGGTCTTTGCGCTCGCGATCTTGAAGCCGTTGGCCTGAAGGGTTTCCGTGATTCTGGACACCAGGTGATCCACTTGGCTTGTCGATGGTGCTGCGACCAGGATGTCATCCACGTACTGGATGATGGTTGCTGTGGGATTGGAGTGTCGGACTGGCATCAGTGCTTTGTCCACAGTGATTTGGCATATGGTCGGGCTGTCGACCAGGCCTTGTGGAAGCACTCTCCATTGGAAGCGAAGGTTGGGCCGCTCGCCGTTCCGAAACGCCACGGAAAAGGCGAATCGTTCTCTGTCCTCAGGGTGCAGGGGTATTGAAAAGAAACAGTCCTTGATGTCCAGTACTGCGCACGGCTGCCCTGTGGGGATGGCTGAGTTCGCGGGTAGCAGTGTCTGGACTGGACCCATGGGTTGGATTGTCTTGTTCACTTCTCTCAGGTCGTGGACGAGACGATAGCCTTGTCCGGACCTTTTGGGGATCACGAATACAGGGGTTTTCCATGGGCTGGTGGACGGTTCTATGTGACCCTTTTGCAATTCGCGGTCGACCAGTTCCAGCAAGGCTGCCATTCGAGGCTCTGTCAGGGGCCACTGCTCAACCCATACAGGGTCTGATGATTTCAAAGTCAATTTGATTGGCAGCGGAGGGTGTACGGCAGTGGCCCTCAGGATAAATTTGTAATCCAAAATCCGAGCATGGAAAGGACATCCCTTCCTAACAGGGGTGGAGAATTTTGCAAAATGTAGGGGTAGATTGCTACTGTCTGTTCTGGTCTCTTTTTCATGTGAAATGTTATAGCCACCAGCTGGGTGCTTTTCCATGCCCGGGACTGCCCCCCCACTCCGTTCACTGGGGAGACTTCTTTGAATTGCCAATGTCTGGGCCAATGTGCTTGGGGAAAAATCGTGCAGTCTGATCCCGTGTCCGCCCAAAACTGAAACCCTATGACGTGGGGATCCTGGCTGCCGTAAAGGCGGAATGTCCCCCACACCATCAGAGGTTCCTTCCCTATTTTCATGACCAAGGCCACCCAGGGATGCCGCTCTGGGGCGCCCCCTGCTGTTCCTGTGACTCCGGCGTGGCTTGTGGGGGTGGGGGGTGCGAGGGTATTGAGGGTGCTGCACAACTCTGCCATCGTATTGCTGGGGGGGATGCAAAGGTGACTGCTCCCTGTGGGGGCATAGGGTATGAGGGTCCCCTGCCCCACTGGGGGTTGTTGTAGCTGGGCCGGTGCATATTCCAGGTGGGAGGGGGCTGGCTGTGGCCCAGGTGCCCCCTCCCTCTCCTGTTTCCCTGGGGCCTGGATCTGCATTCCTTAGCTAAATGCCCCTTCCTTCCACACACCCAGCACGGCCCCCTGCCTCCCCCTTGGCGTGGTGGAGCAGCTGCTGATAGGCGCTTTGGCTGGAGGCAGTTTACTGCCAAGTGGCCTGCCTGGCCACAGTTAAGGCATGCCATCACACTGGTTATTGCAGTGTGAACTGCTGCTTGAATGGGAGCTAGATGTTCCTCCTTTGCAACGTGTCTGATCATGGCAGCTATATTGGACCCCTGCGGCAGTGACCTTAAAATGTCCTTGGTGGCTGAATTGCATTGCTGGCATAGGCACTCTGCCAGCACGGGACCCTTCACCTCTGAGGGTAACGCAGAGGAATCTAATGCAGCCTGAAGTTTGTCCACAAACTGAGTGAAACTCTCACTCTCACCCTGCTTTATGGAAGACCGCGGCGATGGTCTGGCTACAACTTTGGAAGCATTACGGATGGCTTCTCGGGCAGCACGGGTTGTTGTCATGACCTCATGGGCACGCAAGCCCTCAGCCTGTTGCTGGGGGGTGATCATAGTGGGGTCTGTGCCCATTAGCCTCTGTATGCTGGAGCCGTGCAGTGGGTGGTCTGCCCCTTTTACCAAGGCTAGCTGTTTAATGCAATTATCCTCCCATTCTTGTTTAAAAACGATCATCCCCGCACCGTCAAATATCATTCTACACATCTGCTTAATATCAAAGGGAAGCATATCGTCCCCACCAAAAAGGCCGTCAATGAGCATGCAAACCATGGCAGAATTAATTCCCTTATCCGCAATCGCTTTAACAATTGCCTGCACATCTTTCGGATTGACCGGTGAATAAATCCTTTGGTTTCCGCCTGCCCCCCCCACACGAACCGGGAACACCTGAGTGGCAGACGCAGCCCATTCCGCGCAAGCCATTTTTATTTTCCGCCAGTTTGTAAGCGGGGTTCGGTTTTTCTCTGGTAACCCCTTCACCCATGCGGGAGCGCTGTGGCTAGTGACCTTACATGCCGCTGCTCTCTCTCTGTTAAAGCTAGAATCTGAGTCGGAATCCTCCGACCCTATCTCGGGCTCCGAGCTCGAGTCCGAGTCTGAGCCGGAAGTCGAGTAAAGAAGCGCTTCTGGGCTGCTCTGCCTTTTCCTCGGGCTCCGACCCTGCCCCTTTCCTGCGGGGGTCAGGCCGTTCCCTCCCCCTGGGGTCCCCCTGCCTCCTGCTGGGGGAGGTCCTTGCCCTACAAGGACTTAATTTGAATAAAGCGCTCTGATTGGTCTTACGCTCCACCGCGGGGGCCGCCCCATCTCCCCGCTCGCCCGCGCATGCATTGTTCAGCGGGCTGACTGCGTTTCCGCCCCCCGCCTCCTCCTTTCCGCCCTGACCACGCCGTCCGGTGCCATTTTCAAAAGCATATGGTGGGGGGCCGTTTTTATCGGTCCCTATGGGGTCTGACATTCTGGCCGCGTTCCGCGCCTCCTCCGCAAGCCTCTGCCAGAACGCCCACGTGTGCTCCCCCCCTTCCGATGGCGAGTCCGCTCGCTGAGGGGGATCCGGCGTTCGCGCCTCCGCGCGCCCGCCCAGGTCAAGCACCTCCGCGGTTTGTGTCGCCGCGCCCACCCCCAACTGCGGCACGGCTAATAAACGAGTTCGAGCGGCTTTCCAGGTTTCTTGCTCTTGTCGAGCTTTTTGTAGAGCCTGGACAACTCTGCCCCACGATTTTAGGGCTTTCTCTGGGCCCAAGGACATAGTGTCCTCCGCCAGGGCTTTTGTACAATTATCCCATACGCCCGAATGCAGGACGTCCACGGGGCTTTCAATAGCCCCAAGCGTAATCAATCTCGACAATGCGAGAGTTAAATCCCTAAGTTTACATTCTATACCCCATTGTGCATGCATCTCTGTTACGACCTTCGCTATGGCTTCCATTGTCCATGCGGGTCCGGAGGCGTCCCTCCCACTGCGATCAGACCTGCTGCCGCAGTCGCCGTCCTCTTTCCAGGAGAATTCCCGTTCGCCGGGCGCAAGCCGCTTTCCCGGGTTCTGGCACCAAAATGTTGCCTTTTAGATCAAGGCAGGCAACCTGGTTCTGAGGTACAGCTCAACAGCCCACTCTCCAGGGCCGTTCGGGCCAATGACATACGCAGACACCAATGTGGTGGACGGTCAAATGGCGTTTATTACTTCTTCTCCTGGGGTCTTATAGTCTTAGGGGTCCTACGTCAAAAAGGGGTTTGTCTTTCTTATCTATGGTTAGTAGGGAATGGAAAAGTACTGAGTAAGGAGTAGAAAGTTGCTGACTTCAGTGGGGCAACATTCCTATTGTTAGTGGGGCCACATTCCTATGTTAGTTTCTTATCTGTGAGTAACTGAGGGTCTTATCTACGGGAAACAGAGGGTCCTGGCTTTCCGTGACATCGCGACAATCTTCCACAGGGCCTCTTCCCTAGCTACCACACAGGAGCATGAGGCGGCCCCTGCCAGGCTGCTGAGCAGGGACAAGGAGGCAATGAGGCCCCAGCCCTGCAAGGGTCACTTGTCTCCTGCTCCTGCCTCAGGCCCAGGACCAGCAGCCATGGCCAAAGTGCTGCCCGAGTTGGCTCTGGCAGGGCTGTCTTGCAGCTGCTGCCCATCCCTGTGCCCTGTGCAGCCCAGGCTGTCCCACGGTGTCCCTGCCCTGCGCCTCTGTCCCTGCAGGCTGTCGGCATCCCCCGGCTGCCCCACCTGGCTGGGCCCTTCCTTTGCTGACAGCTCTGCCTCCTGCCTGCCCCTGCCTGCCCACACAAAGCCTGGGGCTGATACCAAAAGGGTGAATTCAATTTTTACTGTACCTGTCAACTTTCAGCACAGGAACAAGGCATGCAGGGGCTACTTTCCCAGCAGGAATGGGTGGACGAGAAGAAGAAGACATCTGGCTCTGTCCCCAAAGCCATGCACAATTCCCTCTGGGACACCAGCACCATCTCCTACAAAAGATGTGCTGCACAGCTATTTCTGTATGTATTTTTCATGTCAGCAGAATTTTCTCTCCTGACCATCATGTGCTACGACCACTATGTGTCCATCTGAAAACCCCTGCACTACAGGACACTCCTGGGCAGCAGAGCTTGTGCCCACATGGCAGAAGCTGCCTGGGCCAGTGGCTTTCTCAATGCTCTGCTGCACACAGCCAATACATTTTCCCTATCCCTGTGCCAAGGCAATGCCCTGGGCCAGTTCTTCTATGAGGTGCCCCAGATTCTCAAGCTCTCCTGCTCCAAATCCTATCACGGGGAACTTGGACTTCTTATGTTTTCCATCTCTTTAGGTTTTGGCTGTTTTGTATTCATGGTTTTCTCCTATGTGCAGATCTTCAGGGCTGTGCTGGGGATCCGCTCTGAGAAGGGACGGCACAAAGCCTTTTCCACCTGCCTCCCTCACCTGGCCATGGTTTTCCTGTTTCTCAGCACTGGCTTTTTTGCCCACCTGAAGCCCCCCTCCATCTCGTCCCCATCCCTGGATCTGACCCTGTCAATTCTGTACTCGGTGGTGCCTCCAACCCTGAACCCCCTCATCTACAGCCTGGAGCTCAAGGCTGCAGTGCGGACACTTATGACCAGAAAATTTCAGAAACACTAAAATCACCTGTAATAAAAGTAATCATTGATATATATTGTTCCTTTTATTTTGGGGGTTCTTTTTCCTTGTTTTCTATTTTTTATACTGTCCAAAAGCAAGGTCATTGATTCTGCTATTTCCCACTTTTTTTCGCTCCACATTCACTTTGGCCCCAGATTTGTTGATGCGGAGCTGGGCTCTCTCAGAGGCTTTAGACAGAATAAAGGATGTCTCAGCAAAGTTATTTGCAGAGATTCCCCTTTTGCTGCCTTCTCTGGAGCTGCAGCAGCAATGTCTGTGTGCAGAGCTGGAAGCAGATCAGGGCTGGCACAGCAGCTGTGCCCAGCAGCAACAGCACTTGGTGTTGCCAGTTCTGCTGCCATGGCCCTGCCCCACTGCCCTGGTGGCCCTGGTGTTGCTGCAGGGCCTGAGTGCTCTCGGGGCTGGGCACAGCCCTGGGGGTGGCAGTGCCGGGGCTGCAGTAGGGACAGGCCATGGGCACTGCTGGGGCAGCACTGACGCCGCAGGCCAGGGCCTGGGGGCTCCAGGCTCCTTTCCCAGGCACTCTCAAGAACACGGCCAGGCCAATGCTCAGCACAGAAAAGCCCCGTGAGCAGCCCCAGGTTGGCCGTGGGCAGGCTGGGGGCAAACAGCATGGCTGGGGCTCTGCAAGGGCCCTGGGGCAGACGGGAAGGAGCAGCAGAGCAGGGGCTGATCCATCCCCAGTGTGCTGGACAGCCCAGGGCAGCGTCCCAGAGCGTCCTGATGGAGCTGCCAACAACATCCCCCCTCTGCAGCCCTGGCCTCTCCCCCAGCTCACACAGGTGACCCATCCTTGCAGGCACAGACATGGCAGCACTGGCTCAGCAGCCCCTGTTTGCATTGCACAGAGCAGGTGGGAGCACCCCCATGATGTATCTGTGGGGACAGGAAACTGAGGGAGCACAAATGCCATCAGCCCCTGGGGCCAGCAAGGGCTGGGGGACACCAGGGAAACCACTCACCTTTGTCCTGGCCTCTGCAGTCAGCCAGAAAGTTTGTTCCCATCAGCTGGGAGTTTCCTGTCCCACTGCAGATGCTGTTGCTCAGGGCCAGGGCTGCCTGGCAGCCACCCCAAAAGTTGTCTGACCATTTCCTTGGCTTCACCTTTGATTTCTTTACTCTTCCCTGGCAAAAAATTTCTTCCTAGTGCCCATCCCTGTTCCCTGCCCTGCAAACAGCCCATCCCTGTTTGCCCTTTCCTCTCTGGCCCTACTCACCATTGCAGTTCCTGACTTGGCCCCATTGGAATGTCCCTTGGGCAGCAGGATCATCCTACAAGTGCTGCAGGAATTGTCTGCAGGCTCCTGCAGTGCCTCGTGCTGCTCCCTTGCCGGAGGGAACCCCAGGCCAGGGGGGCACATCTGGGCTGCTGTGTCTGGCTCTGGGGCTCCCTGGGCAGTGAGGAGGAGCTGCAGAGGCTCTGCAGGACTGACAGGATGGGCTTTGGGGCTGCCAGGAGAAGCTGAGGCACCTGGGCTGCTAGAGCTTCTGCAGAGGAGGCCCAGGGCTCCTCTTGCAACTGCTCCAAGGGTTCTTTCAGAGAATCCCAGAATCAGCAAGGTTGGAAAAGTCCTTGGAGATCATCAAGTCCAATCTGTGCCCTGACACCGCCTTGTCTCCCCTGAGCCTCCTCTTCTCCAGGATAAACAACCCCAGCTCCTTCAGCTGCTCCTAACAGGAGTTGTCCTCCAGACCCCTCACCAGCCTTGCTACCCTTCTCTGGACATGCTCCAGCCCCTCCATGTCCTTCGTAAACTGGGGGCTCCAGAACTGAACACAGCACTCCAGGTGCTGCCCAACCAGTGCTGAGCACAGGGGAAGAATCCCTGCCCTGCTCCTGCTGGCCACACCATTCCTGATCCAGCCCAGGAGCCATTGGCCTTCTTGGCCACCTGGGCACACTGCTGGCTCATGTCCAGCCTGCTGTCCATCAGTCCCTGCAGGTCCCTTTCTGCCTGGCTGCTGTCCAACCACTCTGTCCCCAGCCTGTATTTCTGCAGGGCTTGTTGTGGCCAAAGTGCAGGACCCAGCACTTGGATTTGTTAAACCTCACCTTGTTGAATTTGGGCCCTGGATCCAGCCTGTCCAGGGCCCTGTGCAGAGCCCTCCTACCCTCCAGGTAATCAACACTCCCAGCCAGCTTGGTGTCACCACAACTCTATGAGACCCCAGAGTGTCCCTATGGCCTCCATGATTCCATGAGGCCTCCCAGTGTCACAATGTCTCTTTGGTTCCATGGGACCCCTTGGTGCCACAAAGTCCTTTGGATCCTTGGGCCCTGCAGTGTCACAGTGGCCCTTTGTCCCCCAAGGCCCTGAAGTGTCATAATGGATCCTTGGTTCCAGGAGGTCTGGCAGTGCAGCAATGCTCTCCTTGGTTCCACCATGTCACAATGGCCTCTTGGTCCCAAGGGCCATCACGGTGTCAAACATGTTTCCTTCATTCCAGGAATCCCTGAGGAGCAGCACTGGCCCCTTGGTTCCATGGGGCCCTGCAGTGTCACAATGGCCCCATCATGACACCAGGTCCTGCTCTGTCACAATGCTCTGCATGGTTCCACAAGGCCCTGCAGGGTCACAGTGGCCTCTGTGGTTCCAGCAGGACCGAGACTGTCACCATGGACTCCTTGCTTCCATCCAGCCCCACAGTGTCACAATGGGCCCTTGGCTCTGTGCTGCCATGTCGTACACAGTGTCACCATGGTCCTCTTAGTGCCACCAGGCCCCGCAGTGTCCCTATGGCCCCTGGCTTCCCCAGCACCTGCAGTGTCACAATCATCAGAGAATCAACCAGGCTGCAAAAGACTTTGGAGAGCATCAAGTCCAACCTGGGACCCAACACCACCTTGTCACCCAGACCATGGCACTCAGTGCCACATCCAGTCTTTCTTTAAACACTTCTAGGGACAGTGACTCAGCCACCTCCCTGAGCAGCCCATTCCAATGCCCAAACACCCTTTCTGTGAAGAATATTTCCTAATGTCCAGCTAAACTTCCCCTGGTTCGGTGCAGCTTTTGGCTGTGTCCTCTTGTCCTGTCACTGTTTCATGGGAAAAATTCCTGACCCCCACCTGGCTGCACCCTCCTGTCAGGGAGTTGTAGAGAGTGATGAGGTCTCCCTTGAGCCTCCTCTTCTCCAGGATAAACAACCCCAGCTCCCTCAGCTGCTCCTCACAGGACTTGTGCTCCAGACACCTCACCAGCCTTGTTGCCCTTCTCTGAACACGCTCCAGCCCCTCCATGTCCTTCCTCAATTGGAGGGCCCAGAACTGCAAACAGCACTCGAGATGCTGCCCAACCAGTGCTGAGCACAGGGGAAGAATCCCTGCCCTGCTCCTGCTGGCCACACCATTCCTGATCCATAGGAGTGCCAGGGATTGGGTGAGGGAAATGATGGGATGGGATGGGGAAAAAGTGTTCTTGATTGTCAGCCACGGAGGGCTTTGATTTTCATATCTGTTCAGACTGCATCAGAAGACGCTGGGGATCCATATCAATTGGGGATTGCTGATATCAATGTATAAACAGGAAAAGAAAACTGGATAAAACAATGTTCTCTGCATTGTTTCAATACAGTATATTCAATTTAAATGCACTTCTGAAATGTCTGATTAACCACAGAAGAATTGAAAATATAAATTATTTCCAGGGCTCTTCTAGTTTGAGCATTTTGAGTAAGAACTGAAAATTTAAATTATTCCCATGGGCTTTTCTTGTTTGTCTGTTTTGAACAAATGTTTATGAGCCTTTTTCAGTGAATTTGTGAACTGAAGAGCTCAAGAAAGAAGAGGCCTCCAGAGTACGAAAACTGATCAGCAACCTCCTAGTGGATGAAGGTCCATCCCCATCAGAGCAACAATGAACAGAAATGGGCACAGCTTTGTGGCTGCCCAGCTTTGGCATGGGCCCTGGGCCTGGAGCAGGAGCAGCTCTTGAGGGCCCCAAGGCCGGGGCTCTTGCGCTGCCCTGGGCAGATGGGATGGCAGCAGGGGCTGCAGAGCTCTCAGCACCTCAGCCCGAGGGGAGCAGGGCAGCCAGGGAGCCTCCTTTGGCCTTGGCCAAGCACCTTCCCCCATGGCTGGGGCTGAGTCCTGTGGCAGCTGCAGCTGCTGCTGTGCCCTTGCCAGGGGCTGAGGCCGTGGGGCAGTGCCCAGAGCAGCCAGGCCTGAGCAGAGCTGTGGGGCCAGAGCCGTCTGGGCTGGGCTGGGGAGAGGCCCTTGGTGCTGCCCAGAGCTCAGGGCAGCTGGCAGAGCTTGCAGGGAGCTCTTGGAGCCTGGCCCAGAAACCATCAGTGTCCGTCTCAGCCTGGCTGAGCGTGCAGGGGCAGGACTCAGGCCAGGCCTTGTGGGGCAGGGGCAGCGCCTGTGCAAAGCATTGCAAACAGGCAAGTGCTCCAGAGAGGAGGCTGCTCTGTGCCCTTGGTGGCATGGACAGAGCAGGGAGGGGGCCCAGGACATTTGTCAGCCCCAGCCTCTGTGCCCAGCCCTTGGCAGCCCAGGCTGATGAGCCTAGCTTTGGCCTGGGCTGAGTTTGGCTGTGGCCCAGCTCTGTCCTCCTGCAGGGCTCAGGACCTGTTCCCGGCCATGGCCAGCCCTGGCTGCCTCTCTGCTGGCCCAAAGATCTGGAGAGCACGAGGCAGGGCTGTCTGTTATAGGTTAGTTGCGGTGGGGAATGAATTACCCACTAATAAGTCCAAATAAAATTAAATTTATTAATTGATAGAGCAAGTGATAATAGGCAAAGTCAGCGTCCTGGGCGCGCTGGGCGACAGGAGAGTCTCCGCTCTACCACTGCCGCACTCATCTGATTTTCCGTGGAGTTCTTATACAGTCCTACTTCCAGGCTGATGTGTAGTACTCTGCGTATTCTTCTTTTGTGTTTAGGTGGTCATAGTCCACCTGCTGGGGTCTGAAGATGAAGGTTGGTAATTTTCCTTTCTCTGATTCCTGGAATTCTTAGGCTCAATCTGCTGAGTTCCTGGAATCCTAGGTTTACTGAGTGGATAAGCTGATACTGTGTTATCAATCATAGCAAACCCCCCACCCATATTAACAGTTTACTAACAGATAAACAACTGTTTGTGAAACCTATTGTCTTTTGGTTTCATCTTCCTTATCCTTTAAAGTCTGGAAATTTACTTAGACAAACTAGAGGTGATGCAACAGTCTTACTGGAATTACTTTGTCAGCTTTGATGAACAAACTTAAAGTTTTAACCCATTACATTGTCTGTGCAGGCCCACAGATGCCCCGGGCTCTGCAGGAGCTGGCAGAGGCTGCCCAGCAGGGAGGCCATGGGGCACAGAGCCCCAAGGCTGCTGTGGGCACCACGGCACAGGGGCCGTTCCCAGCCGCAATGCTCGTGGCCTGGGCTGGGCCTGCACAGGGGCTGGGCCACCATGGCTGGGCCATTACAGGGCCACAAAGGGGCCACGCAGCCGCTGCCGGGGCTGACAGCAAGGTCAGGCACACACAAGCAATTGCTGAGCATGGCCTGCGCTGGCCAGGCCTGACTGTCCCAAAGGCAGAGCTCAGCTGCCCTTGGGGGCTGCGGCAACCGTCCAGAGCCCAAAAAGCCTCCATGGCTGTGCTGGAGACCAAGGCTGCAGGAGGGAAATGCAGGGCTGCTGTGCGATGGTGAGGGCATTGAATTTCAGCACACACCTCAGCTCTCTGATGATCCCCGCACCATGCTGGGCCCTGTTTCAGACTGAAGCAGAGCAGATGTTGATGGAAGAGTAACCCTGCGGGGCTGTCAGGGACCTGCAGCTTGCAAGGATCTCTGCTCTCCTTCGGGTGCTCTCGGAGAGATCCAATCCCAGCTGGGAACCTCAGGGCACAAGTGGCACTGCTTGTTCATAGGCACACAACTGATGTCTGCCTGGAAAGGGGCACAGGTTTTAATACCTGCTTATATCATAAGATACAAGCAAATCTTTTTTATGTGGGTATTTGAGTACTTTTGAGAAATGGCAAAATTTTCCTAGTACGAACAGGGATTCCCTGGAAGCATACTGATGGCAGAAGAAGAAACACTGGTCTTCTCATATACTTGTGTCAGCATTATTCAGTTTATTATTTAATCTCACTCTTCCATCAGGTGTTTCCTGCTCTCCTGTTTTAATGGCCATTTCTAAGACCATCTTTTCATTTAGAGCAGCTGGATCTTTCTACTTCCTGCTGCTCCCAGATTTTCTCCTCTAGGTCCTTTCTGGTCATTCAAGTACCTCTCAATTGACTGGTTTAATGCTTTGAGGTGCAAGAAGTTGACCAAGATTTCCAAGTTTATATATTATAAATATAAAAATAATCATCACCTCAATTATGTTTGTATTTATCACAGAATTGTTCTTTTCTTTTTTCCTGATCTAAAGCTGTTCTTGTACAGAAATCCCTGGGGGATAGGGGACATGTCACAGGCTGCTGGGACATCCCAGAGAGCTGAGAGAAGAGCTGTGATGGTTATTAAACTGTTCAAATGATCAGGTTCTGTTTGTTTACAAGAAACCTTTCTGTGCCTCTGAGTGTCATCAGTCCCTGAGCCCAAAGGACACAAACCGGATGAGTTATGATTCCCACTGCATGGGCTGCACTTGGACTTTGGTCTCTGCACAGGAGAGCTCTTCATCCCCTTTCTCTCTTTTCCTCCCCCTGGGCATGGAGGGAGCTCCTGACTTCAGCGTGTGACTCGTGTGTGCAAAGAGCAAATCTGGGCAGAATTGGGGCAGGAAGGGTTTGGGGGGACCTTGGGATCTGTGCTGGGCACAGAAGGTGTTTTCCATTGCTCTGAGAATGTCTGTGGAAAGTAGATGTAATTTCCACCACAGGAATGACTTTTGCATTTGATGGAGCTGTGCCTTCCCTTGGCTTTGTTGGCTGAGATTAAATGAACATCCCTCTGTGTCTCGGACAACTCCTTCTCCAAGGAAAGCAGGTGGGTGTTGGAGCCAAGTAGCTGAAAGCTGCAGATGCAGCCTGGGCTGGAGGGAGCACAGATTTGCACAAGGCTGCTCTGAGTGCCAGGGCTTGGATGGGGGAAATGGTGGGGTGGGGGTAGGGAGAGTCTGATTGATTGTCAGCCATGAAGGGTCTTGATTTTCATGTCTATTCAAACTGCATGAGGAGTTACTTGGATTCAGTGTCAACTGGAATTTGCACATGTCAATTTATGAACAGATTAAAATAACCTAAGCAGGACCTAAAAAAATCTACTTCTTCTTCTTCTGTACCTTACAAATTCGCACCCCTTCATCCCCAATAGCGTTCTTTAACCAGCAAGATACATACAGTAATTGCTCAGGATCAGTATCTCCTCGAGCTGTCAGATGATTTAGTTGTTGGCACATCCACATGTCCTTTGTCCCACACCAAGGTCATCCTCCTTGCACCTCTAATTCCGGCCACACTTCTACACAGTAGTGGATCATTTTCATTTTATCTAATCCCTCTGTGGCCTCTATAGAACCCCATCTCTCCAACAGTTCTCTTAAGGGACTATTGGAAGGTATATTCCTCAGTCTCTTGCCGGTCTTTTTACTATTACACCCTCCCATTTTTCAGGTCTCAACAGTAAAAAATCCCAAAGGTGCCTCTACTGACAGGTAATTAAAAAAAATAAACCTCGTTTGAGGAGCTTCAGCCTCCTCCACCAAACTTCAAATTTCTGCATGATGCTCAGGACTTTATACTGAAACAACTGCCCGATCTCTTGATTGCCCAACTTTCCCAACATCAGATCTTACATCTATCAGGACTTGAACACATGAAACGTCAGCCTAAGAATCCGGGTTGTGCCTGACTCCCTCAGTCAGGAAAAACTGCTGCCTGATTTTTAGTTTGCCTAACCCGCCAATTTTTAGGCTTCACCGTATCAGGACTTAAAAACAACGCGCAGCCTCCTTCGCTGGGGTTTGTGCCTGACTCCTTTGTCAGGACTTACTTTGCCTGCAGGGCTTGTGAGCTACCCGAATCCTTCTCGGGACTTACAATCTGCCTGACTTCCCTCTGTCAGGACTTACTTTTCGTGCGTTCCACTCATACAACTATTCCCTCCGCATGCCCAGAGAGGGGGGGCCCTTTTTTTTCCCCCTTAGGAGACGACTCACTCACGCTAATTCCACTCACTTTCCCCTGTTCCCGGCTGGCTTTCTCGCGAACGTTCGGAAATGTGGTACCAAGAGGTCCGCTCTTGCTCCGAAGGTCCGGCTGCCAGCCCTCGTCTCACTCACACACACATGCACACGTCTCCCACTTCTGCCACTGGATTTTTCACCAGTCTGGTGCTCCAGTGCTCCTCTGTGTCGCTGGTCCTGAGCCGATCTCTCTGGTCCTGATAGCCAGCTGTCCTGGAGGTCCAACATGGCCAGTCCTGGTACCCTCTTCTGGCGTGGTTATTGCGGACGAGCGCCCAAGCTAAAATAAACAGGGCAGGAGACTTTTTCTCCTTTTAGTGCCTTTATTAAAAGTGATCAGCTCAGGATTGGGCAGCTCGGAAGGGGCTACAGCTTCCCGTCGCCTCTCCCCAGGTGACTTGGAGGAGGAGGATATGCGCAGCTTTGTCCACTAGGGGCAGAGCTGGGGGGTCCGGTCCTCGTGGGAGCCTTTAGGGCGTGGTGACCCCTTCCAATGTTAATCCTGCCACCTCTCTTGGCCTGCTCCCGGCATCGGGACGACTCCCGTGCTCAGGGTGAGAGGGAATGCGACGGTGTTCAGCATCTCTGCAGGCTCAGGGCTCCGTTCCTGACGTCCAGACATCATTCCAATCTCTCAGCTCTTAGGTGGCTTGTTGTTTTGAGGTCTTTTTTAGCAAGCTAGAAGCAGTAGCTTCTCATGGCATGCTGGTCCTGGAGTTATTTTGCATATCCCCCCCCCCCAAAGTCTCTTCTCCTCACTGTTTGGGAGGTCCCCACCCTTCACTGTCTCAGAGAAAGGCCATTAACTTGGCCCCAGCTAGAGTTTTTACTGATACAAAACCAACTATTAACGACAACGACCCATAATTACCATAACACAAGCAGCAGCCCAGCAGCAACCATGGTAAGCTTTTTCTCACAAAAAAAATTGGCAGAATTTTTGTTCATAACGCTTCAGGTGATGTTCATCTTCCTTTCTCAAGCTGTTTTTCTCTGCTTCAATAAGGCGTGAGATAAGCATATTTCCTTTTTATATATTCCAAAGCTATAGTTTCAAGGATACAAGTAATATTCTAAAATTATGCTTCAAAAGATTATTATTGCAGAGCTCTTTATGGATTCAATGCAAGCAAAAAGCCTTATCTTTAACACCTTAATTCCAATGCTCCTAAATCAACCAGCGTTAATTGCAAACCAAAGATAGGTTCAAAGGCCTTTTTCCATGCTTTATTTTCCTCACTTATTAATAGAATTCACAGCTCGCCCATTGTGTGGGTCCACCCATTTCTCATTCACAAATACACGTCGCCTGTTTGTACCTGACACAAAACACAGCGTTGTATTTCACATTTCCACCTGTGTTTAGCAAAAAAGGTCAAGAGACCAGAAGGCATATGCCATGCCTGTAAAGAAGTAGTTTAACTTGTCCTCATCGGTGGAATTCCCATTCCAGTGCAGCTTTTATGACAGAAATATGTCTGTCCATGCCGCAGGACAGTTCATACTCCCTCCTTATTGGCATTGTACTCTTTTATGCATAAAGCTGAATGAGTTTGACACTAATATCAGTTAATATTAAATGAAATTTTCTTTGAGTGTTTGGCCCAGCTGCAGATCTTAAGTGGAGGAGATGACACATTTTGTTCTAACTTTTTTATTTCTCTGTTTTGTTTATTGTAACCCAAGAACTTTATTCAAGAATGAAGCAAACTTTTCTGGCTGTCCAGGAGGAAAAGGTTTCAAAGCTGACAAGTTCATTGACTGCATTGTCTCCACAAGAGTGCAGTAAAAACAGACCAAAAGCAAAAATTAAAGAAATAGCCATCTCATGGGAAAATTTTAAATATAATTTTCTTTCTATGCATCCATACATAATTCTTTAGCATGGAAATATTAAATAAGGATATGTATGGAAAGGAAGAGAATGCCCAGAGCAGCAGGCCCCAGCCAGCACTGGCTGGTAGGGAGCCTTGCTGAGAACACACTTCCATCAGCTTTCTGAGACAAACTCAACTTTGACACTTTTTAATCTTCTGTGGTCGCAGTGCTGGGAGACTGAGCAAGATCTGAGGCTCTGCTCCATAAACCATAAGAGGAAATCCATCCTATTTGAACACATGGAAGAGTTCTCCCCTGATCACAGAAAGGGTCAGAAAGAACAGCTACATCAATCTGTCACTTGCTAGTATCAGGCTGCAAATAAGGCTCGAATGCTTGGCACTGCCCAACACTAAGAAATAAATATTCCAAAGCTGACAGAAGCACCAAGATAATAAGTTTAGGAAACTTGCTCAATTTAAATGAATGCCAGGCCTGGTCTGTTCAGAAAGCTCGTCTGAAACATAGGAAACTCTGCTTGCAAGGCAAAGGAACAAGATGCAGACTAAGTAAAGGGCGTTACATTTTTTCTGCCTTCAGTTTAAAAGTCATCTTTTATTTTTAGAGTGGAGTCAATCATGAGTAAAGAGAAAACAGTAAGATACAGTCAAAACCAGGAGGAGAAATAAACCCAACAGGAGTCAGGATGAACTCTAAAAAAAGGAGCTAGGAGTTTTGGTGATGGTGGGATTTTTTCACACATTGTTTGCTTGTGGGGTAGGGGGTTTTTTGTGTGTTTTTGTTAGTTTAGTTTAAATTTTGCTCCTAAAGTGACAGGCAGTGGATCTGTGAAACTACTTGTCAGATGGTATGGTGGATTTAGGAAGTTTGGTTAAAAGGGCAGCCTGAATGAGTACCTGAAAGACAGGGGTATTTAAAGTTACTAACCAGATAATATCTATATCTGCTTTATTAATCCCCTGAATTGAAGTGTTTTTCTTTTTTAATCTAAATATATGTTACCTCAAATGAAAAAAAATATTTATAAGTGGTAATAAAATAATTATCGTGGTAAAAAAGCTTGGTAAGTGTGGTAAATTTCTACATAGTGTTAGTCTATTCACTCTGGAAAATGTAATATCCAGATGGAGATGACAGAGAAGGATGTAAATTACCTTGTTGCGTTCTCAGCTGTGCAGTCACATGGACTGAATGCTCTTGCCCAGCAGGAACAGCCCCAGCAGCTCCATACCTGCAGTTACAGTAGAGGACACAGCCATCTCTGTGCAGCTGTTTGGCCAGCTCAAGCTGATGGTTCATCAGCTTGTCATTTATTACTACTATTAGTGGTTTTCCATTCTCTAGAGTCTCCAGCCAGCTACCAGCACCTACAAGAGGAACAGAAAACATGGTGAGAGATCAAATATCCCCCTACTCGCTGCTGAAAGAGGGGAGCCTCTTGAACAACCCAGCTGTGGAGCTCAGCACTCCCAGTCAGCTCACCCCGGGCTGGAGAGACCTCATCCCACGGAGCTCCCGCAGCCCCAGAAGCAGCCGGGCTGTACGTGTGTGGCTGATGACCAGGTCTGCGCTCTGCAGCTCCTCAGCCAGCGAGTCCTTGAACCGGAACGCTTCCACCGCCGCGGCCGGGCTGCTGCTGGGCTGCGGCTGCGGCAGCGAGCCCCAGCCTGCCTGCAGCACCAGCTTCTGGTACCCGCGGCTCTGCAGCGCCTGCGGGCACAGCACCGGGGGATGGAGGCGATAAGGGGGGCGGAGAAGATGGTGGGGAGGGGGGACGGAGAGAGAGATGGAGAAGAAAGGGGGGATGACGGAGGTGGAACGAAGGGGATGAGGCGGGGATAGAGAGGCTGTGTGAGGGCTGTGCCCAGCTCCAGACGGCCCCGGCCCCGGTATCACCCCCCCCTCCCCGTCCCACAGGCCGTCCCTCCCCTTCCTCAAGCAACACTTCATGCTTCTCCGCCGGGCACCCCCGAACCGCCACGGCGCCCTCAGGCGCCCCGGCACTGCTGCCGGGATGTGGCAGGGAGGGCAGGGCAGCCCGCGGCGCACAGGCGCCAGCCCCGGGAGGGCAGGCCCGGGCCAGGGCCGGTGTCGGTGTCTCGGCCGACTGACCTGCAGCGCGGGCGGGGAGGCAGGGAGCGGGCCGCGGCGATCAGCTCATCGAAGCTGGTGGTGCTCACGGTGACGAACGTGGACTTCATGGCCACCGGGACGGGACGGCTGTGAGGCCGCCAGGGGGCACCGCGCCCCCCCGCAGAGCTCCCGAAATGGCGGCCGGGCTAAGGGGAGGGACGGGGCAGGTGGGAATGCCTCCTTCCCTCCCTGTCCCTCCTTGTTCCTCCCTGACCCTCCTGCCCCTTCTTTTCCTTCCTTGTCCCTCCTTGTCCCTCCCTGTCCCCTACCGTGTCTTCTCTTCATGGGTTTTTCCCGTCCGCCCGTTTCGGCGGGGCTGGTGCCACTGCGCCGTGAGGTTCTCCCTCACAGTACCGCACCAGCAGCGATGGTGGCTGCTCTAATGAGCCCACTGTCCAGCAGCGTTTTGAGGGGTAGCCAAGGCTGTTCCAGGGTTTTAGATTTTCAAGGAGAAGAGGTAAAAAATAAATTTGGAAAAGGGATTCGAAAAGTTTTGGCCTGCACGTGTTATTTCAGCCTTGGGGACGCACATAACTCGCGGACGGCCTGTGTGGGTGTGTTCAGAAGTGCCATTGCCAGAGCAGGGCCACAGCCACCCTCCCTTTACAGACTGACACCGGCCCAAGCCTCCCACAACACTTACTGGGGGAGTAACACTTTAACTTCTACCCCAAACTCATGAATATTAAATGTGCTAACACAGTTATGAATATTAGATGTGTTAAATGTGTTCACTGAAGAGTAAGAATGACCCCTGAACAGTTGCACAAACAGAGTTGGCAGTTTTGTTCCTTATTAGTAAGTGTAACACAATGCATAATTTGCTACAAAGATAAACCAAAGTTAGACATCTAAATCTATTTATTTCCTGAATTAAAGTCAACAGATGAGGTCACAACTGTAGACACAGTTGTGTATACATGTTGTTGGAAGAAGGATGCAGCTTCTTGTGGAAACCTCTGCCATGTTAATGCCTTGTTCACAATGCTCATTAGCCCCCTGTTGTTTTCATTTAGCATCATGAGCCACGCTGAAATGTATTTATTTTTTGATTAAAGGAAATAGTGCTGACAGTAGACACTGTCTGGGGGAAAAATACTGTAGAGCAAAACATTACTAGTGTCCTGAGTGCACAGGGACTTAGTGGCTCTGCCCAGCCTCATCCAGCTCTTGCTGTTGTCCCTCAGGAAAAGGAATCTGGGAGCTGAGGGTGGCCACAACACCAGCCAGGTAAAGAGCTCACCAAGAGGACATGGTCCAGTGACCATCCGGCAAGGACAAGGACACAACGTCAGCCCAGGAAACCCAAACAGCAGTTCAGGAACAGAATTAGCAGCAAAGACACCCACGAGTCACCTCTGTCATCCCAGCAGGAGAAGGACATGGTCAGGCAGGTTCAGAGGAGGGCCATAAAGAGGCTCAGGGCCTGGAACATCTCTACTGGGCAGACAGGCTGGGAGAGATCAGTGTTCAGCCTGGAGAAGAGGAGGCTCCAGAGACACCTTAGAATTCCTTCCAGTGCTTAAAGGAGCTCCAAGAGAGAGCTGGAGAGGGACTTTGGACAAGAGCCTGCAGTGACAGGACACAGGGAAATGGCTTTAAACTGAAAAAGGGCAGATTTAGACTGGATATTGAGAATTAATTCTTTCCTGTGAGAGTGGTGAGGCCCTGGCAAAGTGTGCCCAGAGAAGCTGTGGCTGCCTCTGGATCCCTGGAAGCATCCAAGGCCAGGCTGGATGGGGCTTGGAGCAGCAAAGGTGTCCCTGACCATGGCAGAGAGTTAAAACTGGATGAACTTAAGGTCTCTGCAAAACCAAATCATTCTATTGTTCTATTTAAACCCCAAGGCTAAATAAAGTCCCTGTCCAAGAGTGTGAGTGGAAGCCCCAGCTGAGACTGGTCACACAATTAGTGCAGTCAGGGTCCTGACAGCTGTGGGAGAAGAAGGTGGATTTGGGATGAAAAGGAAAATACTAAATTTTTCAGGTGTTGGAGATGAGGTTCAGCACCTGGTAAAGGACAGGATAATTAAATGTTAGGAGTTTTGGGGTTTTATTCCCTGTGTGTCACTGGAAGTCAGTGTCCTCTGCAGCGGGCACTTCCAGCTTCATGCTGTATAGGGGCTAGAGGAAAAAATATTCACATGTAAAATTGCAGTGACTTAAATTTGGATTTTCACTGGAGGATACATTCCACTTGCACATTGAATCAGGCTTGTTAGGGTGATTTTAAATGGAAGAGAAAAGGGAAAACCATCCATTAAAGGATTCAATTTCATGCTAATTTGTACCTGCTGTTTTAATTAGAAGTTGTGTAGGGCATAAGTAGGATTTTGCCCATGAGTGCTTAGGCTGAGGTCTGTGAGAACTACACATCACTCTCAAAATGAGGTGCTTGAAGCTGAGCCTGTGCAGTTTTGAGGCAGGTAAGAGATCAGGTAATCCAGGTGTGCTGCTGTGCCTTGTTTCATTGCTGCCTCTGCCCCGTGTTCCTGCACATAAACCACACTGTGCTCACAGACCTGACCTGCCAGTGACTGCTCAGGGGATTTTTACATTCAGTTTGTAACACCAAAGACACCCTTGATGCCCCAAAATTCCCTTTGCAAGACAAAGCTCAACTCCTTCCAGTCACCCAGCCCCCTGCCCAGCTAGGGGCAAGACCAGGCCCTCAGCAGGCACTTGGTGGGGGCAGTGGGTGCCTCAGCCTGGCCATGGTCAGACACTGAGGAGGAGGAGGAGAGACCCTTTGTCATCATGGAAGAAGAGAAGAAATGTGACAGAGATGACAAGTGGGGAGATGTTGGGGCCCGAGAGCTTGGCCTGAGGGAAGAGGGGACAAGCTGTGAATTCTTCCAGTAGGTACCCGCAATGGAAGCCAAGGAAGAGTCCCCATGCAGAGCAATGAGTGCCCACGAGTTGCAGCAGTGCAAGGCGGCTGTGAGGGTGCTGTGGGGAGAGGGGGCACAGCAACAGCCCTACCAGTGGCAACAAAGGGCAACAGCCCAGGAGCTACCCCCAATGGAAAAGGAGGTGACTGAGCCAAAGCTGAGCCAGCAAAGGCAAGGAAGTGCGAACAGCCAGAAGAAGCAGGCACATTCTCCTGCCCCCAGGGAGGAGGTGCCATCAGCAGGGACACAGAGCCCAGTCCCTGCTCCAGACAGACCCTGCTGCCCCGCCAGCCCCTCACCCAGCCCACTGGGAGCCCAAACCCCCAGGGAGCAGTGGGAAGAGGCAGAGCAGGGCTCAGTGCTGACAGAGAAGGAGAGTGAGGAGGGCACCTCAGCTGGCAGCAATGAAGACTGGGAATCCTACAGCCAGACTGAGCTTTGCCAAGAGTACTAAGGTGGGGCAGAGCCAGAGCTGTCCCAAGGAGAGTTCAGCAGCTCCCAAGACCTCTCCAGCTGCAGCAAAACAAAACTCAGAGAACTCCGAGATGATTCCACGGAGAAAGACAGCAGCAGCAACGACCTGCCAGAGAACTGCTGTGCAGGTAACAGCATCTTCAGCTTCGGGCCCACTCCCTTGCTGTGGGAGGAGGAGGAGGACGATGGCTGGCATGAAGTCAGTATCCTGGAGCTGTTTGAAAGAGAAGGCAGGGCCCAAAGGCTGGCAGATCTTGCGACAGATGGGCTGCCACTACCCGTCCCTCAGGAGGTCTGGGTTGAGGGGCAGGCAGCAGAGTCCCTGTGTGCCTCGCTTCCCTCCCTGTTCAGCGAAGGCTCCATGGGCCAGCAGGGGCCCGAGGCAGGGCCCCAGAGCCCGGGGCCTGCCCCGCAGAGCCGTGGCAGCGCCTCAGCTGGCCAGCCGGGAGCGCAGGCCCACAGGCAGCCGCGCTGCCCCGAGCAAACGGCCCGGGTGCCTCAAGCAGGCGCTGCGGGCACTGCGGGCGCTGCTCTGCTGGCCCTGCCTGGCGCGGCAGCTGCAGGAGCAGCACCCATGGCCCTGCCCAGCCCGGGCCAGCCGATGATGGCTGCTCCCTGCGTGGGGCCCCAGGGAGCCACATGGGCGGCCTCGGCCTGGACATGGCCCTGCAGCCTCAGCTGCCCCGGCCAGCCAGGAGCATCTCCCCAGCACCCACAGTCACTGCTGGGGCCAGTCCTAAACAGCAGGTGTGGGACACAATTGGTGCCAGAGCGCTCAGCAGGGAATCCCAGAGTCATCGAGGTGGGAAGAGACCCTGACGCTCACCCAGTGCCACTGGCACTCTGGCAGCACCATCATCACCGCACAACCACGTCCTCAAGGGCAACATCCGCACAACTCCTCAACGCCTCAGAGACGGCGACTCCACCGCCTCCCTGGGCAGCTTCTTCCAGTGCCTCACCCCTCTGTCAGAGAAAAATTCTTTCTGACATTGAATCCAAACCTCCCCTGGTGCCATCAAAGGCCATTTCCTCTCATCTTGAAAGGATTCCGCGCTGGTCCTTTGGGATTGTATCCCTGAGGAATGAGCACAGGTGGGAGCTGTTGCTCCATGGATGTGACTGCAGGACTTTGACTCATACCATTCCTCTGAAACAAACTAAAGTTGAGTTTAAGAAATAGTAGTAGTAAAAAAAAAATTTAAAAAATCTTACACAAAAGATATTTTGAAAATATTTAAAAAAAAGAATAGGAATAAGAAGAAGAATAAGAAATAGTAGTAGTAAATTTAGTAAGAATAATAAGAATGAGAATAGGAATACGAAGATGAAGAGGAAGATGAAAAACTAGTAATTAATATAAGAATATTAAAAATCAAGAATGACATAGTTAATAAGCATAGCAAGCAAATAAGATTACTTAGAAGGAGAATAGGAAGAATATTTTAAAGAAGAAGAATAGTAGTAGCAATTAAGAAGAAGAAGGGGAAGAAGAAGAGAAAGAAAGAAGAAGAAAGTATAATAATAAGAAGAATATTAAATCCAAATTCACATCTACACGTCTTCTAGAATCCCGGAATGCAGGAAAGGACCTTAAAAAGTATCTACTTCCAACTGATCATCTTATAAGCTCTCTCCAAGACCTCTTTTGTACTTCTATCTCCCTAGCTCCCATTTCTTGTTCAGTAAAATCCATGAACAAAACAATATGGTTTCGTTCTCCTATGGTCTCATTTGTGCCTTCACTGGGGCTGAGGCACCTCTCCCTCATGGCACCTTAAGCCTGGATGGACCCATGGGCAGGTGCCTTCCAGGCACAAGCATTCCAGCATTCTGTCAGGGACTCCCTGCCCTTCTTCCCTCTGCTCCCAGCTGCAGAATGTGCAGCAAAGCCGCCTTTGCTGTCTGCTCGGGGAGCCCAGCCAGCTGCTGCAGCCTGACCCTGCCCTGCACAGCTCCCCTGGCAGGCACGGCAGGAGCAACGCCCTGGCAGCCTCAGCAATCGCCCTCTGACATCTCTGGCACTCACTGCCATGGGCTGCAATTCCAGCTGCCAGCAAGGAAAAGATGCTCCTGCCCTTCAAGGCCAAATTCTGAAGGGGCCAAGACACAAGCAGAGCAAGATCTTACAAAGACATTTCACTGCCAGCCTCCAGAACTTCATCCAGGGCTGTTTGAGCACCTGAGTTGGGAAGGAAAAAAAAAATCAGGGGAAGGTCTTTGGCTGGGAGCTGCCACAGGTAAAGAGAGACCGTGTGGAAGGGAAAAGGAGCAGACAAAGGAAGGCAGGAGAGAAAGCAGGACACAAATGGCAACCAGCTGAGAAGGTGGCACTCTGAAAACCAAACTTGAACTTATGGAATAGCAATGGGACAGAAAGGAAGAATTCTAAGACTTTATTTACTCTGCTTCTCTGAGCAACCTGTGCCAGGACTTCACCACCCTGACAGGGAAGAAGTATTTTCTAGATCATACCTGAATTTCATCCCTTTTACTCTGAGCCCTGAACATCAGTCCCTGAGAGGGAGCTGAAGAAACCTCTCCAGAACTCCAAGTCAGAATCCAGCTCCAAACTTTCTTGGACTTTTAATGGGTCCCACTGAGGTTCACAACTGAGAAAGTGTCCAGAGGCCCCAGGCAGAGCAGAGAACTGGAGGCACTGATGGCACCTGGGGAAAAAGAGAAGCCAAGTCCTTGTGCCCTGGGGCACAGCAGGGTCTGTGCCACCAAGGGCTGTGAGGAGACACCTTGTCCTGAGGCCCTGGGGCCTCCTGGCACAGCCCCAGCCAGGCTGGGCACTGTCAGCCCCTTGTCCTGCCCTCAGCATCCGCCCCTAGCCCACATCCCAGTGGCCTCAAGGATCTGCTGGAAGGAGTCCCTGGGGAGCCTTGCTCAGCAATGGCCCTGGGGGCTCCTTAATGCTCCCTGCAGGGACTGCAGGTTTTTCAAAGGACTTTGGGTTTTGCTTTTGCCTTGGAGTCTCTGAGAGGTTTCTGCAATCATGGCCTCCAATTATCTGCTGTCATTAGTCCCTGCAGAGGCTTTGTCAGTAACAACACTCAGTGGGGCTCATTAATGCTACAAGGTACTTCAGTTATTTTAAGGTACTTGGTGTTTCCCTTTGGATACAGACTCTGGGAGAGGTTTGTGCAATCATGGCCCCAATTATCTGTGTTAATTAGTCCCTGGAGAGCTTTGTACTTACACTCAGTAGGGCTCATTAATCCTTTGAGACCCTCAAGGTGTTTAAGGTACTTTGGATTTTCCTTCCCACACTGAGTGTTTGAGAGGCTTTTGTGCCATCCTGGTCTCCAATTCTGTCCTGTAAGGAGTCCATGAGGAGCCTCTGTTGGGGATGGACCCCAGTGGGAGCCATTAGTGCTCTGAGACACTTTGGAGTTTTCTTCTGACTTTGACTCCTGGCAAGGTTTGTGCAATCTCCTCCCAGGCCCTGAGGTTCCAGGGCTCACGCCAAATGCACCACGGGGCTCATTAGGATCAAGCAAGTCATGACAAACCATGGCTCTGCCTTGATTTCCCTCTGCTCCAATGCAGTTCATTAGGAGGGTTTCCTTTGACAGTTATGGAGAAAGAGTTCAAAGAGCTTATAAGAAATATGTATTCCTGTTAAAAAGGGTGTCTTTTATTGCTGTTCCTATTACACAAGAAGTGATTGCAGCATTCAGTGGCTGATATTGATGCAGGGACTCTCGTAAGGAGGTCTGGCCACGCTGGGGAGGGGCTGGGGCTGCGGGGGAGCTGGGCAGGGGACACAGCCAGGACAGTGGACCCCAACTGAGCCCGGGCATAGCCCAGACCAGAGCACATCATGCTCAGGGTAGGAATGGGGGGAACAGGGAGGAAGGGGGGAATTTTGGAGGGAAAGTTTTTGCCTTCCCAGGTAACACTTAAGGCAAGAGGGGGCCCTGTTTCACCAGTGGGCAGGGTCACTACCAAAGACACAGACACCAGCCTAAGGAATTGTGTCATTTATATCATGCACAGCTGCAGAGATTTACAAAAGGATAAGCTCAGCAAAGCACATCATCATTAGCAAAGAATTACAAAAGAAGCTCAGCAATCCATCATAACCCATCATTACATTTTGATGACTAACCCCTTGGTGAAACACTAGAGGTGTTTGTGGCAGACAAAGATTCTGGCTGACTATCAAGGTACACCTTACAGACATCAGGAGTACTTTAGTGACACCGTTCTTCATTCTATTTTCTCAATCCCATTGGAGTTAGGAACAAGAATTCTGTTGTCCATGGAGCTTGCACCTTTTTAATTCCAGAATAATGCCCCAAGGTCCTTTGCTGTTCAGCTTTCCCATGCTGTCTGTGGCTAACAAGGCTTGGGGGGACCCTTTCCCCTCTGACTGGAAGGGGCCGGGTCCCAGTCCCTGAGGCGCACCCAGGCTCCTGGATGGAATTCCTGTGCAAGTCCCTCAGTGTCACAGCAGCCTTCACACGGAGCCCCGTGAATCAGAGCATTTTCCACAGGGGCCCTTGGGGCAAACAGGGAGATCTGGTCTGGCAGGATGTGTAAAACAATCTCCTGTCAGATCTACTTGTTCTCACACAGAATCCCTGGCTGCAGGGACACATTCCCATTGTTCCTGTCCAGGTTTCAGGACTCAGAGTTGTTTTTCCTAGCAGCTGCTCCTTCAGCTGCCTCGGGAGGGCCATTTGGCCTCCAGACCCACACTCTGGCTCCATTATTAGGGCTGCTGCATCCAAACCCTTTATCCCCACAACGGTGGTGACTGGAGGTGGATCTCCTTTTTTCACAATTGTTCTTAAAATTGCAAGATCAATAATTGTGCTACTCTGTCATGGGGTTGAATAATCCAATCTTGTTCATTATTGTTTGACAGAATTACTGTAATTTCTCCTGGATATTCTGCACCAATTCCTCCTGCCATGACAGGAACACTTTGCAAGGCCAAGCTGCAAGGGAGCAGTTACCAAAGCAAAGTGTCCTGGAGGAATCTGAATTCCTGTTTTGGTATTGATAGCTCTCATTTGATTTGAATTTATACTAATGAATTCCAACGTATGAAGGCCCAGCCCCGCAGCCTCTGGGCTGGCCCTGCCAGGGGCCATCACAGCCAGAACAATTTCCCAGGCAGCCCAAGTCTCACTGCCCAGGGTTGGATTTGCAAATTGGGGGCAGCCGTGCACAGCCAGGGGGCTCCATTTCCCCAGTGGGCCATTGTGAAGGGCATGGAGCACATCTGGGAGATGGGCTCTCCATGGGCAAAGATTCCATCTCCTCATTTTTTACACTGCTCTTTTAACAACCCGTTCAACCAGTCCTGCAGCTTGTGCATGAAAAACCCTGCAGGCTTAATGACTGTATTTTTCACAGGAACAGACAAAGCACTCTGCATCACAGCATCAGCACACCCTGTAAAAATAGCCAATTTCCTCCCTTCCTCCTTTTTCCATTGTATACAATCTCACAAAGTTGACCGCTGACATTAAGGTCCTGGCCAATCCAGTTCTGTAGGGTATTTAGTGTTACATCCCTGAGCAGCCAAAGCTACCAAATTAGTATTGTCAACACTACTTCACATTATTATTATAATTTTATGCATAGATAGTGATATAAAAATATAGATAAAAGTAGATACAGACATATATAAATATATATATTGAGGTCTTACTATACTATAAATACATATATATTATTATGTATATAGATATTTCACTTGCACAAATGCATCTGAGCTCAAAATTAAAATCTTCTTCTCTTGCTCCATGTGGGAGCATTCCAACAATAATTGTTCCTTCTGAAGGTGCTGTTTCCAATGCACCCTTAACAAATTCATGTTTGTCTGCCCAAACCCACAAGTTCTTTTCCTTTTCCATATGCAATTTTTGGATGCATTTAAAGCCATCCAGGGGTGCAGCTTCTTTTACCCGGCTGCCCCACTGCCCACACGGGGCTCTGATCTCAGCCCACTCCAGAGCCAGGGAACTCCAGGGAAGGGCTTCCCAGCTGGGAACTCCTGATGGCACTGATTCCTCACATTGACACTGAACAAGTGACATTTTGTTGGCATCTGGTCAGACTGTGCCAGTTTTGTTTTACCAGTGGCCAAAGTTAGCACCAAGGGCACAGACTCCAACTGAAGGAATCAGTGTCATTTCCTGCAGTTCAGAGCAGCAAAGAATCACAAAAGGAGCAGCTCAGCAATGCAGCCAACCATCCCCACCAAAGATTGCAGCAGTGATTAAGAAAGATCCAGCAGCATTTACCCTCAGCCTTTACCATCCCCCAGACCCACACAGCAGCTGGGGAAGCTGTCACAGCCAAGGGCTGCAGAGCCACTCCTGGGCACTGGGAATTCCTGCAGGTGCTCCAGCCCCAGGTGAGGCTCCAACCCCGCTGGGTGAGGGCCCAGCTCTGACAGTGCTGAATGAACAAACTGACAGCACTGCTAGTGTGGCAACATCTGCTTTCATCCTCCTCTTGGGTCCCTCCCAAAGCCTGGCCAGGGCTCAAGGAGGAACCAAGGGAGCTGACTTTGACCATACAGCCCCAAACAAGGCCAGATGTCAGATTTCATGGCCTTGTATGGCTTCTAAATACACAAAGGTCAATACATGTCTCACTAAGGAGTGGCTACATCCAGCACAGTGCTAATAACCATGCATATTTCATCAGGGAGCAGATACAAAGATAACCTTTGCTTGGAAGGTTCATCCAGAGGCCACCTTTGGCTCAGGGCCTGCTTTCCAGGCCTCACTCAGGGCTGGTGTCCAGGCCTTGGCACTTCAGGGACGTGGTTTAGTGCTGGGCTTGGCACTGCTGGGTGAGCGGCTGCACTGGGTGAGCTCAGAGGGCTTTTCCAACAGAAAGGATTCTGTGATTCCATGATTATATCCACTGCATTCAGCTGGGGCTATTTTAGCAGCATTGCTTTGCTCCAAAAGTTCCCTCTTGCCCAGCTCCTGTGGCCTGAGGCTTCAGCTCCTTCAGCTCCTGGTGCTGAGTTGCTCATGCTGAACGAGACGGCTCAGAGAGAAGAACACAGCCCATGCAATTCCTTCTGGGACACGGAGAGGGGAGGCTGTGCAAACAGGAACATTGTTTGCTGTGGCCTCCTCTCTGCCCTTCACGCCTTTCAGCACTTTGAACCAGCCAAGAGCTTTCTCCAAGAGTGCAATGGAGCAGCTGCTCCTGCTCCCAGGCCTGGCTCTCTCCAGTCTCTGCCCTTGCCTGGTTCTGTCCCTCGTGCTGTGCCCTCTGTTCCCCCAGGGCTCGCTGGCTGCTGCCCAGGACTGTGGCACTGGCACAGATCCAGTGCTCCAGAGCCTCCTTTCTGTGCCCTTGCAGCTGCCTGGGCACAGCAGCCTTTTCCATCTGGAAGCTCCCCATGCACAGGGAGTGCCCAGCTCCGTTCCTTGCACAGCCTGCAGGAGCCCAGGGCTGCCATCTCCAGTCCCTGCTGCCACTGGGGGCTCCCAGGTGCCTCAGGCTGCTGTGACACTGCTGCACACGGGAGGGAAGAGGGGCAGGGGCTGCGCTCAAAGTCAGCTCCATCTGCTGCTGCTGCTGCTGCTGCTGCTGCTGCTGCTGCTGCTGCTGCTGCTGCTGCTGCTGCTGCTGCTGCTGCTGCTGCTGCTGCTGCTGCTGCTGCTGCTGCTGCTGCTGCTGCTGCTGCTGCTGCTGCTGCTGCTGCTGCTGCTGCTGCTGCTGCTGCTGCTGCTGCTTCTTCTTCTGCGGGGTCATTTGTTCAGCCCTGTCTGCCCAGAGTCAGGGATCAGATCCTGCTAGTCTCTTCCAGCCCTGGCTGCTCAGAGTTTGGGTCTTGGAGCCTCAGGTGGCCAAAGGCAGCTGCTGCTGCTCCCTCTGTGTGCCCGTGTTCAGCAGTGCTGCTCCATCAGTCTGTGCCCAGCAACGGGGAAAAGCCTCAGCCCTGCAGGGCCAGGAGCTGCCGGGCTCTGCCTGAGCAGCTCAGCCAGCAGGAAGGGAGCTACTCCACACAGGAACCAGGAGCAAAGGACATTCCTTTGATAGGACATGTTTTCTACTGAAAGGAGAAAAAAGGAAAAAGTAATAAAAAACTATATAAAGTGTGAAAGATAAAAACAAAACCCAAGTGTGCAGTTAAAAATCTTCTCTAACTTTGAATTAAGAGGTAACTGATCATTCGAAACAGAACTCAGTTATTCATTTTGTAAATGTGCTGATGGCATGGATCCATCTTAGTGATGTCAGCAGTCTTTATAAAAAGTTTTTGGGGATTGTTTCCAATATTGTTATTTTAAATTCTGGTCGAAACAAGAGGAAATTGCTTTGTGCCCTTCCAGCTCCAAGCAGGACTGGGAATGGAAACTCTGTCAAAGCCCAAATCCTTTACAAGATGACCTTCCTTCTCAGCCTGGGAATGAGCTGCACATTCCCTTTGAAACTGTCAGGGATCTCTTAGAGACACAAAGTCCCACTGCCAGCTTTTTGCTCTGGTTTGGCAGTGCAGATGGGCAATTCTCCATCCACCAGCTCCAGACTGCACTGCCTCAGGAGCACGGCCAACTCGCCAGCTTTGGCCCACTCGTGGCACTTCTAGAGGAGGAAGAAAGTGCAATTGCACAATTCCAGCCAATCAAGAAGGAAGAATGGGACAGACAGAACACCCTGTGCAGATCCAGGTGTTCAGCTGGACTGTGGAGAGTTTGGGTCCTTGCCAATTGCATGTGTGTCCCCAGCTGCAATCTCTGGGCCTGCAGCAGAGTCTCACTCACCAGCCAAAGCAGAAAGCTCAAGCGCTGTGCTTGCAAGGCGCTCGTCTGATGCAGAGCTGTCAGAGCAATGTGAGGGCAGAGCCAGCCCAGCCGGGCCCAGGGCTGAGCCCAGCAGAGCCCTGGCAGAGCCCAGAGCAGCCTCAGCACCCGCAGAGCCCGGCTGCAAGGAGAGAAAACAGAAACTGCCCATCAGCTGAGGGCTCCTGTGCCCTTGTGCCAAGGCCTGCGGTGCCCAGGCCATGCTGATTGTGCCCAGAGCTGTGCCCAGAGCTGCCCATCCCTGCTGCCTTTGGCACAGAGCAGGAGGGCAGGACATGTGCCCAGCCTGCAGCCAGCCACGGCACATTCAGCCCTCAACAGCTGCCCAGAGCAGGATGCTCCTGTGCTTGCTGCCAGCTCCCAAAAGCTCTGATCCCACCCTGCCAAGCACACAGGGACCCACCTCACGCCAGCCACGGCTGCAAGAAAAGCTGCTCCCAAACCATGGCCTCAGCCTTCTCCAAGGGCACGGCCCATCCACGCCACAGCTGCTCCCAAGCACTTCCCCATCCACACTGGACCACCTCGAATGCTTCCTCTGGAAAAACAAACAACACATTTTTGAAAAGAGATTAGATGCAATAAGGGAAAACAATAAAAATGCTATAAACTCTTATCTCTGTCAGTGCCTTGAGGAAGGCCCAACCCCTGCATGCCAAGGAAGAACCCACCCACTGGTGAGGGAAGCCCACACTTTCTCTCTTCCCCCCTGCACTGCCCCCCAAAATCACAGTGACCCTGAAGCAAACAAGGGCAGTGGAGCAGCCCAGCCCTTCCTTGCCTGCACAGCAAAGCAGCTGTGCACAGGTTCTGGAGCCCCACCTCTGCTCCCACCATGGGGCTTTGTTTGTGTCGGGCTGGCTGCCCCAGCCCCAGCCCCAGCCCGGGGCACGGTGGGTGCTGGGGGCTGTTGGCAGGGCCAGGAGCCCACTCCCATTTCGTACCCACTCCAGCCCATCCTCCCAGCCCTGCCAAAAGCAGCTTGGCAGCCACTGAAGAATGAGTTGCATCTGCCCCAGCAAAGGCGGAGCCTTTGTTTCCCCGCCACGCTGGGTCATGCCCACATCTGGCAGAATTTCCTCGGGTGGGGACTCATCTGCAAATTCCCTGTGGAGTTTGGCTTTGAAGAAGGTGCCAGAATCAAAGTGCATCACCTTCAGCCTCCTGTGGCCAGGCTGAGGAAGAGCTTGTCATCCCTGATGTCACCCTCGCTGTCTCCAGCAGCAGCAGCAGCAGCAGCATCCCCACCCGGTACAGCTTCTCCAAGGGGCTCCTTCTCCTTCCCTGGGGGCAGACCAGGCTCTCAGGGCTCTGCCCAGGTCCCAGCTGTCAGGGAACCGGGACAAGCAAAACCAGCTGGGATGGCGGCTACCAGTGCTGGGCAGAGCAGCTCAGCTCCAGCACAAGGGCTGTGTGTTCCCATCCCATGACCCCGGTGCAGTGACACTGGCAGCACAAAAAGCTCTGGGTTCCTTTGCTTCTCATGGCCAAGGCATATGTGGAGCTGGAATTTACCAGGGCTCTGGATCAAAGTGTGCCTGTGGCTCTCTCCCTTCTTCTATGGCAGAGGAATATCCCATATCCAAGGATCACAAAACAGGTCTTCCAGTGCGGGTCTGTCCAAGGAGTTCACGGATAAACACCACCTGATCAGGTCTTTGCACTCTGGGGATAGAAAGCAGAAACTGCCGGTCAGCCAGAGAAGGCTCCTATCTGCTTGGCCCCACTATTCCCATGCCCAGGCCATGCTGGATGTGCTCAGAGCTGGGCCTAAACTTTCCCATCAATTCCCTGTTTTGGAGGAGAGCAGGACATGTGCCACCTCCTCAGCAGCTGCCAGAGTGGGATGCCCATGACCCCGCTGCTGGCTCCCAGCACTGGGATTCCCCCCGTGCCCAGAGAAGAGGATCCACCTTGAGAGAGCCGTTGTGGCAGCGGGAGCTGGCCCCAGCTGAGGTTCTGGCCCCTCCTGAAAGGGTGCTCCCCGCAGACCATCTGGTGCAGCAGGATGCCCAGGGACCAGATGGTAGCTGGCTCGCCATGGTACCAGCCAAAGTCGTTCCATTCTGGGGGGCTGTAGGACAGTGTTCCTATGGAATACAGATGGAGTTCATCAGGGGGATGCTGCTGCTCCCAGAGCCTGGCCCCAGCATCCCTGGGTGTACGGGGGCTGTATCAGGGGCACACAGGGTGACCACTGCCCTCTCGCCAGCATCTGGGACTTGTACACAAAGTTAGGGTTGGAAAAGAAGCCTTTGGTGCTGGAAGAGGGCAGCCCTGGCTAGGCCGACCATGACATGCAAAGGAAAAACCCACTCCATGCTGGGGAAAAAACCTGCCCATATCCTCCCTGCCTGCATTGCCCCAAAAATATAATGAAGCCAAGGCAAACAGGGCGAGTGGAGCAGTCCAAGCCCTTCCTCTTTTCTGCACACTAAAGTGGCTGGGGCACAGCTTCCGCCCTCCCTCTCTGCTACCCCACCCACGGGGGTTTTGGTCGGGCTGGCTGCCCCAGCCCAGCCCTAGTCCTGGGCAGAGTGGCTGGCAAAGGCTGCCAGCAGGGCTGTAAGATGGCTGCCCACCCAGCCCCGCTCTAAAGCAACTCAGCTTAAGATTCAGTGCCCTGACTGGCAGCAAAAGGGAGAATCCCCGCTGCCACAGCCAGCTTGGGCTGGGAGATGTTGGGCCATGAGATGTCAGCAGCGGGAGCACAGCCCTGGGTAGGCTCACCTGCAAAGTGAGTGTAGACTGTGTCCTGCAGGTAGGTGCCACAGCCAAAGTCAATCAGTTTGGCCTGCCCGGTGTCCAGGTCAACCAGGATGTTCTCTGGCTTGATGTCCCTGTGCAGGACCCCGCAGCTGGTGCAGTGCCACACGGCCTCCAGCACCTGGCGGAACAGCTCCCGCGCCTCCTCCTCGGGCAGGAACCGCCGTGCCTGAATGAAACGCTGCAGGTCCTGACACTGCTCTGGCCGCTCCAGCACCATCACGATGCAGTTGGGGAGCTCGAGCCACTCCAGCAGCTGGACCACACCGGGGAAGCCAGTGGACACCTTGGCCAGCAGCACGACCTCCAGGGGTGCGCTGGTGCCGTCGGGCTGCGGGAGGAGCACGATGCCGTCAGTGGGGCCGATGCCGTGCCAGGCCTGGGGAAGCCCTCAGCCAGCCCGGGATGCTCTGAGCCCTGCGCTGGCCCCACGCCCGCTCTCCCTCGGGGCGTCCTGGCGGCTCCCACCGTGCCGGGCCCCGGCTCATCCCCGGCCGGCAGCCCCGGCTGCTGGCCCCGCTCACTCACCAGCTCGCCCCAGTGCCGGACGCGGTTCCGTGGCACCCTTTTGATGGCCACCTGCAAGCCAAGGGCAGCAGCGGGGTGAGCTCGCCGCCCGCACTGCGAGCCCCATCCTCCGCCCTCCTCCTCCTCCATCCCCTCCTCCTGCGCCCGCCGCCGGCCCCGCCGCTCACCGGGGCGCCGTCCGAGAGCCTCGTGGCCGCGAAGACTCTGCCGAAGCCGCCGCGCCCCAGCAGCGATCCCAGCCGGTACCGCTCCTGCAGGGCCTCCTGCGCCGTCCCTGCGGGCGAGACGCGGCTGTCAGCGCTCGGCCCGGGGCCAGCAACGACCCCCGAGCGCCCCTCACCCGCCCCGGGCCGGCCATGCCCAGGCGTTCGCTCCCGGGAACGCGGCACGGGAGGCTCGGGGCCGGCGGCCGCGCTGCCGAGCGCCGGAGCTCGGGCCGGGGAAGCCGCAGCGGAGGCGGCGGGAGCGGCCGCGCCGCGTGTGTCCTCCGCGGGCCCCGGGAGGAGCCGGGGCCGGGGCTGGGGCCGGGGCCGGGGCCGGGGCCGGGGCCGGGGTCGGGACTGGCGGAGGCAAAAGGCGGCGATGCCGCCCCCGCCCCAGGCACTGATGCCCGCCCAGCAGCGCCACCGCCAGCACGGCCAGAGCCGGGCGGAGGCGAGACCGCGGCGGGACGGCCGGGGCCGGGCACGGGGCAGCCCCGCCCGGGGCCGGGGACGGGCGGGGGCATGGCCCAGCCCTGCAGGGGAGAGAGAGGCGGGGAGAGGAGAGGGACGCCGGGCAAGGGACCCCGAGAGAAGGGTGCGCGACAGCGGGAAAGGGAGAGAGAGAGAAAGAAAGAGAGAAGAGAAAGAAAGAGAGTATTCAAAATATCTCTTTGCTCTTTGCTGCCGCCGCCGCCGCTGCCGCCGCTGCAACTGAAGCACCGGGGCCGTTCGTCCCCGTGTCCGTTCCCCGCTCGCCCCACGAGCCCCACGTTCGAGCCCCGCGCGCCCCGGGGACAGCCCCTCCGTCTGCCCAAACACGGGAACTTTGCAGTGCTGGGCCCAGATGCAGAGCCCTGACTCCTGCACTCTGGCACAGCGATCCCCTCGCTTGCTGCTGTGCATTGTCCTTGCTGAGGGGCAAACACTGTCGGGCCACCTTCCCTTGGGGTAGGATTCCTACCTGAGCCCAGCACTGCACTGACACCTCCAGTGTTGCTTTCCTGTAAAAACAGGGGAAGGAAAACTGTGTGTGGCTCATGGTATTTTAGAGGGTCTAAAAGTCACTAAGTCACCGATCTTAGAGGTGCAGTGCACCTGGAATTACTGGGATGGAGAAGTAGTGCAACATGGAAAAGGGGAGCATAGAAATAAATAGAGGAAAACATCTTGGATTGTTTCTTTCATTTTCATTTCACTTCTGGAAAGCTGTTTCAGTTTTCCAGGAATCTTCTCCTGTCTGCTCTTCCCAAGAATCTCTCATGGAGAACAAGGTCAAGCTTCTGTCACAAGATTTGCCACCGGGAAATTACGCCACTGGTGAAATTTTCATTGTGACTGTTTGTGCTGGCTTAGGGCAAATTTTGGGAGGAAATCTCCAAAAGGAGTCCGTCTAGAAAGCAAGTTCAAATGGCCCCTCCCCCTACTAGTTCAGGAAAAGACTTCCCTTGAGAAAAGTGGAAAAAACCCCAGTTTATTTAACAAGTAAAGTATTCACAAGCATGAAAAATGAATTATATTAAATCAAACCTCTGACAGTGGTGAAGAGATGGCAAATTCAGAAAGTCCTTTCTGTGGGTTGTAGTTGGCTCACTCGGTCTCTTCTAAGTCCCTCTGGTGCTGTAATGCAGCGTCCCAGAGCTCGGGGGGCCACAGGTGTGAGCTGCCGGTGTTTGTCTGGGTTTTCAGTCCAGAGCAGGTTTAAACAGTTCCAAGAAAAAGGAAAGCCACAGTCCGAGGAACTTCGCTTCCTAAGCTAGCTAAAACCAAATTGCTGGACCTGGGCTGTGAAGGCATCGGGAAATTTCCAAATCTGGGCACTGGCGGTCCCAGCAAACACATGAGCTGGATGATGCTGGTGCCAGAACCTGCAGATTTCCAAATTTTGACTTTCTGTGCCAGCAAATCACTGGACTTGGGCTGTGCCGGCACCAGGAAGTTTTCAGATCTGGGCGCTGGCACTGCCAGCCAACACCAGATCTGGGTGGTGTCATTGCCAATGACAGAAATTTGCCATATTTGGGCTCTGCTGGCACTGAGAAATTTCCAAATCTGGGTTCTGGTGCAGGAAACACAAGATGTGGGGGCAGTTCCAGACCCAGTAGCAGGAAGCTGCCACACGTTTTGGGTTTCTGTGCCAGCAAATTGCTGCACTTGGGCTGTGTCAGAATAGGGATATTTCCATATCTGGGCACTGGCAGTGCCAGCAAACAGCCCATTTCAGGCTCCAGGCTCCAGAAAGGACTGGGTCTGGATGCCTTCCTCTTTTCTTTCCTTCTTTCCTTCCATCTTTCTTGGGATCCTGCTGCCAACAAACTCCAGATTGGGCGGTGCTGGCAAGGGGAAATTGCCAGGTTTTAGCTTTCTTTGCCTGCAAATTCTGGACATGGGTGGTGCCAGAAGAGGGAAATTGCCAGATGTGGGCACTGGCAGTGCCAGCGCACACCAGATCTGGGTGAGGGATGAGCCGGCACTGAGAAATTTCCTGATGGTAATTTTCTGTGCCAGCAAATTGCTGGAATTAGGCTGTGCAGGCATCTTAAACATTCCCGATCTGGGTACTGGCGGTGTCAGCAAATCTGAGATTGGGTTGCTGTAGGTAGCAGGTCTTTGCTTGGTTTTGACTTTCTTTGCCAGCAAGTTGCTACACTTGGGCTGTGCAAGAATAGGGAAATATAAAATTCTGGGAAATGGCAGTGCCAGCAAACACCACATTTCAGGAAGGACTGGATCTGGACCCGTTCCATCCCTGCCTCCCTCCCTCAACAAGGTGCCAGAGGGGCTGGAGAGCAGCCAGGCAGAAAGGAACCTGCAGGGACTGATGGACAGCAGGCTGGACATGAGGCAGCAGTGTGCCCAGGTGGGCAAGGAGGCCAATGGCCCTGGCCTGGATCAGGAATGGTGTGGCCAGCAGGAGCAGGGCAGGGATTCTTCCCCTGCACTCAGCACTGCTTGGGCAGCACCTCGAGTGCTGTGTCCAGTTCTGGGCCCCCAATTTAGGAAGGACATGGAAGGGCTGGAGCGTGTCCAGAGAAGGGTAACAAGGCTGGAGAGGGGTCCGGAGCACAAGAGCTGTGGGGAGTGGCTGAGAGAGCTGCTGGGGTTGTTTATCCTGGAGGAGAGGAGGCTCAGGGGAGAAAAGGCGGTGTCAGGGCACAGGTTGGACTTGATGATCTCCATGGCCTGTTCCACCCTTGCTGATTCTGGGATTCTCTGAAACCACCCTTGGAGCAGTTGCAGGAGGAGCCCTGGGCCTCCTCTTCAGCAGCTCCAGCAGCCCAGGTCACTCAGCTTCTCCTGCCAGCCCCAAAGCCCATCCTGTCAGTCCTGCAGAGCCTCTGCAGCTCCTCCTCACTGCCCAGAACAGGGAGCTCCAGAGGCAGACACAGCAGCCCAGATGTGCCCCCCTGGCCTGGGGTGCCTCTGGCAAGGGAGCACCAGGAGGCACTGCAGGAGCCTGCAGACAATTGATCTGAAGGCCAAACCTCCTTAGCTCCTTCTGAAAGAGCAGGAACAGTTCCTCATTGCAATGTGGTGGAATGCTGGGCACCACAGCTCCAGGTGAGGACTGGACACAGGTTTGCTCCCACTGAGTGCTGGGATGGGTTCTGCAGGAGCTCTGGGCTCCTGTGCTTGCCAGGCACAAGGAGGAGAGAAGGAGCCAAGTGCACTGATGTGGGAAATGGATATCTAGAAATCTTTTAGGGCCTAGTAGAATGCCCACAGAGTATGAATCTGTGTATAAACCTTGAGACAAGAAATGCTAACTTAAAAATGCCATGGAATAGGACAGATATTGTTGAGAGAGAAATGGAGGTGAAAAAAAGTTCCAAAAGATGGCCTTGCAAATAAGATTTTGGAAAAACAGAGCTATGAAAGATGCATTGTAGTGAGACCCACGAGGGGCAGTTTTAATAATTGGCTTTAAGGCATTCACAACGTGGCATGGCAAAAGGCTGATAGACCAAAAAAACTAATTATAATGTATTATAATTAGGAAATAGTTGGCTTCTGATTGTGATGGCGTGAATTATAACATCTGTATTGTCTCACCCTTCTCATAAGACTGAAAATTGAATAAAAGTTTTTAAAACACCTCTCAGTGTCCCCATCTCTAGGTCAAGAAAAGAGTATTATCCAACACACTGAAACACATTTGCCTCGAGCATAACCCAGCCTGGACCAAACACACTGCAAGGTTTCCCCTGTGGCCCATGTCTCGAAACATCAGGTCTGCTGTTTGACAACTCAGGTTGGTTTGGTGTCAAGGAGTTCCCTCAGAAATACTGGGTTTGTCTTCCTCTGTGCCTTCCCCTCAGCAGCCTTGGGGATGCTCCTGTGTGAAGCCATCTGTCTCACACAGTCTCAGACAACTTCAAACAGGATATTGTGCAATAAATCATTTCCTCTGAAGTGTTCCAACAGTCCATTTCCAGCAATAGGAAATTATTACTGATAGGTGAAAGTGGAAAACCCCCAACAGTTTATTAACAAACAGAATCCCCTCATGACACGCGTCACAAGAAGGCGCTGGGGTCTCTCTCAGAAGAATGGGAGCTGTCATGGAGCAGTTCCAGCAGCTGATGGAAGCTCGGGGGCTCGTCGGGCGTCGGCTTTCTCCCGTGGCAGAGCTCCATGGAGTGGGCAGGGCAGTGAAGCAGCTGGGCTGGAGCCCCTCGCTGCCTTGTCTCCCCGGCGTGGCTCAGCTCACAGACTCTCGGGCTGGGAGCGGGGCCGCTCCGCTCCTGCCGGCACCGTGTCCCTGGCCTTGGACAAACAGTTTCCTGCCAGGAGAGCCCTGCACACTGCTCCACTGATCTTTCATAAAGGCCCAAACCAACTCCAAACACTCTGTCAGCTGCAGCTTTTCACAAAGGGCTGCAGCAATCCAGGACAGCTGCAGGTGAGTGTCGGAAGGCTCTTGTCTTGTTCCTGACAGCAGAATTCTTGATGATCTTGTGCAGTTTTATTCAGATGTAACATGAGAGCTGAGGTTTTTTTGTTAAAATATTTCATGATGAGTAACAAGCCTTGGGAGCATGAGGTACAGGACTGATGTGTGAAAGCATGAGCATATCCTCCAAAGTGGCCAGTTTAATTGTCCATTTTATTACTCTTGTATTTACTCCACACTAATAAGGAAAACCAAGCTCTGCTTGGAGGCAAAACAGGCATGGGATACACTCTGGTCCCTCGCAGGCTCCGCAGGGCTGGCAGTGACACAGCAGGCAGTCTGCTTCATTGTGAACCCCTACAGAGCTACATCCCAATCTGGTTTAAGTAGCGTGGTATTATTAAGAGCTCCTTTTCTGCATGAGATACAAAAAGGAGATCCCAAATGATCTTCATGCAAACATGCAGTAAAGAACTGCTCCTGCTATCCTAATGAAGCGTTTGCTTTGGCAATTACACTCTTCCCATTCATCTTTCGATGCAGACACTTCAGGTTTTCTCTCACACCCCTGCAAGGCTGGCAGTGGCTGTTTCCCAGTTCCTGTTCTTCCCCAGAGATGGTGCAGTGTCTGCTTTGAAACAAAGAGCCCTGAGATCTGAACAGCTTGAAGGAGCATGAAGTGCTAATTAAGTGCTCATATTGGTAACACCCAGGTCTGACCTTCCCAGAGCTCTGAAGCAGCAGCAGCAGGACCATGTATCATTCCTGTTGGTGGATGTTCATGTTTCTGATGTGCAAGAGCAATGACTTTGAGGAGGGACAAAAATGCCCCTCTTCAAAGAGTGGGTGTGCAAGGAGATGTGAAGTTTCACAGCCTTTCCTAGGATATTTCAGAAAGATCTAAGAGAATATTGTGGCATGAGGTAGGTCCCTAATTTTGTCTCCAGAGGAATCCCCACAGGGCACATTCACTCTGCTGCTGATGGCAACGCCATAAGCTCATGGACCAGTTTTCCCTGCAACGTGCCACCCTGCCTAGGCTTTACTAGGCCGGGACTAGACCCAGAGCTAAGCAAACACATGCAGCCAGGTGACATTGTGTGACATCAGAAGCTGGCAACCACGAGGACTTTGCTGTCAAAAGGTTACAGTTTGCACTGGGCCCAGAAGTGTTTTTCCCTAAGGCAAAGCAAATTGAAATGTGAAGTTTCAAAGCTTCAAATGACTATGAAAGGAAACTGCAGAATAATTTCTGGAAGGGCAGCATTGTCAATGATCATGCAGCCCACCAACAGCTGGAGCTGAATCCAGAATTGCTTCTTCCAGCTGTGCAGGAATTCATTCCACTGGCAAGCACTGGTCCATGGGAACAAATGATCCCCTAGGTCTGGGCTGAATGGCAGCCAGGCTGCAGTGCAGCTTGGAGGAGCCCTTGTCACTTGTTATTGGCCTCCCAGTGCGCTCATCCTTCTGCAAACAAGGTGCAAACAACACAGCTGGAGTGATGTCCCGGGTAAATTTACATACAGGTGATTGCCAAAGCAGTGCATCTTTTCCCGGTGAAATACACGACCACTTCTTACCTATGGAATTGTGATTGAAGACACCTGTGAGCCAGATCTGTGGGAGATTGCAAAGGAGCAAAGCTTTGGGATTTGGGCACACTTCTCTTGGTTTCTTTGCTCAGTCCTTTGGTGAGCACAGAACACACCTAGGTAGAAAACCTTTGACTAGACAGGATCTTTTGGATCCATTGTCCCTCAAACAGGTCAACAGGTGACTCTGTTGTAATGCTAAGTAACAAAGAGCAGCACAAATGACACAAAGAAAACATGGCCAAAGAGGAAGAGGAGAGGCCCAATGAGGAAAGGATGTGGTGAGACACTGGCACACCGAGTGAGCTGCACTCCCATAATCTCTAGGCTGGCAGGTCCTGGTCTCACTTTCTCCTCTTGGTTTTTTCAATTTTTTTTATTTATTTACTTTTTTTCATCATCAAAATGAAATATATAGAATTAAAAACATGCGATCAAAACTTAAAGACAGAATCAAAAGACATTAATTCAAAACTACATCTAAAGATCAGAACATATGTACAGCTGTAACTATCAAGCCTAACGCATCAATCCTATTCTTCAAACACTCTCCATACAGGCGGCAGCTTCTTCCTGAGCTTGGAGGACAGAGAGCTTTTCTGGATGGGAGGCGAGGACTTTGTGGGTGAGGGAACATGGAAAGTGTCCCGAGAAATCTTCTCGGTAAGATGGTAACCAGTCAGATCTGCAAAGCGGAGACACAAAGTTTAACAGAGGCCACCATGCAAACCTAAAGCATCTGAAGCTCCGTATTTCATGGGACACATTTCCTGGAAATGTCCAAACAGCTACACAGGGAAACATGCTCCTGCTGGCAGACACTGAGGCAGGCCAGGACAAACCCTGAGCCACTTGCCCAGAGCTGGCACAGGCCCAGCCCGGCCTCTGGGCTGCCCTGGGACAGCAGGGAGCCCAGAGCCCTGTGCTCCCCAGGAATGGCTCAGCTGCACAAGCACCCTCCTGCTCCTCTGCCTGCCCCACAGCTCAGCAGCCCCACAGCTCCAGGGGCACTGGCAGCAGCACAGCTCATTGCAGGGGCACGTGCAGGGCACAGCTGTTCCCTGGCAATGTGCGCAGCCTCTCTGGGCTGCCACAAGACCCTTCCTGCCAGCAGAGATTGGCCCAGCTCCCCCCTCACCTCTGTGTGAGGCTGAGCCATGACTGCCCTTCATCTTGTCCTCAATCTGGAGCAGCTTCAGGCCCCCCATGCCATGAGTAGGAAGGGCAATGGAGAGAACAGGGGCAGATGCACACCACAGAGACCTGCAGCAGGACTGAGGCTCTTTTCACCCATGTATCCCGAAATCTGCAGAGTTTTGGAAAACAACAAATGCAGGGAAAACACGTGGTGGGCTGTGAAGTTGCAGAATATCCAGCAATGCAGCCTGTTTCTTCTGTGGGGCTTGGCAATGGATCCATCTGAATGTTTTACCCTATTGCAAAGCTGAGGAAAGGGTGGCAGGCAGTTTAGCCAGGCTGTCCTGTTCTAGAGAGTGTCTCTTGGGAACTATCAGGCCCAGCACCAACATTTAAGGCAGCATTTGCTCCAACTGTCCCATGGCAGTCAGCCTGTGAAGGTGCCTGTAAAGTGATTTATCATCTCAAGGCTAACATGAAACATCACTTTGAATAGAAAGTAGAGCTCTAAGGCCATGACAGTCATACAAGACTCCTTTGGCAGGAGCTGCACCTGCTGTGCAGGCTGTGCCACACCCAGCAGATTGTCCCCCATGTGCTCCATGAGGGCAAGGATGCTCTTCGTTTCCCAAGTTAGTGGCATCATGAGGAGACGTGGTTTTCCCAGGGCCTCAGTGGTTAGCGCTGTGAAATACAAAACACTGCTCACAGCTGCAATTGCAATTGTCCCTCTGCCCACAAAAGCACAAGGCTCTATCCTTGGCCTTTGCAGGCACTTTCCCTTCCCCATCAGTCACCACATCTAGGAAAATCTGACAGGCTGGGAGAACTCCAGGAAGCAGCAGGAAGCTGAGTCAGAGGAGCTTTAGTTTGGATATCAGGAAAAAGGGTTTTTCACCCAGAGGGTGGCTGGGCACTGGAACAGGCTTCCCAGGGCAGTGGTCACAGCACCAAGCCTGACAGGGTTGAAGGAGCATTTGGACAACAATCTCAGACACTTGGTGTGACCCTTGGGCTGTTCTGGGCAAGGCCAGGAACTGGACTTGATGGTCCTGATGGGGACCTTCCAACTCCCCATATTCTACACTTCTGTGATTCTGAGAACTAACAGGCTGCAGGAGGGCAGAAATAGGTGACGAGAGGACAGAAGTGAGGTTGGCTGGAGAATCAAGTCACTGAGTCCACAGAAGATGCAGGATGCAGGACCCTTCCCTCCAACCATTCCCATTCTCTGTCTCATCCCTTCTCCCTCCCCCACACACAAAGGTGAAGAACATCACTAAAAGAAAAAGAACCTACTTGATTCCCATGTCCATGAGAGCAGTCTTTGCTCGTGCAGGAGTCACATTCTCCACCACAATCCCCAGGCTCTGACTGGCTGCTTTCTGAACAGATTCTGGGGAGTTGGACACCATCTGGAGAAGGACCCGAGCAACCTCATCCACCTCAGAGTCCATGTCCTTCTTCAAGGTCACAGAGAGCTCTCCCAGAGTGACAATGGCAGAGCAGGACACCTTGGAACCGAGGTTGGTCACCTGGGGAAGCCATGAGGGGAAACATAAGAATCACCTTGGAAAGAAAACCAGTTGCCTTCAACAGAAGTCCCAGGAAATGACAACACTTCCCATTGTGTCCAGAGAAACATACAAGGACAGAAGAGCAGGAGAGCACAAGCACAGAAAGGCACTTACTCTGGCACCAATTTCTGGCTTCAGACCTGCTTACTGCAGGCGTAAATAAAAAATTCATTAAGTGTTCTATTTAACCCTTCTTAAATGTCCACATCTTTGTTTTTAGGCCCTTTTACTAGAAAATAAATAAAGAGCTGCTTTCAAATCATGAAGGCAAAAGTCATAAAGATAAAAGAGTCAGGTGCTCATGTTCAAAAAAGGAACACCAGCAGCTGAAGCACTCAGCCAGGAAACAGAAAACACAGGCTCAGGTCTACAGAATAATTTGCAGTGTTGAATTATAGCTTGGGCAGAGACTGGGACTCTGGCAACTAACATCATTAGTGTCTCAGTTTCTGCATTTGCACATTGCATTATGAAGGCACCACACTCAAAGATGAGTGTCAGATACCCGAGCTGCCAGTAAATACAGCTGCATGTGCCCACAGATCCTACAGACAGCTGACAGACATTGGAAATCTCAGGTCTAAAACCAGAAATTAAGGCAGACCCTGAGCACACATGGAGGTGAGCAAGCACATACCTACTCTACACACTGTGTATGAAGTATGGGGGACAATTCAGAACAATGTTCTCACCTTGCTGGTAACTGCCAAGCAAACCTCACCAAGTCTACAAAGCAGGACCTCTGAATGGGACCCAGTCAGGTGTCTGATGGTGAAGAGTCCCTCCTCCTTCAGCTCCCTGAAAGGCAGAAGATTGATTTTTCTCTGCACCAAGGCAGCACCCTCTGAAATGACCAGGCTGGCAGCTCAGTTGAACAATGGGAGGTGCTTTTCAAGGAGTGCTTAATGAAATTGTGGAACGCGTTGCCCCAGGATGCTGTGGCTGTCAAAAGCATTCACAAACCCAAGAGGCAAAGAGAGGGGTTTTAGAGTGGCCATTTGAGAAGACAGCCTTTCTGAAACCTCTGGCACATGAGGCCCCTCTGTCCCTGCTTCCTAGGAGCTGTGAGACCGGGCCATGCTGCTGTTTGTTGTCACCTCCCTGTACCTGTCCCTGAGACACAGTGCCACCGGGCTGTTATTGAGGCATTTTCCTTCTTTGCCAGCCCCAGCAGGCATTCAGCAGGGAGAGTCTGCACTGCCACTCTGGAGCTGAGTTTCCACTCTATGATCTCGGCCTCTCTGTCACCCCCTCCACTCCCCCTCACACATTCCCCAAAAAGCAGCAGGATGTCTGCTGGGACCACCTCAGCCTGCAGGAAGGCCAAGTGGGTCCTGGCCTCTCCTGACCCACAGCACAGCTTTCTTTCATCCCAGCATGGAAATATAAAAACTGTATTATCACATCACACAGAGGGCCAGGAGCTTTTTATTTTGGCTGCAAGTGTCCACAGGGCATTGGGGAAGAGGAGAAAAAGAGTGCTTTGCAGCAAGCAACCCAGCTACTCAGGCAGGATGGTAGGAAAAGTTTCTGGAAGCTGCTTTTTAGGACTTTGGTTGTTCTGCTGAAGCTTCTGACAGAGCTGATGGGCAGACCCCAGAGCTGTGGAGAGTTCCTGGGAAATTTGTCCTTGGATATGTCTACGAATGCTCTCCCAGCCATGAACTGCCATCTGTGTCCTGTCCATATGTTACTGCCTTGACTGTTGAGTGTCTGAGGTGCCTCTTGAGGCTGCTATGGACCTCCTTCACCAAGGAATGGATTGTGATACAACATCCCTTTCTGCTGATGTTTGGGCACTGACAGAGCCTGGACCACTCTGGCTGGAGCTTGGGCTCTGGCCATGCAAGATTGCTGATGAGAGCAGCTCATGGTCCTCAGCTCTTCCCTGCTGCTGGGACAGGCAGACATGGCCATGGGGACAGAACGGAGCTGCCCCATCTGCCAGGTCACTAAGAAGGATGTGAATTTTTCTCTGCCCTGTCACCACCAGTTCTGCCTGGGCTGCATCCTGCAGTGGGCAAAGAGAAATCCAGCGTGCCAACTCTGCAGAAGAATGATAGAAGCTGTCATGTTTTCTGAGTAGGATGAACAGGACTACATACAATTTGCCACCAGCTCCCCCAAACAATTGCTAGAGTCCAGCAGGGAGAGAGCCTGGCCACCTTGTTGAAAGCAGCCCCCCAGACCCTGTGATGGCTGCTCCATCTTCCCCACAGGGAACACTGTCCCCAGCTGAGCAGGGGCTGCAGGACCAGAGCCTGTGGATGGTCTCCTGCCCAAGGAGTGGGCCGAATTTTTCCAATAACAATGTCATCTACTGGACCAAAGGTGGCCCTGGCTGCACCAGAAGCTGCAGGGAATATGTCAGCACCAGAGATGGCTGGTTAAGGAATTCATAGAGCAGCATCCTGCACGCCCTCTGTGCCTATGGTCAAGTTGCCAAAACCTTGGTGCCAGTACTGCAGCTTCTCCTCTGTAGCAGTCTGAATTGCTGCTGGCATAGTCCAGGGTAAAGAAGCAAAAAGGACCTTTGCATGATCTCCACAGATGTTTTATTCAGCTGTGCAGGGAGATGTTCAGCTCCCAGCACCCACACACAGAGGGTCTCACTTTGTCTCCACAGGGGCCTGGGGGCTGACCCTGATCTCGGGGCAGTACAAAGATAAGGAGGCCAATCAGGGAATAGGGAAGGTGTGGCTCAGGAGCACAGGAACAGACATAGGAACAGGGGAAGGAGCCAATGGGGTCTAACAGCTTTTTGGGGGAAGCTTCTTGTGTCTCCCTAGACCAGGGAATGCCCCCCCAGGGTCTCCACAGTTCACCATGTTTTATATTATTAGGAAAGCTTCTCTGAAGGATCAACTGAATCAACACAAAATGACAAAAACCATCAAAAGCGCTCATAGGAAAATTGTTCAAAATGCAAATAATTCTGAGCTCCCAAAGTGCCAACAGATTTCTTGGAGTGTCTTAGATCTGGCAGGAGGGATGCAGAGTTTTCTTAGCACAGTTTATCAGGAAACTGAGTCATGCATACTGAACCTCTGCTCCATGGCCTCCTCACTGCCATCATGCAGAAAGGAGGCCCAGAGGCTGCTGTGCTCTGGGCCTGTCAGGGATGAACACAGCGGCTCTGTGGCCAGTGCCAGCTCCAGCTCCAGCTCCAGCAGCTCACAAGAGGAGACTCCTTCCAGAAGCTCTGCTGGCTCCAGTGTGGCAGACCAGCAGAGCCCACTGGAAGCCCCCCTCCATTGCAGCCACCCCCAGCTGCGCCCATCATCACTGCAGAGCAGGAGCTGCCCCAGAGGAGCCGCGGCAGGAGCTCATGGCAGTGGCAGGTCCCTGTGCCCAGGGCAGAGCCACAGAACCTCTGCTCCTGGCTGGGACAGGGGCTGCTCACCCTGGTGTCCCACCGAGAGGAGGGATCCTGGGCCCCAAACTCTGCCCAGCCCTGCAAAAGGCCACCCTGCCAGCAGTGCCAGCAAGGTTCCTGCAGCCATTCAGCCAAATCAGAGGAAAGAAATGTCTCTTCAGCTGACACAGTCTCTGCACACAGCTTCCTCCCCCTTCTCCTGGTGCCTTTCCCTGACTCCAGCAAGAGCTGCAGGAAATGCTGTGTGAGCCATGATGATGGAAGAGCTACTGATAAAAACAATGGGGTGATGCTTTCAGAGGAGTCATGAATGGAAGACTGACCAACCTTCCAGCCAATGGTATGCCAAAAGTTTCCATTCTTTAAATAATTGATTGTAATTAATGAGTAAAAAGAAAGATACGGAAACAAATTTAATCTCCCACAGCTTCTGGCTTTCCTCAGGCTCCATGGTCTATGTATTGCTAGACTTACTTCATTTAGGCAGAATATTAACTGCCCTGACTTGTTGGAGACTGACCACAAGGTCTCATCTGTGGTGGGCAGTCACTAAAATTAGCTCAGCAGAGGCATCTTCAGCTGTCCAAGTGTAGCAGAAATACATATTCTCTGCTTCATGGCTGTGTGGCAGCAGCTGCTGGTGTGGATTTGTCAGTGTTGCTTCATGGATTACTCCTGGGAAGGAATTGTGTGCACAGGCACAGTGTGATGGCTTCGATCTCCTCTAATTACTCCAATCGGATGATGGCCAGAACTTTTTGGCAAAAAGCATCATGACAGAATAATTTACAATATTCTCCAAACTACTCCTGTGGTTTTGATTTTCTTACTGGTTAGGTTCAGTGTCTGGCCTCAAGAAATCAGTCCAGAGAGAACAGGCAAACCTCAGCTTGCAAGTTAGAGTGCAAGTTTTTATTCTGCTGGTTTTGCAGCATGTACAAAAAACTCTTCAAGATATTTGCAAATAAATCTCTTAGTTTTTGCTATACCTATCCAGAACCTGACTCTCTCCTCGTTTTATTTTGATTTGAGATCCAAGCATTATTTTTTTTCTGGACAGGAAAGTAAGAACCAACTGCAAATACAGACTACAAGTGTGAATCTATACTGCAGGAACTGAGCTGTAGCTTGAAATTAAAGGCAAGAAGTGATGCTATGGTAAATGTGAACATTTAGTGCTGGCATAAGAGCCTTCTGCAATGCTCCACTAACCCATGGTTCACATTGCTACAAACTCTCATTCTGGTGTTACAAAGAGTGTTGAAGAGCTGACTGTAAGTAAAAATATAGCCAGAATGTTATTTTTGTTAATATGGCAAACAATGACTATCTAATAATTCAGAGCTCATAGAAGTGAGTATTCAGATTTCCACTTAGTATGTGATGGCAGTTTTAATTTGAAATCAACAGGTTTATCCAAATCAAGTTATCCATAGGAATTAGTTTGCTCTATGATCTACCTAAAAATGCCTCATTGTCTGATAAGTTTAGTAGAAATTTGCAAAGTCAACAGTCCAGAGATTTTCATTTCTTGTTTAGTGGCTATTCTGCAGGAAAGCTTTTACAGTCTAATCAGTTTGGATGTAATTAAAATGCCAGTACATTTCATCTAGCCATTTTGGTATTAGAACAAAACTGTATGACTGCACAGCCTTTTAAAAATATTTTAAAATAAATTTTCAAATCAACAGTCTGAGTAGGACTCAGAATAAAAACTCTACCCAACCTCAACTCCACTGGAAGATTCCCTTGTCACACTGTGAATCAACTCTACATTCAGAAGATTAAAAGTCCCAATGATGGTGGTTTTGGTATGGTTAGGAATTGGGGAAGGAACTTCTTCCTTCTCAACTCCATGCTGCAGTGCCTTTGGGATGTGGCCTGCTGGCCATTGTTTGTGCAGCCCTGGTGTTTCTCCATGGGGCAGAAAGTGCAATTGCATTTCCAGCCCAGAGCCCGTGAGGAGTGGGGCGTGCAGAGCTGTGCCAGACCCAGGCCAGCAGCTGTGCCCCAGAGGGTTTTGGTTCCTGCCCAGGGCAGCTGGTGCATCTCTGCCGTGAGTGCCTCCCTTGCCAGGTGCCCATGGACAGCAGGTGCAGGGTTCTGCAAGGGGCATGGAACAGGGTGGGGATGTCTGCTGGCAACAGAGTGCAGCGGAGAGCAAACAGTCCAGGATGGTCCTGGAGTGTGTGACAGAGAACTCCTGACACAGCTGGTGACTGAGCCAGTGAGGGAAGGCACTGCTGGGCCTGCTGTTTGTGAGGAGAGAAGGGCTGCTGGGTGACAGGAGGGTTGGAGGCAGCCTTGGGCTCAGGGATCACAAAATGCTTGTGTTTGATTCCCAGAGAAGGAACGAGAGATGTTGGGGAAGTGTTGACCTGCAACAAATTGTGAATTTGTTAAGCTTTAACAGGCAGTGCTTAGTTGTACCTTCCCTCACAGCAGTGGTTAATGTGTGCAAGTGGATGTCTTAGCCTTGAGAATAAAGACAGTGGGCCTACTGAGGAGGTAGCTGCAATGCATTCAAGCAGAAGAAGGCTCTTAACCATGGAAGGAGAATTTGAGGAACAGGATGTTCACCCCATGACCACCAGAGACCCTCAAGAGACCCCTACTCTAAATGTCAGTAATTTTGGGGAAGTGATTTAAACATGTCAAACACTTTGTGAGAATGTTTAGCCTGTGAGTTTGAGCAAAGGAATGAATAAAAGTAATGAAAGTAATGTCTTAGTTCCGTGGATACTAACACGTGGGTGTGCATGTTTCAGGGAAGTGATTCCTCACGCACCCAGCACTGAAATAAAGTAATGCCTCTTTTCTCACACTGAGCTGGCAGTGTGGATTGGGCCCTGCTCGGTAACGTTCATTTTGGTCATTTCTATTGAAGCATAAGGAATGGTTGAAATGAAATCTTTTCCAGTTGTTTCCCTTTGGTTTACCTGTTTGAGGGTTAAAATTCTGTGCTGCAGGTGTGCTGGGTGTGTGCAGAGCAGGGCAGCCCCAGAAACCCCTTGGCTTGCCCACAGGTTGTCATGCCTTGTTGCCAGGTGTGCCCAGCTGTGGCAGGAGAAGGAGCCCACAGCGCAGTGGGCACCGTGCCCTGCCCAGCCGGGGCTCTCTAGCACAGAGCAGCAGCAGCGCCAGCACCGTTCAACCCGCTCCTGCCTTGGCTTCCCCTGGCACACAGAAGCCTCTGGAAATCAGCACCGCCAGCGGCATTCCCAGCTTGGAGCAGTTGCTGCTGGTGGGCAGATGCTGCCCATTCAACTGCTGCCAAAGGGGAAGAAAGGCAGAGATGTACACGCACCGGAGCCCTGGGCATGTCCAATAAAGGAGCAAATATGTGGGGAGATTTGTTAGGAAACATTTCAGCTGTGATGCCAACAGTGGCTTCTCTCCCGGTTCTGTGTGTTCCAGACGAGTAATGCAATGGTTGACTCTGACAATTGAGAAGTAGATGTTATGTGGATGTTCAAATGTGTAGTGATGGTATTGTAACATATCCTCCCATAGTCCTCTTTCCCGTCCCCCTTGTAATAGCCTTGGTAGTCAGGGCATTTGGGGAGGGCTGGCTTGTGACCAGCAGGCAGGGTGTAACAACGCCTGACCTCCAGTCAGGATGCAATAAAGTAATCTCCACCAATGGACAGCAGAGAAAGAGTTGACTGACAAAAATTTTGGAGTGGCTAAGGGTATAAAAGGCAGAGACCCCTTTTTGTAGATGAGAACGTGGCTGCTAGTCACAGAGACTTCCAATGCTGCAATTTTTCCTTATTCAGTCCTTTGTTAAGGTTTACTAAACCTTGAAAATGTTAAAAGTGAGAGTCATTTCTCACATGTGCAATGCTGTGGGCCATTGTCTTGGTCTGGTTTCCTTTGCTTGTGTCCCATCTGAGTGCTCAGCTGGGGTACAGGCTGTAGGTGCTTGAGGCACTCTTGGAGTTCCTCTTGGATCCCCTGAACAACAGGGTTTGGCCCATGAGGGAAATTTGTGCTGCTTTGTGACAGAGAAGAACTTCCCAGGCTCTTTTGTGTTTGCTGTAGGGAAGGTTGATTATTGCTTTACATAAATTCACAGATCAACATGCTTTGTGATGCTTTTCTTTGTCATACTTTGCTTTGTGATATCACAGCATGGTTGCCACATCGTTGTGGTGACATCAGAAGGTTGCCTTGGTGCACAGAAGGCCTGAGTGTCAGAGCAGCCTTGCTCACATTAGGAGAACCCTCCTGGCTGGAGCATTGGTCAGTGGGTAGTTGCACTCTGAGAGGCCATTTGTTTTTCTAGTGTTGGAGAAGACTGGCACAGCTCTGGGAATATGATCCACCATCTGGCCACTACAGCTTTTGCTGCTTATGGTGTTTGTTTTTCCGCGTATTACGTTACACACTTTGCACGTAAGTAGAGTTTTCTATTCTACTTAGGTTAGGGTGTATCCTAACCTGGCTTTTGTATGTCTTCCTGCTGGTGGCTGAGTTTCTGATTTTGAAAGAGAAAGAGCATTAGGATGCCACTGGTTTGGTAAAGCTCCTGTCATGACATTCAGCTAAAAAGGGGGGGGCTGTAGCCACAGGGGCAGCATTTGCAGGGGAACCTGCAGGGCTTCCGTTCCCTCCAGGGGAGAGTCTGTGGCAGCAGAGTCTGCCATTTCCTCAGTTTGCTGGGACAAGCAAGACACCTTTGAGATTGTAGACTGGCAGAGCTTCTTGGAAGGCCTTCCAAAAACTCTGCAGTTGTTCCCAGAATTCAGAGAAAGCTTATTTCTTTTTAAATTTTATCATGAAAGGATTTGACTGTCTAACTTGACCTTTTTCAAAGTACTGAAATAGTGACTCCCTTTGCAAGGAAATGCAAACTCCAAAGCAGTGAGTGTCTGCCACAGCTCAGGGGGGTTTTAGGGAAGCTTTTCTGAGCAACTGTTTCAAGCAAGTTAATGAGAACCGGTGCATGCAACTGATTAAAAAAAAAAAAAAAGAACCTCAAGGAGAGTATTTCAGAAGCTCTTTTATGTCTTTGGTAGAACAGGAGCACTGAGTGTTAAAGAACAATTTGCAATTTCTTGGTCATATTTGTATTCATTTACTGGCAAAACAGGCCAAATTGTACGCACAAGCAAGAATATTGTCCTGATCCCTTGCTGGCTGTGTGAATGAAATGTGTCTGCTGGAGGGATGTTGAGAAACGGGAAATCATCTCTGTTTGGGTTGACTTGTTCTGTGGGATTCAGCAGCCCAGGCAGTTTTCTGACAGCATCTGGTTCATTTTCCCTTCCCACTACAGGTCACCTGAAGCGTGTATTCAGCAGTGCTGAAGATCCTGAGGTGAGTGAAAAAGGAACATTTCAAGTTCCTGGTGTTTAAGAATTGTAGAACATGATGTGAGCTGGGCCAGTAGCAGTAGAGTGTAGAGGGCCAGCTAGGAAGGCCAAAAGAAAATCCATTTTCATGCCTGAAGAAAAATAACAAAGTGCGAAATGGATATTTTAAATTTCTATATCAGAGCTTTGAAGAACTACAAACCTAGTTTTGAAGAGAGAACCTTGCTTGCTGACGACAGATAGGGTGGAATATTTACATAGGAGCTATTTCCTGTACAGTTGAATTAGACCATTTTAATTTAGTCAGAGTCCCTTAGAATTCTATTCCTATCAAACTTTATGATATCTACTTCGAAGATGTCGTTGTAGAACAGGAAGGCCATCTTGCAATGGTGCCTGCAGTATCTGAAGTGCAATGGGCACCTTTGTGGCTGGGGAGCTGCGTGGGCCCAAAGGACGCAGGGCTGGCAGCCGTGAGCAGCTGAAGATGAGGCAGCGTGGGGCCAGGGGGCCCAGAAGGCCAAGGGCACGGTGGCTGTGCCAGCAGCAGTGGGGCAGCAGGAGCAGGGCAGGGAGCGTGGCCCTGTGCTGGGCAGCGCTGCGGCCACAGCTGGAGTGCTGTGTGCAGCTGTGGGCCCTGGGAAGCAGAAAGTCATGGAGGGGCTGCAGCGTGTGCACAGAGGGACAGGGGAGCTGGGCAAGGGGTGCAGCACAAGGCCAGGGAGGAGGTGCTGAGGGAGCTTTAGCCTGGACAATGGGGGCTCTTGAGGGACCTTCAGGCAGACTTCCATAGATCCCTGCCTTAGATCCATAGAGCCAATGCTCAGCACAAGGGCTGTTTCCCTGCCAAACATCCCTTCACTGCATCCAAGTGCTTTAGACACTGGAGTAGGTAACACTTGCATATTTTGTTTATTTGTTCGTTTGCTAGAAGGAGAAGCCTTGTGCAATTTCTCCTTCTCCAGGGAGCAAGGGAGCTTTTACTCAATCTTTCCTGCCCTTTTCCAGCACTGGCAGAAACACATCACTTTCAGGTTAATAACTCCCGTGTCTTTTGGCAGCCCAGGGAATCAGTGTGTGTTGTGTTTGGGAATTGAGCAGGAAATCAATGCCCTTGCATTCCAGCTGGTGCTCAGAGATTAGAGGAGCTGGGAGGGGCTGGGCTGCATTTTTGATTCCAGATACTTTAGCACCATCAGTGTGGTCGAGTCCAAGAGAAGAACTTGCCCAAGCACAGATGCACAAAGAGTGCAGTTCCCAGTGCAATGCTCTGGGTCTGATTGCATTCCATAGGGACCCACATGCTCCAGATTCCCCAAGAGTGTGGGTTACTGAAGCAACAGGAGAGCAAGTTCAGGATGGCTGCTGATCGGGGCACTGCTACCGAGTGCTGATGTGTGTAGCGACAGAAAAGACAGGATTGATTCCGGGTGACCCCCACGTGGCGAAAAATGTGCTTTGACTCTATGATTTAGAAGGTTAAACAAATGCTTTCTTAAGCTATGTTATATTACACTAGTACTATATTAAAACTATACTATAGAGATACTATACTAAAAAGCTACTAAAGAAAAACTCGTGACTGTCTCCAGACAGTCACAACAAAGATTTTATCTAATTAGCTAATCAAGCTAAACAACTACCACTAAAATCCAATTAACAAATCACTTTCAGTAAACAATCACTATAACACATTCTACATGTAGTAAACAAAAAGAACAGCCAGTAGAGATAATTGTTTTCTCTTCTTCTCTAAGTTTCTCACTACCTTCCCTTAAAAAAAAACCTAGGAGAGAGAGAGGAACTATATCTCTCTGTATTCAAAGAATATAAATGCCACAGCACAGTAAAGAGAGATTTAAAAAGTGAGATCTGTCTATCTATCTTTCTATTGCATCTTCCTGGCTCAGCTCCAAACCAGTGGAAGATGCAAAGCTCACCTAAAGGCATCCCTTCAGGAGAGGAGCAGAGACAAGTTCCATTGACTGATCCTGAGCAGGCAGAGATGTTTTCCCCTCCAGAGATGGTTGTTTTTTCCCCTCATGTTTTCCTCCTCCAGCCTCTTGTGCCCTGAAGCCTTCTTTTTATCCTTTAAATTTTTGCATGTCCTGAGGGAGTGGAACTATCCCATGCTGTATCTGGGGTCTGGTGACTTTGCTCATACATGACACATGGTTTGCATTACATGACACATGGTTTCCTTCGCTGGCATCCCCAGGGCTGTGTACGTGCATTCGTTAATGGGGCCTTATGAGAAACTCTGTTAGTGCTGGTCAGAATTCTCAGTTGACAAAAGAGGGAGAAGAAACACCTTGGTCCTCCTCCATATACAGAGCTGGCCATAGGGGTTCTCTGACTTCCATCAGAGATCTTTGCGTGCATCCTTATCTCCTGAAAGACCCGGTTTTCTAACGAGAGTGTGGATGTCAGGAGGGAGGAATGCTGGTGCAGGCCTGAAGAGAAGGTGAACTCCAGAAGTGTCTCTCACAAGGAGTGAGCTCACCCAGGAAGCCCCTGCAGAGCCAGGATGGAGCTGTGGGACAGGGCGGGGTGTCAGTCACTACTGAGAGACAAACAGGACACGGCAGAAGCAGAGGGAGGCCCTCACCAGACCCTTGAGAAATGCCACTCCTTCCCTGTCAGCTGCCTGAGAGGCTGTTGGAGCTTCAGTCCCAGATGGCTCCTGATTGTAGGGCCAGGGTCACTTTGGAATCTGTGCCTCCCCTCGGGCAGAGAACGACCCAGGAGAGCAGCAGCACAGTGCTTTGGGAACGTGTGAGCCCAGCAGCCTTTGAGTCTTGGCCCACAAAGGGCGTATGGGAAGTTGAAACCCATCTTCTCTTTCTTTCTGTGCAGGTGCTTCTAGAGAAAGAGCAGGAGCATACTGCCTCATCTGAGATGCCATGCCAGACTCAGGGAGAGCTGTTCCCAGCCCGAGAGCAGGAAGAGCAGCTCAGGCAGCAGGTGGAAGAGCCACAGGAGAATGGCCAGGTAAGCCTGACTGGCCAGGGCACAGAGGGAAGGGCAGGAAGAGGGGCATAAAACAGAGCTCTTGGGACTGAGGAGGCCAGGAGTCCCACAGGCAATGGAAGCACAGAGCCTTGGAATCTGCAGAGATCAGCACCAGGACAGGAAGGTTACAGTGGAAGCAGAGCTGAGTGGAAAAGCAGAAAGAAGGGGCTGAATAAATGTGATTTTGAGGCTAAAAGAGGGAAAAGCTGAGCTTGATGGCAGCTCTCAGTCACTTGCTCTGCAGTTGTGTGCACAGAACATCAAGGCAGAGCCACAAACAGAGCTGCCTGAAGCTCAGAGTGCCATCATGGCAGCGAAGAGGAGGAATGAAGACATCCAAGAGGAGAAGAATCTCCCTATGCAGAGGGGCAATCAACAAAAACAGGTGAATGAAGGAATGGCAGCCACTCCACTTATGAAAGAGAGTCCTTTCCCTTGTTGTTTACAGAAAATTGACGAACAGATGGAGGCACAGCTGCAAGAAACTGAGACTAGGATAAAGACAAGGAAGAAGAGGCTAGATGAAAAAATTAAAATCATCAAAGAGAAAATGAATCACCTCCTTCAGGAGCAAAAGGCTCTAGGAAAGCAAGTGAAATAGCACTAGGCACTGCAGTCACCCAAGGGGTGGTTTCTGCCTGCCCTGCCTTTCCAGTGAAGAGCAGCAGCAGGGGGTGGGTGATGCCTCTGAGTGCCATCCTGATGAGGCCTCTGTCAGAGCTGCTCTCAAGGACACTTCCTGCTCTGCTGGATCTCAGCTGATGCTCTAGACAGTGGCATTACTCCTCTGGCCATTTAGCCAGCAGTCATCCGAATGAACTCCTGCTGGCTTCTTCCAGGTGACCTTGTTTCTTGAGGTGTTTTTGCAGGTGAACATGGTCACTCACATAGATTTGGAATACGAGCTACAAGCTGTCTGTATCCCTTGCTAATCTGCTCCTGTCCTTTACTTTCTTCCCAGTTGATGACTCCTGGCTGACGGGCACAAGCTGTAGTCTCTGACTGTTTTGTTCTGTTTGACTTGAGGTGGAAGTGTCGCCATCCTACCTGGCAGCCTGCAGAGAGTTCCAGCAAATGATGGGCAACCAAGAGCCCCGAGGCTGGCATGAGGCCCAGGAACTGACCCATCCAGAGATGCTGCAGGATAAGCACATCCCGAGGAAGGTGCAGGAAAAGAGAATTTCATGGCAGGAGGTAGAATATTAGAATGAGGAGCTGCAAATGTATCTGCAGACCTATGAGGGGGAAAGGAGTCTTTGGGAGAAGTGGAGCAGTCGTTGCTGCAGTCATCCTTCAGAACACGAAACCGGCTATGAACTCGAGTAAAACCAGCCTTTGGTTTTGACCATTTGGTTTCACAAGTGGACATCCAAAGCAATCCAGTTGATGAGCTCTGCATGTGGCTGACAGCAGCTTCCTAAGGGCTTGCATTTCAAATGGCAATCTCTCTTGCATTTCAGGGCAATCTCTGCCACACCTTCCTGACATCAACTCATTTCTTGTCTCAGATCTACACCGACTCTGACACTGAAGCTGCAGCAGAAGCAGCAGCGCTGTCCCAAGGAGCCTTTGCTCCCCAGCTGAAGAAGTGGAGCCTGAGCCCTTGGTTCACCTGCCGTGCTGACCCAGCTGCTGCTCAGCAACAGGAGATGGCGGGTGACTCCCTGGAGCAACAGAGTACGTTTGGTATCTTTCTTATCTGAGGGACAGTGAGTTGTGTGCACGTGTCAGCACAGCTGTACCAAAGGGTTCTGCTCAGTTTCGTGTCACAGAAGTGCTGGCAGTGCTCCGAGGCAGCAAGAGAGAGCTCTGGGTGTTCCTGCTGCCTCGGAGGGCAGCTTAGACTGGCTGGAGTTTGCCTGGGCTTCCCTTCTCTCTCCCGAAGGCAGAAGCAGGGATTGTTCCTGGATCAGCAGAAGGCTGTGACTGCTTGAGTCCCAGCCACTGGCAGAAGCCCTGCTGAGATCAGTCTCTAGGAGAACACATCAAGCCCTTTGTGATTCTGCAGCACAACCCAATGAATCTGCTTCTTGCCCTTAACGGCTGCCAGTGCTGTGCTCTCAGATAAGATCTGGTAGGGTTGAGAACACAGCGCACTGGATGCTGTGTCTACCATCACCTGTTGGGACAAAAAGGGCACTGATCTGCGCCTCGGCATGGCTGATCTCAAAGCCCATCCTGTTGTGTCCTGAATGGGGGCAACAGCTTGTCTGGGGCTCAGGCTCACTCTGGCTTCTTCCCATCAGTGCCTGTCAGTGCTAATGCTGGGGCTTTGCCAGCCTTGTTGTGGTTGCTGCCCTGCCCCTGAGGGCTGTGGAATGCAGAGGCTGGAGCCTTCCTTAGCTGGGAGGGTCCTGCTGCTCCCCGGCTGCTGCAGCGCGGAGCTGCCTGAGGCTGCAGCCCCTGCTCTGGGCCGGCTTCTGCCTCGCACGGCCTGGACTCACCAGAGGGTCAGCATCTCCTCTGGGCAGCTCTCTGTGTCACAGGGACGCCTGAGGAGCACTGCTGTCCTCTGTGCCCGTGCCCGCCGTGCCGGGTTGGGAAGATGGGGACGTGTGCGGTGCCGAGAGGGCGAGTGCAATGGGAGCGACTGAGCCGCGCTGTGAGGGTGAAGAGAAGCGGCGCGGTTCTTCACGCGGGGCACGGGCAAGGGCGTCTGTGAGCTCAGCCTGCTCATAAAGGGTGAGGGTCCTGATGCTGAAAGCCCTGTGGGGATTGGTTCTAGCATGAGCTGCTCTGGTTTACAAACACAGAGGCATTCTTCTGGCAAACTGCTGCAAGGTGGAAAAGATGGGAACACTTGGCAATATTCCTCCTGTTCTGGACTCGACATCTGTTCAGAGGAATTGATTCTAGATGTCCAGGTGCATTTAATCTTAGCAAGTAGGAAACCTTTTCTAAATCTCACAGTGTTTATTCCCAAGAAAACAAAGGCACTCTTAGTTCCAACTCTCCTTAATATTTCTAGATGACAAACTTACTTGCCTAGGTAGGTATTCTCTTCTGGTCTCAGTGTCCTCTGAATGTATCTCCCTGTGCTTCCCTGTGTGTCTGCTGTCAAGAGGTCTCTCACTTCAAAGGATGCTAGAAATCAGTCTCTGTGCCAGCCACTTGTGCTGTGGGCCTGCTGTTCTTTTCTTGGTGTTCCAGTTGCTGTTCCTGTTGTTGTTAGCCAGCTGTCCACCAAGGGAGGCTCAGAACTCCAGACAGTGGGGCTGCCTTTTGTATCTCCTAGAAGGTTAGATCTCTGCTTTAAAGTGAACATCTTGCATTTTGTTTCCCTCAGGGAGAATGGTGAAGATGGAAGGTCCTATTCTAAAATACATTGAACTGGAAAATATTGGCAGTGGGTGAGTCCAAGCAATGTTAATGGTACAAAACTATGCATCAGGTGTTTTCCTGGTGGAATAGGTATCAAGTGTGAAGTCAGACAAACTGCAAATCTGTTCAGGCACTGGGCTTAGATTGTCAGTGCTGATCAGAATTTCTAGGTGTGCTCAGAAGGCATTGTCAAAGACATCTTCATGCTTCCAGTGTCCTGCAGGCATTTACAGCAGAGATCTCCTGTGTGGGCTGACTTTCACTGCAAGATCTAAATGGCTTCTCCTTTCTCTGCTTCTGTTTTTTTTTCTAGGAGTTTTGGAGACGTTTATAGAGCACTCGACACTACCACAGGAGGAGAGGTAAATGTCAACAGCCCCTGCAGAATCTGCTGCACTCGAGGGCTTTCCCCTCTGGTGTGAGCTGTGGCTGGAGCTTTGGGCAGAGCTGTGCTGAAAAGGCACAAGAAGCACAGACTGGTGCCAGCCCACAAAACACATTTGGGACTTTGTCCTCCTCAGCTGCCGGAAGGAAGGCACGGAGGGCAGCGGTTCCTTTCAGAGAAGGATGCGCTCACTCGCTCTCCATTGCTAAAACAAAGGTGGTGCCTGCGAGCACCTCACTGCTCTTTGGGGCTACAGCTTCAGAGTCCTGAATTCTCATTTCTGGCTGCCAACAAATCCATCTGAAAGTTACTGGCAGATCCTTAGCCACCTGCCGTGCTGCACTTGGGAACTGCACGTAGGGAGAGATCTGCAAGGCGTCCCTGAAAGCACTAAGCCCTGCCCATATCACAAGATGTATCCACAGAGTATTAAGGCATGGATTCCTTCGTCTGAATCCCAAACCAAGCAGCAGAGAGTGTGGTCAGAGGTTTGTGGGTGATAACTGAGACACCGTTGTTACCAAGTGGTCAAGGCAAAATGTCAGTGGCCCCACGTGTCCTGTAACTGGCTCCCAAGGGAGCAGAGAAATGGGCTGTTGGAATGTCAGTTCCTGATTACTGCAGTGCCTGATCACAAGGCAGTTTGGCACAGCTCAGCTGTGTCATTGCAAAATCACTCGCTCCACGTGCCTTGTGGTCTTGTGCCACCAACTTCTCAAGTTACTGATTATCAATGTCATTTTAGGTGGCCATAAAAAAAATACAGCTTCAAGGACTGAGGAAGGAGGAACTAAAAGTAAATGAACTCATGGTCATGAAGGTGAATAGAAATCCCAACCTGGTCAATTGTTTAGACAGGTGAGTTGTGCTTTTTTCCCATGAATGTTTGTTCACACATTGCAAACATGCAAGTTAAAATCCCACTTTGGTCACTGGCAGAAAATAGAGCTGTAATTATTGGCTAATTATTATTGCTCTTTTCATCTCCAGTGGGTGAGAAGAGATTGCATTTTGTCTGCATGAGTCTTCGCTGGCACATGGTATTTGAAAATTGTTCAAAAACCCGGATGAGTCGTGTCTTACTAAATCAATGATCTCTATATTCACAGCCACCACTTTGTTTTAGAGCTTGATTTTTTTAAAGTGTCTTCTTCTGTCCAGGTAAACTAACAAGGATTTCCCTTGGATTGTTGCCACTGGTTTTCATTGCCATGCATGCCAGGAAGACTAGGTGCTTTTTTCCAGAAACACCATGCCTGACACGTTTTTTATCTGGGCTGTTTCTAAACTGCACATTTTGCTTACTGCCCATCTAAGACATCTCCTTTTTTGCAGCTGTGCCTTTCTCCTTGAGACTGCACAGATGGCAAACAATGCACAGCCAAGAGGGAATGTCTCTTCCTTGTTTTTGTCTTTGTCTCAAAGGGATCTGAAAAGAAGAATCAACCCATGTTTTCCAAACAGCAACCTAGCCATGGACATTCATCTCCATGCCCTTGTTTGCTTCTTTTAGCTACCTTCTGGGTGAGGAACTGTCCCTGGTTATGGAGTACATGGATGGAGGCACTCTGAGCAATGTCATCAGCCAGGTCTACCTGTCGGAAGATGAGATGGCAGCCATCAGTCGGGAGGTCAGCAATCCCATCTGTGTTTCCAAGGGCTTGGGCAGGATTGTCTGGGAAACGGGGGCTCAGAGCTGGAGTGATTTCCTGTGCCAAGCTTTGTTTCTGTGTTGCTGCTATTCTATGGGCAAGTAAAAGCATCTCAAGGGAAAGGCCTGCCAGTGCCCCTGCACTCCCTGTACTCAGTGCCAGTACTCTTATCTCCTGCTGTTGTATTCTCAGTCTGTCTCTTGTATTTGTATTTGCTGTTCTCCACCTTGCCTCTCTAAATGTTTGCCTGGAGTCTGTCTTCACTGCATTCCTTGCCTGCAAAAGCAAAGGTGCTGGTGGCAGGATTTGAAATGACCAGCAAAGAAAAAAGACTCATTTCTCATAGTCCTCAGCTGAAAAGGATAGAAGTGCAGCCAAAAATGCTCTTTGATTCCACAAAGTGACTGGTGTGATACTTCCAAGCCTGTGCTGAGGCCAGCAAGAAAATCTTTTCCATGCAGCCTCCCACCCAAAAGTGATCCACTAAACACCAAAGGGAGGGACTTTTCCTTTCAAAACCCCTCCTTTGTCCTCTGCATGGAAAAAGCACGTCCACTGCAGCAGGAGTCGTCCTGGCTGGTTTGCAGGGGACAGCCTACAACAACAGGTCCTGTTGCTCTTTCAAAAGCTGACGTGCCTTTCCTCAGAAAGGTCCTGCTCTGCAAGTGTTGGAGCAGCAAGCTCTTCCTCTCAGTGGCCATTACTGTTCTGCCATTACTCCCCACTCCCCTGGAGAGGGAATCTTTTAGATTCTTTGTTTCCTTTCTTTTGTGATGAAATCACATCACTCATTTTTGCCCTCCTCTTTCTGTTTTCTCTCTCAGTGCCTGCAGGGACTGGATTTTCTTCATTCAAACCATGTCATCCACCAAGATGTGAAGAGCAGCAACATCCTTCTCAGAACTGACGGCTCTGTCAAGCTGGGTCAGTATATTCTTGGTCAGGTGCAGCGTTCCAGGGATGTGGGTGTGGGGCTGCTTGGCGTGACTGCCAGCTCCCCAGAAATGGTGCTGGTGGCAGTGCAGGGACCCCTGCTGCGAGCTGAGGGCACAGTTGGAATGGGCACAGAGGTATAAGGAACCACAAGCAGTCTAGAGTGGCCTTGCTCTGTGTGTGTCCCTTCTAGACAGAGGGAGCTACAATCTAAAGCTTCAGGGGAATGAAGTCCACTGCTGTGAGGAGTGTTAAGAAACCTGGGATTTTTTGGAAGTGGCCAATTCCATACTCCCTTGGCTAAAGCCCCAAGGAAATCGAGCGTGGACAGTTCTCCAGGAGATCCAACAGCACATTGTTAGCCTGAGAGTGGGGAATTCAGTTGCTTGGTTTCCTAACTGGAGCTGGCTTTCATGGTTTGTTGTTTTCTCCACAGCTGACTTTGGCCTCTTTGCTCAGCTCAGCCCTGAGCAGGGCAGACGGAGCTCCGTGGCCGGCGCTGCTGGGTGGCTGGCGCCTGAAGTGGTGACAGGTCAACCATGTGGCCCCAAAGTGGACATATGGTCTTTGGGAATCGTGGGCATTGAAATGGTGGAACGAGAAGTTCCTTCCTGGAATGCAACTCCTGTCTTGGTAAGGTGCAAATACTCACTGATCCCACTGTCTTTCTCACCTGTACCATGTTCTGTGTGCCACTGGAAAAAATCCCATTGCCATCTGCTGGCACCACTTCCACCAAGGTCCCCTTCTAAAAATGCCCCTGTAGCACAGCAGCATCTGCTGTAGCTGTGGTTGTATCAGAAAGGGAAGTGGCAGTTCAGAAACCTAACCAGTTCAGAAACATGCCATTTTGGCCTCCAGCCATGCCTGACATTTCCCACTTGTTTTGTGAACAATGTCGGAAGTCTGTTTCTGAAGGACAAGAATTTTTCAGTGGACAGGGTAGACATGTGATAAACATCCTGAGAAATGGAGGTTAGACCTTCCCAGTTTCAATTTTATAGAAAACATAGGAAAAAAGGAAAAAGAAAACTAAACAAAAAAGGAAAAGAGAAAAAAACCTACTACCAAAGCAATGCCCAAGCAGTTCTGCTTGCTTTTTCATTTTTTAAATGCAGCTCTTCTCTTCCATTCTGTAGCATCTTTTCCAAATCCCGTGGTCGTTGAAACTTTCAGGCTTTCAAGTCATCTGCACATTGTTCAGTCATGTGTGTGGGTGGCCTGGATAAGTGTAGGATGTGTTTATCTCCGACTGCAGTTAGAATTGTTTGCCAAACCCTTGGCTGTTTCTGGGTACTTTAACAAGTTGATGAGCTTGCAGGCAGGTGCCTGGGCTGGGATCCACCGTGGGCAGTTGACACCAGTGCTGTGTTTCTTTACCACAGGAGCAGGGCCATCCCTGGCCTGCACAGTTCTAATGACAGGGAGGGCTCCAGCTCCCCATCATGGCCAGTGGCTGAGCTCAGCTGAGAGTCAGGATAAAACCCTCTTTGTCACCTCTGGTGATGTGGGAAAAGAACAGAAAGCCGCATCAATTATTTGTACACAAGGGGAGTGCATTGCCATTTCTGGCTTTGAAATTCTCCTTTGGGTTAAAGAGGATAATAGCAAAGTCTCTTTGGTCACCATCTATTTCAGTGCCATGAGCACAGAGTTATCATTACAGTGGTGGGCATTTTTATGGAGACTCCAAGACCTCTTGCCACTGTTATTTTTGTCTATTTGAGATGGATTCTGCAAGTTGAGGTTTGAATAGTTCCAAGTCGGTGTCTTATGTTTCTAAATACCATCTTGCAAAAGCAGAATGAGCTCTCTCCCTCTGACTTGTCAGCGTGTTAAGGGCTTGGTTCCACATGAACCACACTGGATAAACATCAGCCAATGTCTTGCCAATATATACTGTAATTCCTTGGCCTGAGGAGTATCAGAAAGACCTGCTGAGCTCCATGGACACTGTCAGCTGCATGGAAGTGAGCATCCTTGGCCTTGCTAACTGGAGCTCAGCTTAGGTTAGATGCTCTTGAGCAGGAGAAAGGCTGGAATCGTCAGGTGTTTCCAGAGGCCTGCGTGCCCAGAGGGACTGAGTTCTGGGGAGCAGCTGGATGTTTCTGCCCATCATGGAAGGGGATTGCCAGACAGCTCAAGCCTCACCACAGGCAAACACTCCCCAGCTCTTCTCAGGCAACATTTGCTTTGGGTTTCAAGTTTTCCCACTTGTCTGTCTGTGAAGATGCCCCTCAAACACAAGGCAAGCCTCTCAGAAGTGGTGTTACATTTCCAGAAATGAAGAAAAGAAGCCCAAACACAAGAAAGTTGCTAAGGCACTGGTTTTTAGAGAGGAACTTAACCCCCTGTGCAGTTTCTTCTCACTAAGAAATGTTCCTGAAACCTGGGCATGAGGGTGCAAAGGCCACAGAGTCTCTTCTGCTTCTTGTGCAGTGCTGCTGAAACACTCAGTGACCGTGTTTCTCTCCTAGCCCAAGCCACATTCTGCCCGTTGCCAAGCCAGAGCCTGGTGATGTGGAGAGCCTGCCAAAACCTCCCATTTGTTTCCTGGCACTTTCTGGGATGGACCTACCATTCATGCATTGACTTGAGTGGCCAAAGGAGTAGAGGGTGACCATAGGGATGGAACCTCTCCTTCTGATTTGACCATGAAAGGTTTTACTTTTCCATGTAAGGAAAGCAGAAATTTTCAGACTGCTGAGAGACAGAGCTGCAGGTGGCTCCTGTGTGTCCAAGCAGGCGTTTTCATCCCAGTACATTTGTGCATGGATCTTAATGTATCTGTGTTGAAGCTGAGATTCCAAAGATTTGTTTCCTTACCTGAGGAATACCTGGTGGATTTCCTTTCTTTTTTTCCAATTCCCATTCTTTTCAAGAACAAAGCAAAAAGATTGATTCGTTTTGTTTTATGGCAGCTGTGCTTAAGGGACAAGAAGCACTGCAGAAATACTTTTCATGTATTAACCCTTGGATAGCAAGAGTTAGTATAGCAAAGTCCTTCTTCCAAAAAGCCTCTCAAGCTGGTATGAATCCTCAGGGAAGGAAATGTGCTTGTGCTGATGTAGTTCCCACTAACTAGGTCAGTATATGAAATCAGCTGCCAAGGCAAGATCTGTGGGATGTTGGAGAGGCTGTGCATCAGGGTTTGGGTTTTTGGTTGGTAAAGGAAAGTAATCTCTGGGTCTGTGCCAGGGCAGAAACTGCCACTGCAGAGTGGAGCTTAATCAATGGGATCTGGGAGAGCGGTTACAGGTGGGAAAGAAGCAGGTAGAGCCTGGTGTCTCCTTTTTCCCCAGCCCCAACTCCTGATAGCCACAGGAGGAAGACAAAAGCTGAAGCAGCCCAACCTATTTTCATCCTGCCTGTGTGACTTCCTCAGCTGCTGCCTGCAGAGAGACGATGTGCAGCGCTGGTCTGCCAAGGAGCTCCTGCAGGTAAAATGTGAAGGGGCTGCAGGTGAAACAGGCTCTGAGGGATGGGCTCCTCCTCCACTCAAGCCCAAGGCATCAGATGAGCCCCCTTCCTCCTCACCTCCACTCTTGCTGCTCTTCAAATGAAAATGGTGAGGAATCCTAGACTGGGCTGGGCTGGCAGGGTCCTGTAAAGGTCCTCTGGTGCAAGTGTCCTGCAATGAGCAGGGACCTATTTAAAGACATTAAGTTTCTCAGAGCCCTTTGCCACCTGACCTGGAATGGTTGCAGGGATGGGGCTCCTACAAGCTCTTGGGGCAACCTGTGCCAGGGTCACACCATGCTCCAAGTAAACAAGATCCTATTTGTGTTAAAAAATATTCACCCCCATCCTATTGTAACTGGCCCTGTTAAAAAAGATGTCCTCCACTTTCCTCAAAGCCACTCTGAAGTCTTGGAAATTGGCAATAAAGTCTCCCTGGGGCCTGTTCTTCACAAAACTGAATAACCTCACCTCTCTCTGCATTTCCTGAGTCAGAGAGGTCCTCTGGCTGTTTCTGTCACCCTCTTTTGTAATTTGGTGGGGTGTTCAGTTTTATCTAATGGCAAAAGAATTGAAGTAGAGCAATGCAGGGTTCAGAGACATGAAATGGTGGTGGAGGAGCCCAAGGAAGCCAGTCCCAGCCTAGGGGTCAGAGATTTGGCTGTGGGCAGGAGGGGCTGTGGGGGGCTCACTGTGAGCCTCTGAGGGGCCCTGGTTGGTGCCCCCCAGCCCACCCTCAGAGGTTTCTGCCATGCAACCAGGGACAGCTGGGAGGGACTTGTCCCAGCCCCATCTGCTGCCTGGCACGCTCAAGGAGAAGGGAACTGTGCCAGGGTTACTGCCAGGCTGTGTGGCAGAGAGGGAACTGCAGGGCCCAGTGCCACTGGGCTGGCCCTGCTGGGAAGGAAGGTGCCATCCAGCACATGAGGGGCAAGGCATGGAATGGTAGACACTGCCCTGTCTCCCAGTGGAAATCAGCACAGTGCCTGTCTGTGGGAGGGACCAGTGTGAGGCTTTGGAGTTTCCTGAAAAGTAGAAACTCCAAGGACAAAGAAAGCACCATTTCTAGAGCACTGGCAGGACAAAAATCTCAGCAAGATGAAGACACCTGGATAAATGGATGAGTGGGATTCTGGGCCAGGTTTGCCTGTGATGGCAAATTCCTGCACATAAAGTTGGAGGTGTAGATGGTCCCATTGGTCCTCTTCCTGTATCCTTCTAGGAGCCAGAGGAATCCTGTGAAGCACTGAGCTTGGAAAGTCATGGTCCATTGTTTTTTGTTGCTTTTTTTCCCTTTGGGCAGCATCCATTTGTAACATTTGCCAAGCCTGCGTCCAGCCTGGTGCCGCTGATTGTTTCAGTGAAGAAGAGGAGGGAGACAAGAACGTGACAATCACATCAGGACCATTTATTCCTCAATCAGTTTAGAGTAGAATTGTAGGTTAGGACTAGGATTAGGATTAGGATTAGGATTAGGATTAGGATTAGGATTAGGATTAGGATTAGGATTAGGATTAGGATTAGGATTAGGATTCAGGATAGGGTTAGGGTTAGGGTTAGAGTAGGATTGTCTAATAGGACTGCAGAGTAGGATTGGAAATGAATAAAGTTTCTGAAACTACACCTAACCTTGAAGATTCCCTTCCTTCTCACTCTGTGAATAAGCTCAAAAATTCCTTCTGAATTGTCTGTTGTTTCTTAAAGGTGGAAAGTGACACAGTGTCTTTGGCATCGTGTCAAAGAGGGGAAGGATGTTCTTCATTCATCCTCTCCAGACCACACTGCCTTTGGAATATGGCCCACTGGTCTGTTTTTGGCCAGCTTTGGTACTTCTATTTGAGGCAGAAAGGGCAATGGCATTTGAAGGCAAAACCAAAAGAAGAATGAGGCAGCCCAAACACCCTGTGCAGATGCAGGCCTTCAGCTGTGACTGGAGAGCATCGGGGTTCCTGCCAGTTGGATTTGGATCCCTAAATGCAATAATCTCTTTGGCTGGAGGAAAGCCTTGCTCAAGTGAGAAAGCAGAAAGATCAGAGAGGGTGCTCGGGAAGGTCTCCTGTGGTGCAGAGCTGTCAGCGCCTGTGAGGTGAGAGCGGGCCCGGCCTTGCCTGGGCTGGAGCCCCAGCAGAGCCCCGGCAGAGGCCGGAGCAGCCTGAGCCACGGCAGAGGCAGGCTGGAAGGAGGCCCTTGGAGCTGCAAGAGGCAGCAGCCGGGCCCTGGGTGCCTCTTGCTGGGAGCGGGTGAATCCTCCACTCTCAGAGCCCAGGTGGCAGCTGGCTGCTACTGAGGGGAAGCGCAGCCGTGCTGGGCACAGCCCGGCCTGGGGGCCATGGCCGTCTGGAGTGTGCCCAGTGTGAAGGTCCGCCCAAAATGAACGGGTGACGAATGATTTTTGGGTGCAAAAATAACCAACACAAGGCACAGGGGTTTTGCAGTAACAAATCAACAAGGTGCAATTTTATTGATTATAACCACAGCTAAATATGCGTTTGGTTGAGGGATCCGGGGAAGAGAAGGGTAAGACAAGGAAAAAAGGGAGGAAAGAAGGTCAGGGAATGGGGTATAGCTACCAAAACGTGATGTCTTCGGGGTCCCGCCGCCGAAACTCGCTGGTACACGTCTTGGGGAGATCTCAAAGGACAGTCGGGCCGAACCCCAATATATATACTGTTCTTGGTTGGGGGAAGGTAGCTGAAATTAGGTTTCCATGGAGGGGAGAAGTCCATTGTTTTCATGGCCGAATGCTCACAGGTACGTTAGGTTTTTCCCCCTCCCTGAGTTGGGAGGGAGTACAGTGTCCCAGTCTCTGGAAGGAGGTTGCCAGGGGGGTGCCATGGAGGTGCCATGGGGGTGTCAATAGGGTGCCAGAGGGGTTCTTGGTTCCTTGATGAGGGGATTCGCATCTCTGTTGGTCCGTCACAGTGGTTGAAGACAGGCAAGAGGGGTCTTCTCATGGAGCGGAGGGGAACCACCCCAGAGCTCAGTCCAGCCAGCTCAGGAGTTTGGAAGAAAGTCCAGTTCAATTGTCCAGAAAAGAGCAGCATGCCCCCTTCGAGTACAGCATGGCATGTTCTGCAAACATCACTTGTGAACACACTAGATAAGCAGGAGACTTTCTTTCCCAACCGGCTCAGCAGCTTTAACCCTTTGGTAGTCTTTTCTCATGACAATTGTGAGGCAAAAAATGAAGGATTTTCGGATGGACTTCTACACCCAGGAGCAGAGAAAGGCCAAGGTGAGCCGTGGGCTGCTGGTCTGGCTGAGGATTCCTCCTCTTCTGCCAGCTGCCCTGCAACTCCTGGCAAAGGCCAGCAGTGTGTGCAGCACTCTGGGCACCAGGGCAGGGAGCCGGGCTGCTCGGCAGGCTGGAGCACAGGGCAGCTCCTTCAGGCCCGGCACTTGTGCCAGGGAAGCGAGGCCAGTGTGAGGCAGGGACAGCTTGGCAGGGAACATCTGCAGGAGCCAGCACCTCACGCAGCTCTGGGAGGAAGCGCCTGCAATCCTGCAGTTCTGCACTGAGCCAGAGCAAAGGTGTGAGATTGAGACAGAGTAGGAATTTATTTTGAATTAGGTGAAGTGTTTGGAAGAGGTGAGGGGTCTGTGGGGCTAAAGTTGAAAGAAAAGCTGAATTTTAGAGATAATAAAGAGATAGAGAAAGAAAAACAGAAATTACTACAAAGTTAATCTGTTTTAGACTTAGAAATTTTTTTGATAAAGAAGAACTGGTGCTAAATGTCACGCAGAATGAATATGTATGAACTTATTTTGAAACTGCATGCATATGCATTTAGAAGGGACATAAAAGAAGACCCGAGTCTTCAGAGGTATGCTTGCCTTTATGGGGGCTTGCGTCCAGCGTGCATCGTAATTAAAGCATACTGGGCTTTACAACTTTTACAAAGTTGTGAGGTTTCTTCTTTTCTCTGCAAAACATTCCTGGTGAGCCAGGCAGGAGAAAGAGATACTTTCCGTCTCCATCTCTGCCCCCACAGGGGCAGGGGGGGACCGACGGACTCCTAGGCGCGCCCCAAGATTTTCCTGGAGGACGCTCCGCTCCTCTCGACTTGCCTCCTGCTGGGACAGACAAGGACCTGCTGGCCTGCGGAGGAAGATACGGTGTGTACTGAGGGGCCCCTGGGGGAGAGGAAGGAGAGCAAAGGAGTAAACCACCCAGAGACGTCTGGGTTCAGCTGATAGAGCAGCTGTATTAGAGACGGAGTTCATCGTTCTGATAGAGTGGAACCACCAGCAGCTCTGGGGGTGAGCTGGGTGAACCCGTGTATGCGTGTATTAAGGTTCATTGTTCTGATAGGGTAGAGCTGAACCCGCGTATGTTTTCTTTGTGTGTGTGTGAGTGGTGTCCAGACACTGTGTTGCTGTATGTTGCATTGAGTGATCGGCGCGCTGTATTTGTAATTGTGCAAGTGTATAAAGTGTTTGTTGTATAAAAGAGAGTAGATCCATAGTGCTCTACTTCACAGGGGGGGGAAGTCCTACCCGCCGCTGAAGAAGCTGAGTAAACACAGGCCGAGGCAAGCTGTGGGGGCGGGGAGCGCCCGACAGAGAAGACAGAGTAAACTGTAGAAAAGCGTAGGTGAAGACGTTTCTTGAGTAAAAGTAGTAAATTGTAGTGTAAGTTGTGCATACTTTCACCGTGGCTAGACGAACCCGAGGGGTTCCTCTGCCTCAGTGGTTTAGACTCGACCCCTGAGAGTTTGTGAATCCGGTAGATTATTGGATAGATAGGGGAGATGAACAAATTCATTTAAAAAAACTCTACCAGACTTCAGCTAACACTCTTGTAAGTCTAGACTGAGAACAACTTGCCATAAAAGATTTAGAGCTCCCTGTAATAAATAGAATAGCTTGCCTTTGCGAAAAATTTCAAGTAGCCTTTGGTACATCAAGGGGCTGGCACGCTGCGTAAGTATTATTACAGTGTATAGTTTGTGAGAAACACTGGTATTGCTGTTCTAACAAACGACAGAGCACGTGCCCCAAGTGTAGATTAGAAGTTTCTGATCAAGCTGATTCAGAGGCTAAGATCTTAAAACTTGTGTGTGGGAAATCGCATCTGATACCTGCCACTTGGAATGTGTGGGAGGAAGATTGAGAAGCTACTGTGAAGTCCTCTGAAAAGAGGTTTGGGTGGGAGCGAAATAGGGCAAGAAGGAAATAATGAGAACTAACCAGAGCAAAAAAGTTCCACAGGCCAACCCCTTAGGGTGCATCTTAGCCCACTAGAAAGAAGTCACTAGCTGGGGGAGCTCTGAGAATAAAAAAATTCTAATCCAGTATTGCACACACTAATAACCCTTATACAAGTTAGAAGACAGAGCAAAGTGGCCACCCACTGGACCCCTAGACTATAATACTTTACTGCAGTTAATGTTGTTTTTAAGACGAGAAAGTAAATGACATGAGGTCTCGTATGCTGATGAGTTTTTCTTTTAAGAAATCACCAAGAGTAGCAAAAAGACTGTGAGATTAAATCACCCTCAGACCTACTGGTCTTAGCCCTTGAAAAAGATAACAAGGCAAAGAGAATGCAAATCAAACGCTGTTGTTCAGCATGCAGTATAGGACAACGGTGTATGAGATCAGATAAGGTCTATCGTTCTGAGGAGCAAGAACGAGACACATTTGAGTGAGTGAAAGCTCCTCCACCTCCTCCCTGAGGGGGGGAGGTTAGAGAAGTTGAAGCTGAAACTGAAGATGAAGAGGAAGAGTACTTCCCCAAAAAGGAGGAGGACTCAAGTAGAGAAAGCACATCTACTAGAACCCACCCCACCCGTGGGAGTCCAGTTGCATCTAGAACTAAGAAGCAAGTAGTGCTACAGGCCCCTCTGCGACAGGCAGTGGGACCAGAAGGAGCCAAATTAATGATTAAAGTGCCATTTACCACCCTTGATTTAGAAGCATGAGAAAAGATTGCGAAGAATTATTGTGTTGACCTGATACTCACTGCCAAACGCCTATGATATGTTATCAAACAACACAATCCAGACTGGGCTGACATCCAGCTACTACTAGATGCTTTCACTGAAACAGAGAAACAGCTGATCCTAAAGACAGCAGAGAATTTGGCAGAAGATTACTGTAAAGCCACACAGCTAGATGTGAAAGAACATTTCCCCCTCCAAGACCCAGAATGAGATCCTAATGTGTCGGCAGAGGTAAAGAAATTAGCAGAGTATCAAGAGTAGATAGCAACAGGAGTAGAAAGAGCTATTCCAAAAACCATAAACTGGTCTGCCTTATATTCCCTTAAGCAGAAGCGTTCTGAGACTCCATCTGAATTTCTAGAGCGTTTAAGGAATACTATGCGTCGTCATACATCATTAGATCTGGAGTCTGAGATAGGGACAAATCAACTAGTTAATTCATTTTTAAAGCAGTCTGCTAGAGATATCAGGCGTAAACTTCAGAAAATTCAGAGACCAGATGAGAAGAATCTTGAAGCCTTGTTAGAAGAAGCCTAGAGAGTATTTAGTAACCAAGAAGAAAGATATAAACAAAGAATGAAAAAGTTAGTGGCAGTAGTACAAGAAGAAAAGCAGAAGAAATACAACCAGAGACCGCCAAGACAAAGACCACCTCAGCTGAGCAAGAACCAGTGTGCAATCTGCAAAAGAATTAGTCACTAGAAAAGCCAATGCCCAGAACGAAGAGGGAGTGACCAACAGATAGCTGCACACGTACAAAACAACTGAAGAGGACCGGGGGATTCTACGCCAGCAGATCCATAACAATGAAGCTAAGAGAAGAAAAGAAAAGAGTAGGATTTTTAGTTGACACAAGAGCTACATTTTCAGTCTTAAATAAAGCTTTAGTACCTGTAGAAAATGATTATGTTGTAGTGCAAAGAGCAACTAGCCAGTCTGAAAGGGCATATTTTTGTAAACCTTTGAAGTATAAATTGAGAAAACAATAGAGTATTCATAAATTCTTGTACATGCCTAATTTGGTGAATTAAGCACTTTTAGGGAGAGATTTATTGGAACAATTACAAGCAACCATTACATTCAAAAATGGGGAAATTACTCTGGAGGTGAATGATCAAAAGTACATGGAGGTATTAAGTTTAACTCTGACAGCTATTGGCATTAAGGAAGAAAGTGATGAAGAAATACTAGGTCAGGTATTTCCTGGGGTATGGGCCTCTGATGTGCCAGGGAGGGTGAAAAATGCCTTCCCCATAGTAATCAAACTCAAGGAGGGGGTGCAACCAGTGAGAATCAAGCAGTACCTCCTAAAGAAAGAGGATAGGAAAGGAATCAGCCCAATAATCGAAAATTTTCTGCAGTTAGGATTACTGAAAGAATGCCAATCTGATTTCAATACTCCAATTTTACCTGTTTGGAAATCTGATGGGTCATACCGGATAGTACAGGATTTGAGGGCTGTCAATAAAATAACAGAAGATCTGTATCCGGTGGTAGCCAATCCATACACTTTATTAACTTGCCTAACACCTGAGCTAACCTGGTTTACTGTTTTAGATTTAAAGGATGCCTTCTTTTGCCTCCCCATCCATGAAGCCAGCCAAAAAATCTTTGCATTCAAATGGGAAAGCCCTAAAAGTGGGCACAAAACCCAGCTCACATGGACCAGACTACCCCAAGGCTAGAAAAATTCCCCTACTTTGTTCGGGGAGCAACTTGCAAAGGATCTGGAGTCCTGGGAAGCTCCACAGGAAGGAGGGAGGCTTTTGCAGTATGTGGATGACCTTCTAGTGGCCACTCGGACGAGGGAAGCATGTGTGGCCTGGACGGTAAGCCTTTTGAATTTCCTAGGACTCCAAGGATACAGAGTATCAAAGAAAAAGGCACAGGTAGTGAAACAGAAAGTTATCTACCTGGGGTACGAGGTGAGTGCTGGGCAACGGACTTAGGGCAGGCTCGCAAGGAAGCCATATGCCAAACCCCAAAACCCCAGACCATAAAAGAGCTCCGAACCTTCTTAGGCATGGCAGGATGGTGCCGGCTGTGAGTTTATAACTATGGACTGCTTGTCAGACCCCTCTATGCTCTGATTGCTGATGGAAGCAGAGATCTCCAGTGGACAAAAGAAGCAACACGGGCCTTTCACCAGCTGAAGAATGCTCTCATGTCAGCTCCAGCTCTGGGACTTCCAGATGTGAGTAAACCATTCTTCCTGTTTTCCCATGAGAAACAGGGAATTGCCCTGGGAATACTGGCTCAGGACTTGGGTCCATACCGGAGGGCAGTTGCCTACCTCTCTAAGCAGCTAGATGCAACAGCCAAAGGATGGCCAGGTTGCCTCAGAGCTGTAGCAGCAGTTGTGCTGAACATTCAAGAGGCACGCAAGTTTACTCTGGGACAAAAATTGACTGTGCAAGTGTCCCACACAGTGTCCGCAGTACTGGAAGTAAAGGGTGGCCACTGGCTTTCACCACAGAGGTTTCTGAAATACCAGGCCATCATGGTAGAGCAAGATGATGTAGAGATCGTGGTGACTAATATTGTCAACCCAGCTTCCTTTCTCAGTGGAAACCAAGGAAAAGCAGTACACCATGATTGCCTGGAGACCATTGAAGCTACCTACTCCAGCCGCCCAGACTTAAAGGATACCCCTCTGGATGATGCAGAGATCTGGTTCACTGACGGGAGCAGCTATGTTGCCAATGGGAAGCGACATGCTGGGTATGCAGTGACTACCTGCAGAGAGGTAATCGAGTCTGGACCCTTACCAACAGGTACCTCCGCGCAGAAGGCTGAGATAATTGCCCTGACCCGTGCCTTGAAAAGGGCAAAAGGGAGGAGAATAAACATCTACACAGACTCGAGGTATGCATTTGGAGTTGTACATGCACATGGGGCCATCTGGAAGGAGAGGGGACTGCTTACCTCACAGGGAAAGAACATCAAACATGCACAAGAGATAATCCAGCTGCTGGAAGCAGTTCAGCTGCCTGAAAAGGTAGCAATTATGCACATTAAGGCACACCAAAATGTGAGCTCAGAATTGGAAGAAGGAAATGAGCTGGCGGATAGAGAGGCAAAAGAAGCAGCAAAAGGTGAGGTAGCTACTGAAGGAGTCCTTATTCCAGATGGACAAATCTCCCTTGAAGGTAAGCCAGAATACAACAAGAGAGATAGGAAATTAATTGAAGATCAAAAAGGGACGTATAACCAAAAAGGGTGGGCTACCAATGAAAAGAAACTGGTAATCCCTTCCCATCTATTGTGGTCACTAGTAAGGGAAGAACACCAGAAAACGCACTGGGGAATAAATGCCCTATACACATACCTGATTGAAAGAATTGTTGCTAGGAATTTATATGCCACTATTACTCAAGTGACCTGACAGTGTGATCTTTGCCTCCAGACTAACCCCAAAAATACCCCCAGACCGAAACTCGGTCACACTGGGAGAGGCCACGGGCCTGGACAACAGTGGCAAATTGACTTTTCAGAACTCCCAAGGAAAGGGGGGTATCGATATTTGCTGGTATTGACAGATACATTTTCAGGGTGGCCAGAAGTGTTCCCCACCAGAACTGTCAAAGCTAGAGAAGTGACCAGAGTATTGTTACAAGAAATAATACCACGCTTCGGAGTTCCAGCCACAATATCCTTAGATAGAGGATCACATTTCATTTCCAAAATAGTGCAACAGATTAGTAGCCACCTGGGCATAGACTGGGAACTTCACACCACATACTGCCCCCAATCAAGCGGCCAGGTGGAGAAAATGAATCATTTGATTAAACAGCAAATCATAAGACTGGGGCAGGAAGCTAATCTACCCTGGCCCCAAGCTCTTCCACTACCACTATTGCGAATTCGAACGAAACCTCGAGCTAAAGAAAAGTTGAGCCCTTTTGAAATACTCTATGGAAGACCATATGGAATACAAAAGGGAGTGTCCACCCATATTGGAGAGGTAACACTAGCCACCTACATGGTGGCCTTAAACAAACAGCTCAAGGAAATCGAGAAACATGTGGCTGGAACTCGGAGCTGGGAGTTAGATGGGCCAGTACATAACATACAACCTGGAGATTATGTATATGTTAAGTCTCTTGCAGAAAAGACCTTGGAACCACAGTGGGAGGGACCGTTCCAAGTGCTTCTCACCATCTTCACTGCAATCAGAATCAAGGAGCAGAACGCCTGGATTCATCACTCTCGGGTGAAGAAGGCCCAGAAACCCCTTGAGGAGTGACACCAGGAGACAATGAACTGAGACTAAAACTTACTCGGGCAAAATGAGTATACTGTGGTCGGGAGTAGCTCATATTTTAGTTTGTAGAATTGTTTTGTGTGTAATCATAACTGAAGTTTTAGAACTTGAGAGTACCTTTATTCAGAGCAATGCTGAATGGCCTTGGTCCCAGGTGTTTAATCAGTATACTGGATCCATGGGAAAACCTTCTGAGATAAAGGATTTAAACCTATCCACTGTGGTAATTCATGGAGGTCAGGTATATGAGGAGCAGGAATGGCAGGAACAGAAGCTGTGGACACTTCAAGGGATTAGAGGAGAAGCAATCAAGGTAGGGTGCCAGATGATAAATGGGATGGCTTATGAGAGACCAAATGAAATTAGTGTCTCAGCCTCTCCTGGTGCATATGAACACCAGGAAATCTGTGATAGCCTAAATGAATCAGACTGCTGGTGTGATTTCACCTTAATACAGCCTGTAGAAATAACTTGCCTTTGGGCACAGGAAGATATGGGGCTTTCATTTAAATTCAAAATAGACACTGCACCTTTTACCACAGCAGAACCCTATACAGCCCACAGCAAGACTCAAATAGTTCAGACTCAACCCAAACTTGAACCTGAGGTGTATGGAATAGGCCCCTATGTAGTAAGGAATGTGGGTGAGCAACAACTATTATTCAATCCAGAATGGTGTCTCAAACGTGTGGTGTTGATAATGCAAATTAACATCTCAAAAATCCAACCAGCCTGCTCCTCCTTCCTAAAAACTTCCTTTGAGGGCTGGACAACATGGTTGCAAAAACAGGCATACCTCAGGAGCAGAACAAGAAAGGATCTAACTGGCATATTAGGGACGGGATTAGGAGTTTTAAATGGAATTGATTCAGAAATACTGATGAATGAACTGGCCACTGCAGCAGGTAGCCTAACAAAATTGAAGCAACCCTTACAGTCATCTCTATTGGCATTAGGAACTAGCCAGTGGCAGATTTGAAAAGTTCTGTCAAAGTGGGAAATGGCCAGGGACCAAGACGACAAGCTGATAGTAGAAGCACTTAGTACAGTTAAAGATAATGTGTCTTTAGCTTTCAGTTGTATACAAGCACAGTTATGGGTGCAGACAACAGCAGCTCTGATCATACGGGAAGGGAGTGAAGGTAATTTTCAAGCTGAAATTCGGAAGATTGTGTGGGATAATGCAATTGATTTTGAAAGGAAGTTTCAATCTTGGTGGACTATGGTAAATTTCACCTATGATCCTGTTTCTAATGTAGCAACTGCCTTTGTGCTTACCATACGCAATGCCACTGTTTATGTTATCCATCCCATCATTGCCCTAGGATTAAACCATGAGAAAACAATATTCTATCCTTCAGAACATAGAGTGTGGGCACGAAAGATGAATGGAAAGTGGCAGACAGTAAACTTAGAATCCTGCATTACTAGAGAACAGATGGGATTCATTTGTGAAAGCAATACTATTAATGCTCAGGATGTGTGTTTGGATGCTGAGTATTTGTCACTTTGAAGTTCATCCAGTCACTGACCAGAAAACTGTGCTCGTATATACTTGAAAAGGGTGTCTGAGGACTGCCTGTGCTGCAGTAAAAATTGAGAGCAATGATGTTATTGTGTCTAGTAGAAATCATTCTAACTTCTGTATTTGTAATTTTGTTAAGATTATTGGGTGTGATTTTTCATACTTGGCCCCAGTGACATCCCACCAGCTGATTAAAGCTAATTACACAATGTATCACAGACTACCACCTACCCCTATTGGGATGAACCTTACATTAGTGAAACAATTAATTAAGCACCAAGACCTATTGGAAATCCTGAAGGAAATCCAAGAAAGTGGAAAGAAAACCTTAATTACTGTCCAACACGATACAAAGGAGATAACCAGGGTTCTACAAAGAATAAAACAAAATACGGATCATCACTGGTGTGATGTGATCTTTGGGCGGTCACCAACTGCGAATGGAATCTTTAATAAGTTATGCCACCCCATTGTAGTTTTACTAATATTAGTTGGGATAAATTTAGGATTATGTATTACATTGTTAATTTGGAACTGTAGAATGCTACAACAAATAGCTGTACTAACCTCTTTGTCAAACGTACATGGTGAAGTGTTAAAAGACACTTATTGTCGTGGAGGTTTTCCTTAAGTAAAAGAATTTACTTATTTCCTAAGAAAGGGAAGAATGAGACAGAGTAGGGATCCGTTCTGAATTAGGTGAAATGTCTGGAAAGGGTGAAAAGTCTGTGAGGCCGAAGCTGAAGGAAAAGCCACATTCCAGAGACAACAAGGAGACAGAGAAAGAAAAACAGAAATGACCACAAGGTCAATTTGCCCCCGACCTAGAAATTCCTTTGATAAAAAAGAACTGGTGCTAAATGTCACACGGAATGAATCTGTATGAACTTATTGTGAAACTGTATGCATATGCATTTGGAAGGGGGATAAAAGAAGACCCGAGGTCTTCAGAGGTACGCATGCCTTTTTGGGGGGGCTTGCGTCCGGCGCGCGTGGTAATAAAAGCATACCGGGCTTTACAACTTTTACAAAGTTGCGAGGTTTCTTCTTTTCTCCGCAAAACAGCTCCCTCCGTGGGAGACACGTCCCGAAACCTGGGAGCGGCTGCACGGGGTGCCCATGGTGGGGAAAGGACAGAGGGGGAGAGCAAGGCTCCCATGGATCCCTTCCCGCTGTTCCAGGCTCTGCTCTGACATGGAGGACCCTGGCTCACTCTAGGATCTCTCCCAGGTCTCCTCCCACAGCTTCATCCCACAGCTCAGCCCCAAGGGCCAGACAGGTATTAGGAATTTCACAGCCTACCATTGGTGACTCAGTCAGAATGCACAGGAAAACTCTAGCTGTGTTTCAAAATCCCAGATGCTGTGTTGTTTCCTTCCCACTGCAGATTTTCCATTGCCCCAGCCTCAGCCCCTGGCAGCCTGCCTGGATGTTCTCCCCGTGCCGCTTCTGCAATCCCACTCGTCCAGGTCCTCCTGGTTCTGTGGGCAGCTCTTCCGGCCACTGAGGCCCTGTTCCTCCTTTGTTTGTGAGCATGTCCGAGTGAGAGATGATTCAGGGGCTCAGCACCCAGACCTCCAGCAGCAGTGGTCAGTTCCTGAGCGCGCTCGGGGGCCACAGGCAGCTGCCCATGGCTCTGGCAGGGATGTGAAGGGGAGGCCGTGCAGGGGAGCAGCCCCCACGCCCCAGCCCTGCCCATGGGGGCCTGCAGCCCGTGGGGATGGAGCAGCAGTTTCTGGGGTGACAGAGCCAGCAGCTGGGCACTGCAGCACACACTGCACACATCTACTGCAGGGATATGTTAGCAATATTGTGTATACATCCACTCCAAACTGAAAAAATTCAGGCAAAGTGTAGCTTAATTTCAGAGGCATTAGGGAAGAATTATTACCTCTGCTTTCCTGGCTGAGATTTGGAACATTATACTTTTTTTTAAATACTTTATAAAAACAATCTCTGAGTCTGGAAAGGGAGTATTTCAATCACAAGGGTTCTTGCTTCACTCCAGGAGAAGTATAATTCAGAGTACCAGGGAGATTTTCTCTTAACATATTGCTGAGTTCTCCTGCTGCCACTCATTAGGAGAGATGAAATAATTTCTCACTGTTTATGTTTGATATTTGTTTGGAAACAGTAGGGAAAAAATGTACCCACTTTCAAGATTTCGTTCATGTGGATCAGTTATTATTTCAGCTGCCTAAGTTGTGGGAGGAATTCACAGAGGTTATCCCAGGCAGAATCTGGTGCTGATGCTTGTGCCATTGGAGTCTGGAGTGGGCTCTTTCCTAGCACAACTCACCACATTGAGCTGCTGGGCATATCTCCTTTGTTTTCTGGTTTTTACTACTAAGAGCAGCCAGCATCATTTAACAGTACCTAAAACAGATTTGTTGGTTCCTCTGAATCAACTCAAACTGTGAGTTTGAGTTTCTCCAGGTTTCAGCCTGGAGAAAAGGAGGCTCAGGGGGAGCCTCGTGGCTCTCCACAAGTCCCTGACAGGAGGGTGGAACCAGGTGGGGCTCTGCTCCCATGGGAACAGGGACAGGACAAGAGGAAAATGTCTCAACTTGCACCAGGAGAGGTTTAGATTGGAAATTAGGGAACATTTCTTCTTGGAAAAGGTTGTAAAGCATTGGAAGAGGCTGCCCAGGGCACTGGTAGAATCACTATCCCCGGAAGAGCTCAGAAGACATATTGATGCGGGACTTGGGTGTGGTTTAGTGGTGAACATAGTGATGGTGGTGCTTGATGGTTGGAATTGATTTTTGTGAAGGTCTTTCCCAACCTTAAGGATTCTCTGATTCCATAATTCTAAACAACCCAGTGATAACATAATCTAATCTCTCTTGGTGTAAATGACTTGGTTCACTCTCTGATGTTTTCTCCACATCCATGTGCCAGCACATGGAAGGAACAAACCAGGTGTGAAGACTGGAGAAGGAAAATGAGCCCACATAACTTCCCTGGGAAGAGAAGAGAAGATCCGACAACTTCCAGAGGGGAGGAGAAACAGAAAAAAAGGTTTGAGAAGCTGAAGTAATGGCAAAGGTACCAGGGAGAAGAAGTAAGAGGTGAGAGAAATGGTGGCTATGAATTGCAGGGCAGGCAGAGGACACCAGTGACCCAAACAGTTTGGCACCTCCTGGCCATTAGGCAGCTGACCCCAAAAGTTCATCTCTGCTCAAAGGGCATGCACAGCCTCACCCACCCAGTACAGGGCAGGAACAGCATGAGGAAATGGGAGGGGAGTGTCATAAACAACCTAAATACTGTCATGCATTTCCAGCAGGTTTTACAGCCTGTACAGTGCATCTCGGTCCTGGCAGCACTGTTCCCAGACACCATTAGATCAGAGGGAGCTGATTTAATCAGTTGTTCTAATTTCAATTTGAAATCAAGTCATTTGAATGATAAGGACCATTTAAATTTTGCTGCTCAGAAGGCAGAAGACTGGGCTGAAGCCAGAGCTTTGAGGAGCAGCCAGATAGGGACAGGTAGAGCCAGGGAATGATAACATGGCACCCACTTCAGTTTGGGAAGAATCATTTGCCCAGCAGGAGCCCAGCTCCAAAGCAACATCCCTGGAAACTCTGCATCATAAATAGCAGGGAGTTCATTCATAGAGCAAAAGATTTCCTGGCCTTATTTACCCTTCCACATTTGCTGCAGCTCTTCATTTCAAAAGCCATGTGAGTACCCTGTGCAGGAAGGCTTGTCCTTCCCCTGCTCCTGGCGCTGCACCAAGATGTTCTCTGTTCTGCTGCTGACCAATGCATCTCCTGGCTCCCTACCACTGAAGGAAAAGAAATCTATTTACAAGACACAAACAGCTTTGTGTAAAATCACAGCCATGGGCTGCCAATTGTGTGCTCTCCCAGCCCAGCAGTGCCTCCTTCCCCCAGCACAGAGTGCTGCACTAGTGCAGCTCCAGGCACTTGTTGCTATTAGGTCATGTCACCAGGGACTGGAAAGCACCAGACTATGCTCTTTGTCTTAAAAATCCAGATGTGCGATGATTATCTCATGATAGCCATCATAGATCCTGTGGTAATGCTATTTCTAATCATTTAGCCTGCAGGAGTTCTTAGGCTGGGATGAGCCCATGCTCCGAGCTGGAGCAGACTGTGTGCTCAGGTCTACTGTGTGAAACAATCACTGTGGTCCTAGTGCTGCCTCCTCCCTGAAAAGATGGAGCTGTTACATTCTCCTGAGTCCACATGGTGGAACCAGATAATTTCTAGTTGGCAAGGTGTACAGCAATGCTCAAACCACTAATATCACTAAATATAGTTGCATGAAATTAAAGAAGAATACTCTTACTTTCAATTACACTCCCCCTTTTTTACCACCTGATTACTTGATAATATGTTGTTACAGTTCTTTCCCTATATCTCTTCTTTCTCTATGTGGACCATCTCAGGGCTGCAGCAGGAGTGGAAGCACCCGGGCAAATGACTCATCTCCCTCAGGCCAGACGTGGATTTTGACCCAGCAAACCAGAGCAACACTGACATAAAGGTGGAGTTTTGTGTTATTCAGGGAACAAAACATCACAGCAAATGACTGCCTGGAGTTTGGTGTGTTTCCTAGAAGACTTGCAAAGTAAGTAGGTAGGAAATATCCTTACTGTTTATCACAAAAGGTCAAGTCTACAAACACCTGCAGCTGCAGACATCAGAAGGATGCTGTGTTTACAGCAGGCACTGCCCCATTCTGCTTCTGGGAGTCTCTAGCCCCAAAGAGAGCTTGTTCAGGCTGGGGGAGATTTCAAGAGACAGCAAGAGGCTCCCTTTTTCTCTATGCTCCCCTTTTCTTTATGCTTCTTAAAAATCCCTCCCCTCTTCCCACTGACTGTGCAGGCACTGTTGGATGCAGCTTCCTGCAGCAGATTTCTTCTTCCTATGACAGTGCCAAGCTCGCAGGGCCCTGCAGGAGGGACCTCTGTGAGCAGTGGGATTTACACTCTTTAACAGCAGCCATGTCCCAGTGAAGCGGTCAAGCTGGGCAAGGACTGTCCTTCTCGGACGGCCCGGCCAGCTATCCAGCACCGCTCGCAGCAGGGCAGCACTGTCCCGATCTCCGTGGCTGGGGACAACGCCTGAGGCAAACGCCCTGTGCTGTGACAGCAGCCACACCTTGCGGCGGGACGTGGCACGGCTTATGGCTGCAGCCAGCAGAAAAAAGAGAGCGCTCTCCAGCTGCGGGGAATCCAGGCTCACTGGGTCCCAGGGGAATCGACAGCCGGACAGAGAAAGGGAGAGACGCTTGCAACAGCTTCTAAGGAGGGAGGGAGACAGGGGAGGAGTCGACCCTCTGGCGAATAGAGTTTCAGAGGGGAGCGGGATACAAAAGATTGACTTAGGGAGAACCCCAATGGGGATAACTTGAGGATGGGGCCCTGGTCCCTGAACCAAACACTCAACGCTCTGGCTGGAAGTTTCTAGAGAGAAGGATGCGAGCGCCGAGTGACGGACAGGGCACTGGGGAGGGATTTGAGAAAGGATACATTAGTGTCCAAGGCAACTGGGAAGGAGTTGGGATAACTGGCATCACAAAGGAAGGAGAAGATAACCAGCGCAGAACCATTACATGATAGGGGGAACAGAAAGTCCAACTTCTACAGAAACAACACAATATCCCGGGACAGTCCTGGCACTGCAAACACGTTTTCCTTCTGCAGTTTGCAGTAACAGTCAAGGAGCATCCAAACTCTTGCAAAGCAAAGCTTGTTTAAAGGATGGGTTTAGTGCCGGTGAGCTTCCAAGGACTCCTCCTTTGAAGCAGCCTATGCAGGGGGACTCTGAAGTGTCCCTGTACCCTCTTGAGTTTCTCACAGAGCTGGGAAAACATGTGACCCTCCACTACCCATCCCCAAGAGCAGACAAGATGCCGTCCCCCTTTTCCCGGAGCTGGGGGAGGGAAAGGAGGCTGGAATGGCAGTGATGGGTGGGTTTGTGGCCGTCCCATTTCCAGCAGTCTCTGCCTTCCCCCACTGGCCTGGTGGGTGCTCTGCAGCTTCTCCCCGTGAGAATACCCTCTGCCCCTGTGCAGAATTCAGGAGTAATGCACAGTCTCTCCCCTTCGCAGAAATCAGGCTGTGTGAGTGTGTTTGCATATGTGGACATGCCAAGTTTTAGCCCAAAGAGAATTTTATAGGTGACTTACAACCCCCTGAAATAATTTTATTATGGAAGCAGTGACATACCTTGATAGTAATGCACATGCACCACTCCAGTGCCGGGGGTTTATGGGGCATTTATGAGGTGTGTGTGCAGGAGGTGACATCCCCAGCACACGCAGAGCTGGCAGTACCTGGCTGGAACCCTCCCAACGAGGGGCCGGTGGCCCCAGGGTGTCTGGCAGCACTGTGGAGGTGGCTCCTCACACAGCAGATCTGGGAAAGGGACAAGGACATGAGTTCAAATAGCTCACAGCAATGGTTGGCAGGAGCTCCTGAGAAATTCTTCTCCTTAGTTCTGATGGGCAACAACAAAACAAATTTGGTGGGTGCAGCTATTGATCATCTTGACGTGAGCTCAAAGCAGAACTCTTCCTCCAACCCCTGCTGGAGATCATCTGCTCTGTAGTGTGGCCCACTGGTCTCAGAGCCTTGTAGCAGTGTGTTTCTGCTGCCACAGGCCATGAAATGAGATGTCCTGGCTGGTGCAGTTGTGTTTGGGGGAGCTGGGACACCTCTGAACAGCTAGGATACTCAGGAGCATCAATGGGGACCAAGTATTAATTAGAATGTAAAATTTCATCTGCAGTCATCTTGCATTACTGCTGTTAAGAGGACAAATCTTCCATTGCCCTGTGATTTCTGAGTGTGCAGAGTCACGGCTAAAGCTGGGCTGGAGACAAGAAAGAGAAGTTTTGGCCAATTGGCCACTAATTCATGTGTGAGTGGTATTCAGCACCCAATTGACTTTGCAGAACCGGTAAAGGTGAGAGGCTATTGTGAACCTTAAAAAACATATTTGTGCTACAGCACTTGATTCCAAAATTGTCCTAGAAAAGAACAAATACACCTTTGTAAAAAACATTGTGTGGTTTCTATTGCCCATCCCTCTACTGTGTGAGAAGCTGCCTGGAGAGCAATACTTGTTCAGCTGATGTTCTGAAGGGATTGATTCAGAAGCTATGACAAAAATGCAGAATGAGCAAAAGACCAGCTTCAGTTTATAGAGTCAGGCATCACAAAAGCTGGAAAGGATCTCCAAGGCAAGTGAGTCCAGTCTTTGACCTGATATCTGCACTTAGCTGATCCGCAGGGATCTCTGTGATGCCATTTTTAGTGAGTTCACCTATGGAGTTTATGGGGTGAGCACAGGAAACAGAGCCCAGATTTGACACATGAATAAAACATGTGGGATTTCAAACTCCCCACAGCCCTCGGGTCACCTGTGCAGCTGCTCACCTCTTGCCTGGGACCAGCTGCTGTGAGCACCAAAGAGACACAGGATTTTAGCCTCCAAAGACCTCTGTGGTTTGACTCCCTTATCTGTGTGTCACAGGGCCCAGAAGATCAGCTCTCTGCTGCAGGGAGCTGGCAATTCATCTATTTAGCACTTTCCTGGCAGTGCAAGAGGTAAGAATGGGAGAGGTGGACAGCAAAGTACAGCTTCATTGTTTCTGGTAAGATCAGATGAAAATACTGAGGAGTCATTTTAACGTGAGAATAGGGCATAGTCTTAATATTCAATATGATTAATTTACAACAAATTCTAAGTAGATTAGCTGTACGTACACCATGTTTCTTTCCCCAGATGATCATTTATCCACATAACATTGCAAAAGAACAATTAGAGCAGCATTCTCTGTGCTCTGATAATACTCTCTGGTGTTCCCAGGCTCAGGCTGCTCAAGTGAACAATGCATGGGCTGTGCAGCAGCTGAGCGTGGCTGTAACAGCATCGTGGAGTCACGAAGCATCATGCAGGAAAGCCTGGGGCTCCTGTGCCAATAGAGTTTCAGGGCAAAACTTGTAGTAAGCTGGTGTTTTCTTGCTTCCAGTCTTTTCCTCCTGGCTCTTAGATAGTGGCCAGAGGATGAGGTTGGTTGTGGCCTGGTTTATCTGCAGTTGCAAAGCAATGCATCACTCTGCAGTCCTGTGAGGGAAGCCTTTGGTATCTTTCCAGTCTTTAGTTTTCCTCAATTATTCATCTAAGGGTTGCTTAATTGCTAAGTCTCCTACTTTTAGATAATATGGGGAGGCGTGAAGGAATGCTGTTCAGACACAAACTGGTCCCTTCTCAGCTTCAAAGGGCAAATAGAAATTCTCTCCCTGATCTGTCTCTCGGGCTGCAGTGACACCGATGGCTCTTGCTGAGCTCTTGCCAAGGCTGTAGCCAGAACACAGCCCTTTCCCATCTCCTCCTGGGCAGCAGGAGCACTCTGGGACTGGTTGTGAGAGCTGTGTCCTGAGAGGAGTGCAGGCAATGCGTGCAGGCGGAACCTGGGGTGGATTCTGTGCATCCTATTTCAGCAGACATTGACTACAGCCTGCTGCAGAGTGAGACAGTTCCTGGTGTCTGTGTAACCAGGTACTTGGTCAGATGTTAAGAAGAAATTCCTCCCTGTGAGGGTGGGCAGGCCCTGGCACAGGGTGCCCAGAGCAGCTGTGGCTGCCCCTGGATCCCTGGCGGTGCCCCAGGCCAGGCTGGACACTGGGGCTTGGAGAAGCCTGGGACAGTGGGAGGTGTCCCTGCCATGACAGGGGTGGCACTGGGTGGGCTTTGAGGTCCCTCCAGCCCAAACCAGTCTGGGATTCTGTGATTATTCTGTCTTTATTTTCACTTGTGAATTGATTCCAAGTTTACAGTGGTTTCAATGCCTGAAACCACTCACTGGGGCTGCTCCATTCCTATGAGCACCTGGAGGAGGAGATGGTGAGCACGCAGCTTACAGTCCTGCTGCCCTTTCTCCCAAAACTATAAACACCAGGCTTTTCTCAAGTTTTCTATTTTCATTCCACTCTCACCCCTCAAAGTCTTGCCTATTTGTCAGTCCTTGAATAAGCCCCATTTCTCTCTGGCATGGTGGGAATGTGCAGGATTTCTGCTGGGTGCCTTGATGCCTATAGGTTTTGGGGTCAATGAGCTTCTGCGGAGCTGTGCTCATGCTGGAAGTTAAACCTTGTCTTTAAAGAGTCTGGAAGAGCAGTAAGGAGGATTTTAAGTTCCTCACATCAGAAGCTGTGTCCACTTGGCACCTACAGCCATTCCAAGGCAGACTGTGAAGTCTCCAGAACAGTTTGATGATGCAGTGTTAAAACAACTTTCTGCCAGTGCTGGTAAACTGCCATGGCTTGGCTGAACTACCTATAGCTACAGAACCACATGGGAATTTGCATTTTCAGAGGGAATTTCCCATGAAGTCTGAATTCGCTTTTTTAGTGACAGCAGCCTATTCAACACTGCCTTGGCTCACCTGAAGCACTCTTGGCTTTCACTGAGTGTCCATGTTCACATTGTGGCTGTTGAATGATCAGAGAAGCTGTTCCTTGTTTTCCAAGAAACTGTTCTGAATTCTCCACTAAATGCTAAGCAGAGCTCTCTTGTGCTGCCATTTTTGGTGAGGTTTCAAATGGTTTATTTTTGTGCTATGATGAATTTTAATAATTGCTATAAGTATGCTATTAGTCAAAATGAGGGAGAAAGAAATCCAATTATTAAACTAGACTGCTGTGATTGGAATCTACAGCTGATACATTAAAGCCCAGCTGTCATGCTTAATAATTAACTCAACCCGCGGGCAATACTGGAAGAGAAAATTAACATTATTAATGAAATAACTGATCATTATTTCTTTTCCCTCCCACCATTAGAAAAATATGTTGCAGTGTATCAATAACCAATAATTTTACATCATGTACAATGCCTGCTTTCAGCAGCACTTTGCTATCTCCTGCTTTCCCAACACCACTTTTATGGAATCAATGCTTTTTTCCAAGTCTTCCTTTGCTGCCTCGGGCTGTGTAAGGCCTGAGGGAGCCAGTACAGGTTGCAAATGTTACTCAAAATGCCCTGTTTGCACCTGAACCCAAGAGGAATGATCCACATCCCCACTGACAGGTACGTATTTGTGAGGACTTTCCGAGCACTCTGAAGCTTCTGATTCAGCTTCTCACTCAGCACAGCTCCTCCTCCTGCTGCAGCCGAAATCTTGGCATTGTGGTAGAGTAAATGCCCCTCAGGCCCAGTGGGTTGGGAGACAGTTCTCTGTGCAGTAAGGCACCTGCCCACCCTGAAAGGTGTGCTGATATCACCTGGAAAGCCCCACCTTTGGTGGAGAAGCTTCATGAGCAAGCTTTTCCCCAAATTATTTCAGAAAATGGTGTCTTTCAGTGATAAATGTTTTTGCAGAGGATGGATAGGTTCTGCTTAAGCAGTGCCCTCAGTCACATGTGGGAGCAACGTCACAGGCTGTGCCACCCAACAAAGCCCAGCAGGCCGGGAGGAGAGCCCGGGGACAGCAGCAAGCTGAGAGAAGGCCCTGCTCTAAAACTGAGGGAGTTCCACCAGAAGCAAACAAAGATGGTAACTTGAAGAGATTCCCTCTGTGCTCAAAGTTTGTCTGAGAAGACTAAGACGTGAGCTTGTCAAAAATCCCAGGAAATATCTGGGAAAGGGTTTTATGTATGTTGGTTGTGACTAGGTACAAAGCTCCTGCGGGAAAAGAGCCTCTGCAGCAGGCTGGCTGGCTGAAGGGGTCTTACTTCTTCCTAGAATAAAGATTACCACTGAAATGCAATTTTATTTTTTATTGTAAAAGGGGGAAATATTTTCCAGAACTCTAAAACTAGTTTCAGAAATAGAGATGTGTTGTGGAAACATAAACGAAATATTTGGGGATTTCTCTCTACAAAAGATATTTCTAAATATTTCTAAGAATGAAAAGTGAAGACAAAATGTGGTCACTTGTTCTCTCAATTCTAAAACTACTTACAAAAATCTTTAAACACTATAGTAATTGGGAAGATATATTTGGGGATGTCTCTCTACAGAAAATATATTTTGAAATATTTCTACAAATTTCTAATTTCTAAAACTGAAAAACTAAGCAAATGGGGTTTCTTTTTCTCGGGGGCCCCATGCTGCTGCCTGCCCCCTGGGCTCCCCCAGCCCTCGGGACCCCACCGCTGGTCACAGCAGCCCCTGCCTGACTCCTGCCTGCCCACACCATGGGCATCCACAGCTGCTCCTGGCCATGGAGCTCAGCCAGTGCTGCTGCCAGCTGGGCTTTGCTGCTGCTGCCACCCGGACACTGGGTGTCAGCTCCATCTCTTTATTGCAGTAGAAGAAGGGGCCATCAGCTACTCCTGCAGAGGTGTTGTTTAGAGGGCATGGCCAGGGGTCTCGGGGGCAGAGGAAAGGACGTGTTGGACTCAGGAGGGGCTGGATGGTGCTGGGCTGCTCCTTGAGTCTCTAAAAGAACTCGGGAGTGGATTGGGACGGGACAGAGGAAGATCAAAAAAGAGATAAAGGCAGCTCAGGGATACGCATGGGCAGAGGAGGTGGCAGTTGTGCGGAATGAAATCATGGGGATGAGAGCTCTTTTTCACAGTAGTAATTGGTAGTTGATGTTAATGAAGTTGATAAGGTCTTAATTTGAAGTGTTGGTCTGTTGTTAAACATTGAATGTTAGAGTTCTAGGACTTGCCTTCAGTTGCCGTTGCTAACTGTTACTGTTTTACCCTGTATCTGTATCTCTCCTCGTCATACTCTGTATTTGTACCCCTTGTTAGTCTTTTGTTAAACTTTGAATGTTAGTATTTGAAGACTTGCCTTTAGTTGCTGCTGTTCAATGTTGCTATTTTACCCTGTATTTGTATCTTTCCCCGTTGTACTCTGCATTTGTTCCCCTTTCCATCTCACCTGGGATTTGTATCCATTCCCCTCGGGAACCACTTCCCCTACTCCCCTGTTCCCAGGAGGACTTGCACCCGGACTGAATTTAAATGAGAGGCTGTGGGAACTCTATGAACCCTCTCAAAACAATGAACTAGCACACAAACTTTGATTTTAGCCCATCAGAACCACACTAAGTCACCCGCTCTTGGCCAGAGCCAGATTTCGTCCTGTCCCCATAATTTTGATAGTGCCCAGCTTGGAAGATACCCCTCGGCTGTGAGCCAATATTTGCCTTCCTAAGGACTCTCGTGAGGGTGGAAGCCCCAGCTCTGCCGAGAGACAAAGCTGCACTCCTCCTCCTCCTCAGCGTCGTCCAGTGGGAGCAGTGGCGGTGTGCGCAACCCCTCGGGTTCCCCAGCCAGAGCTGTCTTTAATAAAGGCCTTTTTAAAGGAGCTGCTCCCCTGGCCCTATTTATCACAGCTTGGGGACTCCTCCAGGATAGTCACATCTGAAGAGGACTGAGGACAGGAGAGCCGCCTACCCTTTTGGGCCTCCAGGGAACAGCTGGCTACGCCGGACCTGGGAAGACAGCCTGGGACTGGCGACGCAGAGGAGCGCTGGGACCTGGGAAGAACCGGTGGTGGGAGTTGGAGGCGAGGGAGTGGCGAGTGAGTGAGACGGGGGCCGGCAGCTCGGACCCCCAACGTCACTGAGGACCCCTAGTACTACATTTCTGGACTCCCCCGAGGGGGCCAGCCGGGAATGGGGGAAAGTGAGTGGAATCAGTGGTTGAGGTGCCTCCAAAAGGGGTAGGACCCCCCCTCCTGGTTAGGAGGGGTGCAAGGGAGGGGCCAGAGGGAGCCCCATTGGGACCTAATCCCAGACCCAGCCTAGGGGTACAAGGGAGGGGCCAGAGGGAGCCCCGTTGGGACCTAACCCCTGGGAAGTGAAAGGTCAAGCCCATGAGTGTGGGTGAGGTTCCCCTCCTTTTCCCGAGTATGTGGGTAAATTCCCCATACTTACCAGTGTGAAAGTGAATGACTGCTTGAGCAGTAAAAGAATATTAAGTGTTGTTTTGCCCATCTGTAGTTTTCGTTTGGATTGGGGCACCTTAAGATTTCAGTTAAGAACCAAATTAGAGTCAGTATGGGAAAGTGTTTGAGTAAAAGAAGAAGATTTGGAAGGGAAGATGAGAAAAAAGAGAAGAATATTCCCCCTGATAGTCCTCTTGGACAGATGCTAGATCAATGGGACACTCAGGAGGCCACAAAAGGCTTAGAAAAAATAAAAATGATTCACTATTGTATGGAAGTCTGGCGTAAGTTAAACCTGCAGGGGGAGTGGCTGTGTGTCCTGGGTTGACTATATGATGCTTCTATACCCAATTGTCTCATTCTGTTTATGTTGAATAATAAGTTTTGTACCTTTAAGAGTGTTTCAGAGAGTGAAGGGGGGGGAGAGAAGAAGTGCACAGTTTGTTTTCAGACACTGCACTCCTCCTCCACATTCCTGCTCCTGACTGTGTTGTCTGCGGACGGACAGACAGCAGGACAAAGCTCTTCTTTTGCTTTTTTAGTTAGTGTTAGCTAGCTGAGGCAGAGAAGTTCCCTGGACTTTTTTTTTTTCCTTTTTCTTTGGACCTCTTGAAACCTGCTCTGGACTGAACACCAGCAGAGCACCGGCAGCTGCACCTGTGGCCCACTGGGCCGGGCCTGGCCTGAGACAATTCCAGCACTGGAGGGACTGATCAGAGACTGAGTGAGCTGAGCTTCAACCCGGGGTTTTCTCAGTTTGTCATCTCTTTTAGAGTGGCAAGGGGTCTCATTGTTTGATATCGTTTTGGGTTTACTGTTTAATAAACAGTTTTTTTCCACCTTTCTCCGAGGAGGTATTTTTTCCCTCCCGGACCAGTTCAGGGGAGGGGCCGATTGGATCTGCTTTTCCCACCAGAGAAATACCTGAATTGGCACCCAACGTGCGGCTGGAAAAGGTGGAAAAAAGCCCTATTAATTGTGTGTTTGTTGTTGTTAAAGCAGTTAGTAGCCATGCTGCTTGAACCCCTGATGTCTCTGGTTGTGAAAGCCTTAGTGTGGCTCTGGGCTCTAGACCTTTTTGAGGTTTCAATACCTTTCTGGTCACTAGGATTATTGTCCTTAACAAGTAATTTTTATGGTAAAGGGGTACAGATTGGAATACCTGTTGTGCTGGCCTTGGTGATAATGATTTATAAAGCGTTTACAAAGATACTGGCCTCTGTTTACGATATGTATGGTTTATGGTTTCTTCATCCTACCCTGCATCCCAATTCCAGTAGTAGGTTTTGGGAATTTATTAGTAATTACACTCAGTCTGTTAGAGGAGGAGCCAAGAATGAGACTTTCCAGCCTCCCCTTTCCTTCTTCTCCTTTGGATATGTTATGTCACTTTTTGAGAATGTTCAGTTTCCCCTGAATGTTAAAGAGACCATCTTTCTGATATTTAATTGGGTAAGCTTCCTCTATGTGGTCTGCAGCTTCTCTAAAATAAGGGCTGAGATATCCAGAGGAGCTGGCGAGACCCCTGGCCCAGAAGCAGATGGAGCGTGAAAAATCCTGAGTGATGTGGAGAATAGGAAAATATAGGCCAAACCCTGAAGGAATTTTCTGATCCTGTAGACTGGGATTTTCCATGGGACCAAATTCAGAACTTAGCAGAAGTGGGGAAATACCTAAAAGAGAAGTGCCATGACGATTCTAAGGAGAAAAGGCTAATTGCAATAAGCTGGGCCCTGGCCTATGCTTATCACACTTTGTTCGATAGTGTCGGGCAGCAGACGGAGGCAGGGGGGCAGGGAGATAAATCAGATATCCCAGTCACTCAAGCTGTAGCCAAACCAGATAGTGAGCCTAAGCCAGCATCTAAACCCATGGCTGTTGCTACCAGTACTAGAAGTGGGAAATGCATGGAAAAAACTAATCGACCAGTGGATGATGATGGTGATACAGGAGAAGAAACCTCGATGCCTCCTGACGTAAAATCAGGAGTCAAAGGAGCAGGTGAAAGATCAGACACAAATATTGAGTCTTATTCCCTGAAGGACCTTTGTGGCCTAAGGAAGGATTACACCAGGTGACCTGATGAATCCATAATTAGTTGGCTGGTCCATTTCTGGGATGCTGCAGGTGAGGCTACAATTCTGGATGGCACTGAAGCCAGGCATTTGGGACCCCCGTCACAGGATCCTGTCATCGACCAAGGAATGATGAGTGGGGCTAACCCTCACAGCCTCTGGGAACGGGTCCTTAGAAGTGTAGCACAAAGATACCTGTGCGCAGACAATCTCTATATGCAGCAAACCCAGTGGAAAACCATAGAGCAAGGGATTCAACACTTGAGGGAAATGGCAGTGGCTGAGATTGTCTTCTCAGATGATGGAAACACTGTAAATCCAGACTTGGTACCATGCACATCTGTGATGTGGAGAAAACTTGTACGACTTGGGCCACGAGAAAACGCTTCTGCTTTAGCCATAATGAAGCGGGACGATGGTGAGGAGACTGTGCTGGATATGGCAAAGAAGCTCGGAGCATATGCAGACACTGTGAATGGCCCAACACATGCCAGAATTGCAGCAGTGGAAACATGTCTGCAAAAATTAGAAGATAAGATGGAGGAGGGTCACAAGAAACTGAGGGAGGAGATTAAAGAGGGCTTTCTCCAAATCTCGGCAGTGCAGATCAGAGGTTCTGGTACCCAATGCAGATGTTCCCCAGATGGTGAGAGAAGGTACATCCCATGAGCTGAGCTGTGGTTCTACCTGCGTGATTGTGGAGAAGACATGGGGAGATGGCATAGAAAACCTACCGCTGCTCTGGCACAACGGGTGCGTGAACTGAAGACTCAGAGAGGAAGTTCCAAAAGGGAAGCAGCTCCAGTGGCCAGTAACCGAACTGTCACGTATGATGATAATGACAATATTTTTGCTCCCCTTGAAGGAACCTCCAAGACATATGCCCAGGGAAAAAAGGATAACCAGGCTTAGAGGGGCCCTGCCTCTAGCCAGGTAGAGGCTGGGGAAAACTGTGTTTTTTGGACTGTGTGGAATTATTGGCCTGGCACATCTGAATTACAAGAATACAAAGCTTTGGTTGACACTGGTGCACAATGTACATTAATCCCATTGAGACATGTGGGGACAGAGTCCATTTCTATTGCTGGTGTGACAGGGGGATCACAGGATTTTACTTTGGTGGAAGCTGAGGTGAGCCTGACTGGAAATGAGTGGAAGAAACACCCTATTGTGACTGGCCCAGAGGCCCCATGTATTTTGGGCATAGACTGCCTTCGAAGTGGGTATTTCAAAGACCCAAAGGGACTCAGATGGGCATTTGGAATAGCTGCTGTAGAGACAGAGGGTGTCAAGCAGTTGAGCAGCTTGCCTGGACTGTCACAAAGCCCATCTGCAGTAGGACTCCTGAAGGTGGAAGAGCAACAAGTGCCAATTGCCACCTCAACAGTGCACCGCCGACAGTACCGAACGAATCAAGATGCTGTGATCCCCATGCACAAAATGATCCGAGAGCCGGAGAGCCAAGGGGTGGTCAGCAAAACCCACTCACCCTTCAACAGTCCCATTTTGCCTGTGAGAAAATCTGAAGGAGAATGGAGATTGACAGTGGACTATTGTGCATTGAATGAAGTGACTCCACCCCTGAGCGCTGCTGTGCCGGACATGCTGGAACTCCAGTACGAGCTGGAGTCCAAGGCAGCAAGGTGGTGCACCACTATAGACATTGCCAATGCATTTTTCTCCATTCCCCTGGCAGCAGAACGCAGGCCTCAGTTTGCCTTCACCTGGAGAGGCGTGCAGTACACCTGGAACCGACAGCCCCAGGGGTGGAAGCACAGCCCCACCATCTGCCATGGACTGATCGAGGCTGCACTGGAAAAGGGTGAGGCTCCAGAACATCTGCAATATATTGATGACATCATTGTGTGGGGGAAGACAGCAGCAGAGGTGTTTGAGAAAGGGGAAAAAATCATCCAGATTCTCCTAAAAGCTGGCTTCACCATCAAGAAGAGCAAAGTCAAGGGACCTGCTCAAGAGATCCATTTCCTGGGAGTGAAGTGGCAAGATGGACGGCATCAGATTCCCACCAATGTCATCAACAAGATCACAGCAATGTCTCCACCCAACAATAAGAAGGAGACACAAGCTTTCCTAGGCGCCATAGGTTTTTGGAGGATGCGTATTCCCGAATACAGTCGGATCGTGAGCCCTCTCTACCTGGTCACCCGTAAGAAGAACAGTTTCCATGGGGCCCTGAGCAGCAACAAGCCTTTGCACAGATCAAGCAGGAGATTGCTCATGCAGTAGCCCTTGGCCCAGTCAGGACAGGACCAGAGGTGAAGAATGTGCTCTACTCTGCAGCTGGGAACCATGGCTTGTCATGGAGCCTTTGGCAGAAGGTGCCTGGGGAGACTCAAAGCCGACCACTGGGATTTTGGAGTTGTAGCTACAGAGGGTCTGAAGCCAACTATACTCCAACAGAGAAAGCAATCTTGGCTGCCTATGAAGGAGTCCAGGCTGCCTCAGAGGTAATAGGTACTGAAGCACAACTCCTGGCACCCCGACTACCAGTATTGGCGTGGATGTTTAAAGCAAATGTTCCCTCTACGCACCATGTCACCAGTGCTACATGGAGCAAATGGATTGCTGTTATCACACAGCGCGCCCGTATTGGAAAACTGAATCACCCTGGGATTCTGGAAATAATTACAAACTGACCGGAAGGTGAAAACTTTGGTCTCGCTGATGAAGGGGAACAAGAAGTGACACGGGCTGAAGAAGCTCCTCCATACAACCAACTGCCAGCAGAAGATACACGATACGCTCTCTTTACTGATGGTTGGTGCCGCATTGTGGGAATGAACCGGAAGTGGAAGCAGCCGTATGGAGCCCCACACGACAGGTGGCAGAGGCCACTGAAGGAAAAGGTGGATCAAGCCAACTTGCTGAACTCAAAGCTGTTCAACTGGCCCTGGACATTGCTGAGAAAGAGAAGTGGCCAAAGCTCTACCTCTACACTGATTCATGGATGGTAGCCAATGCTCTGTGGGGATGGCTGGAGAGGTGGAAAGAGGCCAACTGGCAGCACAGAGGAAAACCAATTCGGGCTGCTGAAGAGTGGAAAGACATTGCTACCAGGGCAGGGAAGCTGCCTGTGAAAGTCCACCATGTGGATGCCCATGTACCCAAGAGTAGAGCCAATGAGGAGCACCAAAACAATGAGCAAGTAGACCAAGCTGCAAAGATAGGGGTGTCCAAAATAGACTTAGATTGGGAACATAAGGGAGAGTTATTCCTAGCTCGATGGGCCCATGATGCCTCAGGCCAGCAGGGCAGAGATGCCACCTATAAGTGGGCACGAGACCGAGGGGTAGATTTAACCATGGACAGTATTTCTCAGGTTATCCATGACTGTGAGACATGTGCTGCCGTCAAGCAGGCCAAGCGAGTGAAGCCCCTGTGGTACGGTGGGCGATGGTCCAAGTACAAGTATGGGGAGGCTTGGCAGATTGACTACATCACACTGCCCCAGACACTCCAGGGCAAGCGCTATGTGCTGACCATGCTGGAAGCCACCACTGGATGGTTGGAAACCTACCCTGTGTCTCATGCTACTGCCCTGAACACCATCCTGGGCTTTCAAAAGCAGGTCCTGTGGAGACATGGTACCCCTGAGAGGACTGAGTCACACAACGGGACTCATTTCAGCCTTATCAACACCTGGGCTAGGGAACATGGCACTGAGTGGGTGTACCATATCCCCTACCATGCACCAGCTGCAGGCAAAGTGGAGAGGTACAACGGACTGTTAAAAACCACACTGAAAGCATTAGGTGGGGGATCTTTCAAAAACTGAGAGCAGCATCTGGCTAAAGCCACCTGGTTAGTTAACATCAGAGGCTCTACTAACCAAGTGGGCCCTGCCCAATCTGAGCCTTTGCAGAGAGTAGATGGAGACAAAGTCCCAGTGGTACATGTCAGAGGTTTGTTAGGGAAGACAGTTTGGATTAATCCTGCCTCGAATACAGACAAACCCATTCGTGGGGTTGTTTTTGCTCAGGGACCAGGTTGCACATGGTGGATAATACAAAAAGATGGAAGAACATGATGTGTACCTCAGGGAGATCTGATTGTTGGATAAAACCTGTGTAAATATCACTGTTTGCTGAATGTTATTACCATTGTCTGTGTATAGCTATATAATGGATGTATCATGTATGTACTTGTAGAGTTAGAATTTATATTAGTTTTAGTTGTAAGCAAATGATATGGGGATAAGGGGTGGAATGTCCTGGGTTGACTATATCATGCTTTGATCCCCAATCATCTCATTCTGTTTATGTTGAATAATAAGTTTTGTACCTTTAAGAGTGTTCCAGAGAGTGAAGGGGAGGAGAGAAGAAGCGCGCAGTTTGTTTTCAGGCACTGTACTCCACTCCCCCACATTCCTCTGCTGGACTGTGGCTGTCTGAGGACAGACAGTGGGACAGAGCTCTTCTTTGGCTTTTTAGTTAGTGTTAGCTAGCTGAGGCAAAGAAGTTCCCTGGACTGTTTTTTTTCCTTTTTCTTTGGACCTCTTGAAACTGCTCTGGACTGAACACCCAGGAGAGCACTGGCAGCTGCAGCTGTGGCCCACCGGGCCGGGCCTGGCCTGCGACAATTCCAGCACCGGAGGGACTGATCAGAGACTGAGTGAGCTGCAACCCAGGAACAGCATTTTCTCAGTTTGTCATCTCTTTTAGAGTGGCAAGGGGTCTCATTGTTTGATATTGTTTTGGTTTTACTGTTTAATAACCAGTTTTTTTCCACCTTTCTCCGAGGAGGTATTTTTTCCTCCCGGACCAGTTGGGGGGAGGGGCCGATTGGATCTGCTTTTCCCACTGGAGCTCCTTTGGGGAATTCTTCTCTAAATTTGCTCTAAACCTGGACATGATATATGTTAAAGTGCAACAAAAAAGGATGACGCAAGAGACACATGGGAACAATTTAGCCGATTTAGAAGCTAAAAAGGCAACTGAATCAGGGACAAAAGGACTAATAATAGTATTAACCCCCATGAGAGAAATGCATAATGTCCCCCTATTCAGTGGGACAGAAGAGGAAAAACTCCTTAAAATAGGAGCCAAGAAAGATAATGAAGGGAAGTGGAGATTAGCAGATGGGAGGCAAATGTTGAATAAACCCCTTGCCAAGAAAATGCTAGAAGGCATACATGGAACAACACATTGGGGTACACAAGTGCTAAGTGATCAATTTCTAAGTGACTAGGGATGCATAGGAATTTTCAGGATACCTAAGCAAGTAACTGAACGATGTGTGATATGTCAATAACTGAATAGGAAAATCATGAGGAAAACACACAGAGGAGGGTGAGAACTAGCCTTATGGCCCTTCCAAAGCATCCAAGTAGACTTTACTGAGCTTCTCAGGTTCAATGGTTGAAGTTTTTGCCAGAGATAGTAGATCATTTGACTCACTGGGTAGAAGTGGTACCCACTGCTAAAGCCAATGCCAATGTTGTGAGTAAAACACTTCTAGAATTAATCATTCCCCAATATGCGATGGCAAACAGGATTGATTCAGACCGGGGAACTCATGTTATATCGAGAATATTGCAAAAAGTTGTTCAGGCCCCGACAGTAAAATAGGAATTACACACTCCATGGCATCCACAGAGTTCTGGTTGGTAGAGAGAATGAATCAAACTCTTAAAAGAGCTCTAGCTAAGCTAATGATCGAGACCCAAATGTCATGGACAAAATGTCTCCCTTTGACTTTATTAAGAATTAGAACCCAACCCCAGTCAGATCTGGGGGTGTCACCCCATGAAATTATGTTTGGATTACCCTTCCTGACCTCACCCTAGAAGGTTGCCACCTATCAGGAAAGGGAAACCAATGCCAAGAAATAAGTTATGTCTGTAGCACAAACCTTAGAAGGGCTAAGACATAAAGTGGCAATTCCTCAAACTACCACCCTGGATTTCAGAATCCATAATATTAATCCCAGGGATTGGGTGATGATTAAGTCATGGAGAGATCAGCCTCTAACTCCTCAGTGGGAAGTTCCCTTTCAGGTACTGCTCACCACCAAATCGGCCGTGCGAACTGCAGAGTGGGGATGGAGTCATGCCAACAGAGGCAAAGGCCCACTAGAAGAACCCAAAGAGTGGACTATAACATCCAGGCTGGGTGAAAGAAGATTGACTCTCAAGCAGAGACTGAAAGACAACTAGTAAAACACCAACACACCAAGAAGTGGAGTCAAGCTTCCACCAACCAGCTCAAGAACTGTCTTCCTGTTTTCATTGGTGAGAACTACCAGCATCTGTTGAGGAGAAGTACACAAGGGACTGTAAAAGTAATGGGACAGCTTCTTTGAGAAAATAAGACAAAGGAAGGATGGCAAGACTTGGTTGGCCCCTTTGTTTGCTACCAAGAAGGCTCCATAGCCCTGCTGCGAGCAGCAACCCCGTAGGCATGGTAAGGTTGGCACAAAAGGCCATACCAGACCTCTGTCATTCCTCAGAGGTCTTTTTGTCCCCTGTTGTCTTTTAATTCAACAAGGACTGGAGGTCAGGACTGAGTTGGCCTCTGTACTGACCCCTAAGATACACTGACTATGGGTAACAGCCACATAGGCACAGTAGATGGGAGTCAAAGCCCTCCTGGACCTTTGTGATGCCCTTTTGTCCATTCCAAATAAGTGTGTCTAAGGAAAACCTGAGATTTTTTCTGCTGTTCCCACTGTCCTTGCCCACATCAACAGGTGCTGGTATCACTCATTCAAGAGAGAGAGAAAATTTTTTACCTAATTTTTCAAGCAAGTGACTTCTAGAAAAAGAAAAGGGGGTTTGTTATAGATGAGTAATCCTACAATTGACTCTCACAACTAAGGGGTGAATATTAAATATATGTTAAGAGAAGTTTTGTAGATGTATAGTTATCCCTCCCCTCCCCCTTGCATCGTTATCACAGGATGGCCTCAGTAGTCGGGGCATTTGGGTAGGTTGGCTTGTTACTATGGCAGCACCTGACCTCCAATCAAGGTGTAAGAAAGTGATCTCCACCACTGGACAGAGAAGGAGTCGATTGACAAGACTTTGGGAGGGGGCAGAAGTATAAAAGACAGAACATCCATTTTGTGGATGAGCACACAGTGACTGAATTCTTTGCCCTTGGTGTTGTATTCTTTCCTTTATTCAGTCTTCCGTCGTATTTTCACAAGGTTTTAATAAAGCATTTCAATTTTTGAAAGTAAAAGTCGTTTCTCACGTGGGGTTGGGGAATGTGGAGCAAGGTTGTAAACAATGGATCAGCTCTCAAGGTAAACAACTTCTCTGATCTGGCCAGACCTCCTTAGGAGCGGCCCTACATCAATATCAATCACGGAATGATGCAATCAGCTCTTCTCCAAAGAGAACAGTAATAAAATACACTCTTTAAAAGAGGATTACATGTTTCTTAGAAGCATTTTGAAATATTTCTCCCTAACTGTAAAAGGAAAATCTTCCTAATGAACTCCATTGGAGCAGAGGGAAACCAAGGCAGAACCATGGTTTGTCAGGACTTGCCTGATCCTAATAAGCCTTGTGGTGCATTTAGAGTTGGGCTCTGGAAGTTCAGGTACTGAGAGGAGATTGCAGAAACCTTTCCAAGAGTCAAAGTCAGAGGAAAATGCAGAAGTGTCTCAAAGCATGAATGGGTCCCACTGAGGTCCATCCCAAACACAGGCTCTTCATGGACTCCTGCAGGAGAGAATTGGAGGCCAGGATGGCACAAAAACCTCTCCGAGATTCAGAGTGTAGGAAGAAAAATTCTAAGTACCTTAAAAACCTTGAGTATATTAAAGCATTAATGAGCCCCACTGACTATTAATACAAAGATTTCAAGGGACTCATTAAAGCAGATAATTGGGGCCATGATTGCACAAAACTCTCACAGAGTCTGCATCAAAAGGGAAACAAGTACCCTAAAGAACTGAAGTACCTTGAACTATTAATGCATCCTACTGAATGTTGCTACTGACAAAGAATCTCAAGGGACTAATTAAAGGAGATAATTGGATGATGTGATTGCACAAACCTCTCAGAGACTCCAAAGCAAAAGCCAAACCCAAAGTCCTTTGAAAAGCCATAGGAGTGTTAAGGAGCCCCCAGGGCCATTGCTGAGCAAGGCTCCCCAGAGACTCCTTCCAGCAGATCCTTGAGGCCACTGGGATGTGGGCTAGGGGGGATGATGAGGGCAAGACAAGGGGGTGACGGTGCCCAGCCTGGCTAGGGCTGTGCCAGGAGGCCCCTGGGCCTCAGGACAAGGTGTCTCCTCACAGCCCTTGGTGGCACAGACCCTGCTGTGCCCCAGGGCACCAAGACTTGGCTTCTCTTTGTCCCCACTTGTCATCACTGCCTCCAGTTCTCTGCTCTGCCTGGGGCCTGGGGGCACGTTCTCTGTCATGTCCCTCAGTGGGACCCATTAAAAGTACAAGAAAGTTTGGAGTTGGATTCTGCCTTGGAGTTCTGGAGAGGTTTCTTCAGTCCTCTCAGGGACTGATGTTCAGGGCCTGAGCACAAAGCCCCAGAGGCTCATTAACGTCCTTGTGCTTTGTCTGTGCTGCTGAGCTGGGCTGGGCTCTGGGAACAGACGCAGCTCCTGGTAACCAGGAAGAGCTTCAAAAGCACATTTCTCTTGATGAGCAGCTCTTCTGCCAGCCCAGCAGGGCTGAGGCACTGCCTGCAGCCACCCCAGGCACAGCACAGAGGCACAGAGAGCTTCAATCAGTCAGGGCTGGGAAGGTGCTGAGAAGTGCCTGGGGCAGAATCACTGCCAGCCCTTGGCACAGGAACCTCTGGCTGCAGGACAGTGCAGCTGCAGCTCCTGGAGTGATTTCTAAAAGCTGGAACATCCCAACATCCCTACAGACGCTGTGAGTACATTCTCTGATTGTCTCTTGTGCAGAGCAGCCAGGGGTGCCCGGGGCTGTCCTGCAGAGCAGGGTCCTGCAGCCCAGGGTGCTGGGCTGGGGCTGGGACTCTGCTGCCTGCCAGGGACAGCTCTCAGCCAGCCCTGGCAGCTGCTCCCAGTACTGGGGGACAAGGTCTGGGTTGGGGAAGACAGCCGGTAAGGCTTGGAAGTGTTGTCCTTGTGTGGAGAGGATGCTGCATTGTTCAGGACTGCTCCCAGCATGGCATTTAACTGCACAATATTTCTAAGTTCATTATGCAGGGAGCACAACAAGGCCAGGGGCTTCATAAAAAGGAAAATCATGCTTTTTTAGCTTACTGCTCTAGGTTGCCTGAATGGGAAATTCCACATAGATATTCATTTTCCAATTCAGGTGGAGCAAAAAAAAAAAAAAATTTTCTCTTAAACCTAAAAAAACCAGGCTGTGACACGAATCACCACAGGACCCCTTGGAGGCAGCATCAGTGTCACATTTCCAGCCTCCTCAGGGTTGCTCTGACTTTACCATCAGAGCTTGAAGAGCCAGAGCTGCCCCTGGGCAGTGCCAGGGCTGGGAGGGGTCTGCAAGGCAGAGCTGAGCCCACAGGGCTGGGCTGGGCTCTGGCAGCACTGGCAGGGCCCAGCCCTGGGCACAGGGAAGCAGCTGCTGGCAGGAACAGCTCCAGGCAGCAGAGCCCTGGGCAGGCAGGGGAAAAGTGCCCCCAAGCTGTACTGGGATGTTTAAAGTCCTCTCCAAACACAACTATTCCATGATTACTTTTTTTACAGATCCCCTAGCTAAGGCAACACAAATGTCCAACAGCAGCTCCATCAGGCACTTCCTCCTGCTGGCATTGGCAGACAGGCGGCAGCTGCAGCTCCTGCACTTCTGCCTCTTCCTGGGCATCTCCCTGGCTGCCCTCCTGGGCAACGGCCTCATCATCAGCGCCGTAGCCTGCGGCCACCACCTGCACACGCCCATGTTCTTCTTCCTGCTCAACCTGGCCCTAACCGACCTGGGCTCCATCTGCACCACTGTCCCCAAAGCCATGCACAATTCCCTCTGGGACACCAGAACCATCTCCTACACTGGATGTGCTGCACAAGTCTTCTTTTTTGTTTTCTGCGCGACTACAGAGTTTTTCCTCCTGACCATCATGTGCTACGACCGCTACGTGTCCATCTGCAAACCCCTGCACTACGGGACCCTCCTGGGCAGCAGAGCTTGTGCCCACATGGCAGCAGCTGCCTGGGCCAGTGGCTTTCTCTATTCACTGCTGCACACAGCCAATACATTTTCCCTGCCCCTGTGCCATGGCAATGTCTTGGGCCAGTTCTTCTGTGAAATCCCACAGATCCTCAAGCTCTCCTGCTCAAATTCCTACCTCAGGGAACTTGGGCTAATTGCTGTTAGTGCCTGTTTGCTATTTGTTTGTTTTCTTTTTGTCATTTTCTCCTATGTGCAGATCTTCAGGGCTGTGCTGAGGATCCCCTCTGAGCAGGGACAGCACAAAGCCTTTTCCACCTGCCTCCCTCACCTGGCCGTGGTCTCCTTGCTTATCAGCACTGGCACATTTTCACACCTGAAACCCCCCTCCATCTCCTCCCCATCCCTAGATCTGGTCCTGTCAATTCTGTACTCGGTGGTGCCTCCAGCCCTGAACCCCCTCATCTACAGCCTGAGGAACCAGGAGCTCAAGGCTGCAGTGTGGAGAGTGATGACTGGATGGTTTCAGAAGCATTAAACTGCTGGCCAGGGTTTGCAAATCACATACAATAAAAGTAATCTTTCATACTTCTTTTTGATTTCATCTTTGAAGGTCTTGTTTTTGGTTTAACTTTTTTCATAATGTCCATAAAAAAATATCATTGTTTGTGCCATTTCTCATTGTGTTTCTCTCCACCTTCCCTGTGGCCACAGACTGTGTCAATGAGGAGCTGTGCTCTTGGTGGCTTTAAAGGAACAAAAGCATCTCCCAGCAGAGTTTTAAAGTATCTCCCAGCGGAGTTTTCTGCAGAGATGTCCTTTTGTTGCCTTTTCTGGAGCTGCAGCATCAATGTCTGTGTGTAGAGCTAGGGGCAGAGCAGTGCTGGCCCAGCAGCTGTGCCCAGCAGCAGCAGCACTTGGTGCTGCCAGTGCTGCTGTCGTGGCCCTGCCCCGCTGCCCTGGTGGCCCTGGTGTTGCTGTAGGGCCTGAGTGCTCTCGGGGCCGGGCACAGCCCTGGGGGTGGCAGTGCCGGGGCTGCAGCAGGGACAGGCCAGGTAATATAAATCAGCTTCGGTAATTCTTTTGGGTTTGGTTGTGGATTTGTTCTTTTTTACCCCATGTTTCAGTTTTTTAATATTGTCCACAAAAATAAGCCATTGGTTTTGCCTTTTCTCATTTTGTTTCTCTCAATCTTCCCTGTGGCTACAGAATGTGTCTGTGAGGGGCTTTTGGTGACTTTAAAAGAACTAAAGGATCTCCCAGCAAAGTTTTTTCCAGAGATCCCCTTGTGTTCCCTTCTCTGAAGCTGCAGCAGCAATGTCCATGTGCAGAGCTGCAGGGCAGATCAGTGCTGGCACACTAGAAGCTCTTCTCCTGCTGGCCACACCATTCCAGATCCAGGCCAGGAGCCATTGGCCTCCTTGTCCACCTGGGCACACTGCTACCTCATGTCCAGCCTGCTGTGCTTCAGTCCCTGCAGGTCCCTTTCTGCATGGCCTCTGTCCAGCCACTCTGTCCCCAGCCTGTAGTGCTGCAGGGGTTGTTGTGGCCAAAGTGCAGGACCCAGCACTTGGACTTGTTAAACCTTGTTGGATTTGGGCCCTGGATCCAGCCTGCCCAGGGCCCTGTGCAGGGCCCTCCTACCCTCTAGCAGATCAACACTCCCAGCCAACTTGGTGTCACCATGGTTCCATGAGGCCCCAGAGTGTCCCAATTGTCTCCATGATTGCATGAGGCCTCCCAATGTCACAATGTCCCTTTGGTTCCATGGGACCCCTGGGTGTCACAAAGTCCCTGGGATCCTTGGGCCCTGCAGTGTCACAATGGCCCCTTGGTGCCCCAAGGCTCTGCAGTGTCACAGTGAATCCTTGATTCCGTGAGGTCTGGCAGTGCAGCAATGCTCTCCTTGGTTCCACAGTGTCACAATGGCCTCTTGGTCCCAAGGGCCACCATGGTGTCAAACATGTTTTCTTCATTCCAGGAGTCCCTGAGGAGCAGCACTGGCCCTTTGGTTCCATGGGGCCCTTCAGTGTCACAATGGCCCCATCATGACACCAGGTCCTGCTCTGTCACAATGCTCTGCATGGTCCCACAAGGCCCTGCAGGGTCACAGTGGCTTCTGTGGTTCCATGAGGCCTCAGATTACCACAATGAATTCCTTGGTGCTGCAGTGTCACAATGCAGCCCTGGTGACACAAGATCCGACAGTGTCACCAGGGAGCCTTGGTTCCATGGGGCACCACAGTGTCACAATTGTTCCCTCAGTTCCCAGAGTCCTTGCAATGGAGCAATGGCCCCTTGATTCCACTGTCCCCAGGCTCTCCCAAGGGTCTCCTTGGTTCCGCAGTGGCACAATGGCCCCTTGGTTCCACAAGGCCCCACAGTGTCACAGTGGCCTCAGTGGTTGCAGCAGGACCCAGACTGTCACCATGGACTCCTTGCTTCCATTCAGCCCCACAGTGTCACAATGGCCCCTTGGCTCTGTGCTGCCATGTCTTACACAGTGTCACCATGGTCCTCTTAGTGCCACTAGGCCCTGCAGTGTCACAATGGCCCCTTGCTTCCCCAGGGCCCTGCAGTGCCACAATCATCCAGGCTTTCCACAAGGCTGGAAAAGACCTTGGAGAGCATCAAGTCCAACCTGGGACCCAACACCACCTTGTCACCCAGACCATGGCACTGAGTGCCACATCCAGTCTTTCCTTAAACACTTCTAGGGATGGTGACTCACCCATCTCCCTGGGCAGCTCATTCCAATGCCCAATCACCCTTCGTGTGAAGAATATTTCCTTATGTCCAGCCTAAACATCTCCTGGTGCAGATGAAGGCTGTGTCCTCTTGTCCTGTCAATGGTCCCTGGAAAAAGAGCCCGACCACTACCTGGCTGCACCCTCCTGTCAGGGAGGTGTAGAGAGTGATGAGGTCTTCCCTAAGCCACCTCTTCTCCAGGATAAACAACCCCAGCTCCCTCAGCTACTCCTCACAGGATTTCTGCTCCAGACCCCTCCCCAGCCTTGTTGCCCTTCTCTGGACACACTCCAGCCCCTCCATGTCCTTCCTAAATTGGGAGCCCAGAACTGGACACAGCACTCGAGACGCTACCCAACCTGTGCTGAGCACAGGGAAAGAATCACTGCCCTGGTCCTGCTGGCCACACCATTCCTGATCCATAGGAGTGCCAGGGGTTGGAGGGAAATGGTGGGGAAGGGGAACAAAGTGATATTGTTTGACAGCCAGTTAGAGGGCCTTGATTTTCATATCTTTTCAGACTGCATTTGAAAATGCTGGGGATAAATATAATTTGGACGTTGCTGATATCAATCTATAAACAGGAAACAAAAGCAGGACAAAACAGTTCGGTCTATGTTGAGTTTGTGAGGGTCCCAAGGAGGAGGTGAGGGATGAGAATCTGACTCCATGTTCTCAGAAGGCTGATATTATATTATATTATATTATATTATATTATATTATATTATATTATATTATATTATATTATATTATATTATATTATATTATATTATATTATATTATATTATATTATATTATATTATATTATATTATATTATATTATATTATATTATATTATATTATATTATATTATATTATATTATATTATATTATATTATATTATATTATATTATATTATATTATATTATATTATATTATATTATATTATATTATATTATATTATATTATATTATATTATATTATATTATATTATATTATATTATATTATATTATATTATATTATATTATATATCATATCATATCATATCATATCATATCATATCATATCATATCATATCATATCATATCATATCATATCTTACTGAAAAACTCGTGACTGACTCCTTAGAGTCTGAAACATCGGATGGTGATTGGTCATTAAGTAAAAACAATTAACAGGAAACCAATCAAACATGCAACTGTTGGTAAACAATCTCCAGACCATATTCCAAAGTATCAAACACCGAGAAGCAATCAGATAATTATTGTTTTCGTTCTTTTCTGATACATCTCAGCTTCCCAGGGGAAGAAATCCTGACAAAGTGATTTTTCAGAAAATGTGGCAGTGGAACATCTGCATTGTTTTCAAAAAAGTATATTCACTTTGAAAACATTTCTGAAATCTTTCTATGTAACCACAGAGGAATTGAACATTTAAGATATTCCCAGGGCCTTTTCTTGTTTGGGTGTTTTGAACAAATATTTATGAGCTTTTGTCACTGAATTCCTGAACAGGAAAGCTCAGCAAAGAAGAGGCCTCTGGAGTAAGAAAATTCAGCAGCAACCTCCAAGAGGCTGAGGATCCATCCCCATGCGAGCAGCAATGAACAGAAATGGGCACAGCTTTGTGCCTGCCCCAGCTTTGGCATGAGCCCTGGGCCTGGAGCAGGAGCAGCTCTTGAGGGCCCCAAGGCCACGGCTCTTGTGCTGCCCTGGGCAGATGGGATGGCAGCAGGGGCTGCAGAGCTCTCAGCCCCTCAGCCCGAGGGGAGCAGGGCAGCAAGGGAGCCTCCTTTGAATGACCAGCCTTGGCCGAGCACCTTCCCCCATGGCTGGGGCTGAGTCCTGTGGCACTGCAGCTGCTGCTGTGCCCTTGCCAGGGGCTGAGGCCGTGGGGCAGTGGCCAGAGCAACCTGGCCTGAGCAGAGCTGTGGGGCCAGAGCCGGCTGGGCTGGGCTGGGAAGAGGCCCTTGGTGCTGCCCAGAGCTCAGGGCAGCTGGCAGAGCTTGCAGGGAGCTGGGCTCCGAAAGCCTGGCCCAGAAACCATCAGAGTCCATCTCAGCCTGGCTGAGCGAGCAGGGGCAGGACTCAGGCCAGGCCTTGTGGGGCAGGGCCAGCACCTGTACAAGGCATTGCAAGCAGGCAAGTGGCCCAGAGAGGAGGCTGCTCTGTGCCCTTGGTGGCATGGACAGAGCAGGGAGGGGGCCCAGGACATTTGTCAGTGCCAGCCTCTGTGCCCATATGTTGGCAGCCCGGGCTGCTGAGCCCAGCTTTGGCCTGGGCTGAGTTTGGCTGTGGCCCAGCCCCATCCTCCTGCGTGGCTCAGGGCCTGTTCCCAGCCATGGCCAGCCCTGGCTGCCTCTCTGTTGGCCCAGAGGCTGGCACAGCCTGGGGCAGGGCTCTCTGTGCAGCCCCACAGGTGCCACGGGCTCTGCAGGAGCTGGCAGAGGCTGCCCAGCAGGGAGGCCATGGGGCACAGAGCCCCAAGGCTGCTGTGGGCACCACGGCACAGGGGCCGTTCCCAGCCGCAATGCTCTTGGCCTGGGCTGGGCCTGCACAGGGGCTGGGCCACCATGGCTGGGCCATTACAGGGCCACAAAGGGGCCACGCAGCCGCTGCCAGGGCTGACAGCAAGGCCAGACACACACAAGCAATTGCTGAGCATGGCCTGTGCTGGCCTGGCCTGACTGTGCCAAAGGCAGAGCTCAGCTGCCCTTGGGGGCTGCAGGAACAGTCCAGAGCCCAAAGAGTCTCCATGGCTGTGCTGGAGAACAAGGCTGCAGGAGGGAAATGCAGGGCTGCTGTGGATGGGGAGGGCATTGAATTCCAGCACACACCTCAGCTCTCTGATGATCCCGGCACCATTCTGGGCCCTGTTTCAGACTGGAGCAGAGCAGATGTTGATGGGCCAGGAGCCCTGCGGGGCTGTACAGGACCTGCAGCTTGCAAGGTGCTCTGCTCTCCCTCAGGTGCTCTCGGAGAGATCCAATCCCAGCTTGGCACCTCAGGGCACAAGTGGCATTGCCTGTTCATGGGCACACAACTGATGCCTGCCTGGAAAAGGGGCAAAGGTGTTAATACATGTTAGTTTCATAATATAACAGCAAATCTTTATTATCGGGATCATTTGAGTACTTTTAAGAAATGGCACAATTTTCCCACCAGAAACAGGAATTTCCTGGAGGTATACTGATGGCAGGAAGAGAAATACTGACCTTCCCTTTGACTGGTGTCACCAATATTCTGTTTATTACTTCCTTTTCCTTCAGGTGTTTTCAGCTCTTCTGTTGAAATGGCAATGTCTAACGACTTCTCTTCTTTTACAGTAGGTGGATCTATGTACTGCTACTGCTCTCTCATTTCCTCCTCTAAATGCTCTCTGGTCATTCAAGTGCCTCTCAACTGACTGGCTTCATGCTTTGAGCGGGAAGAAATTGCCCAATATTTCTGAAGTTCAAATAAATATATAATAAATATAATTTTACCTGTGTTTTTATCTATCAGAGAATTACGTTATGTCTTTGTCTAAAACTGCTCATGTACAGAAATCCCTTGGGGATGGGGGACATGTCAGATGCTGCTGGGACATCACAGAGAGCTGATGGAAGAGCTGTGATGGTTATTAAACTGCTCAAATGTTCAGCTTGTGTTTGTTGGCAAGAAACCTTTCTGTGCCTCTGAGTGTCACCAGGCCCTGACCCCAAAGGACACAAACCTGATGAGTTGTGGTTCCCACTGCAGGGGCACTAGGACCCTGGCTCTGCACAGGAGAGATCTTCATCCCCTTTCTCTGTTTTCCTGCCTCTGGTCATGGAGGGACCTCTTGACTTCAGCCTGGGACTCGTGTGTGCAAAGAGCAAATCTGGGCAGAATTGGGGCAGGAAGGGTTTGGGGGGACCTTGGGACCAGTCCTGGGCACAGAAGGTGTTTTCCATTGCTCTGAGACTGTCTGCTGTGGAAAGTGGATTTAATATCCAGCAGAGAAATGACTTTTGCATTTGATGGAGCAGTGCCTTCCCTTGGCTTTGTGTGGAGAGTTTAGTTCAGGCATGGCTTGAAGAAAAAGGCCATGAAGCCATGAAACTGAGAGAAAAGTAACAGGTAGCTGTGAAGCAGTTCCCAGCCTGACTTCTATAAACAATTAGACTCTTTCAGGCATCATTGTATAAACAATAAAGTTCTCAGGCAGTCTTCTCATAACAAGTGTAACACTCTCTCTGGGAAAAGATGGCACCCTGAGAACAGATGTGGAAGTTTTGGGAACCGTTCGTATCACAGTGAGAACACTGGTTTTGTTTTGTGTAAACAATCAACGGTGTAGTAAAACAAAAGGTGTGGTTAGAGTTTTCTCTGTTAGCCTATCATAAACCTGTATTTCGGAATATGCATGAAGTTCGTTAACACTATTATTTAAGCTGACTGATCGATCAATAAATCGAGTTCGATGCATCACAGGATGGTCGTTCTCCCTCACTTCAACAAATGGTGACCACCCGGACGTGATAGCGGACGACGATCGCGACCACCACGGGGATTGCGAACACCACGAGAAGTGAGGACTGGTTCAGGCTCCGAAGCAGCGGGAGCGGCAAATAAGCGCGAAACCAAAGCGGAGAAAAAAAAGCCGCCGATATGCGCCGTGCCCTGGCGACCATATAGATGGGTCCAGCTGATACGTGTGGCCGATGCCTGGAAATCGCTGCTAGGTAAAAGTGCGCACTTAAAAAGAGGTATGGAAAGGCAAGCCGCATATGAACTTTTTATTACTTTTTTGCAAAAAAGGCAAATTAAGGGAATAGATTTACAGAAGGAATTGCAAGGTCTTTTGGCTTATTGTCTGGAACGGGGAGTCTTTGTGAATCCCCACACGATTCACGAGTTGTCTGAGTGGCGTAAATTTGGTGATATATTATGGCAGGCTACGTTAGACGATGATAAAACTGCTAGGAAAATGGGTAAATTATGGCGGGTCATTAACACCGAACTGTTGCAGTTTCCGGCGGAAAAGAGGGCTGCCCATCAGGCTACTGCCGCTCACGATCGTAATAAAGAATACGATCGAGACAGGGAGTTTGATAAAGAGTCGGGGACCCCTCTCGGCCCCGCAATGAGGACGGTTTTATTACCAGCCTCGCCACCTCCCTCAGCAAGCCCGGCTGCGAGCCAGGCTGCGAGCCAGGCTGTGAGCCAAGCGCCGAGCCAGGCTGCGAGCCCGGCTACAAGCCAGGTTCCGAGCCAAGCTCCACAGGCCGCTTTACTACCCGCCGCGCCGCTTCCAGCGCCGCTTCCACCGCCTCCTTTAGCCGCGCCGCTTCCAGCGCAGCTTCCACCGCCTCCTTTAACAAACCAGCCCCCCCTAACGAGCCAAGCTCCGCAGGGTGCTCCGCAGGGTGCTTTATTGCCTGCTTTGCCGCAGGCTATCCGTAGCACTTCTGAGCCTCCCATATCGCTCACATCGCAGCAGCCAGAGCCAAAAACGTGTGTTCCGTTCCCGAAAAGTAATCAGAGCCCTGGGTTGGAAAACGATCGAGCGGCGATGATTGCACGGGAAAGACGGGATGCGTGGGCAGCTCTGGCCAAAGATGCAGTGGAAAAGGGAGACCAGGAGTTGATTAGCTTAGCGAGCGAACTGGCTTGTCCGGTTATTTTCACCCCTCAGGCTGGTGGAGGCATGCAAGCGACAATTAGCGCTTTAGATTGGAAGATGTTATCTCAGTTGCGAGCCACTGTTAGTCAGTTTGGCTTTAAAAGCGAACCAGCCAAGCAAATGCTCGACTATATTTTTGATACCAGTATTCTTCTTATTAATGATTGTCGTGGCATAGTCAAATTAATCTTTACCCAACATCAGCAATTGCTTTTTAACGCCCATTGGCAAGCTTTAGTAAATGAGTGCGTGGCAGTACAAAGACAGCAGGGTGACCCCCTCCATGGCATCACTGTTAATGAGCTTATGGGTCTGGGACCTTTCCTTCGCACTGAGGCGCAAGCTTTAATAGGTCAGGAGAAGTGCCGGGAGGCAATGAGGTTAGTCAGACTCGCAATAAAAAGGGTAAAGGAACCAGGAGGGATACCAGTATATATGGGAATTAAGCAAGGTAGAGAGGAATCATTTGGCGCTTTTATTGATAGAGCTGCGGCTGCAATTGAGAGGGCTGGAGTAGCCGAATTTATGCGCGGGGCCCTTCTCAAGCAGTGTGCGATCCAAAATTGTAATTCTGCCACTAGAAACATACTTAATACCTTAGGAGCAAATTGGACTATTGAGGAGGCATTGGAGAGGATGGCTCTTGTGCCAACCGGGCAGCAGGCTTTAGTGGTAGACGCAATTAAACAGCTAGGAGTAGGGTTGCAAGAACATGCAAAATCTTCTCAGAGTCAGGTTTTAGCCGCGCTTGCACCTCTTCAAGCGTCAGCCGCATTTGCAGCGTCAAGTAAAAAGGGCCGCATAAAATGTTTTCGCTGCGGAGGCTTTGGACATACGCGCCAGGAGTGCCAGGCTACTGGAGTCTGGTGCCAGAAATGCCGTATGGATAATCATCATACAAGCGCTTGTAAGCGGAGGTCGGGAAACTTCTCCAGGAGCGCGTATTCCCGCAGCAGCCGCGCCCAGACACAAGTTGCCGCTGCAGAGATAACACCTCCCCACGCTTTCAACCCTCCACAGCAGGGAGCCTCCAACCCGCTGCAGCAGGCAGTCTCCAACCCGCCGCAGCCGGGAGTCTCCAACCCGCCACAGCAGGGAGCCTCGGCATGGACCTGGCAGCCACAGTAGACGTAACGCTGATGACTCTGCACCCGCAAAAAGTCCCTACGGGGGTTCAAGGACCTATTATTATACAAAACAAAGCGATGGGTGCGCTACTATTTGGGAGATCTTCCGCATCTATGTTAGGACCGTTTGTTTTACCTGGCGTTATTGACGCGGATTACACGGGAGAAATTATGGTCATGGTTTATACTCCTTTTCCTCCTCTCCAAATTAACAAAGGACAAAGAATTGCTCAGCTGGTACCGCTTGAGCAAATGACGAAAGGAATACAACCCATAAAAACCCAAGAGAGGAGAGACAGCGCTTTTGGTTCTACAGGAGGACTTACTTTGTTAACTTTAAATCTTACCGAGAGACCGAAGAAAAAAGTTGAGATAGAATATAACGGACAGAAAAGGTCATATTCAGGTCTGCTGGATACTGGAGCAGATTCCAGCATTATTAGTCCTAGCTGCTGGCCTCATCACTGGCCCTTGCAGCCGGCAGCCACTGCCGTATCCGGGGTAGGAGGATTTACCTTGGCAAGCCGTTCACCCCCCCTTCAAGTTCACATCGACGGCAAGCAGCTGACGGCGACTTTCTCAGTGGTGCAGTTACCACCTACTGTTCAATGCCTTATAGGCCGGGACATTATGGCTCAGCTAGGGGTTGTTCTAACAAATGAACACCCTTTGGAGTAAAAGCCATTGCTTGGACTTTCCCAATTCCCATCACCTGGGTCGATGACACCCCGGTATGGGTTAAGCAATGGCCTTTGAAAGGGGAAAGTTTACAACACGCACATCAGCTTGTTTCAGAACAGTTTCAACAGGGACATTCAGAACAGTTTCAACAGGACCAGCCCCTGGAATACTCCAATTTTTGTAATCAAAAAGAAATCAGGAAAATACAGACTGCTTCATGACTTGCGTGCTGTCAATGATCAGATGGAACCTATGGGTTCATTACAACCTGGATTACCTAACCCAGCCATGATCCCGATGGATTGGCCTTTGCTGATTATTGATCTCAAGGACTGCTTTTTTACTATTGTCCTTCACCCACAGGATATGCGACGATTTGCATTCACATTGCCCGCGATTAACAAAGAAGCACCCGATCAGAGGTTTGAATGGACCGTTCTTCCACAGGGCATGCAGAACAGCCCCACCTTGTGTCAGCTTTATGTAAGTGCAGCTTTGCAACCTCTCAGAAAGCAATGGTCTAATACAGTGATATATCATTACATGGATGATGTATTGTTTGCTCAGCCGATGCCTTTCACACAACAACAAGTCCAGGAAATAAGAACAACACTGGCACAATATTCTTTAGTAGTAGCTCCTGAGAAAATTCAAACAACTGCTCCCTGGAAATATCTGGGATGGTCTATGACAGAACAAATTGTTAAACCTCAAAAGCTGCAATTAAAAACAAAAATAACTACCTTAAATGAAGCTCAGAGATTCTTAGGTGATTTACAGTGGTTAAAACCAATGGTGGGAATACCCAATGAACTGCTTGATGAGCTGCATCCGCTGTTAAAAGGAACCGATCCAGCTCATCCGGTGTGCATCACTGATAAGCAACAGCAGGCCATTCAGCAAATTATGGACTGTGTTATGCATGGACATGTTTATCGAAGGGATCCAGAAGTACCCATAGATCTTACCATCTGGAAAGGCCCACAATATCTTTTGGGTGCACTTACGCAATGTAAAAAAGAAACAGGGGAAACACGGATATTAGAATGGATCTCCCCCCCACTACAGCAAAGCAAGACTCTTCTTCAAAAAATTGAAATGTTAGCAAATTTTATAAAGAAGGGCAGAGAAAGGATGTTGCAGGTAGCTGGGTCAGAACCAGCTGCCATCAAGATTCCAATGAAGAAGGATACCTTGGACTGGTATTTGACTAATTCAGAGGAAATGCAGGAAGCCCTTTTGGGTGCATGTTGCCCTATTGAAACACACCAGCTTCGACCAGCATCTATTCAATGGATAGGGGACTGGGACTGGATAACTCGTCCAAAGCGAGAGAATTCTCCTATCTCAGGTGCTATTACTGCATTTACAGACGCTGGCAGGAAATCAAGAACTGCTGCAATAACCTGGCAAGAAAAGAGAGTATGGAAGCATCATATTTTGCAAGCAGAAGCAGTGGACAGCCTACAAACCATGGAACTGTTAGCAGTGGTATGGGCAATGGTACAATTTAAGGAACCTTTGAATGTTGTTACAGACTCTCTGTATGTAGCAGGAGTTGTAGCAAGAATTGAAGATGCTTCCATAAAAGAGGTGCAAAATCAAAGACTATATGAACTACTATTGCAGCTAAAAAGAGCTACAAGATCCAGGGAACATGCTTATGCTGTAATACATATTAGAAGTCATAAATGGAAGGTTGGTTTAGGTGAAGGAAATGATAGGGCAGATAGATTGGTTACTATTACCCAAAGTACACCTCTGTCAAGTCACCAATTGGCTCGAGAAGCTCACTCAATGTTTCACCAGAATGCAAAAGGCTTAAGCAGAGAATTTAAAATAACACTCTCAGAAGCTAAAGCCATTGTGAGGGCTTGCCCTATTTGTAGTCACCATAATGGGGGAAGTGGTTTAGGCCTAGGAGTAAATCCACGAGGACTGCAAACAAATGAATTGTGGCAAATGGACGTTACACATGTCCCTAGTTTTGGCAACCTAAAGTATGTAAATGTGTCCGTTGATACTTATAGCAAATATATATGGGCAACAGCTCAGTCAGGAGAAAAAGCTATACATGTAGAGAGACATCTGTACAGTTGCTTTGCAGTGATGGGTACACCAAAAAGAATTAAAACAGATAATGGTTCTGCCTATACTAGTCATAGAATAGGGAAATTCTTTAGAAATTGGGGGATTGAACATGTTACAGGTATTCCTAAGTCCCCAACAGGGCAGGCCATCATTGAAAGGGCACATGGTACCTTAAAGAAGTATTTAGCCAAACAGGAAGAGGTGACTGACCCCCACTCCAGATTACTAAAAAGCTTATTTGTGATCAATCATTTGTGTGTGTTTGGTGATGTAGGGCAGCCCCCAGCAGAATTACACTATAAGCCACCAGAAACTGGTGAGCAGGAAAAAGAGGTATGGGTAAAATACCGAGACCCCAAGACAGGGCTATGGAAGGATCCTGCTAAGGTCCTGTTCTGGGGAAGGGGATATGTTTGTATTTCCACCCCTACAGGAGCATTGTGGGTACCTGCCAAGTGGACTAAACCTGTTCTTGATGCAGCGCCTGGTGGATCAACTCACAGAAGAGGACAAGGACCGTCTGGAGAAGAAGCTGTTCCTGATCCTGAGACCACTACTGCTTCAACTGAAGGGACACTCAAAGGCGATCGACAGGGCCATAACCCGCAGTTGCCGGACAACCAGGGAACTGATTGACATTATTGAATCATTATCATCTTTCCATATAAAAGGACCGGCAAAAGAGAACTGCCTTGAATGTCACAGCCCACATTGTGCTGCTTGGGTTGCACTGTGTTGTGGGGGTTGTGACAGGGCTTTTTGGGTGGATCAGTTGTCACTTTTTCATTTATGGTGTAATACCTGTAATTATGAACATAACTGGGAACATAATTGGGAGTGGGCACTACGGAATGAAACAGGACTAAACACTGCCTCAGCTTTAGCTCTTAATGAGTCACATGAGCAGAAAATCTTGGCTTATTATCGGTGGGAGGTACAGTGTATTTTGAAAAGGGTTAAAGCTCAAAGTGCATCATATATTACCTCTGTAAGGTGTAGAAAACTGGTGCCTTTAACACAACATTCCATTGTAGGGCCTATAAAAGGAGATCCCAATCAGGCATTAGACAACTGCATTAGAAGGTTACAAAGGTGTGGTCCTCGGGCCTCGGGAACAGTAAGGTTAAAAACTGATAAGAAGAAGAAGGTCAAAGTAAAACCAGAAAAATGAGGTTTCCTTTTATTATATTACTTGGTGTAGTGGTAGCTGAAGAATTAAAAGTAACACATTTTAGTCAATCTAGAGATAATGTATGGTTAACACTTGCTAGGCAGATTAATCAGACATCGCTTTGTCTCAGCATTGGAGGAGTTACTAACCCCTTTCGAACATGTTTGGTAGGACTTCCAGTATGGTCTCCTCAAGAATTCTGCAGTTTTATTAATAACCGTGCCTTATATATGCGCAGTATGGTAAATATTAAATTGCCTAAAGGGTATACTGCCAGTCAGAGTGACGGCTACCGTCAATGCCTGTTAATTCAATCACTTAATATTCCTTTGCATTCTCCACCTGAGGAATTGGAGCTTTTCGGGAGTGCAAGTGCTAGCATGACCAGCACTTCCGACGGTGGGTGGTTTAGCTTTGATTATTCTAATCCTCAAAAGATGAATCCACATACACAAACGTGGGCTACCCTGGATTCAGCCCTAAAGCCAAACATAGTGTCTAAACAACTCTACAATCATTGTAAAGGCTCTAGCATCATAACACCTAAGAAATTACCTACGGGTATATTTCTAATTTGCGGAGATAGAGCCTGGAATGGTATACCTGCCCAGCCTCAGGGTGGACCTTGTTATTTAGGCAAGTTATCTTTATTCCACCCTAATATATCTGTGCTAATGCAATTAAGCCATAAGATAAGCAGGCAAAAGCGTAGCTTACATAATTTAGACTGTAGTCAAATAGGAGATCCATGGTTCTGGAGTAAATTTAAGCAAGTGATGGTTTCAGCTTTCCTACCATGGGGTGCTGCCAGCAAAGCATTGACTCTAGCAAAACAAATAGGGTGTTGGGCTAAGTGTGAACTGAATAAAACTTCACAGATATTAGATATGTTAACTTCAGATGTACAAAGTGTTAATCACGCTGTTCTACAAAATAGAGCTGCTATAGATTTCTTATTATTAGCACAAGGCCATGGGTGTGAAGAGTTTGAAGGGATGTGTTGCATGAACTTATCTGATCATTCTGTATCTATTCATGCTAAGTTAAAAGAGCTACGGCTAGGTTTTAACAAACTTAAGGAAGAAGAAGGATTGGGTATTGATGAATGGCTGAAAAGTTTCGGATTGGGACCCTGGCTAAGAAACCTTATAACATATGCTATAGGGATATTAGGGGTACTCTTATTACTTTTACTTATATTACCTTGTTTCTGTAGCTGTATCCAAAAGATGGTTAGTAGGATGATAGAGAATACCTGGCAAACTAACCTCCTTTCTCTTAAAGAAAAAAGCAGGGGAAGTGTGGAGAGTTTAGTTCAGGCATGGCTTGAAGAAAAAGGCCATGAAGCCATGAAACTGAGAGAAAAGTAACAGGTAGCTGTGAAGCAGTTCCCAGCCTGACTTCTATAAACAATTAGACTCTTTCAGGCATCATTGTATAAACAATAAAGTTCTCAGGCAGTCTTCTCATAACAAGTGTAACACTCTCTCTGGGAAAAGATGGCACCCTGAGGACAGATGTGGAAGTTTTGGGAACCGTTCGTATCACAGTGAGAACACTGGTTTTGTTTTGTGTAAACAATCAACGGTGTAGTAAAACAAAAGGTGTGGTTAGAGTTTTCTCTGTTAGCCTATCATAAACCTGTATTTCGGAATATGCATGAAGTTCGTTAACACTATTATTTAAGCTGACTGATCGATCAATAAATCGAGTTCGATGCATCACAGGATGGTCGTTCTCCCCTCACTTCAACAGCTTTGTTGGCTGACAAGAAATGAACATCCCTCTTTGTCTCGGGCATGTCGTTCCTCCAAGGAAAGCAGGTGGGAGTTGGAGCCAAGGAGCTGAAAGCTGCAGGTGCAGCCTGGGCTGGAGGGAGCTCAGATTTGCACAAGGCTGCTCTGAGTGCCAGGGCTTGGATGGGGGAAATGGTGGGGTGGGGGTAGGGACAGAGTCTGATTGATTGTCAGCCATGAAGGGTCTTGATTTTCATATCTATTCAAACTGGCATGAGGAGGTCCTTGGATTCAGGTTCAGCTGGAGATTGCACATATCAATAAATTAACAGGAAAACAAAACAGGATCTAAAAAAATCTTCTCTCACCGTCTTTTTAAATATCATGTATTCACTTTGAATCACTACTGAGATCTACCTAACCACCAACAATTTGAAAATTAAAATCAAATTACCCCCAGAGGCTTGGCTTGTTAAGGTGTTGTGAATGTTAATGAGCCCTGGGACACTGAATTCCTGCACTCAAGAGCTGAAGGCTGAACAAGCCTCTGGAGCAGTAAAATTCAGCAGCAGCCTCCAAGTTGCTGAGGATGTCAGCAGCCCCACTGAGGCCATGCCTGCCCAGAGACCGTGGGGGAATGGGCAGACAAGGAGAGCATCTCTGTGGCTGGGGCAGCACAACTCAGAGGCAGCAGCGGCTCCAGCTGGGAAATGGAGTGTGGAATGTGGCTGGGAAAGCCCTGTCTGGGCTATGCCAAGCAGGACAGACAAGCCCTGACCCATATCCCCCAAACAACTCACTCAAGGAGACATTTAAAAGGAATTACAATTGTTTGTGTCCTCTGAGTTAGACTCACTGGAAAAATACTGACGAGATCATCAAGAGGTCAAAACAACCAAACTGCCTTTAGTGGCACCTTTAGAAACAAAGAGAAACTTTGGCAAATGGTTTAATATGACATTCAATCAACACAAAACACTTCTCAAAGCATTAACTTGGCCCATTTAACTTCACAAACTCGTAGCTTGTTCAATTTAAAGTTACTCAAAATTTGCAAGAAGAGGTTATAAGAAGAAGACACAGAAAGATTTAGAGAAGGACATACACAGCTACCAACTCCTGGATTCCAGCACTGTTCAGGTGGAAATTCCAAGAGGAGGTAGGGTCAAGATGTGTGCTTGCCTTGTGGTCAGCCTTAAATACCCCTTGGTCTTCCTGGGCCCTTCCCCCAGGTGGGGCTTGGGCTCATTTGGTCCCTCAGGAGCTGGACTGGGGCTGCAGAGGTGGCTGTGGAGCATTGCCTGTGCTGTGCCAGGGACTGGCAGACACTTCTGGGCTGGGATAGAGGCTCTGGGGGGATTGGGGTCCCAGGGCAGGGCAAGGCTGGACCTGCCCCTTCCTCCCCCCCACACAAAATGTTTAGACCCAACAATCTCCTCCAGTCTGTCACAATAGGGAATGTTGGAAGTGTAACCCCAGTTCTGGCCATGGGCACCTAGATGAAAAGGACAGTTCTTTTCCATAGGAAGGAAAGCACAGAGCTCCAGTGTTTGCAAGGCAGGCGAGAGCCTCACTAGGCCAAGGCCAGGCAGACTTGTTAGGAATGGCAGATTTTGTCTGGGAGCAGACTTTGGATTTAGGGAATTTTTGAGGTGAAACCCCAATCTCAGCCATGTGTGCGTGGAGAAGCAGAACAGCTCTTTCCCATAGGAAGGAAAGTACGGAGCCTTCCCCAATGTTTTGGGGACAAATGGGAAGTGACTCTTGTGAAACCACTGCCAGCCAGACTTGTCCTGGCAATATTCCTATGGGAACAATCCCTACACATAAGGAATTTTGAGGTGATATCCCAGTTCTGCCCATGGGTTCCTGGAGAAGGACAGTTCTTTTCCATTGGGAAGGAAAGCATGGAGCCCCAGTGTTTAGGCAGATGAGAAGTGACTCTCAACATGCCAAGATCAGGTAGACAAGTCAGGCAGTCCATGGGGTGTTAAATCAGCCAGACTTGTTCTGTGTCCCCTTGGTTTTATGATCCCCCATAGTCACAATGGTGCCTTGGATTCATACCCTGCAGTGTCATAATGGTGCACTCAATTACAAGAAGACCTGCATTGTCACACTTGTCCCTAGTTTCGATGGGGTCCCATAATGTCACAATGGCCCCTAGGTTTCATAAAGCCCTGCAGTGTCACAATGGACCATTGATGACTGGAGACCCCTCTGTGTCACCCTGGAGCTTTGGTCCACAATAGTCTCCTTTGGCTCCACAGTTTCACAACGGACCCCTGATGACACAAGGCCCTGCAATGTCACAATGGGCCTTTGGTTCCATGCAGCCCTGCAGTGTCACAAAGGCCTCTTGGTTTCATGAGGCCCCACAGTATCACAATGGTCCTCTTGATTCTGTGAGGCTCCCCAGGGTCACAATGGTCTGACTTGTTCCATGAGGCCTCACAGTGTCACAATGCTTTGCTTATTCTATGAGGCCTCACAGTATCACAATGGTCCCTTAGTGTCACAGGGCCCAACAGTGTCACAATGGTCCCTTGGTGTCACAGGACCCCACAGTGTCACAATGGTCCCTTGGTTCCATGGGGCTCAGTGTTAAGAACAAAAATTCTGCTAAATTTTTGTGAGAAAAGTTTACAAAAATCAGCCAGATCACTGTTGCTGCTGAAGTTTGGCTTGTTTTGTTATTGTAATCACAGGTCATTGTGGCTAATTGCTCCTTTTGTATTAGCAGAGCCTTGCCCGAGGCTAAGTTGTACTTTTCCCCAAAATAGTGAAGAGACCGGTGGGGGGGGGGGGGACGGACGACTATGCAAAGTGACTCCAGGACCAGCGTGCTGTGGGGGACTACTGCTCCAAATGTACTGAGAAAACCCCAAAACAACGAGCCAATGCAGAGTTGAGAAGTTAGAGTGATGTCTGGATATGAGGAGCGGAGCGCTAGGCCTGCAGACAGGCTGAAAACCTTCATTGTTCCTCACCCTGTGTTCAAGAGGCCCCACGCCGAATCTTGGAGGGGGCGAGACGGGGACCAATTCAACATTGGAATGGGTCACCACACCCTAAAGGCTCCCACGAGGACCGAACCTCCAGCTCTGCCCCTAGTGGACAAAGCTGCAAATACCCTCCTCCTCCTAGTCGCCCTGGGAGAGACGACAGGAAGCTGCAGACTCGTCCGAGCTGCCCAATCCTGAACTGATCACTTTTAATAAAGGCATTAAAAGGAGAAAAAGTCTCCTTGCCCTGTTTATTTCAGCTGGGGTGCTCTTCCGGGATAGCCACGCCAGAAGAGGACACCAGGACTGGCCATCTTGGACCTCCAGGACATCTGGCTGTCAGGACCAGAGAGATCGCCTCAGGACCAGTGGCGCAGAGGAGCACTGGAGCACCGGACTGGTGAGAAATCCGGTGGCAGGAGTGGGAGATGTGCGCATGTGTGTGTGAGTGAGACTAAGGTCTGTAGCCGGACCTTCGGAGTGAGAGTAGCCCCTCAGTACCACGTTTCCATACCCCTGCGAAGGGGCCGGCTAGGAAGGGGGGAAAGTGTGTGGAATTAGCGTGAGTGAGTCGTCTCCTAAGGGGGAAAGAGGGCCCCCCTCACCGGGCATGTGGAGGGAATAGTTGTATGAGTGGTATGCACCCAAAGTAAGTCCTGACAGAGGGAAGTCAGGCAGATTGTAAGTCCCGAGAAAGATTCAGGTAAGATTGTAAGTCCCGAGAAGGATTCGGGTAAGCTCACAAGCCCTGCAGGTAAAGTAAGTCCTGACAAAGGGGTCAGGCACAAATCCAAGCAAAGGAGGCTGCGGTTTGTTTTTAAGTCCTGATAAGGTGAAGCCTAAAACTTGGCAGGTTAGGCAAACTAAAAATCAGGCAGTTGTTTTTCCTGACTGAGGGAGTCAGGCGCGACTTGGATTCTTAGGCTGAGGTTTCGTGTGTTCAAGTCCTGATAGATGTAAGTTCTGACGTTAGGAAAGCTGGGCAATCAAGAGATTGGGCAGTTGTTTCAGTATAAAGTCCTGACCATCAGGCAAAAATTTGAAGTTCGTTGGAGGAGGCTGAAGCTCCTCAAACAAAAGGGTTTTTTTGAAATTACCTGTCAGTAGAGGCACCTTTGGGATTTTTTACTGTTGAGATCTGAAAAATGGGAGGGTGTAATAGTAAGAAGACCGACAAGAGACTGAGGAATATACCTCCCAATAGACCTTTAGAAGAACTGTTAGAGAAATGGAATTCTATAGAGGCCACAGAGCAATTAGATAAAGTGAAAATGATTCACTATTGTGTAGAAGTCTGGCCGGAATTAGAGGTGCAAGGAGGATGGCCTTGGTGTGGGACAAAGGATAAGTGGATGTGCCAACAACAAAATCATTATCTGACAGCTCGAGGAGATACTGATCCGGAGCAATTACTGTATGTATCTTGCTGGTTAACGAACGCTATTGGGGATGAAGGGGTGCGAATTTGTAAGGTACAGAGGAAGAAAGAGGGAAATGAAGGAGGGGATGATAGGACTAGTAAAAGATGGGACCCCCTGGATTATTTGCCTCCTTCTGCCCCTCCACCTTATAATCCTCTTCTTCAAGCACCTCAAATGCCAGGTCCTGTTCTTCCCCTGGCTGCCATCTCATTACCACCTGCTCAAATTCCTCCTCCTACCTCTTCAGCTTCCCCTGTGATAAACCCAGTATCTCCCCCAGTAACCACTCCCTCACCACCTTCAGCTCCTCCAGTTCCTTCTGCACCACCACAAGTGCCTACTCCACCTGCTGCATTCTCCACCCCTTCTCCAGCTCCACTTAATATCCACTCAGGCTCTTCTCCCCCTCCTGTTGCTGTCACTTTACCTCCTCCTAGTTGGGACACAAATGCCTCCTCACCCGATAAACAGCTATCAGCAAATACACCTGGTGATGTGCAGAAAGTTCAGGGTAACCCAGATATCCCTCAAACTAGTTTGGCATCTGAAGATGGGCCATACTGTAGCACCAGATCCAAGACCTCCAAGGCAGAGAGACTCTTTCCCCTCAGAGAAGTTCCTATGGGAGGAGTAGCGGGAGGGGTTGGCTTTGTGAATGCTCCCCTAACTGCTTCTGAGGTGAGAGGATTCAAGAAAGAGTTGGGGCATTTAGTTGAGGACCCAGTGGGCATAGCCAACCAAGTGGATCAAGTTTTAGGTCCAATTATCTACACTTGAGGGGAGATGAATTCCATCCTGAGTATATTATTTTCCCCAGAAGAGGTCCAGATGATTAGGGCGGCTGGCATAAGAATTTGGGAGGAAGATAACAGTCCAGGACCCCAGGTGCCAACAGATGAACAGAAATTGCCACTAACGGATCCCAGCTGGAACCCTAACCAGGAAGAGGGGAGGAAGGCCATGATGGTATACAGGTCTTTGATAATACGGGGGATCAAAGAGTCAATTCCCAAAGGAACTAACACCCAATTGGCATTTTTAGTGCACAAGAGAAGGATGAAGCTCCTGCAGCTTGTCATAATCGCCTAAAGCGGAACTTCAAGTTGTACTCTAGAATAGACCCAGACACCCCAGAAGGACACATGCTACCAAAAGTCCAATTTGTTACCAAATCTTGGCCAGATGTATGGAGAAAACTGGAAAAGATTGAAGATTGGCAAGAGAAGGATATCAATGAGTTATTGAGAGAAACATTGAAGGTGCATTTAAGGAGGGACGAAGAAAAAGCAAAGGCCAAGGCTAGGATCATCGTTGCTGTAGCTAGAGAAAGTGTGGGGTGGGCAGCTCCACCACCAGGAGGAGGCAAGGATAGGTCAGTACTGTCAGGTACAAGAGGGATGGAGAGACCTCAAGTCCCTTTGAGAGAACGACATTGCTATTACTGTGGAAAGGCAGGACACGTCAGGAGATTTTGTAGAAAGCTCAGTCTCAGATGCGGCAGTAGCCAGGGAACAAGATAATTTAGGGAAGATCCTTAGAGGTGACGATTACAGGGTCAGAGGCTTTACCCTTTAGGGGACCCGATGCAACATCTAGAAGAGCCCTTGGTAAACTTTGAGGTGGGACCCCTAAATGAAGAATTAGAATTTTTGAGTAGATACAGGAACAGATAAGTCCTGTCTCAACAAAGTACTGAAAAGTATAGTACAGTGAAAAAACATCTGAAGTTAGACAAAAACAGCTAGGTAGAAAGGATATCCAATAGCACCAAAACTGGCCAGTAACACTAAATATGTAATAAGTAATGTGAAAATAAAAGGTACCTTATTGTTTTCTTGTTGTGTGTGAGAGTGAGTTACAAAGTCAGCCTCAACTTCCTGGGCAGGTGGGAAGGGGGCAGTGGAAGTGTGTGTGTGACCTGCAAACCAGGCTTGTGTCCCCTAGGCGGGTGGGGGCTGTGGCTGAAATGTGTGTGTGTGTGACCTGCAAACCAGACTAGTGCTCCCCAGATGTGTGAGGGAGCCGTAGCTGTAAGAGTGTGAGTGACACACAGACAGCCTCACAGGTGAATGTGCACCAGAGGCAACCAGAGTCAGGGCCCTTCCAGGAGGCCCAGAGATACTGAGACCTGTGGGCCTACCCCAAGGTGAGGGGGGGCTACAGGGACCCGTGATTTTCTAGCAATAATGATCCAGTTTGTGTCTTGAGGGTGCGAAGGAATGTGTAATAGTGAATGAGAAATAAAAGACAGTGAATATAGATGAATTAGAATAGAGGTAATGTAGATTGTGCATTACAAGTTTTACCACATCTCCTTAGAGGGGAGAGTATTGTGTAGAAGAATGGTGTAAGAAAAAAAAAAAATTAAGTGTAAGGGGTTGAAAGAAAAGTAGTATTTAAGCTGTAAGTGAAAGTAAGAAACAGAAGAAAGAGATAAATAAATAAGATCTTGAAAACAGAACAGAAAACCAGTGAATTAAATACACAGAAAAATAAGAGAATAAAAGCACTCTGGGAGTTAAGTTAGCTAACCGAAATACAACTCCCTGCAAAATTCAGCGTGTGCAGAAGTTGATAAGAGAAACATACAAGCTATGGAGAAGTTAACCAATAACATTGAACCGAGAAACTGAGTTTTGAAAAAATCATAAAATAGCAGACCATTAATGCTTATGTTTGAAAGCCTGTTTCAGGTACTCTTCATTACTAATTCGACTGTGCAGACCAAAAGAAAGAGGTTGGACTCGCATCACTCTCACCTCCTGGCATTGGACCAGGATTCAGCATCAGTTTTATTCCCTCTGGCATTCTGGCATTGGACTGGACTCCACCCCATTCTCCCTCTGGCATTGGACCGGACTGCACCTCATTCTCCTTCTGGCATTGGGCCAGACTCCCAGTTTTTCCTTCTGGCATTGGGCCAGAGTCCACACCACTCTCACCCCCGGGCACTGGATAAGGATTCAACCACATCACAAGCTAATTCAGCTGAGTATACTGTGATTTAAAGTTGACTCTCAGAAGGAAGACTCAAAAAGACTGAACTGTATGGGAAAATAATTGGTATCAGAGTTCTAACATTGCTTAAAATGTTTCAAGATGATTCTGTGTAAACTATGTTGGTAAAAAATTTAAGACTGTGAATAAGTAATTACAGTTAAGTTCCCCAAGTTAATTCTAAAGACTCCAGGCTAATCCTCTACAGAGCACTCCCCTGGGAGGGGAAACCAAAATTGGTAGGGAACAGACCAAGAGAGGTTTAACCAGAGAAGCAGGCAGAAGGGACTCTAAAGAGCTTGGAAGCTTCTTCTCAGTAAAATTCCCCAAGAGGCAAGGCCGGGTGGGCAGGCTGTGCAACATGACCCATACCGGACTCTTGGGAAGGGTAGTCCTGATGGCTCTGATTGCTGGTGGTGCTCTGGGGAGCCCAGCTGAGCCGTGCAATGAATGCTACCAACTCCTCTATGAGGAGCAAGTGAGCTCCTGGTCTAGAGTCCCCATCAATTCTAACCCTAACTGTGTTAACCTCTCCCAATTGGTCCTTTATCAGAAAAATAAGAGAATGTATTGGATAGCACACAACATTGCCACTTTTAGGCAGCCACTCCCTGAAAAGTGCCCTATAGGGGAAGCCTGGTTGTGCTTTGAATGTGATGCTGCTGAAACAAGCTCAGTAGATCTAGTAAAAAGAAAAGAAATGGTGAAAAGGGTAAGAAAAATTGTTTGTAACAAGTATTTAGCAGTGGAGTATTCAGCCACCCAGTGGATCCCAAGAGATCCAAACAAATTAGAGTCTGTTGAAAAAAAAAGAAAGAGACAAGTGTGATCACCAAGAAGTTTATGAATGTCATGAGTGTACTGAAAAAGAGATAAACCCCTTTTGGAAAATGAAAGAACTGTGTATATGTTGGGAATGCCCAACAGAAGCTGAAAACACATTTCATGGGAGCTTGAAACCCCAAGGTTTAGTCTCTGATAACACAGCACACACCAAATTGTCAGGTCTGGCAGATGCACCGCTAGAATGATAAAACCAATTTTCTTCTTATTACCCAAAGAAACTGGATCAAGTTTAGGATTTCCTATATATAATGATTTGGGAGAAATTAAACAGAATAAGCAAAGTGAAATAGAAATTGAGGAAATTCAAAATTGTAAAGGACACGTTCAGACCCCAATATTTATGTTAAACAAAGTCATCAGGCTCCAGGCAGTATTAAAAATAAAGAATGCAATTATTAGAAACATTTCAAATGAAATAAAAAATTAGCATGTGTAAATAATCAAGAACAAACTCCTACACTTGATTCCAGTTGGTGGGAGAACCTGGAGATTTTCAAAAATGATGTATGGGAAAAGGTAGTTTTTCTCACTGTGTGTATACTTGGAGGATTGCTCTTTTTACTATGCTTATTTATCTGTTTCATTAAAATAGTATTTGCCGTGCAGACCAACCTAAGGAAACCAAGGAAAGTAACAAAGTTATGTAACCATGATTACCAAAGTGCAGAAGAAATTTATAGTCAATTTGAAAAATTAAATATGAAGCCCATGAGTCCAAAATTTTAGGTTGATGCGAGCTTAAAATTTAAGCTCGATCAAAGAAAAAGAGGGGGGGCTGTTATGAACAAAAAATTCTGTTAATTTATTTTTGTGAGAAAAAGGTTACCACTGTTGCTGCTGGGCTGCTACTTGTGTTATGGTAATTACGGGTCGTTGTTGTTAATAGTTGTTTTTGTATCAGTAAAAGCCCTGGCTGGGGTGAGTTAATGGCCCTTGTCTGAGACAGTGAAGGGTGGGGTACCTCCCGAACAGTGAGGAGAAGAGATTTTGGAGGGGAGAGATATGCAAAATAACTCTAAGGACCAGCATGCTGTGTGGGACCCCTATTCCAAATGCACGAAGAAACCCCAAAAACAATGAGCCACCTAAGAGTTGAGAGATTGGAGTGATGTCTGGACAAGAGGAGCGGAGTGCTGGGCCTGCAGAGATGCTGAACACCTTCGGAGCCTCTCTTGCCCTGAGCAAGGGAGTCATCCCCGGCGCTGAGGGCCGGCTAGGACAGCCAGCAAAAGTAACATCGGGAGGCATCACCACACCCTAAAAGGCTCCCACGAGGACCTGATCCCCAGCTCTGCCCCTAATGGATAAAGCTGCGCATATCCTCCTTCTTGGAATCGCCCTGGGAGAGACTACGGGAAGCTGCAGACCCGTCCGCACTGCCCAATCCTGAGCTGATCACTTATAATAAAGGCATTAAAAAGGAGAAGAAGTCTCCTGGCCCTGTTTATTTCATATAAGGTGTGAATTCAGTTCACAGCACGACAGCATATGAATTACCAAGTGCCATGGCCAGCCCATAGAAGAGCACAGCTAACAGTGTTATAAATAAGAAGCTTGACTAGGCCGATACTCAAGCAGCAATCAATTTATTATTTAATATGGTAAAGTATGAGCAATACAGTGCTGGGTACAATGGGGGAAGTTTTCCCTCCAACTGCACACTGATAGTTGAGGCTTACAGGTATTTATAAGGGTACTCACCAGGTTTTTCAGCAGTTTCTATTTCCAATTTTTTTCACTCATCAGCAATTTTTATTCCACATTATTACATCACAATTTTGATTTTAATTTCTCAGGATGTATTCTCAAAAGAGGATTCCCAGATGGTGGTGGTCCAGTTTCCAAAAGAAGAAAGACGAATCCCATCTTGTGGGGTCCAGCTCCCCAGATGTGTGTCCACCTTTTAATTGCCAAGACTATAAATCTAATAACAGTGATGTCTTGCTTACCTTTGGTCTAAGCCATAAATCCTTGAGGTGATGTTCATCTTCCTTTCTCAAGCTGTTTTTCTCTGCTTCAATAAGGTGTGAGATAAGCATATTTCCTTTATATATATTCCAAAGCTATAGTTTCAAGGATACAAGTAATATTCTAAAATTATCCTTCAAAAGGTTATTATTGCAGAGCTTGTTATGGATTAAATGCAAGGAAAAAGCAACATCTTTAACACCTTAATTCCAATGCTCCTAAATCAACCAGGGTTAATTGCAAACAAAAGATAGGTTCAAAGGCCTTTTTCCATGCTTTATTTTCCTCAGTTATTATTAGAATTCACAGCTCTCCCATTGTCGGGGTCCACAAATTTTGCATTCACAAATACACACGTCACTTGTTTGTACCTGACACGAAACACAGCTTTGCATCTCACACCAGGGACCCCACCAGGCCCCATCGGCTGCCGGGCAGGGCAGGGGAGGCTGTGGGGCCGAGGCCGGGCCGGGCCATGGCTGCAGTTGGCAACAACTGGGCACTGCTGAGCCCTGCCCTGCTGCCAGCCCAGCCCCAGCCAGGATCTGCCGGGCCCCAGAAGCAGCCCCGGGCCAGGCCGGCTTGGCCAAGATTCTGCCACTGTTGGGGTTCACCGGCAAGCCCCGGGCAGGGGGAGGAGAAGCCATCGGCCCTGGCCATGCTGCTGCTGTGCTCTGGCCTGGCTGCTGAGATCCTGGCCCTCCTCCAGCGTGGCCCATCCTGACACAGCCCCAGCGCAGCCACTGCAGAAACCTCCATCGTAAAACAGCTCCAGCTGCAAGCACTGAGCCCGGCCGGGGTCACGGAACCAGCTACAGGCCCTGGGTGAGATACGAACTCTTTCAGTGCTTCCATCCTCCCTCGAGTGAGAGAAAAGGACAAAGTGCAGGCTCATAGAGGAGCAATATGAAGACACCAAGGTCATTGAAGACGAAGTTGCGTCCCAGATGGGAGGGATGAGGAGATGTCCTGATCTTGGGGATGAAATCCTCTTGTAAAGCTATGGAGAAGGATGTAATTGATACATCAGACTCTCTTTTCCCCTATAACGCACTAAAAGGTATGAGGAAATGACTTGTTCAGCAAAGCCTTCTATGGCAGCAGCTCTCTGGCCACAGAGAGAAACACAACTTTCCAGGCATTATTTTGGAAAAGCCTTTGGAGAAGATAAGAATAAAAGAAAAAATTCTTAGCTTAACTTGCTGCACTTGGTATTTTAAACAAGTTGAATGTGTTATGGAGATTTGTTTACCAAAGGGTGGGTTCTTATTTAGCCAATGGTGATGATGTTTGGATTGGAGGACCATTTAAGTCCACATGTATCAAACTGGGGTATAAAAGTATGGGTTTCTTAATAAAGATTATGGATCAGCCTTCTGTGAATCATTGAGTCAATGTCTATTATTACCTGGCCAGGAGGCCTTAATGTGACAGGCCTCTATGCTAAAGTAAGCAAATGTTGAAGTAGCTGTGATCGCATGAGAAGTTTGGACAGAGAAAGAGAGAAGAGTGTTGAGACCCTGTGCCCTCATGAAGAGAAGAAGATCTCTGTATTCAGAGATGAAGATAATTTCAGAAATAGATGAAGAGGACCTTTGCTCTTCAACAGCTCATCTTTAAACTAATACCCCATAAGCAGACATGGCCTATGAACACAGCTGTGGGAAAAGTTGTGGAAAAAATAGGAGGGACTTCACAATTGCAGATTTGCCGGGCAGCTGCTATTCACTGAAATTGAGAGCAATGAGAGAATTATTTTCTTATGGAGAAGTCTCCATAGAGGGAAAGACTCCTCTACCCAACAGAACTGAAGAAAGGCTCTTATAGAAGTGGTAAACTGACTGAAACCTTTAGGCTTTGTCTCATTACATTGTCAGTAACAAAGAAAAGGTTTTAGAGAGAGGAGAAGTATTCTAAAAGTTTTGTTCTGATTCTTATTTCTCTTTCTTTGAGTTACTATTAATAATCTTTTCTTTATACCCTTTTAAAGTTTTGAGCCCACTTGGCCTTTCTCATAATTCTATCTCACAGCAGAAAATAAGTAAGAATATTCTAGTGAGTGCACAGGTAATTAGCCAGCACTGAATCCACCAGACTAATTGATACATTGGCTAAGAAATCTCATATTGGTGAACTAAAACCACTACAGAGAACTTCCTGATGAACTGCATGAGAGCAGAGGGAAATCAAGGAAAAGCCATGGTTTGTCAGGACTTGTTTGATCCTAATGAGCCCTGTGGTGCATTTGGAGGTGAGCCCTGGAACCTCAGGGCATGAGAGGAGATTGCACAAACCTTTCCAGATGTCAAAGTCAGAGGAAACACTCAAAGTGTCTCAAAGCATGAATGGGTCCCACTGAGGTCCATCCCCAATGCAGGCTCCTCCTGGACTCCTTGGAGGAGTGAATTGGAGGCCAGGATGGCACTAAATGCTCTCAGAGATTCAGTGTGGAAAGGAAATTCCAAAGTACCTTAAAAACCTTGAGTATTTCAAATCATTGATGAGGCCCACTGAATGTCAGTACAGAGTTCTCAAGGGACTCATTAAAGCAGAAAACTGTGGCCATGATTGCAGAAACTTCTCATTGAGTTTGTATTAAGAGTGAAACACCAAGTACCTTAAAATACCTGAAGTACCTTGAGGCAATAATGAGCCCACTGAGTGTTGTTACTGACAAAGGCTCTCAGGGGACTCATTAAAGCAGATAATTGGAGGCCAGGTTTACAATAAACCTCTCAGAGACTCCAAGGCAAAAGCCAAATCTTAAGTCCTTTGAAAAACTCTGTGACCATTAAGGAGCCCCTAGGGCCATTTCTGACCAAGACTGCCCAGGGAATCCTTCCAGCAGATCCTTGAGGCCACTGGGATGTGGGCTAGGGGGGGATGCTGATGGCAGGACAAGTGGCTGACAGTGCCCAGCCTGCCTGGGGCTGTGCCAGGAGGCTCCAGAGCCTCAGGACAAGGTGTCTCCTCACAGCCCTTGGTGGCACAGACCCTGCTGCTGTGCCCCAGGGCACCAAGACTTGGCTTCTCTTTGTCCCCACCTGTCATCACTGCTTCCAGTTCTCTGCTCTGCCTGGGGTCTGGGGACACATTCTCTGTCGTCTCACTCAGTGAGACCCATTAAAACTTCAAGAAACTTTGGAGTTGGATTCTGACTTGGAGTTCTGGAGAGGTTTATTCTGCTCCTTCTCAGGGACTGATATTCAGGGCCTGAGCACAAAGCCCCAGAGGCTCATTAAAATCCTTGTGCTGTGTCTGTGCTGCTGAGCTGGGCTGGGCTCCTGGCACAGAGGCAGCTCCTGTAGAGCTGCAGAACCAAGCAGAGCTTCAAAAGTACATTTCTCTTGATGAGCAGCTCTTCTGCCAGCCCAGCTAGGCTGGGGCACTGCCTGCAGCCACCCTGGGCACAGCACAGAGGCACAGAGAGCTTCAATCAGTCAGGGCTGGGAAGGTGCTGCAAAGTGCCTGGAGCAGAATCATTGCCAGCCCTTGGCACAGGAACCTCTGGCTGCAGGACAATGCAGCTGCAGCTCCTGGAGCCATCTCCTAAAGCTGGAACATCCCACTGCCTACAGACTCTGTGAGTACAACTCTTGAGTATTTCTGGTGCAGGGGAGGTGAAATGCTCATGAAGCTCTGACATGCTTAGGGGTTCAGATCAGTCATAGAATATTTCCAAGTCAAGGATTTTGATAAAAATGAGGAAACTTTCTAAGACTATGTAGACAGTTTCCTACTATTGCTGAATGAAAGGTAATGGGGATGAATATTAAAGGTTGATTATGAGGTATTTAATATGAATTTTGACAAGTGCCTGAGACATCTAAACTGTTACTTTTTGTGATCAATAGGTTCACAGGAGATCCCTAATGTGCTTTCAGCCACTGTGCCCAAGGACAGCAGCAGCATCACCTTTGCTCTTAACCTTCAGGCTCAGTCTGAGCTGTCCTTTCTCCAAGCTGCAAACAGAACCTGCCTCCCGCCAGTGCCCTGCAAACAGGCAGGGTTCAGTCAGGCCAAGGAGTGGGCACAGAGATTTGGGGTCTGTGGGCAGGGGGAGATCAGGAACAGGGAAACACCTCCAGCAGGGAAATCTCCAGGAAGCAGAGAGAAAATCAGGCAATGAGAGAGAACAAAACCCAGCAATGCTGTGGCAGGGAGAGTTTAGAGATGCCCACAGGATCCCCTGCAGTGCAGCCCCTCCCTCTGAACAAGCCCCCTCCCTCCTGTGCCCCAGCCCAGCCTGTGCCCTCAGGGCCAGGGCTCCAAGGCGTGCAGCCCCTCCTGTGCAGGCAGAGCTGCAGCAGAGCCGTGGGGCAGCTCTGCAGCCCTGGGCCCAGTTCCCTCTGCAGAGCACAGGACTGGGAGCAGCTGCCCAGCACTGGGGGCTCTGGCAGGGGGCACAGCTGGCTCAGGGTGACGCTGTCCCCAGTGCCCGGCTCTGGGCAATGCTGTCAGTGCAGCCAGGGAAGGAGCTGCATCTCCCTTCATCCAATGCCATCATAAGGACACTTGGAAGACTCTCTGAGATTTCAGTCCAGGCTGGGAGCTTAACTCCAGGGTGTAAACCTGTCCTAGAGCATCTCTGAGTTATAAGATTGATGGGGAAAGACAGAGATGTTGTGACACTGAAAATGTTGCTGGGTTGGTGCAATCAGCAATGTGAGTCCTTGGCTACAAATGTGGAGCTGGGCTGTGGTGGATCCATCTTCTTTAAGCAGTACCTGGGGGTTTTTTAGGGGAAGTATGGGAAGGTGATCACCATCCACCGGAGAGAGGTTAAAGCTCACAGAAAATCTGAACAGATCAGAATGCCAGACCATGTCCCCTCATTCTCCTCCCATCACTTTGCCTCACAGAACTTGCTATCCTGCCTGAATGCAAAAAGAATGTTGAGGGTTTCTGGTATCCAAGAATACCAGGAGAGACGTGGGAGGAGCTCAAAAAGGAAATCTGAGAAACCTTAAACACAGAAGCATGTCAGTCTGTGTTAAAGAGGAGGATGAATGGAAAATGGCTTTGATTTCAGTCGCAGGTATCCCCTCTAACTCTTGAATGTCCCTTTATCCATGAACAGGTCCCCATGTGCAGCTCCAGCAAATGTCCAACTGCAGCTCCATCAGGCACTTCCTCCTGCTGGCATTGGCAGACACACGGCAGCTGCAGCTCCTGCACTTCTGCCTCTTGCTGGGCATCTCCCTGGCTGCCCTCCTGGGCAACGGCCTCATCATCAGCGCCGTAGCCTGCAGCCACCACCTGCACACGCCCATGTTCTTCTTCCTGCTCAACCTGGCCCTCAGTGACCTGGGCTCCATCTGCACCACTGTCCCCAAAGCCATGCACAATTCCCTCTGGGACACCAGGAACATCTCCTACTATGGATGTGCTGCCCAGCTCTTTTTCTTTATGTTCTTCATCTCAGCAGAGTATTTCCTCCTGACCGTCATGTGCTACGACCGCTACGTGTCCATCTGCAAACCCCCGCACTATGGGACCCTCCTGGGCAGCAGAGCTTGTGCCCACATGGCAGCAGCTGCCTGGGCCAGTGCCTTTCTCTATGCTCTGCTGTATACAGCCAATACATTTTCCCTGCCCCTGTGCCATGGCAATGCCCTGGGCCAGTTCTTCTGTGAAATTCCCCAGATCCTCAAGCTCTCCTGTTCCTCCTATCTCAGGGAACAGGGGGTTCTTGCTTTTAGTGGCTGTTTAGGAGTTGGATGTTTTGTATCCATTGTTTCCTCCTATGTGCAGATCTTCAGGGCTGTGCTGAGGATCCCCACTGAGCAGGGACGGCACAAAGCCTTTTCCACCTGCCTCCCTCACCTGGCCGTGGTCTCTCTGTTTGTCAGCACTGGCATATTTGCTCACCTAAGCCTCCCTCCATGTCCTCCTCATCCCTGGATCTGGCCCTGTCAGTTCTGTACTCGGTGTTGCCTCCAGCCCTGAACCCCCTCATCTACAGCCTGAGGAACCAGGAGCTCAAGGCTGCAGTGTGGAGACTGGTGACTGGATGCTTTCAGAAACATTAAACTGAAAGCTAATTTTCTGGAAAAAACTTGTAATAAAAGTTATCTGCGATATTTCTTGTTGGTTTCATTCTGAAAATTCTAGTTCTTTGTTTTACTTTTTCATTATCAACCACAAAGAAATGTAATTGTGCCATTTCTCATTTGTGTCTCTCCACCTTCCCTGTGGCCACAGACTGTGTCAATGAGGGGTTGTGCTCTCAGTGGCATTAAAGAACATAAAGGATTTTCCAGCAGTTTTCTGCAGAGATGCCCTTTTGTTGCCTTCTCTGGAGCTGCAGCAGCAATGTCTGTGTGCAGAGCTGGGGGCAGATAAGGGCTGCCACAGCAGCTGTGCCCAGCAGCAGCAGCACTTGGTGTTGCCAGTGCTGCTGCCGTGGCCCTGCCCCGCTGCCCTGGTGGCCCTGGTGTTGCTGCAGAGCCTGAGTGCTCTCGGGGCCAGGCACAGCCCTGGGGGTGGCAGTGCCGGGGCTGCAGCAGGGACAGGCCATGGGCACTGCTGGGGCAGCACTGACGGCCCAGGCCAGGGCCTGGGGGCTCCAGGCTCCATGCCCAGGCTCTCTCAAGAACATGGCCAGGCCAATGCTCAGCACAGAAAAGCCCCATGAACAGCCCCAGGCTGGCCGTGGGCAGGCTGGGGGCAAACAGCATGGCTGGGGCTCTGCAAGGGCCCTGGGGCAGACGGGAAGGAGCAGCAGAGCAGGGGCTGATCCATCCCCAGTGTGCTAGACAGCCCAGGGCAGCGTCCCAGAGCGTCCTCATGGAGCTGCCAACAACATCCCCCCTCTGCATACCTGGCCTGTCCCCAGCTCACACAGGTGCCCCATCCTTGCAGGCACAGACACGGCAGCACTGGCTCAGCAGCTCCTGTTTGCATTGCACAGAGCAGGGGGAGCACCCTCATGCTGTTGCTGTGGGGACATGAACCTGAGGGAGCACAAATGCCATCAGCCCCTGGGGCCAGCAAGGGCTGGGGGACACCAGGGAAACCACACAGCTTTGTGCTTATCTCTGCTTTCAGCCAGAAAGTTTGTTCCCATCAGCTGGGAGTTTCCTATCCCACTGCAGACGCTGTTCCTCAGAGCCAGGACTGCCTGGCAGCCACCCCCAAACTGCCCTGAGCATTTCCTTTTCTTCACCTTTGCTTTCTTTACTCTTCCTGCTACAAATTTCTTCCTCTTGTCCACCCCTGTTCCCTCCCCCGCAAAGAGCCCCTCTCTGTTTGCCCTTTCCTCTCTGGCCCCACTCCCCATTGCAGTTCCTGACTTGGCACCATGGGAATGTCCCTGGGGCAGCAGGATCATCCTACAAGTGCTGCAGGAATTGTATGCAGGCTCCTGCAGTGCCTGGTGCTGCTCCCTTGCCAGAGGCACCCCAGGCCAGGGGGGCACATCTGGGCTGCTGTGTCTGGCTCTGGGGCTCCCTGTTCTGGGCAGTGAGGAGGAGCTGCAGAGGCTCTGCAGGACTGACAGGATGGGCTTTGGGGCTGGCAGGAGAAGCTGAGGGACCTGGGCTGCTGGAGCTTCTGAAAAGGAGGCCCAGGGCTCCTCCTGCAACTGCTCCAAGGGTGGATTCAGAGAATTCCAGAACCAGCAAGTTTGGAAACGACCTTGGAGATCATCATGTCCAACCTGTGCCCTGACACTTCCTTGTCTCCTCTGAGCCTCCTCTTCTCCAGGATAAACAACTCCAGCTCTCTCAGCCACTCCTCACAGGACTTGTGCTCCAGACCCATCCCCAGCCTTGTTGCCCTTCTCTGGACATGCTCCAGCCCCTCCATGTCCTTCCTAAATTGGGGGCCCCAGAACTGGACACAGCACTCCAGGTGTTGCCCAACCAGCGCTGAGCACAGGGGAAGAATCCCTGCCCTGCTCCTGCTGGCCGCACCATTTCTGATCCAGGCCAGGAACCATTGGCCTTCTTGGCCGCCTGGGCACACTGCTGGCTCCTCTCCAGCCTGCTGTCCATCAGTCCCTGCAGGTCCCTTTCTGCCTGGCTGCTGTCCAGCCACTCTGTCCCCAGCCTGTAGTGCTGTAGTGGTTGTTGTGGCCAAAGAGCAGGACCCAGCACTTGGACTTGTTAAACCTCAGCTTGTTGGATTTGGTCCCTGGGTCCAGCCTGTCCAGGCCCTGTGCAGAGCCCTCCAACCCTCCAGCAGATCTACACTATCAGACAATTAGGTGTCACCACGGTTCCATGAGGCTTCTCAGTGTCACAATGTCCCTTTGGTTCCATGGGACCCTTGATGTCACAAAGTCCCCTGGATCATTGGGCCACTGCAGTGTCACAATGTCTCTTGGTCCCCCAAGGCCCTGCATTGTTACATTGGACCCTTGGTTCCATGACGTCTGGCAGTGTAGCAATGTCAATGTGATATTTTCTGAAAATTCCCTTCGCCAGGATTTCTTCTCCTGGGAAGATGAGAAGCCTCAACTTCTTTGTGCTTTGCTTCTCTGCAATGTGGTCTGGAGATTGTTTATCCAAACATGTGAATTGTTTTAACCTAATGACCAATCACCATCAGCTGTATTGGACTCTGAGGAGTCAGTAGTGAGTTTTCATTATCATTCTTGTTAAGCCTTCTGTCTGTATTCTTCTTTTTCTAAAGTATATTTTTTGAACAGGATAATGTAATGTAATATAATATAATATAATATAATATAATATAATATAATATAATATAATATAATATAATATAATATAATATAATATAATATAATATAATATAATATAATATAATATAATATAATATAATATAATATAATATAATATAATATAATATAATATAATATAATATAAATCAGCTTTCTGAGAACATGCAGTCAGATTCTTATCTCTCACCTCGTCCTGAGCACCTCACAAACACCACATAGCAATGCTCTTTTTGGTTCCACAGTGTCACAATGGCCCCTTGGCTCTGAGCTGCCATGTCATACACAGTGTCATCATGGTCCATTTAGTGCCACCAGGCCCCCAGTGTCACAATGGCCTCTTGCTTACCCAGGGCCCTGCAGTATCACAATCATCAGAGAATCAACCAGGCTGGAAAAGACCTTGGAGAGCATCAAGTCCAACCTGGGACACAACAGTACCTTGTCAGCCAGACCATGGCGGTGAGCGCCACATCCAGTCTGTCCTTAAACACTTTCAGGGCTGGTGACTCACCCATCTCCCTGGGCAGCCTGTGACTTTACATTGTGCTGCCCAACCAATGCCAAGAAGAGAGGGAAGATCACTGTCCTGGTCCTCCCGGCCACAACGTTCCTGATCTATAGGAGTGCCAGGGGTTGGATAAGGGAAATGGTGGGGAGAGGGTGAGGGCCAAGTGTTATTGATTGTAAGCCATGAAGAATCTTGATTTTCATATCTATTCAGACTGCATTAGAAGGTGCTAGAGATTAATACCAACTGGACATAGCTGATACCAATTTATATTCAGGAAATGAACACTAAACAGGAAAAAACCAGTTCTCTCTGCATTTTTTTCAACATAGTATAGTATTCACTTTGAACACACTTCTGAAATCTATCTAATTAACCAAAGAAGAATTGAAAACTTAAATTGTTCCCAGGGGCTTTTCTTTTGCAAGAGTTTTGCATAAATATTTAGGAGCCTTTGTCACTAAATTCCTGAACTGAAGAGCTCAAGAAAGAAGAGGCTTCTAGAGGAGTAAAATTCCTCAGCAAACTCCAATTGGCTGAGGATCCATCCCCATCAGAGCAGCAATGAACAGAAATGGGTACAGCTTTGTGGCTGCCCCAGCTTTGGCATGGGCCCTGGGCCTGGAGCAGGAGCAGCTCTTGAGGGTCCCAAGGCCGCAGCACTTGTGCTGCCTTGGGAAGATGGGATGGCAGCAGGGGCTGCAGAACTCTCAGCACCTCAGCCCGAGGGGAGCAGGGCAGCCAGGGAGCCTCCTTTGGCCTTGGCCCAGCACCTTCCCCCATGGCTGGGGCTGAGTCCTGTGGCAGCTGCAGCTGCTGCTGTGCCCTTGCCAGGGGCTCAGGCCGTGAGCACAGCTGTGGGGCCAGAGCTGGCTTGGCTGGGCTGGGGAGCGGCCCTTGGTGCTGCCCAGAGCTCAGGGCAGCTGGCAGAACTTGCAGGGAGCTGGGCTGGGCTCCGAGAGCCTGGCCCAGAAACCATCAGTGTCCATCTCAGCCTGGCTGAACGTGCAGGGGCAGGACTCAGGCCAGGCCTTGTGGGGCAGGGCCAGCGCCTGTGCAAGGCATTCCAAACAGGCAAGTGGCCCAGAGAGGAGGCTGCTCTGTGCCCTTTGGTGCATGGACAGAGCAGGGAGGGGGCCCAGGACATTTGTCAGCACCAGCCTCTGTGCCCAGCCCTTGGCAGCCCTGGCTGCTGAGCTCAGCTTTGGCCTGGGCTGAGTTTGGCTGTGGCCCAGCTCCATCCTCCTGCGGGGCTCAGGGCCTGTTCCCAGCCATGGCCAGCCCTGGCTGCCTCTCTGCTGGCCCAGAGGCTGGCACAGCCCAGGGCAGGGCTGTCTGTGCAGCCCCACAGATGCCCCGGGCGCTGCAGGAGCTGACAGAGGCTGCCCCGCAGAGAGGCCATGGGGCACAGAGCCCCAAGGCTGCTGTGGGCACCACGGCACAAGGGGCATTCCAAGCCGCAATGCTCCTGGCCTGGGCTGGGCCTGCACAGGGGCTGGGCCACCATGGCTGGGCCTGCACAGGGCCACAAAGGGGCCACGCAGCCACTGCCGGGGCTGACAGCAAAGCCAGGCACACACAAGCAATTGCTGAGCATGGCCTGCGCTGGCCAGGCCTGACTGTGCCAAAGGCAGAGCTCAGCTGCTCTTGGGGGCTGCAGGAACAGTCCAGAGCCCAAAGAGCCTCCATGGCTGTGCTGGAGACCAAGGCTGCAGGAGGGAAATACAGGGCTGCTGTGGGATGGGGAGGGCATTGCAGTCCAGCACACACCTCAGCTCTCTGATGATCCCGGCACCATGCTGGGCCCTGTTTCAGACTGGAGCAGAGATGATGTTGATGGGACAGCAGCCCTGTGAGACTGTCAGGATGGATGGGACAGGATGGGATGGGACGGAGCCCTGCAGGGCTGTTTTTGTTTTGTTACGGTTTAGATCTCATCTATTGCATCTGAAAGGTGAAATCTTATCTTAAGTTTAAAAGCCAAGTTTTAAAATTGATATATATGTGAGGATTTTGCCAGAAATTAGCTCATGAAAAAGATAGAGCAAAATCAAATTATATGGTAGTTTGGATGGATTTTAATTGCTTCTTCTCGTGCAGATTTGCCTCTTGAACAACCAAAACCAAATGTTTGGTTGACCTTAGCTAAGGCAGCAGGCTTGGATACCACATGTTTGTCTCATTCGGAACCAGAAAAGCATTTCTCAACCTGTCTGGTTGGTGCGCCCATAAAAGATTTGCCTTTGATCAAAAAGCAATCCAATGGTGAGCCTGGTGAAATTGACAATGGGAACAATCCTGCATTGAATTTGAACGTTTGGGCCAAAGAACTTTCCAAAGCAGTACCCGAACCCCAAGAATTAGAAATCCTTCGTTCTTTAACAATAGATTTTTGCCTTACATTTATAGCTAATGATTAGGGAGAGCATGATCCTCCAAAGTACATTGTTACTCCCCATTATTTTGCACACAGAAACTTAAGTTTTTGGTGTAATTATTCAAAAAGTTGGGATGTGCTTTCTGAGGCTGACCAATACCCACCACAATTGCCCAAGGGATATTGTTCATTTGTGGAGATTGGGCTTGGCAAGGCAATCCATCACACCTTGAGGGTGGCTCATGTAGCATTGGAATGCTCACTGTGCTAGCACCTACTGCCAAGGCAGTCATTAAGAAGAAACTAAGGGGAACAAGATCTGCTCGTCATTATGATGAAAACTGTAAGAGTGATTTCATGCCTTGGAAGGCTGCAAAAAGAGTTTCAGCAGGTTTGTTTTTACCCCAATTGGCTTCAGCAATGGCATTGAAACAATAAGATCAGGTTGGATGTTGGCTGAGTAAACAAACTAATGCCACATCCACTGCAATCAGTGATATGTTGACTGATGTTAATAGTGTTGTCAGACCTGCTACCCTTCAAAAGAGCAGCGATTGATTTTCTTTTACTGGTACATGGGCATGGTTGTGAGGAATTTTAAGGATTATGTTGTACGAACTTGTCAGATCATTCTGAATCTATCCACAAAAGCATACAAAAGCTGAAAGATTTGACAGCTCCAATTAAAGAAGATGGCGGGTCATGGTTAGATGATCTGTTCCAAGAATGGAGCTTTGCACCTTGGCTAAGGGTACTTTGTAGAATAGGTCTCTATATGTATTGGGGGTTTTGGTAGTGATACTAGTAGTCACACCTTGCATACTTTGGTGTGTGCGACAAATGATGGACAAAACTATCAAAGAAAATTTTATCACACAAGAGAGAGAGAGGTAGGAAATGGATTCACGAGAGTTCTCGAATTCTCACAGAGATGGTCGATGAAGGTATGGACATGGAGGAATGTTTCAAATTAAGACCTGTGAATTGACAAGACATTCTCGAACAATGACTTGTAACTATTGTCAGGCATAATTTATGCCCTTTGAACTGACTGGACTTCCACAGCATTAAAATTGCTGTGTTGTAATATAGCAATGCTTAGTGCAAGCGAGAAAATGCTTTAAATAGGTAATAAGCAGAAATATTATAGTAAGGCTACGAAACACAAGTAATAAACTACATAATTGTGAAGGTTTCTTTTTAGGTGAACAGGAGGGGTAATTGGGGGAATCCATAAAATTAGAGGGTTTTGGGGAAAGCTGCAAAAGGAAGGCCCCAGAGGCAGCAGAACTGTGATTAGAGCTAAGCAGAAGTCATGAGATAGGTCAGCAGAAAAATTATTTAAACTGTACAAAATCAAGGACAAATAGAACACTGATCTGTGTATTAACTCTTGTCTAAAATAACTCTCTAAAAAGCAAGGGTAGAAGCTCTTTCCCTACCTGATGGGATGCGGGCTGGCAACTGCTGCTCTGAAGATGTGCAGCTGCTCCTCTCTGGAGAGGTCATGGAAGGGTTGTGATGGTCTACGGGAACCAGAGGAACAATGAGCTCAAGCTGGCATTTAAGTTTCATGGGAACAAGCAGAATGAAAAGCTCACAGTGGAGATGAAATTTGCCTGTGCCTGGCTCCTCCGATGAAACCCCAAGAAGTCCAGATGAAGCAAACACCTTCTCCCAAGAAGCTAGGAAAACCTCAGAATCCTGAGCACCTGCACTTAGCCTGGAAAGGCCTGGAGGCAGCTCTAAATGCACTGAGGTCCTGGTATGAGAGCGCGGTGTAGCAGTGAGGGAAGGAAAAGGGAAGCAAAGGGAAGGCTGGGTCACTATTGGTTTTTGGGTGTGTTTCCCTTAGCAGGAACTCTACTTCTGTCATGGAAAACAAAAGCTCCCTGAATTGTTAAAACTGAAAATCAGGGACAAAGACTCTCTAACTAGTCAAAATTACAAAGTGGTATGTTCATTACGCCGGCGGCCGGCACAGGGGTGGGTCATTCCCGAAATGCGTGACCGCTGGCCGGGCTCGGCTCGGCACGGCACAGCGCATCAGGATCCAGCAGGACAGGGAAGGGCAAGGCAGGCAGGGAAGGGCAGGGCAGGGCACTGGGAGCAGTGACAGGCTCTGTTCCCATGCTGCATCCCATGCCTGGGTCACCATCGAGGACAGAGAGGAAGGACATTGCTCTGTCTTGGCTGGGGAAAGGATGAAAAGGGGGAGTTAGAAAACATTCTTTGGGACTCCTTTTCAGCAGACTAGCTGGTTTTATCTCACCATGTCTGCCTGTCTTTGGCAGATATACAGATATCAACTTCAGTGAAAAAAATTACTTCATTGCAACCCTCTGCAACAACTCATTGTACACAAATATTGAAGTTACTGAATTGAAGTTTAAAAAATTTATTACATATTACTACAACCGTACAGCCCATATACAAATACAGAAACATCAATATCCCTCTCTAAAGAATCTCAGATCCAGAACTAAATAAATAGAAATTTAGAACTATACAACTCCATACATAATAAATAGAAGTAAATACATATATAGATATAACAATATAGATGTAAACACACATTACATATTTCATGACATATAACATGACAATATAATACAAACATAACAAACCTGTCTATAAATACACAAATATCAATGGACCAATCAAAAAATCCATACATCCCCAGCAATAGAAATGCACAGCTACAGAGCTGTCTGTGCTCAATTGGGGGGACCCAAAATGTCCCCAGATGTCCCCAAATGGCTCCAGAATGTCCCAAATGGCCCAAAATCGCCCCAAAATGGCCTCAAAATGTCCCTAAATGGCCACAAAGGGTCCCCGGGGGGTCCTGAGGTATCTCCAAGGTGTCCCCATGATGCTCCATTGAGGTTCCCAAAATGTCCCCAAGATGTCCCCAGAGTGCTCTCAGGGTGTCCCCACAGTGTCCTTCAGGTGTCCCCAGGGTGTCCCTGCGATGGCCCCTGAGATGTTGCCAAATTGTCCCCAGCTTCACTCCCATATCTCCCTCAAATGTCCCCAAAGTGTCCCCAAGGTGTCCCCAGGGTGTCCCCAAAGTACTCTCAGGGTGTCCCTATGATGGTGACCCTGAAGTGTCCCCAAGGTGTCTCCCAGGGGTCCCCACGGGGCATCCTGAGGTGTCCCCAAAGTGTCCCCAGGGGAGTTCTGACAGTGTCCCCCTGGGGTTCTCAGAACATCCCCAAGGTCTCCTCAAGGTGTCCCCAAAGTGTCCCCAGAGTGGTGGCTCTGAAGTGTCCCCAAAAGTGTCCCCAAGGTGGCCTTAGGCTGTCCCCAAAGTGTCCCCAGGGGCCTCCTGAAGTGTCCCCTTGGTGTCCCCACAACAGCTCCCAAAGTGACCCCAGGGTCTGGGGTTCCCAGAATGTCCCCACAATGTCCCCAAAGTGTCCCTGAAATGACCCCAGGGAGTTCCTGAGGTGTCCCCAAGGTATCTCAGGGATGTCCCCAGGGTCACCCCAAAGTGTCCCTGAAGTGGCTCCAAAGTGTCCAGAAAGTGCTCTCTGGGTGTCCCCAGGATGTCCCTAAAGTGTTCCTGAAATGACCCCAGGGTGTCCCCAAAGTGTCCCCAAGGTGTTCCTGAGCTGGGGGTTCCTAAAATGTCCCCAAAGTGCTCTCAGGGTGTCCTCAAAATGTCCCCAAGGTGTCCCTCAAGTCTCCCCAAAGTGACCCCAGGATGTCCCCAAAGTGTCCCCAAGGTGTCTCAGGGATGTCCCCAGGGTCACCCCAAGATGTCCCCAAGGTGTCCCCAAAGTGTCCCCAAGGTGTCCCTAAGATGTCCCCAAAGTGTCCCCAAGATGTCCCCAAGGTGTCCCCAAGGTGTCCCAAGAGTGTCCCCAAAGTGTCCCCAAGGTGTCCTTAGGATGTCCCCAAAGTGTCCCCAAGATGTCCCCAAGGTGTCCCCAAAGTGTCCCCAAGCTGCTCTCAGGGTGTCCCCAGGATGTCCCCAAAGTGTTCCCAGGGGGGTACCAAAGTGACCCCACTATGGCCGCCATGATGTCCCCAAGGTGTCCCCAGGGTCACTCCCAGATGTCCCCAGGGTGCTCTCAGGGTGTCCCTGAGGTGTCCCTGAAATGACCCCAGGAGTTCCTGAGGTGTCCCCAAGGTAGCCCCAGGGTCACCCCAAAGTGTCCCCAAGGTGTCCCCAAAGTGCCCCAAGGTGTCCCTGAGTTGTCCCCAGGGTGGCCCCGCCTCATCCACATCAAGGGACACCAGCAGGGGGTGCCCCAGTGCTCCCAGTGCATCCCAGTACAAACCAGTGCATCCCAGTGCTCCCAGTTCAATCCCTGTCCATCCCAGTGCATCCCAGTTCAATCCCAGTGCATCCCAGTTCAATCCCTGTCCATCCCAGTGCATCCCAGTTCCATCCCTGTCCATCCCAGTGCTCCCAGTTCAATCCCAGTTCCATTTCAGCTCCCAGTTGATCCCAGTGCTCCCAGTACATCCTAGTCGATCCCAGTTTGTCCCAGTTAATCCCAGTCCATCCCAGTGACTCCCCCCAGTCCCTCCCAGTATATCCCAGTACAAAGCCGCTCTGTCCCAGTCCCTCCCAGTACAGAGCTGAGGAATGTTAAGGGAGACGAGCACACATCCTGATTGATGAGCATCGATCTCCGATTTATTGATCCAGCTTGCACACTTTTAGAGTAGTGTTAATTAAGTGCTAATTAAGCTCATACATATTGCAAAACCCGAGCTCATCATTGGTTACAGATTACACACCAACCCCTCCTTTGTTGTCAATACCTGTGGTTCCTTGTTGAGGCTAATACTTGTTTTTCTCATCCTGCTGTTGACTTGTGGTTTGACCATTCTCAAGGACTCCATGTTTTCCACCATGTTTTTCTCATCACTTAGCCAAGGACACAGTGTTTATTGTTGTTAAGGAAAAAGCCTGAGACCTTGCTGCTTACAGCTGCCTTTTACTTTTTAACCAGCTGTATGTGCTCATGGCCTTTCTATAAGCCATGTCTGAACAAAATTCTCCAACACATTCCCCGTTTTTCTTTTTGCGCAAGGAGGTTAGTCTGCAAGGTTTTTTTCTATCATTCTACTGACCATATCTTGAATACAATTAAAAATACAAGGCAAAATAAGCAAAAGCATTAAAAGCACACTTAGTATCCCTATAGCAAATGTCACAAGGTTCCCAGCCATGGTCCAAGCAATGGCTTTTACCCCAAAGGGTTAAAACCACCCCCAACTGAGCCATAATCTCCTGCCCTATAAGGCATTGCACAGTAGGTGGTAATTGGACTAAGAAAAAGAAAGCTGTTAGCTGTTTTCCTTCATGCGAACCAGAAGAGAAGGGGAACGGCTAGGGCTAATAATGCTGGAATCTGCTGGAATCTTTTGGCCCAGTGAAAGGACTGTCATGAAATTTCATCTCTGACATTGAATCTCATTGCTACCTGCAAGGAAGTCCCAGATAACTCATCATTAGGCGACCATGTGCTCATTTGAGATACTTCAGAACGGTACGAATTGCTCAAATGCTGCTCTGAATTGCTATGATGTCTGGGCTGTAGCTGGGTTTAGATGTGATTCTGGTCAGTATCCCCTGAGGCTCAGTTTTGTCGTGATATGAACTGATGCAGTAAGCTTGACTTAAGAGTGGCACGGACTAACGGAGTCAGTCTTTGAATGCTTCTGAATATATGATCTCCCTGTCTGCTGCTTTTCTAGGCACAGCTGCAGGTGCAGGGCCTTGAGGCAAAGCTCAGTGTGCAAATTCCTGGTGCCATTCTTGCCTTCCTGCAGGACCCTGGTAGAACGTGGTTGTTTCTGTTATAGGGTAGTTTCTCCAGGCTGGACTCCCTGGGCTTGGATTACAAGGAAAAATATGGATCCTTATAGTCCCTGGACATTAGGAAACAAAGACAAATGACACCAAGCCCTGCTGCCCCCGGCATTCTCCTCAGGCCCCTCCGTTCCCGCCTCCTGCCCTGAGGGCCATGGGGGCGGGATGGCGTCCTGAGGGCGGCGCCGGGATCGTGTGGTCAGAGCCTGGATCCTGTGGGCGGAGCCTGGATCCTGACTGCATTGCCCGGATAGTGTGGGCCAAGTTTGGATCCTGCGGGCTGCTCCTGGATGCTGTGGGCAGAGCCTGGGTCGTGTGGGCCGCGCCTGGATCCTGTAGGTGTCACCAGGATCCTGAGGGCAGTGCCCAGATCAACCAGGCAGCACCCAGATCCTGAGGGCAGCTTTTGGATTGTGTGGGCAGTGCCTGGAAACTGAGGGCAGCTCTTAGATCCTGAGGGCAGCGCTTGGATCCTGACAGCAGCACCCGGATCCTGTGGGCAGCTCCCATTTCCCTCCCAAAACTCACCCTCTATCCACAGTTCTGGAACACAGTGACTTCTCCAATCTATACAACTGGTGAGAAACCACATAACGGCATGTGATTGTCTAAAGTTCAAATTCCTGCCAGAGCAGATGAATGTCAAAAGCATCACCCACCTTCCCTCAGCCCAGGCCAGAGCTGACATCCTGTGGTAGCCAGCCAGCCTCCTGAGGGGGTGTTCCCCTCAGGAAGGGGTCGTGCTCCAGAAGAACACACCAGCTGTGCCTCGGCTTGTGGGGACATCACGATGCCATTGAGCTGCAGGGGCATGTTTCCCCTGTCCCAGTCCGTGGCACCTTCACCGCACTGCCACTACTTCTCCAGTGGGACGGGCAGCATGGAGCCGCTCCCTCCACAGCTCACGGGGATCAGCGGAAGCATCTCCTCGGCTGCGCTCTCTCCTCCATGCCGTGGCCGCAGGGAAACACTCCAGGGTTTTCTTCCAGCGCCACGAGACGCGTGCCGGTGCTACGTGCTGGCTCCTGGATCCTACTGTGCACAGGGATGCATCTCTGCTGTCTCCTGGGCCAGGCAGGGCTCCTGCAGCCAAGAATGCTCAAAAAGTCGTCCAGTGATGGCCTGTCTGTGGGGTCCATGCATAAACACCACCTGATGATGTGCTGGCAGTCTGCGGAGAGAAACCAGAAACTGCCGCTCAGCAGGACAAGGCTCCTGTCCATGCTCTCCCACATTCCACAATGCCCAGGCCACCAGGAGTGCTCAGAGCTGCACCCAAAAGCTTCCTATCAATCCCTTCTTGTGGAGGACAACAGCACAGAGGAACAGGTGCCACCTCCTCCAGCTGAGCCCAGGAGATCCACCTCCTCACCAGCTGCAAGAGCAGGATGCTTATGTGCCAGCTGCTCCTCCCAATCCCGTTCTTCCCCTCATGTCTTGAAGGCACATCCCCACCTTGAGACATCTGGGGCGGGAAGAAGAGCTGGCCCCAGACAATGTCCTCGTTGGTGTGGAAAGGAAGGTGCCTGCAGACCAGCTCATAGAGCAGGATGCCCAGAGACCAGATGGTGGCTGGCTGGCCATGGTAGCAGCCAAAGAGGATCCACTCTGGTGGGCTGTACTCCGGTGTTCCTATGGGACATGGGCGCAGCTCATCAGGCCCATGCTGCTCCCTCCCTCCCAGCCAGCTCCCGTTCCACAACAGCCAGCCCCTGCCCTGCCAAAAAGCAACTTGGCTGCAGCTGGCTCCCTCCTTCCCTCCCTCCTTCCTTCCCTCCCTCTTCCCACTCTGCCAGCCAAGGGGGAAACTTTGCTGCCCTGCTGGGCCCCGGCTTTGGGCTCACCCGACATCCAGGTGTAGAATGTGTCCTGGAGGATTGTGCCGCACCCAAAGTCGATGAGCTTCACCTTGCCCGTGGCCAGGTCGACGAGGACGTTCTCGGCAATGATGTGACGGTGCAGGACACCCCGGCTGCTGCAGCACCACACGGCCTCCAGCACCTGGCTGAGCAGCCCCTGCACCACGGGCTCCGTCAGGAACCACTGTTCGTGCAGGAAGTACCAGAGGTCCTGCCAGCGCTGCGGATGCTCCATGAGCAGCGCGAAGCCCTCGGGCACCTCGAACCAGTCCAGGAGCCGCATAACGCCGCAGAAGCCAAGCCACGACACCTTCCACAGCAGCGCCGGTTCCAGGGGCACAGGGGCATCCTTGCGCTGCGGGGGGATCGTGAAGTGTCAGCGGGGCCGATGCTGCGCTGCGCCTCGGGCAGCCCCTGCCCAGCCCCGCCGCGGCTCGCCATGGCCCGGCTCGGGGCGCTGCGCGGCCCCTGCTCACTCTACGCTTGCTGCCCTCGCAGCGTTCCAGCTGCCGCCCTGCCGGGCCTCACCTCAGCCTGCCCGGCATGCCCTGCCAGCTCCTCCCGCTGGCCCCGCTCACTCCCCAGCCGCGCCCACTCCGAAATGCGACCCCAGGACACTCAGTTGATGGCCACCTGTGAGCCAAGGCCAGCAACGGACTTAAGATCATGCTTGGTTAAGCGTGTATAAGAAGGAGAACATGCAGAATAAAAAAATGTTTTTCTTCTTGGACCCTGATCACATGTGTATATTGAGACAGAGTAAAGATCCATTCTGAATTAGGTGAAGTGTCTAAGAAAGGTGAAAAGTCTGTGAGGCCAAAGCTGAAGGAAAAACTCGCATGCCGAGACAGCAAGGAGACAAAGAAAAAAAACCAGAAAAGACCACAAGGTCGATTTGCCCTCGACTTAGAAATTCCTATGATAAAGAAGAACTGGTGCTAAATGTCACGCGGAATGAATATGTATGAACTTATTGTGAAACTGTATGCATATGCATTTGGAAGGGGGATAAAAGAAGACCCAAGGTCTTCAGAGGCACGCATGCCTTGTTGGGGGACTTGCGTCCGGCGCGCGTCGTAAATAAACATACCGGGCTTTACAACTTTTATAAAGTTGTGAGGTTTCTTCTTTTCTCTGCAAAACATTATGGCGAGCCAAGCCAGGAGTTCTCTGTCCCCGCAGGGGCAGGGGGGATAGACGGACCTCCAAGGCGCGCCCTAGGATGTTTTCCTGGTGGGGCTCCGCTCGTCTCAACTTGCCACCTGCGAGGACAGACAAGGACCTGCTGGCCTGCGGAGGAAGATACGGTATGTACTGGGTATGTACTGAGGGGCCCTGGGAGAGGGAAAGGAGAGCAAGGGAGTAAACCACCCAGAGACGTCTGGGTTCAGCTGATGGAGCAGCTGTATTAGAGACGGGGTTCATCGTTCTGATAGAGCAGACCGCAAGCGGTTCTGGAGGTGAGCCGGGTGAACCCGTGTATGTGTGCTGGGGGTTCATAGTTCTGATAGAGCAGAACTGCTGAGCCCATGTGTGTTTTGTTTGTGTGTGTGTGTGTGTGATGTCCGGACACTGTGTTGCTGTATGGTTAATGTGTGCACTGTGTGGTCAGTGCACTGTGTTTCTAATCGTGCAAGTGTATAATTGTATGGTATATAAAAGAGAGTAGATCTACAGGGCCCTACAGTGCGGGGGGGTCAGTACTACCCGTGTTTGAAGCAGCTGAGTGAGGCCTGAGGCGCCGGCTGCAGCAGGCTGCGGGGGCAGGGAGAGAAGTGCCCCGCAGGGAAGTGAGTAGAAGAATGTCAGTGATAGTATTTATCGTGTTTAAATGTAGTGATTTGTGTAGATTTGGTACATTTTAACCGTGAGTATGAGCTCAGAGAGTTCCTTTTCCTTGGATGTTTGGATTTCATCTCTAGACTGCATGCTGTTATTTTGATTGTGTCCAGGAAAAATTGACGTGAGTAAATACCGAAGTATGGTATGCTGTGTTGTGTTGAGAAAAGTGAGCACTTTGAGAAATATGCCCTTTCCCAGTGATTTTGTGTGGTGATTTTCTTCCGCTGCATTGTGGTAATTTGATTCTCAGATTGTATAGTAGTGTTTGTGGAGATTTTAAGATTTTGTTGTAACAAGAGCAGCATTTTACACAGGAGAACTATAGTACGGTGATTTATGCTTACCTACGATAAAGCGAGTTAAAGGAATTCCAAGAATTCTCTCCCTTACAGCAATTCAAGCCTTGGCTCTAGTGAATTTGAGATAAAGGGGGGGTGTGGGTGCGTGTGTCTGTGGGCATATCAGAGTTTCGGCTGTGACTAGCACAGCCTTTTTGCAAAGCAGTAAAACAAGTGTAAGTAGACACAGTGCTTAATTAGATTGTGCAAGATAAGAACTAGAAAAGACTGATATTTTGTAAAACAGAGTTTATATAGAAGAGATGAATGAGATGAATTAGTTAATGAGACGAGATTTATGAGACTTCAGCTGGTACTGCAGTAAGTCTGGACTGGAAACAATCTGCTGTAGGGATTTAAAGTTCTCTGTAACAAACAGAATAGCCTGCCTTTGTGGGCAGTTTCGGGGAGCCTTTGGTGCATCAAGAGGCCGGCACGCTGCATGAGGCGACAGTGGCTGTCCCCTGGGCACAGGGGCAGCTCTGGCTGCCCCATCTCCCCAGGGAACACGGGAATGGCCTGTGGGCAAAAGCTGGATGTGCAAGTATTATTGCAGTGCGGTGTTTATGAGAAACACTGGTATTGCTGTTTTGCTGTTCTAATAAGTGTCAGGGCACATGCACCGAGTGTAAATTAGAGGTTTCTGGTCAAGCGGATTCAGAACCTAAGGTCTTAGAGCTTGTGTGTGGGAACCACATCTGATACCTGCCACCTGGAGCTGTGTGTATAGGAGGAAAGTTGAGAAACTACTGTGAAGGTCTGTAAAAAGGTTTGAGTGGAAGCGAGATAGGGCAAGGAGAAATAAATAATGAGAACTGACCAGAGCAAAGAGGTTCCTAAATTAGCCCCTTTTGGGAGGGGCTCACTGGGAGGAGGCTGCCAGTAGGAGCAGCTAAGAAAATAAAAAATTTATAATACTTCATTGCTGTTAGTACTGTTTTAAAATAGGAGGATAAATGGGATACAGTTTTTTTTTTGTATGCTGAAATGTCTTTTTGTTTTAAGAGATCACCTGGAATGGCAAAGAGACTGTGAGATCAGACCACCCTCTGGTCTTGGCCCTTGAAAAAGGAAAACAAGGCAAAGAGAAAGTAAATCAAACATGTTGTTCAGCATGCAGCATAAGATAGCAACGTATGAAATCAGGCAAGGATTATCATGCTGAAATGCAAAGCATTCACAGTTCGCAAAATGAGTACATATGATTTGCTAAAGTCTCCTCCCAAGGTAAGGGAGGAAGGGTAAAGATGACCTCCCCAAAAGGGACGAATTTTTGTCGACACAAGGGTCATATACTCAGTTTTAATAAAGCTTTAGTACCTGTGGAGAATGTTTATGTTGTAGTGTGGGGAATGAACAACTGGCCAGTCTGAGAAGGCATACTTGTGCAAACCTTTAAAGTAACATGTGTACATTGTGTACCTAAAAGCTTTTGTACAATTCGCTCAATTTGCTAAACATTCTCAAATGAGAAAGGTTACTCTGGAGGCAAATGATATAAAGATGTTAGGCTTAACATTAACAGACACTGAAATTAAGAAAGACATTAGTAAGGAGATATTAGAATAAGTAAACAAGTGTTTTCAAGGGTACGGGCCTCTGCTGTACCAAGGAGAGTGAAAGATGCTCCCCCATGAGCATCAAGCTTAAGGAAAGAACACAACTAGTGAGAACTGAGTAGTACTCTCAAAAGGAAGATAAGGAAGGAATCAGCCCAATAACTGATAGTACTGGATTAAGGGCTGTCAATAAGATAACACAGAATTTATACCCTGTGGTAGCAAATCCATATGCCTTACTGACTTGTTTAACACCTGAGCTAACCTGGTTCACTGTTTCAGGCCTAAGAGATGCCTTCTTTTGCCTCCCTATCCACGAAGCCAGCCAGAAAATTTTTGTATTCAAACACAGCTCACATAGTCCATGTGCCTGAAGGCTTCAAAAATTCCCCACTCCTATTAGAGAACAGCTAGCAAAGACCCAGACTCCTGGGAAGCTCCACAAGAGGAAAGGAGGATGTTGCAGTACGTGGATGATCTTCTAGTAGCCACTCGGATGAGGGAAGCCTGGACAGTAAGCCTTTTGAATTTCCTAGGACTCCAAGGATGCAGAGTCCAAAAGAAAAAGGCACGGGTAGTGAAACAGAAGGTAATCTACCTGGGCTAAGAAGTGAGTGCTGAGCAGCAGACTTTAAGGCAGGGAAGCCATATGCCAAACCCCGAAACCCCAGACAATAAAAGAATTCCGAATCCTCCTAGCCACGGCAAGGTAGTGCCAGCTGTGGGTTTATAATTATGGACTGCTCATCAGACCCCTCTATGCTCTTATTGCCAATGGAAACAGAGATCTCCAGTGGACAAAAGATGCCACACGGGCCTTTCGCCAGCTAGAGAGAGCGTCCTCATGTCAGCTCCAGCATTGAGACTTCCAGATGTAAGTAAACCATTCTTTCTATTTTTCCATGCAAGGTATTGCCGGGGGAATATTGGCTCAGGACTTGGGCCCATACTGAAGGGCAGTTGCTTACTTCTCTAAGCAACTAGATGCAACAGCCAAAGGATGGCCAGGTTTCCTCAGAGGTGTAGCAGCAGTTGTGCTGAATATTCAAGAGGCACCCAAGTCTACCCTAGGACAAAAATGACTGTGCTAGTGTCCCACACAGTGTCCGCAGTACTGTAAGTAAAGGGTGGCCACTTTGTGGCCACTGGCTTTCACCACAGAGGTTTCTGAAATACCAGGCCATCATGGTAGAGCAAGATGATGTAGAGATAGTGGTGACTAATATTGTCAACCCAGCTTTTTTTCTCAGTGGAATCAAGGAGAAGCAGTACACCATGATTGCCTGGAGACCATTGAAGCTACCTACTCCAGCCTCCAGCTGCCCAGACTTAAAGGACATTCCTCTGGACAATGCAGAGACCTGGTTCACTGACGGAAGCAGCTACATTGCCCGTGGAAAGCGACATGCAAAGTACGCAGTGACTACCTACAGAGAGGTAATAGAGTCTGGACCCTTACCAACAGGTACCTCTGCACAGAAGGCTGAGATAAATGCATTGACCTGTGCCTTAGAAACAGCAAAAGGCATTCAAAGTTGTGCATGCACATGGAGCCATCTGGAAGGAGAGGAGACTGCTAACCTCACAAGGGAAGAAGAGACAATCCAGCTGCTGGAAACAGTTCAGCTACCTGAAAAAGCATATTAAGGCCCACCAGAGAGTGAGCTTAAAATTGGAGGAAAGAAATGAGCTGGCGGATGGAGAGGCAAAGAAAGCAGCAAAGGGTGAGGTACAGATTTTCCTCGAAAGTAAGCCATAATACAATAACACTAATCAAAAGAGACGTACAACGACAAGGGGTGGGCTACCATTGAAAGAGAGCTAGTAATCCCTTCCCATTTTCATGGTTACTAGCGAAGGAAGAGCACTAGAAAATACACCAGAGCCTAACTACTTAAAAGCTTTTTCTAAAGTGTGGCTCCTTTCTCAAAATGACCAGTGATACAGAGTGCATTGAAATGAAGTGTTGACTTTGAAGTAGTAAATTCCACAGGCTTTCTAGAACATACATCTGATTGAAAGAATCATTGTCAGGAATTTATGTGCCACTATCACTCAGGTAAGATGAAAATGTGATCCTTGCCTCCAGACTAACCCCAAAATACCCCCCGGCCGAAACTCGGTCAGACTGGGAGAGGCCATGAGCCTGTACAGCAGTGGCAAATTAACTTTTCAGAACTCCCAAGGAAAGGGAGGTATCAGTATTTACTGGTGTTGATAGATATATTTTTCAGGGTGGCCAGAAACATTCCCCACCAGAATTGTCAGAGCTCAAGAGGCGACCAGATTATTTTTTCAACAAATGATACCACGCTTCAGAGTTCCAGCCATGATATCCTCAGATAAAGAATCATATTTCATTTCCAAAGCAGTGCAAAAGATTAGTAGCCACCTGGGCATAGATTAAGAACTTCACACTTCATACTGCCCCAATCAAGTAGCCAGGCAGAGAAAATGAATAATTTGGTCAAGCAGCAGATTGTAAGACTGAGGCAGGAAGTTAATCTAACCTAGCCCAAGCTCTTCCACTAGCACTATTGCAAATTCGAACTAAAACTTGAGCTAAAGGAATGCTGAATCCTTTAACAATGCCTTATAGAAGACCATATAGAATACAAAGGGAATGTCCAGAATGTCCACCTACATAGTGGCTTTAAGCAAACAGCTCAGAGAAATTGAGAAACATGTGACTGCAACTCGGAGCAGGGAGTTAGATAGCCTGGGGATGATGTATATGTTAAGTCTCTTACAGAGAAGACTTTGGAACCACAGTGGGACAGACCACTGCGAGTACTTCTCACCACCTTCACTGCAATCAAAATCAAGGAGCAGGACGCCTGGATCCATCACTCTCGGGTGAAGAAGGCCCAGAAGCCCCTTAAGGAGTGACACCAGGAGACAATGAACTGAGACTAAAACTTACTCGGGCAAAATGAGTATATTGCGGTCGGATTCTATAAAGTATAAACTGTAGTTTATACTTTAGTTTACAGAATTGTTTTGTATGTAATTATATCTGAAGTTTTAGAACTAGAGAGTACCTCTGTCCAAAGCAATGCTGAATGGCCTTGGTCCCAGGTGTTTAATCAGTATACTGGATCCATGAGAAAACCTTCTGAGATAAAGGATTTAAACCTATCCGCTGTAGTAATTCACGGGGATCAGATATATGAGGAGCAGGAATGGCAGGAACAGGAACTGTGGACACTTAAGGGATCAGAGGAGAAGAAATCAAGGTAGGGTGCCGGATGATAAATGGGACAGCTTATGAGAGACCAAATGAAATTAGTGTTGTAACACCTCCTGGTGTAGACGGACACCAGGAAGTCTGTGATAACCTAAGTGAATCAGACTGTTGGTGTAATTTCACCTTGATACAGCCTGTAGAAGTGACCTGCCTTTGAGCTCGAGTTGCTATCAGACTTTCATTTAAATTCAAAGCAGACACTGCACCTTCTACCACAGCAGGGCCTTATACACCCCATACTAGTTCAGACTCAACCCAAACTTGAACCCAAAGTGTATGAAATAGGCCCCTACGTAGTAAAGAATGCGAGTGAACAACAGCTATTATTCAATCCAGAATTGTCTCTCAAATGTGTAGAGTTGATAATGCAAACTAATATCTCAAAAATCCAACCAGCCTGCCCATCGTTCCTAACAACTTACTTTGAGGGCTGGACAACATGGTTACAAAAACAGGCATACCTCAGGAGCAGAACAAGAAAGGAAGGAGCCAGCTCTCCTGGTGCCTAAAACCAGGAACACCAAGAAATCAGTTTCCTTAAGTCATTTTCTAAGCTGGTTGGCTGAACACTCAGGCAATGACTGGTAAAGGGTGCTGAACTGCAGGTGGTGAATTAACCTAAGCAAGGAAGGTGATTTTCTTTATTTATAGCTATCCCTTTTCCTACTGAGATTTGGATCAGTGATTTTCCCAGTCTGAGGCAATTGGATTCTGCTTAAAAAAGGTAGAGAGAGAGACCCCCCCTCAGAGCTCAGCAGCAGGCTGTGGGAGTTTGAGCACCACAAACCTGATCCCAGTTTCTTCTGAGGCACTGCAATGAATTTAGGCTCTTCTCTCAGATTTCCCCTTCATTATTTACTTGAGGCTTGGACCTGCCCTGAACACAGTCCACAGCTTGATCTTAGCTAGGGGCAAGGTGGGTGAAGTTTTGTAGGCCAGGAGAGACATTCCTGCTTGTAACACATCTGGGAAATCAGGTGCTTTAATCAGAATGGGGAAGGAGAGGTTATATTCCCTGAGGTCTCTACATTTAAGAACAAACATCTGCTTCAAGTATGACCTAAACCTCTGTCAGATACACTTGTGAAGTGTATCTGAATTTGCAGTGTGAGCCCAGCACATCCCTCTGGCAGGCAGGGATGGTCATGGACTGAAAGCAGTTCCTGTTCCCCATAATAAACATCTAACTGGCATATTAGGGACAAGATTAGGAGTTTTAAATGGAATTGATTCAGAAATACTGATGAATAGACTGGCCACTGCAGCAGGTAGCCTAACAAAATTGAAGCAGCCTTTATAGTCATCTCTATTGGCATTAGGAACTAGCCAGTGGCAGATTTCAAAGTACTGACAAAGTAAGGAAGTATGAAAAGGCCGGGGACCAAGACCACAAGCTGATAGTAGAAGCACTTAGAACAGTTCAAGATAATGTGCCTTTAGCTTTCAGTTGTATACAAGCACAGTTATGGGTGCAGGCAACAGCAGCTCTGATCATACGGGAAGGGGGTGAAGGTAATTTTCCAGCTGAAATTCGGAAAATTGTGTGGGACAATGCAATTGATTTTGAAAGAAAGTTTCAATCCTGGTGGACTATGGTGAATTTCACCTATGATCCTGTTTCTAAAGTAGCAACTGCCTTTGTGCTTACCATACGTAATGCCACTGTTTATGTTATCCATCCCATCATTGCTCTAGGATTAAACCATGAAAAAACAATACTCTACCCTTCAGAACATAGAGTGTGGGCACGAAAGATGAATGAAAAGTGGCAGACAGTAAACTTAGAATCCTGCATTACTAGAGAACAGATGGGGTTCATTTGTGAAAGCAATACTATTAATGCTCAGGATGTGTGTTTGGACACAGAACAGAGTATTTGTCACTTTGAAATTCATCCAGCCACTGACCAGAGAACTGTGCTCGTATATACTGGAAATGGGTGTATGCTTGAGAACTGCTTGTGCTGCTGTACAAATTGATAGCAATGATGTTATTCTGTCTAGTAGAAACCATTCTAATTTCTGTATTTGTAATTTTGTTAAGATTATTGGGTGTGATTTTTCGTATTTGGTACCAGTAACATCTCACCAGCTGATTAAAGCCGATTACACACTGTATCACAGACTACCACCTACCCCTATTGGGATGAACCTTACATTAGTGAAACAATTAATTAAGCACCAAGACCGATTGGAAGGCTTGAAAGAAATCCAAGAAAGTGGAAAGAAAACCTTAATTACTGTCCAACACGATACAAAGGAGATAACCAGGGTTCTACAAAGAATGAAACAAAATATGGATTATCACTGGTGGGATGTGATCTTTGGGTGGTCACCAACTGAAAATGGAATCTTTAATAAGTTGTGCCACCCCATTGTAGTTTTACTAATATTAGTTGAGATAAGCTTAAGATTATCTATTATATTGTTAATTTGGAACTGGAGAATACTACAACAAATGGCTGTACTAACCTCTTTATCAAACGTACGTAGTGAAGAATTAAAAGACACTTACTGTCATGAAGGTTTTCATTAAGTAAAAGAATTTACTTATTTCCTAGGAAAGGGGGGAATGAGACAGAGTAGAGATCCATTCTGAGTTAGGTGAATTGTCTAGCAGCGGTGAAAATTCTGTGAGGCCAAAGCTGAAGGAAAAACTCGCATGCCGAGACAGCAAGGAGACAGAGAAAGAAAAACAGAAAAGACCACGAGGTCAATTTGCCACCGACCTAGGAATTCCTTTGATAAAAAGAACTGGCGATAAATGTCACGCAGAATGAATATGTATGAACCTATTGTGAAACTGTATACATATGCATTTGGAACGGGGGATAAAAGGAGACCTGAGATCTTCAGGGGTACCCATGCCTTTTGAGGAGAATTTTCTCCATATGCGTCCGGCGCCGTAAATAAACATACCGAGCTTTACAACTTTTATAAAGTTGTGAGGTTTCTTCTTTTCCCCGCAAAACAATAGGAAGGAAAGCATGGAGTCCCTGTGCTTCAGCAGCAGATGAGAAGAGATCCTCAACATGCCAGGGTCAGCTGGACCCGTCAGGTGGCCCCTGGGAGGCCAAACCAACCAGATCTGTCCTTTGTTCCTTTGGTTTTATGGGGCCCCACACTGTCACAATGGTGTCTTGGATCTATGAGGCCCCACAGTGCCATAATGGTGCCTTGTTTCTATGGGGTCCAGAAGTGTCACAATAGACCCCGTGGTTCAATGGAGTCCCACAGTGTCACAATGGCTCCTAGGTTCCAGAAGGCCCCAGAGTGTCACAATGATCCCACTGATTCCATCAGCCCTTGCAGTGTCACAATGGTCTCTGTTGTTCCTCAGGTCCCACAATGTCATGAGACTCTTCCATGAGCTTGCAATGTCACAATGGACCTTTGGACCCTGGGGGTTTGCAGCGTCACAACGGTCTCTTTGGTTCCACTGTGTCACAATGGACCATTGATGACAGGAGGCCACTCTGTGTCACCCTGGAGCTTTGGTTCCATGCAGGCCTGCAGTGTCACAATGAACCCTTGGTTCAATGGAGTTTCACAATGTCACCATGGCCTCGAGGTTTCGTGAAGCCCTGCAGTGTCACAATGGTCTCCTTTGGTGGCCCAGTGTCACAATGGACCACTGATGACACGAGGCCCTGCAATGTCACAATGGACCTTTGGTTCCATGCAGCCCTGCAGTGTCACAAAGGACGTTTGATTTCAAAAGGCCCCACAGTATCACAATGGTGCTCTTGGTTTATGGGGACCCCCAGGGTCACAATGGTCTCACTGGTTCCATGAGGCCCTGCAGTGTCACAATGCTTTGCTTATTCCATGGGGCCTCATAGTGTCACAATGATCTCCATGATTTCATGAGTCCCCTCAGTGTCACAATGGCCCCTTGGTTCCATGAGGCTGTCAAGTGTCTAAGTGAAGTTAAATGCTGCTAAGAGTTGTTTTTTTGCTAAGTTTTTACGTTTATTATAAGTTATAAGCTAAGTTAAATATTGTTATGTGTTAGTCCTCTTTTAAATTGCTAAGTCATAGGTTATAATTTAAGTTAAATACTGTTTAGCAGCATTTAAATTCACTTAGACCTTGTGACTTAACCTTACCTACAGGCCTGACTGACTCAGCTATCCAAGGCACTCCAACCCCTCAGAGAGCAGCATTTCTGCCACATTTCCCCAGCACAGGCACTCCTGTGTGCACACAGACACAAAGAGTCAGTGCCAGGCACCTGTGAGCAATTCCCCTGAGGAAAGGGAATGCTCACTGTGGATCCTCTGGCATCTCCCCAGGGGGTGAAGGGCTGAGCCTGGAGGAGTGGGGGAATCGGCCCAGGCTCTGTCGTTGTTCGGGATCCCCGAGTGCAGCAAACGGGAGAGTTCTCGGCTGGGAGAGGCCCCACTCAGAGGGAGTCGCTGGCCCAGGAGTGTCACTATAGGACACAAAAGAACACAAGCTCACATCGTTGTTCTCATGGTGAAGAAAAAAGGGGAAGTTTATTTTTTGACTCCAACATTTACAGCTTTCCAAAAGTGACAGTGGATTGGAGGGTGACAGTGACACCTCTCCAATGACACTGGACAAACCAACAGTCCATCAACTGTCTCCTCCTCCATAAAGGAATGCAAAACAATGAGTTATTTATAGAAAGTGTGTGAGAAAGTTCACTACAACAATGTCAACATCAGAAGGCTTAGAAAATCTTAAAAAACCAGGGCAACATCTCACTGTTTTCCTTTAAAAAAGAAAAAAAAGAAAATTAACCATATGATAAAGAAAACATGAACACTGTTCAGTGTCCACTTGCAGAGGAATCATCAGAGTGATCACTCTCATCATCTGCATCCGAATCATCACTCAATGATTCCCCCGCTTGATGCCTTCCAGGTTGGTCACGGTTTCCATCTTGCTCATCAGCTGGATTCTGTCTCTGCAGTTGCAGGTCAGGTTGAACAAACTTTGAAGGTACCCAGCGTACCCCAGTGTGTGTGGATACACAAGCATACCCACGCCCCGAAGCAATAAGGTCATAGGGACCTTCTCACTTTTTGGTGACTAAATTCTGCACCTGTACCTTCACTCAAGGCTGATGTGCCTCCCCCGCAGCCTGCAATGAGAGATGGTGATTACAAATGACAGGGTTATTTGAGTTCTGCGGAGCAGTGAGATGATTGATTGTGCACAAAGCTTTTGCCAACCGACTGTGCGGGGTTTCACCCTGCATTCCCTGTTTTTGTTTTTGAAGAACCTGCTCCAGAGTACCATGAGCACGTTCTACAATAGCTTGACCAGTTGGAGAATGAGGGATACCAAACTTGTGCAAGACACCCCACAACTGCAGCAACTGCCGCACTTTTGCAATGCGTAAGCAGGACCATTGTTGGTTTTCACAGCAGAAGGTATGCCCAGAACAGCAAAGGCCTGACTCCAGTGGGCAAGGACATCACGAGCCTTCTCCCCAGTGTGAGCCGAAGCCCACATCGCAGAGGAGAACGTGTCCACAGTGACATGCACACTAGAGCCGGCCAAACTCGGCAACCTGGGTGACATCGGTCTGCCAAAGCTCCAAGGCCCTAAGGCCTCTGGGATTTACCCCAGCCGGCAAAGGCGGAGCAAGTGCATAGCAGTCATCACATGACTCAACAATGTCACGAGCCTTAGCTGGCATCAGCTGAAACTGCTTCTGCAAGGTATGTGCATTTTGGTGGAAAAACCCATGTGATGCCTTGGCCTGCATAAGTGTATCAGGCTGAGGCGCTACCCACGCTGGGTTAGCCAACTTGTCAGCCCTTGTGTTACCTTCCATTATAAAGCCTGGCAAATTGGTGTGACTCCTCACATGCAGAACATGGAATGGATGAACCCGGGCCTGAATGGCACACCACAAGGTCTTCAGCAAATGAAACAAGGCAGGATTACTGAACTCCTTCAAAACGGAATAACCCAAACTCTGTGTGGTATTGGCCACATAGGCAGAATCCATGACCAAGTTGAAAGGTTCCTGGGAAAATCAACCAATTGGGCTGACCCATCCTCATGAGCTTCCAGAACCTACCACTCTGATTGGTCTCTCCAAGTAACAATGGCGTTTCCTGTTCTCCCTGAACCGTCAGTGAAGACGGCGGGAACTTGCACAGGTTCCTGGCTATTTTTGGGCCGCAAAGAGATTTGTGTGAATTTCACCATATGCAGTAGCGTATGACTGGGCAGATGATAAATGATCTGCCCTGAAAAATTTTCCAGAGCACTCTGCAGGGACACACTGTTTGCAAAGCTCCAGTCAAAATCCTCCCGTTGCACCGGGAGTATGATCTTTGCAGGATCCGCACCCATCAATTGCAAACACCGTTTCTGGCATTTGATTATCCAGTGAGCAATCAGCTCAAAAAATGCAGTTGCCGTCTTCTGCAGCTGATGGGGCAGGAAAACTGATTCCAACACATGCAAGGAATCGGACCGTTGGCCAATGATGCCCGTGGGATGCGAATCTGGAGTGGTGATGAACACAGTGACATCAACAGAGGGATCAATGCGATAAACTTGGCAAGCCGAAACAGCTCGCTGAACCCACCCCAACGCCTTAAGCGCCGCAGGGGGCAGTGTGCGAGGTGACTTTAGATCAGAGTCTCTTTTCAACAGATCATACAGAGGAGACAGCTGTGCATCAGTTAGCCCCAAGTACAGACATGACCAAGAGATGACACCTACCAATTTCGGAGCATCATTCAGTGTCTTCACAGAATGCACAAATTGCACCTCCTGGTGACGGATCGTCCATTCCAGAATTTTGACCCCCAAGTATTTCCAAGGTGGTTGTTGTTGAACCTTTTCTGGAGCCACCTGCAGTCCATGAGCATGCAAAGCATCGAGCAACTGAGGCTGAATCCTCAGCAGCTCATCCTGGGTGGGCATACCCACCCAAACGTTGTCCATATAATGATACAGACGTGCATCAGGAAACTGCTTGCCAACTCCAGACAAGGCAGGAGAATTCTGCATGCCTCGGGCAACATCCTCCATTGATATCTCTGTGCGGGTTCAGCCTCGATAATCGCTGGCACTGAGAAGGCAAACTTCGGTCTGTCATCGGGATGCAAAGGAATCGTAAAGAAACAATCCTCCATATCCACAATGAGGACCGACCAGTCTGGGGGAAGCATGGTAGGTGATGGCATGCCCACCTGCAATGTCCCCATGCTTTCCATCACGGCATTAACCTTTCGGAGGTCTTGCAACAACCTCCACTTCCCAGATTTCTTTTTGATGCAGAAGACAGGAGTGTTCCAGAGACTGGTAGAAGGCTCCGGATGACCCTGTGTGGGAATCCACAAAATTAGAGGATTTTGGTAAAGCTTCAAGATGCAGACCTCATACAGAGCCCAACTATGAGCAGAGCTATGCAGCAGCCATGAGATAGGTCAGTAGAAAAATTATTTAAACTGTAGAAAAGCAAGGGCAAATAGAACAATGGTCTGTGTATTAACACTTGTCTAGAATAGCTCTGTAAGCTACAGAAAGTTTATCTAGCAAGATATTAGGAAGATTAAAGATTAATAATGGAGCTCTGTGCATTGTGTTTTAAGGCTTACAAGCAGGTATTGTATTCCAAATAAGAAAGCATTGTTTTAACCAAAGGTATGTGTGATTATGGTGATTGGCTAGAACTGCTGTTAATGTGCTTTTGCTTTGTGTGATTGGTCAAAAAACTTAGAAAGTAAGTTGTAACATTAAGTTCCTGGTCTGCTGCCTGGAATGTGAGCTGCTGGCATATTCCCATTGTCATAACCATGTAATGAGACTGATGCTGAAAATTAAAGCAGCTCAAGGCACATTCTACAGCAGCCCTGTCTGGTTCGTGGTTTGAACAAAGCCACCCTGCCGGCTTCACCCTGGTCCAACTGCTTCTTCACCAGATTCTGAAGGGCGACCAGGTTATCTTGAGGGAGGGGCCACTCCTTCTCCCAGACAGATTTGTCCACCAGACACCGAATAGGAGGCGTAAGACACTCTGCGCCCTTCACTGCAGTGACCCCCATCAAAAATCCGTCCCGATGTGCACCCCCATGTTGGGAATTTAGCTGCTAGGGACTGGAAAATTACAAAGATGTGGCTGATTCCAAATCCTGCACCTGTGAGATAGTGTGTCCTTGGGCCTAGCTGTAGTAGGATAACAAATAGTAAAAGAGACATGAGAAAAGAGAGATGTAACGCCTAAGGAATGAGGAAGAGTTCATGGTATAGTTTAACCAATAGATTGCTTGGCTTACAGAATATTCATAAGCTTATTATTTGCTGTATAAGTGTTTAATGCTTTCTTTAATAAACTGGACCTGTGATGAACCACCTGGTGAACTGGTCTCCTTCTCACGACACATGGTGACGCCGAACGCCTACCCCTCGTCTCGACTAAAAGAAAAAGGGGGAAAGAACGTCCCACGGTCGAGGAAGTTGGAGCTGGGTCCCGTTGCAGCAGGGACGGTGCTGGAATTTTGAAGCACCCTTGGGGTTCACATCGGTGACTCAAGCCATTTACGTGCTGCCGGAGCCTGGAAAGCTGCAAGAGCACTCACAAAAGAGGTATGAAAACGCAAGCAGCATATAAGTTATTCACCGCGTATCTAGAATGGCGAGGGGTAAAGGGGATAGATTTGTTATTAGCCTACGGATACGCTGAAGAAATTTTCCTTAATCCACATACGGTCTATGAACTCTCAGAATTGAGAAAATTTGAGGATATACTATGGGAAGCAGTGTTAGAAGATGATAAGTCAGCAAAGAAGCCGAGCAAGCCATGGCAGGTGATATACAATACACTTCAACATGTTTCTGAGTGCAAAGCAGCAGCTGCGGCTCAGGGCAGCTGCAGGGCTGTGCCGCTCCGAACTCGGCATGGGCGCAGCGGCGGTAGCGGCAGCAGCCGCGGGGGGAACGACCCGACCAGCGGTGGCTGCAGTGGAGTCAGCCTGCCGGCGAGTAAACAAAGAGCCCAGTGCGGGGGGGTTCGCCCGCTCCGACACACCTGCCGCGGGACTGGAGCACTTTTTCAAGCGGGAGTGCTTCTCCCTCCGCCCTGCAGCGGGCAAAAGCTACAGTTTGAGATCTAACAGCTGTAATGATTTTGACTCTTGTCAACAAAAGAAAGATTCCTAGTACAATTAAGAGACCAGTGATAATAAACAAACGACACCAAGGACCATTGCACCAGCATTTTTCACCTAAGTTAGAAAAACCCTTTTGTTTTTCCTAGCAGAGACTGTGAAAGACAAATCAGCATAGTGAATGCAGGAGTCAAATTTGGGCCGAATTGGCTCAGCACTCGTTATGCTGTCTTAAAATCACCTGTATTAACAGAGACTTTAAACATCAGAATCACAGACTTTAATCGGTGGAACATTAAACTCTGAAATTATATTTTGAAAAACTTAAAAATGTTAAAAATGTGTTAAAGTGGTTGTAGAAGTAAGATGTAATGAGTGTGGTTTTTGGATTTTTTAAGCTTTGTTTAGATGTGATAAATGTAAAAGCAAGCACTGAATTCAAAAGAATTTCTCCACAGGTATACCTTGAAAAAAAACTTTTTATGTTTAAGTGCATTTAAGTATAAAAATGCTGCAGCAAATACGTGAATAAACTTGTTTTAGTTTACTATTTTGGAATCAGGCCTGTAAGTAAGTTATAGTCAATGCTATATTCTCTTTCTATAGTAAGTTTTATTTGTTACTAAGTAGTTTAAGATAAATTATCTATTAAGTGCCGTTAAATGTTAAATATTGTTAAGGTTTAGTTTTGTCAAGTTTAAATGTTTTAAGTATTTTAATTCTAGGTACTATTAAGTTTAAGTGACGTTTGATAGATTTATGCTTTTATGATAGACGTTTATTTTATGATTGTGTGCAAAGTGTTCTTGTGTGAACATCAGAGAAACTTTAGTTAAAAGAGACAGTCAGAAGCATTTGTGAGTAAAGCTGTTCCTGTTTGAAGTATATCTGCTGTTTGAGAATAGAAAGCAAACTTACGAGACAATCAATGCAGGTGAAACCTCCGCACATGTTACTCCTTTAGCTTATTTTTGTAGGTTGTATTAGCACACCTGAGTTTTGTTTGAGCCTTGTAGCACATAGAATCCTTTTTGTATCTGTTCTATAGCATATCTTATAAATAGTGATAGCCTTTTCTGTTTCTTTCCCTGGCTTAGATCCCTTGTAAGGGAGAAACCTTGCTAGCTGAGAATATTGTTTAGTTGTTAGAATTGACTATTTTTGTGTTGCAAAGAGTGTGACACAGTTAGCCCATAGAATTTTGCTTTCCTAAAAAAATAAAAACAGGGGAGATGTTGGGAATTTAGCTGCTAGAGATTGGAAAATTACAAAGCTGTGGCTAATTCCAAGTCCTGCACCTGTGAGATAGCGTGTCCTTGGGCCTAGCTGTAGTAGGTAACAAATAGTAAAAGAGACATGAGAAAAGAGAGATGTAACGCCTAAGGAATGAGGAAGAATTCATGGTATAGTTTAACCAATAGATTGCTTGGCTTACAGAATATTCATAAGCTTATTATTTGCTGTATAAGTGTTTAATGCTTTCTTCAATAAACTGGACCAGTGATGAACCACCTGGTGTCCTGGTCCCCTTCCTACAACACCCCCAGACAGAAGAAGATCCCTCCCCCAGAGGTTGGGAGGAGTTTAAGTAACGTGAGGCCTAACCCAGGCTGTCTGTCCCTCTGGGTTCGCCACCAGCATGGGCCACAGGCTCACGTAGCATTGCGCTGTCCCACCTAGACCCGCGACAGACGTCCTCACCGGATCCAGGGGCCACTCTGGGGGCCAGGCTGAAAGGGAGAGAACCATGACGTCAGCACCGCTGTTGAGAAGCCGGCAGAGGTGGATTTCCGATGGCGTCGCACCAAGAACAGACAGGGTACTCAGCATCTCGGGATAGTCCTTGGTCAGGACAGCAGTCCAGCTAACTTGAGGCGGCCCAGTGGATCCAAAGCCACCAGCTACACGCAACCGGTCAGCTCTCCTGCCAACAGAAGACTTAAAAGGCACAAGTTGAGCAAGTCGCGTCCCTTTCGGGATCGTGACGGGAGGGGGTGGGTGTGGAGACCATGGCACAAATCTGCCCTGTGAAATCTGCATCAATGAGCCCCAGGGGCACAATGATGCCCTGAAGGGTGGCACTAGATCTCCCCATCAGGAGACCACTCATGCCCCCAGCCAAGGGATCAAAGGAATCCAGGGGAGCCTTGTGTATTTTACAAGATTCTAAGACAACTGTTGCTGTGGTGCAGACATCCACACCTGCTGATCTGCGGGTGCTGGCTGCAAGCCGGCAAAGAAGACCTCCATCAGCTCCAGGGTCTGGAGGGAAGCTTGTGTCTGGGCACATCCATGCTGTGCGCTCCGCTTCACATTTCCCGAGCACGGTAAAGCCTGGCCATTAACATGAACAGTCGCCTTGCAGATATTGGACATGTGATTCAGCCTACCACACTGACCACATAAGAACATGGGAAATCTGAACTTCTGTGTTTTCTTCCCCTGCTGCTTACCAGCCTGCGCAGTCCCCTGCTGTGGCCGCCCGCCCTGTGGTGCTGCCCATACTGGCTGCACAGCGGCAGCCACGGCAGCCAACTTCCAACCTGAGGGGATGATGTCCGCACATGCCTCCGCCATCTGAGAGACAGTAGGAAAACCAGGCAGAGCCACTATGACCCTCCTACAAGCATCATTCCAATTACACCTCACATGGTTTGCAATCACAATCCTCCTTGCCACAGGATCAGGCACCTGCCTCTCCACAGACGCAGTCAGCATTGCTGCAAATGCCATGAAAGGCTCATCATCCCCCTGGACAATGGTCACAAACGGCTGCCTCAGAGCAGCCATTTCCAGGGTCTGAATAATCGCTGCCATGCCCAAAGTGTGGCACTGGTCAAGCACAAGGGGATTGAAGCCAATGTGCCCCTGAGGATTTTCATATACCCCTGTGCCCAGCAGCATGTCAGTGACATCCACACGCCTGGGGTCCTGCGGCGCCAGCGCAGCATTCTGCACCACCGCTTGGGCCGCCAAACGAGCCCACTTGGTCTCAAAAACATCAAACTGCACAAAGTCAAAAAGCGAATGTGCTACACGACAGAGGTCATGAGGTGTCAGCACATCCATAACGACCCTCCAGAGAGTCTGCATAACCTCAGCAGACTCCAAACCATGCTGAGCAAACACATCATGGACTTCCCTCTCCAGCTTATACAAAAGCGGTTCATGGGTGTTATGAGTAACACCCCTGAGCATAGGGAAAGCCTGGGGACCGTCCGACAAAGCCACAGCACCTGCTGTGTCCCAGTCCTTGAGCCCCACAGGGACAAGAGGAGGTGATTGACTGGGAGCCAACTCAACACCACTTGCCCCTGCACCCCTTGCAGCCAGAGAAGCCCCCTCCACGACCCTGCAGATGCCATGAAGAGGCAGACTCAGACATCTCATCAGACTTGGTTTTGGCTTCTTGCCAGAAACGCTCAGGATTCCTCGGACGCACGGTCACCTGGCATGAGGAAAGTGTCCACAAATTCAGTAAGGAATCGCCACGGCCCCGGGCACCCACCGGTCTCCCGCCGGCCGTGTCGGCATTCACACTAAAGGTAAATACCTCAGCGCCCTGTGGTGCCACAGCCCTGGCAGGGGGCGCCTTGGTGGGCACAGGTGCCAGCACGGCCTGCAAACCCAGTGTGGACTGGGACGATGTGATGGTGGTCACAAGAGTTTTCAGGATGAGAGAGAGAGAAGAATGTTAACTCCATGATCAGAAGGTTTGATTTATTATTTTATTATATATATACTACATTTTAACTGTACTAAAAAGTAATAGAAAGGAAAAGGTTTCTCGGAAGACTAAGCTAAGAATAGAATTGAAAGGAATGAATAACAAGGATCTGTGTCTCGTCAGAGAGCAAGAGCAGCTCTGCCATGAGTGGTCAGTAAATCCAAACATCCACAGGAGACTAATCACGGATCCACCTGTTGCATTGCACAGCAGCAGATAACCATTGTTTACAATTTGGTGCTGAAACTTCTCAGCTTCAGCAGGAAAAATCCTAATGAAAGGAGTTTAATGAAAAGATGCCTGCAAGAGGACGAGACCGGCGCGGGGCCCTGTCCCCAACATGGAGGAGGGGAGGAGTGCTGAGAGAGGTGCAGCCCGTGGAGCTGCATCACTGCAGAGCGGCACAAGGGAGCCTGGCACAGCCAAGTCCACCCCGGGGGAACCATCGCCATGCCCCGTGTTGGACCCATCCCCCACCACATCCTCCCAGGGTGGGGAGAGAGCTCCACATTGCACAGAAACTCAAACTTCCCCTCGTCCATGTCCGAGACAGAAGGGCTCCACTGGGAACTCCGAGGGGTACAAGAACCAGACCCCCGCCAAAGATCCTCACACTTTTTCCACTGCACCAGCAGCGATCCCACGTCTACGGTGCAATTATCAAAGAGGGCCTCCATGAGGTGTACCCCCACAAGAGACCACTCCTCCTTGGAGAATGGCTTTGCAGAGTTTGAAAAGAGGCCTTGCTCTCGGGCCCACAGAAACAATCGCTCAAAATCATACCAGGAAATAGAAACCTGTTTCCACTCCAAGACCCCCCCTCCAGAGATCCAAAATGAGGGAATCCTCCTTGAAACCCACAGCGGTTGCCATTACCCCAAGAACAGCAGGCAAAGCACCAAAGAGGGGTGACAATAAAACCTCACTGGCAATCCAGACTCTGACTCAGCCTAGGCTGCAGTACACTTTGGCAGTCACCTGATGTCACTAGAGGACAGGAAGGAACAGGAGCACACATGGCTGTTCTCAAGGTGAAGGAAAAAAGTGAAGTTTATATTCTGACTCCAACATTTATAGTTTTCCAAAAGGGACAGCGGATTGGAGGGTGAACAGTGCCACCTCTCCAATGACACTGATTAAACCAACAGCCCTTCAACTCTCTCCTCCTCCATAAAGGAATGCGAAACAATGAGTTACTTGCAGAAAGTGTGTGAGAAAGTTCACTACAAGAATGTCAACATCAGAAGGCTTAGAAAATCTTAAAAAACCAAGATGACACAAGTTGGGCTAAACTTGACCTCTGGTGACTGCTTCTCTGGTGACTGCCCCTGCACCACTGGGGCTCACTTGTTTCCTTCCTATGGAGACCATTGTGACACTGCGGAGCATTGTGGAACCAATGGGCCATGGTGACACTTAGGGACTTGTGGAACCAAGAGGAACATTGTGACCCCGCAGGGTACCATGGATCCCAGGGGCCACTGTGACACTCTGGGGCCTCGTGGAACCAAGAACATCTTTCTGTTCTCTTTGAACCAAGAACATGAGGCCCAGTTGGGCCTCACAGTCCCAAGGGGCCAGTGTGAAGCAGAAGGGCTTTGTGGAACCAAGAGCCTATTGCTGCATTTCAAGGCCTTGTGGAGCCAAAGGGCCATTGGGATCCTGCAGGGCACTGTGGATCCATGGAGAACATTGTGGCATTGCAAGGCCCTATGGAATCAGGGAGACAATTGTGACCCTGCAGGGTCTCATGGAAGGAAGGGGCCCTTGTGACACTAAAGGAACTTGTGGAACCAAGGGAATCATTGTTGCACTACTCGGCCCCAACGGAACCAAGGGGCCATTGGACACAGCGGGACTTCATGGAACCCATAGACCATTATGGCACTGTGGGGCCTTGTGGAACCATGGAGACCATTAAGATCCTTAAGGACTTGTGTAATCAAGTGACCGTTATGACACCTGAGGGCCTCATGGAAGCAAGGAGCCATTGTGACACTGCAGGGCCCTGTGGAACCAAGGGAACATGAAATAGGTCTGGCTGCCTTGGCTTCCCAGGGGTCACCTGACAGGTCTGGCTGACTTTGGAATGCTGAAGGCCATTCTCATCTGCCCCTGAAACGTTTGGGCCCTGAGCTTTTCTTTTTATGGAAAAGAACTGTCCATTTTTTCCAGGAATCCATGGCCAATATTACGATTCCACCTCCAAATTTCTGTGTATGCAAGGACTGCTGCGAGACAAAAGCTGCCAGGACAGACAAGTCTGGCTGGTCTTTGACTCCTGAGTGGCAGCACTCATCTATTTTCAAAACACTGGGAAGGGCTCTGTGCTATTCTTTGTATGGAAAAAAATTCCCTCTTCCAAGCACAAATGTTCTAAATTAGGACTCCGCATTCGTAATTTCAAATATCCAAGGGTTGCTCCAAACAAACCTGCCAGGACAGACAGGTCAGGCTTACCTTGGCCGCTGATGGCTGCTGTTCATCAGCTCCTTAAACATGGGGGCTCTGTGGTTTCCTTCCTACGGAGACCAATGTGACATTTGAGAGCCTTGTGAAATGAAGGGGCCATTGTGAAACTGCAGAGCCTTGTGGAACCAAGGACAGCATTGTGGCTCTGTTTGGCCGCATGGTCCCAAGGGGCCAGTGCAAAGCAGCGGTGTGGGAGTTAGCCCAGCTGTAACTCAGAGTCAGACAGATTTTACCCTGGAAGAACTGGGTGTGAGTTTCAAGTTCTGGGAATCATTCAATTTACTTAGGGTGAGCTTGAGACTTTTCCCATAAGCCGTTAGTGTTGTTATGCTAAGTTGTCCAAGTTCTACTCCTGTATTGGTTTATTGGTTACTTGTTTCTTCTATTGTTCTAGTTTTCTAGCCCCAAGTATCTATGGTGTGACTTCCTCTTTGTCTCAGGTTTTAGCATACTGCCCCTCATACCGTGCTCGACTTCTCCATGTTTATTATTTTTCACCCTGTAATTAAAGTTCTTTTTGGGAAACTCCATCGAACCCACTCCTTTTCATTTTTGCCACCCTTGCCCTGCTGAAGTCAGGGACTCAGAGAGGTTTGTCGCAGCCACCCTCATTGTGACATTTGGCACCAGAACAGGCACCATGACATTCAGGGCTCCCTGTTTCAGTCACGTCAGCTGGGGTTAGCTGATGGATAGGTCAGTGCTCCCCGGGATTTTGGATTGTGCAGGCCTGGCGGATTCATTGTTGCTTCGAAGGACCTCGGCCCCGGATCGGCAGGAACAAAAACGGTTTCACCTGTATAGGATTGCAGGTGGGTTTGGGGAAATGCAAGACATTTATTCCCATTTTGTCACTGTGTTTTTACAATATGCACCCAAGTCCCATTATTGATTTCGTGTGTTCTGGTGGCTGTTGCCCCTAAGGTGGAGAGGGAGAAAAATGGCAGCCAGATGTCCAAAGTAGAAAGGAGCATATATGGATGCTTTAAGTTAATTCTAACAGATCGTGACAAAATATTTTCAAAGAACAAATTAAAATCAATCATGAGGTGGATCATTAAAAATTTTCCAGATGCCTCTGCTGATGAAATCCATACCACTGAATTTTAGGACTCAGTGGCACTTAAACTGTACAACCTTTCGATCAAAAGGGAGCCCATTGCAGCCCACATGCTCCCCATTTTCCATACCATCCTTGAGACCCTTCACCGGCAAACAATGTCTCAAAAACTCAATCCGTTGGTCACTCCTAACTCAGGACCTCCCCTCAAAAATGCCTTTCTCAGACCTTCCACAATGGTCCAAGATGGCAATGGTCTCGTGGTCTTGGAATATCATGCCCTGGAGACTCAAGATGGAAGGAGCCTGAACGTGGCTTGGGAGCTGGATCATCCTCCCTCCATCTTGGCTCCTCCACTTCCTGCTACCACAACCTTCTCTTCCGTCCTGAACAAACCTCCAGACTCCATCCCCACAACTGTGGGTCATGTCCCTACTGTCAATCATTCCACATTCACACTGGGCAATGCCTCCAGAACTCTACCCTGGAAGTCTGCCATCGTAAATCAAGGCCCTTCCTCCCCAACACCTGACAAAATGGCAGTGCCCTTTGCCTCACCCTCCAGCAATAATATAACCCCATGGTCACAGATACTAAGCCCAACTGTCACACTATTTCTAATCCAAATATTTCTCCTCCAAGTTATTCTTCCTCCCCGGAAGAAAGTTTGGATTCCCCCAGAGCCACCTTTCCCCTCAACCACAGAAGGTCCCTAGGAAAGGATTCGGAAGGAAGAAGTTAAGGAAAGAGACTGGCAAATAGTCTCAAAACCCCTCTTTGCCCCCGTATGTTATGAAAGAAGGGGGCAGAATCCCAGGTAACAGCCATTGGTTTACGGGGAAATCAAAGATCTGTGTAGGGCAACTAACGACCATAGGAAGGACTTACTTTGTTTTAATGGCCTAATGAGGACCATGTTTACAGCACATCATAACTCCCTATAATTTAAAATGTATTTTGACCATGTTGTTGTCTCCTACAGAATACAACCTGTGGGAAGGGGGATGGAAGTGTTTACTAAATCAATTAATAGCAGACTATGCTAATAATGAGGCAAGGGCGAAATTGACAATCAACCACCTACTTGGAGAAGGACAGCAAAGCCGACCAGATGATCAAGCAGCAGGTGTCCCCAGAGAAGTATTGAATGATATCAAAGAGATGGCTTTGAAAGCTTTAATCCAGGTATCACATTGTAGTACCCCCAATTTGGACTACCTTGGGTGCCTGCAGCTAAAGCTTTAGGACAATCAGACCATCTTGGGTGCCTGTTAAGTCAGCAAACCAATGCTACTCCCTCACACTGAGTGGCCTGCTCTCAGACATAGAGACCATCAAACATGCCACCTTGCAGAACAGTGATAGAATTTTTATTCTGGGCACATGGGCATGGCTGTGTAGACTCTGAGGGCATGTGTTGCATGAAGCTCTCCAGCCACAGCGAGTCAATCCACAAGAGCATTCAAGTACTGAATGAAGAGTTCAAGAAGCTTCAAGTGGAAAACAAAGACTGGGTCAATGAACTCTTCCAATCCAAGGGACTAAAGTGTTGGATGATGTCTATCTAAAACAGGACATTTAATTTTCTTAGATGTTGTTGTATTGGTAATTGTCTCAGGTTGGTTTGGATGCTTTCAGAAAGCCTTACAAAATTCTTTCAGTTTTGTCTTTGTTGTAAAACAGAAAGAGGGAAGATACCCAACACAGTCTCCTCATGGACTCCTTGGAGGAGAGAACTGCAGGTCAGGATGGCACAAAAACCTCTCAGAGACTCAGTGTGGGCAAGGAAATCCTTAAAATTACCTAAAAGTATTCTTAAATCCATAAAATACCTTAAAAACCTTGAGTATCTAAAGCCATTAATGAGCCCCACTGAGTGTCAGTGCAAATCTCTCCTGGGACTCGTTAAAGCAGAGAATTGGGGCCATGATTGCACAAACATCTCCCAGAGTCAGTATCAAAAGGGAAACACCAAGTACCTTAAAATACCTGAAGTAAGCTGAAGTACTAATGAGCCCCACTGAGTGTTGTTACTGAGAAAGCCTCTCCAGGGACTAATTAAAGCAGATAATTGGAGGCCATGATTGCACAAACCTCTCAGAGACTCCAAGGCAAAAGCCAAACCCAAAGTCCTTTAAAAAACATGCAGTCACTACAGGGAGCATTAAGGATTCCCCAGGGCCATTGCTGAGCAAGGTTCCCCAGGGACTCCTTCCAGCAGATCCTTGAGGCCACTGGGATTTGGGCTGGGGGGATGATGAGGGCAGGACAAGGTGCTGACAGTACCCAGCCTGGCTGGGGCTGTGCCAGGAGGCCCCAGTGCCTCAGGACAAGGTGTCTCCTCACAGCCCTTGGTGGCACAGACACTGCTGTTCCCCAGGGCACCAAGACTTGCCTTTTCTTTGTCCCCACCTGTCATCACTGCCTCCAGTTCTCTGCTCTGCCTGGGGCCTGGGGACACTTTCTCAGTCGTGTTTCTCAGTGGGACCCATTAAAAGTCCAAGAAAGTTTGGAGTTGAATTCTGACTTGGAGTTCTGGAGAGGTTTCTTCAGCTCCCTCTCTGGGAATGATGTTCAGGGCCTGAGCAAAAAAGCCCCAGAGGCTCATTAATGTTCTTGTGCTGTGTCTGTGCTTCTGAGCTGGGCTGGGCTCCTGGCACAGAGGCAGCTCCTGGTAACCAAGAACAGCTTCAAAAGCACATTTCTCTCGATGAGCAGCTTTTCTCCAGCCCAGCAGAGCTGGGGCACTGCCTGCAACCACCCCAGGTACAGCACAGAGGCACAGAGAGCTTCAATCAGTCAGGGCTTGGAAGGTGCTGAGTAGTGCGTGGGGCAGAATCACTGCCAGCCCTTGGCACAGGAACCTCTGGCTGCAGGACAATGCAACTGCAGCTCCTGGAGCCATCTCCTAAAGCTAGAACATCCCAATGCCTACAGACTCTGTGAGTACATTCTCCGATTGTCTCTTGTGCAGAGCAACCAGGGGTGCCCAGGTCCTGCAGCCCAGGGTGCTGTGCTGGGGCAGGGACTCTGCTGCCTGCCAGGGACAGCTCTCAGCCAGCCCTGGCAGCTGCTCCCAGCACGGGGAGGACAAGATCTGGGTGGCAGGAGACAGCTGGTCAGGCTTGGAAGTGTTCTCCTTGTGTGGGGTGGATGCTGCATTGTTCAGGACTGCTCCCAGCACGGCATTAAACGGCAGAACATTTGCAAATATAATATACAGGGAGCACAGCAAGGCAGGGGCTGCATAAAAGAGAAAATCATGCTTTTTATTCTACTACTCTGGGTTACCTGGATGGGAACTTGTACACAGATATTAATCTCTCAGTTCACATTTAGAAAAAAAAAAAGGTATCTCAGATGTGAATAAACCAGACGCTGATGAAAATCAGCACAGGGCCCCTCACAGGCAGCATCTTTGTCACTTTTCCAGTCTCCTCAGGGTTGCTCTGGCGTTGCCATCAGAACCTGCAGAGCCAGAGCTGCCCCTGGGCAGTGCAAGAGCTGGGAGGGGTCTGCAGGGCAGAGCTGAGCCCCCAAGGCTGGGCTGGGCTCTGGCAGCACTGACAGGGCCCAGCCCTAGGCACAGGGAAGCAGCTGCTGGCAGGGACAGCTCCAGGCAGCAGAGCCCTGGGCAGGCAGTAGGGGGAAAGTGCCTCCAGGCTGTGCTGCGATATTTAAAGTCCTCTCCAAACCCAAGTATTCCAAGAGTACTTTTTTTACAGATCCCCATGCCAAGACAGCACAAATGTCCAACAGCAGCTCCATCAGGCACTTCCTCCTGCTGGTATTGGCAGGCACGTGGCAGCTGCAGCTCCTGCACTTCTGCCTCTTGCTGGGCATCTCCCTGGCTGCTCTCCTGGGCAACGGCCTCATCATCAGCGCCGTAGTCTGTGGCCACCACCTGCACATGCCCATGTTCTTCTTCCTGCTCAACCTGGCCCTCAGTGACCTGGGGTCCATCTGCACCACTGTCCCCAAAGCCATGCACAATTCCCTCTGGAACACCAGGAACATCTCCTACTCAGGATGTGCTGCTCAGGTCTTCCTGATTTTCTTCTTCATCTCAGCAGAGCTTTGCCTCCTGACCATCATGTGCTATGACCACTACGTGTCCATCTGCAAACCCCTGCACTACGGGACCCTCCTGGGCAGCAGAGCTTGTGCCCACACGGCAGCAGCTGCCTGGGCCAGTGCCTTTCTCAATGCTCTGCTGCACACAGCCAATACATTTTCCCTGCCCCTGTGCCATGGCAATGCCCTGGGCCAGTTCTTCTGTGAAACCCCACAGATCCTCAAGCTGTCTTGCTCACAGTCCAACCTCAGGGAACTTGGGCTAATTGCTGTTAGTGTGTGTTTAGCATTTGGCTGTTTTGTGTTCATGGTTTTCTCTTATGTGCTGATCTTCAGGGCTGTGCTGAGGATCCCTACTGAGCAGGGACCGCACAAAGCCTTTTCCACCTGCCTCCCTCACCTGGCTGTGGTCACCCTGTTCATCAGCACTTCATTTTTTACATACCTGAAGCCCCCCTCCATGTCCTCTCCATCCCTGGATCTGGCCCTGTCAGTTCTGTACTCGGTGGTGCCTCCAGGCCTGAACCCCCTCATCTACAGCCTGACGAACCAGGAGCTCAAGGCTGCAGTGTGGAGACTGGTGACTGGATGGTGTCACAAACATTAAACTTCTGGCCAATTTGTGCAACTCACTTGTAATAAAAGCCATCTTTGGTACTCCTTTTTGGTTTCATTTTGGAGGTTCTTTACTGTTGGGTTTTTTTTTTTTTTTTCGTATTTAAACAGAGAAATGTCACTTTTTCTGCTATTTCTCATTTTATTTCTCTCCACCTTCCCTGTGGTCACAGACTGTGCCAATGAGGAGCTATTCCCTTGGTGGGTTTTTAAGGAACTAAAGGAACTCCCAGCCAAGTTTTCTGCAGAGATGCCGTTTAGTTGCCTTCTGTGGACCTGCAGCAGCAATGTCTGTGTGCAGAGCTGGGGGCAGATCAGTGCTGGGACAGCAGCTGTGCCCAGCAGCAGCAGCTGCACTTGGTGTTCTCAGTTCTGCTGCTGTGGCCCTGCCCCGCTGCCCTGGTGGCCCTGGTGTTGCTGCAAGGCCTGAGTGCCCTCGGGGCTGGACACAGCCCAGAGGGTGACAGTGCTGGGGCTGCAGCAGGGACAGGCCATGGGTACTGCTGGGGCAGTGCTGATGCCTCAGTCCAGGCCCTGGGGGCTCCAGGCTGCTTGTCCAGGCTCTCTCAAGAACACACCCAGGCAAGAAGGGGTTAAGTTCCTCAGCCTTTCCCTCATATTTGGTAACCACATCTCCACTAATAATGAATGGAGATTGTCCTTGTACCTTGTTTTGCCATTAATGTACTTATAGAAACATTTTTATTATTCTTCACAGATGTGATCTGGTTAAGTCTTAAGCTTTCACCTGTCTAATTTTCATTTTGCATGAGCTAACAACATCCTTAAACTTATCCTGAGATACCTACCTCTCTGTCCGAAGGAGATGCATGCTCTGTTTTGTCCCAAGTTCCTGCAAAAGGCCCATCACATACAGAATATCACCTGTTGGCTAAAGCACGCCTCAGAGGAGGAAAATACAAGAGTCTATAAATTAAAAGAGGGAAAGCAAGCTAGTAAAGTAAAAGAAGAAGAGGCTGGGAAGGCTAACAAAAACTGGGACCCCCTTGACCACTTACTTCACCCTACCCTTGCAGTACCTCAAATCCTTCCTCCAATTCCTCTTGCTGTGAACCCAATTCCTCCTCCTCTCCCAGCTGTCATTCCTTCACCACCTCCTAATCCAGTTATACCTCCAACACCTTCCCCTCTACCCTCTCCTTACTCTCTTTACCCTTCACTACTGTTCCCTTAGCTCTGCCATCTCATGCACCCCTAATTCAACAGCAAGTTCCCACTCTGCCTCTCCCAGCACAAACGAGAAGCCAAAAAACATCTCAGAATCTCATGCCCAAGAGTGAAGTTAACCAGTCAGCCTCCACAGCTGATGTTGTAACACCCGGTCCAAAGTGGGTAAAGTGGAAAAATTTTCCCCTCAGAGAAGTTCCCATGTGCAGGGTGGCCAGTGAGATTGGATTTGTAAACCCTCCCTTGACTGTGTCCGAATTTGGAAATTTAAGAAAGAATTGGGAAATTTAGTGGAAGACCCAGTAGGAATAGCAAATCAAATTGATTGATTTTTAGCCCCTAATATTTAGACATGAGGAGAATTGTACATCTTAAACATCCTATTTTCCCCAGAAGAGACTCGAATAATAAGAACTACAGGAATGAAAATTTGTGAGCGAGAAAACCAACCCGGGCCCAAGGTAACAAAAAATGCCTTTAGTGGAGCCTGACTGGGACCCTAATCAAGAAGAGGGGAGAAGGAATATGAGAAATCACAGGTCCCTGATGACCAGAGGGATAAAAGCATCAGTCCCTAGAGGGAGTAATACCAGGTTAGTGTTGGATGGCACCCAGGAAAAAGATGGGACCCCAGCAACATGGCTTAATAGGGTAAAGCAAAACTTCCAGATTTACTCTAATGTTGACCTAGATAGCCCCAAAGGCCAGATCCTTCTCAACATACAATTTGTATCTAAATCCTGGCCAGATATCAGATGAAATTTAGAAAGAATAGAGGACTGGCAGGAAAAAAGTATTAATGAAACTGCTGTGAGAAGCCATAAGAGTATATATAAGAAGAGAAGAAGAAAAGACAAAAAATAAAAATTAAAATTATGGCAGCCATAACCAGAGAAAGTGTGGGAGCCAACAAGGACAGGCCAGTAGAACCACTTAGAAGAGACAAAGGTTTTATTGGACCAAAAGGCGCTAGGGCTCTACTCAGTGACAAATATTGTTATTACTGTGGAGAGAAAGGACACCTAAAGAGAAATTGTAAGAAACTTCACTTAGATGAAGCCATAGCCTGGGAGCAAGAAACTCTAGAGAACATCTTAAGAAGAGACGAGAAATATGCGGAATAGGGGTGTCAAGGGTTGTATGCCCTGGGGAATTTAATGAATCATCTAGAAGAGCCCTTTGTAAATTTTGAGATTGGTCTCCAGAATGATGAATTTGAAGTTTTAGTTGATACCGGAGCAGACAAGTCATGTGTGACTAAAATACCAACAGGAATCACAGTCGGTAAAAAGGTCTGCAAAGTACGAGGGGCCAAAGGAGAAGCATTGGAGGCCCAGATTATAGAAGATGTAGAAATTAGAGGAAATTCAAGAGAGCTAAGTTCATTTACATCCCCAAGTTATGTTGTGATTTATTAGGATATGATTTACAAATCAAATTGAGAACTGGAGTAATGCCAAAAGAAGGAAAAATGGTAGTACAAATAATGGTCTTAACTAAGGGAGACATAGATGAAATCAATCCCAACACATGGATGGGGGAGGGAAAAATTGGTTGTTTGAATATGCCACGAATAAAAGCAGAGATAGAGAAAGACATCTCCCCCATTCGGGCAAGGCAGTATACAATTTCCCCAGAGGGAAAGAAAGGACCAGCCCCAGTAACTGAACAGCTATTAAAGGAAGGATTTTAGCACCATGCATGTCTCCACATAATACTCCCATACTAGCGTTGAGAAAAGCTGATGGAAGGTATTGATTAGCACAAGATTTAAGAGAAGTTAATAAAAGAATGGTTGCGAGGCACCCGGTAGTACAAAACCTGTAAACCCTTTTAAGCCAAGTACCTGAGGAGCATGCATGGTTCTCTGTCATGGATTTAAAGGATGACTTCTGGGTGTGTCCCCTGGCTGAAGAGTGCCGGAACTGGTTTGCCTTTGAATGGGAGGACATTGAAAAGAAAAGAAAACAGCAACTAAGGCTGACACATCTTCCCCAGGGGTTTAGAGAATCCCCGAATCTCTTTGCCAAGCTCTAGAAGAACTCCTAGAACAGTTTAAACCCGAGAATGGGGTAAATATTTTACAATACGTTGATGATTTAGTTGCATCAGAGGGAGAACAAGACTAAGTTAGAAGTTCTATCATAGAGTTCCTAAATTTCTTAGGGGAAAAAGGCCTAAAAGTATCACAAAAGAAACTTGCAATTTGTGAAACAAGAAGTAACAGATCTAGGACATATAATCACCCAAGGGTATAAAAGGTGAAGCCCCAAGAGAATTTTGGGAATTCTGTCCATCCCTGCCCCAAAGACCAAAAGAGACGTTAGAAAATTACTAGGTTGGTTTGGGCATTGCAGATTATGGCTTGATCAGTATAATAGGAGTGTTAAATTTCCATATTGCAAATTGAACAAATCAGAGCCTGTAACCTGGACATCAAATGACAAGGAACAGCTTCGGAATCTGAAAATTAAATTGTCCCCTGCCCCTGTACTGAGCCTACCAGACCTTATAAAGAACTTTGACCTATTTGTAAACGTGGAAGAGGGGACAGCTTGTGACACGGGATAGGGGAGGATGCAGGAAGCCGGTCGCATCTCTCTCCAAGTTACCAGATCCAGTAGCCAGAGGGTGGCCAGCCTGTGTGCAAGTGATAGAGGCAACAGCCACCCCAATAGAAGACACACAGAAACTAACCCGAAAGGGGAAGATCCGAGTTCATACCCCACACGATGTAAAAGCTGTTTTAAGTCACAAGGCCCCTCAGGGGCTAACCGACTCCCAAATACTAAAGTATGAAGTCATCCTAATAAGTACCAAGGGCCTTTAATGTGTCACTTCAAAATGTTTAAATCCAGCCCAGTTCCTCACAGGAGAGCTGTTAACAGACCTGGAGCATGATTGTTTAGAAATTATTGAAATGCAGACTAAAGTGAGAGAAGATTTAGAAAAAGGGCCGCACCCATATGGGAGAATTTTATTTACAGATGGATCATCACAAATGGTAGCCAGTAAACGGGTCTCAGGGTATGCAACCATAGATGGGCAGAACATGCAAGTTGAGGAAATGGGAAAGCTACCCTCAAATTGGTCTGCCCAGTGCTGTGAAATCTGTGCCCTTTACTAGAAAAAGACAAAAGAACAATCTATACCGACTCCCAGTACGCATTTGGGATTGCCCATACATTTGGAAAAACATGGGAAGAACAGGGGTACCTTAATTCTAAAGGCAAAAATTTAATACATGAAGAGCTAAGAAAATTAGTAATAGAGTCCCTGAGGAAACCAACAGAGATAGCCAAAGTTCACATAAAAGGACATCAAAAAGGGGACACCCTTAAAATCAAAGGAAATTGATTAGCTGATCAAGTAGTGAAAGAAGTAGCCCTGGAACAAGGCAGTCCAATTAAAATTCTTAAGATAGAAGGAACACCTAGTGGGGAAAGAAAAGAGGAAAGACCCATCTTTGATGAGAAAGAATTAAGAGAGTTAGAAAAGATGAGAGGACAGCAAAAAGAAAATGAAGAATGGTGGACCTCTGATGGATGGCAAATTTTAAATAAAGCTCTAGCCCAAAAGGTGATGATGGAGTTACACAAGTTGACCCATTGGGGAATACAAGGATTATGTGACCCCTTTCCAAGGGATCAAATGTGCATGGGAGTACGTAGCATAAGAAAGGCAGTTACCAAGGGATGTTTAACTTGCCAACAAATTAATCAGAAATTACTGAGAAGAGTACAGTCTGATCTGGGGGAAGAGAGTTGTCCTTGCAGCCATTCCAAAGTGCGCAGGTAGACATCACAGAAATGTCCCCTGTCCAGGGACACAGACACTTATTAGTGACCGTGGATCACCTCACCCATTGGGTAGAGGCGTTCCTGACCAAAAGAGGCACAGCCCAAGCAGCCACAAAAGCAATCCTTGCAAACATCATTCCCCAATATGGGTTGATAAATAATATTGATTCTGACCGAGGTCCACCTTTTGCTGCCAAAGTCTTACAACAAGTTGTTGAAGCCCTGGGAATGAAATGGAGGTTGCACAACCCATTGGCATCCCCAGAGCTCCAGAAGAGTAGAAAGAATGAATAAAACCATCAAAAACACGTTAACTACATTAGTTACAGAAAGCCAAATGAATTGGCTTAAATGTCTATCCTTAGCACTGCTACAAATTAGAACAAGGCCTCGAACAGGTATAAGAGTCTCACCGCATGAAATGATGGTTATACTCCCCTTCTTGATAACCTCATAGAGCATTGGAATTTATCCAGAAGGAGAGACAGCCACCCAAAAATATCTAAAGGCTATAGGAAATATGTTAGAAGATCGTAGGAAAAAGGGCTTTCTCCCTCAAACCTCTCCCTTAGACACTAAGGGACATAACATCAATCCAGGGGACTGGGTGTTAGTTAAATAATGGAACTCTGCACCTTTAACCTCTAAGTTTGAAGGCCCTTTTCAGGTCCTACTCACCACCAATACAGCCATACGAGCCAAGAGAAGGGGTGGACACATATAACCAAAATTAAAGGACCTGCACCACATCCCAATGAAGAGTCAAAACCAACCACATCCCCTACTAAGTCTTCTAATGAATGGATTGTGACCAGTCATGGAGACATCCTAAAGCTAATCCTCCAGAGGAGACCTAAAGACTATTAGAGAGTGGTAATAGTCAAAAACTTGTTAAGAACTGTTTAAATAAACAAAATTTGTTAAGAACTGTTAAAAATTGCAGTTAATGTTATTTATATTTTACTTTTGAGTTTGACAAGTAGATACTTTTCTGTTGCATTTATTATTAGTTAGTGTTTATTAATGAATGTACAGGTTTTAGTTTTTGTTGGAGCCTTTGTTTGTTTCAGCGTATATTGTGATTTTATAGGATTAGGCATAAGAGTAAATAACTCGTTATTTGTTTGGAGTATTTTTTCTATCATTTTGGATTCCGATAATTCTTAAAGTCATCTGACCATTGAGTTCAAGGTTTTTAGGTCATGTTTTTGTGTGAAAAAGTTTAAATACCCCAGTTAACTCCAATCTTAGTGTACAAAGCAATCTCCTATAAAACATCCCTCAGGGCAAAAATAAATTAGTAAAGAAAAGTCAAATGTGTTGACACTGAGAGAATAAAAACTCTGTACTAAAACCAACGAGCTCTTCTGTAGGAGAAAAGCATAACCAGGAGGCAAGGCTGGGTGAGTCTACATTCCGCCTAAAAACAGCCACTCCAATCACTGGGTGCAGCTCAGTAGTTGTAGAGTTTAGGGGAATGCCTCATACCAGATTCCTGGGAATGCTCTTACTGATCTAACTTGTTTAACATCATGCTGGGAAGTCAGAAGAGCCCATGTGCTAAATGTTACTACGTCCTTTACAGAGGAGAAGAAACCGGATCTTTAATGCGAGGACATACAAATTTAAATTTAAACTGTGCCAACCTCTCTCTGTTAGCAACCTGTCTAGGGGAAGGGAAGACTTACTGGATTTCACAAAATATAGCCACTTAGCAGCAAGGACGGCCTGGGGACTGTCCTATAGGAGATGCTTAGCTTTGCTTTGAACATAAGTCCAGTCAAAAAGGCACAGCAGACTTAATAAAAGAGAAAGAAGTGACAACATCAGTAAATGAGAAAGAAGACCTAGAAACATCTCGTGGGAAAAACTTGTTCATAGATTTAGTGGAAAAGATCAGTAAAGAGTTAAATGTTACTAATTGCTGGATCTGTGGAAATACAGAAATGGCCAAAGTCTGGCCTTGGGAAGGGATCAGCTTAAGACCAATAGAAATCTTAAAATGGACACAAACAAAATAAAAGGTACCAACTATTGGACAAAGAGGAAAAGAATGGTAGCAATTAAAGTCTAAAATAATTGGAGAAGAGTAGTGTATATCTAGGAACGGGAAAATGTATAAAATGTATAAATTTATAAAACCCCAGTAGGAGAAATATCCTGTAAGAGATATTTAAAAATAAAATATCCAGTAGCTGGGTAGGTCCCTAGACAAACCCAACAAATACTGGAAGTATTATTTATTATTTATTTATTGGATAAGTAAATATTATTATTTATTAAATAATAATAATATCATTTTATTTATGTTTTATTTTTATTAAATAATAAATATGAATATTATTTTAAAATATTAATTATTAAATAATTAGTAATATTAATTTCTTAAAATACTATTTCTTTATCATAATAATTATATTTTCATATTATATTTTCATATTATATTACATATAAAATATTAACAATCAATATAAAATCTATTACATATGATATAATATTATATTATATATATATAACATATTATATATAATATATACCATACTATACATTATGTATTATATATTATATAGTATAATATTAATATATAATATAATAATATTAATAATCATACTTGAAAATAATAAATTAAACACTGAAAATCCATTGGGAAGAAAGAAACAGGGTGTATCTACCGAGAAGGTTCTACACTCCAGGAGTGTACAGGAAAAGGAATAAATAAAGGAATAAATAAAGAAATACATAAAGGAACAAATAAAGGAATACATAAAGGAATAAGTAAAGGAATAAAAGGAATAAACTCATTCTGGGGAGTGAGGAAATATCCAAATACTGGGAATTTCCAATGACTATCAGTGATGCTTCCTGGAAAGCTCCAGAAAACCTGGTTTGCATATGTGGGAATGTGGCTTACACTGAATTACCTGGGGAGTGGAGCAGCACTTGCACTATCGGAATTATTAAAGCATCATTTTTCTTACTCCCAAAAGAGTCTGGATCGAACCAAGGGGTCCCAGTATATGATGATTTGAACAAATCTAGCTGATGAAAAAGAAACTTAATTGAAATTGGAAGAACACAGACACAGAAAAACACAGTATGGAACATCCAGGAAATAATTTGCACTTATGGACCGGCGACCCGGGCTCAAGATGGGTCCTGGGGACACTGGACCTCAATTTATACGGGGTTAAATCGGATTCTGAGATTACAGGCAGTACTCGAGATGGTATCGAACTGAGCCTCTCTAGCTTTAGACCACATAAATGACCAACTATCCCAGACTAGAACTGCGGTGTATCAAATCAGACTAGCAGTAGATTATTTATTAGCTGATGATGGAAGCATATGTGGAAAATTTAACTCCTCTGAGTGCTGATTAGAAATAGATGACCGCAGTGAAGTCATTAGAAATATCTCAAAGGAAATCTGGAAGTTAGCTTATGTTGGAACACAAGAGTGGACCCCTACATTCGATACCAGCTAGTGGGACAATTTCTGGTCATTAAAAGGAAACTGGTGGGGAAAAAAAAACCTTTTTCATCTTATGTGAAATTGCTGGTTTGATCCTCCTACCTTGCATGCTCCCCTGTATAATCCGAATTGTAGCATCTGCTGTACAAGCAAGTGTAATGATACCAAAAGAGCTTAACAAAAAAGAAGTAAAAGTAATCATGATAATGAATGATCAAGAATGTGAAGATGCCAAGCAAATTTACAATCAATATTAAAAATTGTACTTTCAAGAAGAAGTAATTGCTAAATGATGCAGGCTTGAGCCCAATCGAACAATTAGAGGGGGAAATAGTAGAGAATCAATTGTTAAAGGAGTTGATATAAAGTTCCAATGTTATTTATAGATTGTTTGTTGAATGTTTAATAGTTATGTCAAGTTCCAATGCTGGTTAAAGGATTTATAATTATGTATATCCCCTCACTGTCAGGTGTTCCCCCCACTGCTCCTGTCAGCGTTCAGAAGCACATAATCATAAGAATGATTCTATGCAGGTGCTTTTATTGAAGAACTCTGGGTGTCAGGGGTACAAACCCAAATCTGTCTCCGACATGCATTCAGGATGAACATGTTTTTATATTCAGTCCTCATATAACTTTCATGTTAATTATTAAACTTATATTGTTCTATTTATACATAGATTTCAGCCAAGCATGGGCTCCTCGTGACCCCCCCCCTCAAATATCTAACATAGTTTCTCATGATTCTTTGTATGATTGTACAATAATTGTATTTAATTACTAAACAATCATCACATCTAACAATTACATCATTTATCATATACTGCTTACGCAGGTGCAATTTCACATGATCTGGCAAACACAAATTCTAACATTTTCAGAGTCTATTTTAAACATTTTCCAGGGCCCCACTAAGTCTAGCTTCTTTCTAATTCCCAAAATTTTATGATTTTAAAACCTTTTACTGTCAGTCCCACTCATCTAAGATGGCAAACCACCTGACACCATAAAGAAGAGGATTATGTCATAATAACCAAATACAAAAATGCCATAAGACCTAACAGAAAAGAATGACCTAACAAAAACCCCTAGAACAACAAGCCACCATGCAAATGAAGAATTAAAATAACACCTCTAACCAAAGAAAACATAACCATGGTCAGAGCTTTTTGCCTTCGTCATCCTAACCAGAGCAGGCCAAGAGCAGTACAGGGACCATGCACCTGAAACCAACAGTGCCTACCCAGAGACTCTTGAAAGGAGAGAAAACCCAGCCAAGCCAGGCCTTGCTCAGCACTGCAGTTCCCTGCCCAGAGCCTTGGGCTCCCTGCAATCCTGCCCTCAAGGATCTGCTCTCACCAGATCCTGGGCAGCCTTTGGCACTCCCTGCCCTCACTGGGGCCCAGCCATGCTCCAAGGCACTTGGAGTTTTGCTGCTGACTCCTTGAGCAGCTTCTCCATCCTTCTCTCCATGCCTGAGGCTCCTGGAGCCAGCCCCAAATCCAGCGTGGGGCTGATTAAAAAACAGAAAGCCCTCAGGAGCTCTTTGTCTCCCTTCCATTGTCTTTGAGTCTCCGGGGCTTGTGCAGGGATTGGAGTCAGTTTGGAGTTCTTTTCAGGAGGGAGATTCCAAAGTGCACATAAGGATTTTTGGTTTTAGTCAAGGAAATATTTTTTTATTTTTATTTCAGAGAAGAGGGGACATAAGCATTCCTCAGGTGATCTTGATGCTGAATGTCTCCTTAGGAGGTCTGGGCAGGGAGAAGAATGAGCCCCTTGCAGGCAGAGCCTGTTTGGACAAGCTGTTTCTCACCTCAAACCTCACCATATCTCACATCACAAAACATGAAAAAAATTTAAGCATTTTTCCTTCTAAATAAAATTTAATTAACAAAATTATATTTCTATTATTCTAATTATGATAGTAATATTCAATATCTTACTACCTAATTTTTATATTTATATTTAAAAATCAATACAATTTTAGCAAAAAAAAAATTATTTCTCATTAGTTCAAAGTAAATACAATACCGTTCATTAATTAATTAAGCTTTATTGGCTATTTATTTCTTCCTCTTTATGGTAACTAATAATATTTGTAGTCCTTTTGGCACCATTTTTATAAACTTTTTCTCTAATAGGGTCAAGGGGCGGCACTTTGGTGTCCCTCGAGACATTTCTGGGGCCCAATTGGGGCAGTTTTGGGTCTGGGGAGGGAATTCAGAGAGAACTTGAGGGTCTGGAGGACACTCTGGGGAGCCGGGTGGGCACTTGGAGGGGCACTCAGGGATTCTGAAGGACAGTTCGGGGCGCGGAGCAGCACTTGGGGGTCCAGGGGGGCTCCTGGAGGTCAGGGAGGGGAATGTGGCGCCCTTCGGGGTCCGGGCGGGTCATTGGGGGACTCCAACGGGGCGCTCAGGGGAGCAAGGGGTGATGGGAATTGTAAGCGCGGGTATCGAAGGGTTAAACGGGGTCGCGGAGCATCACGGGAGTTCTAGGCGCAGATGCAATGGCTCTCGGTGAGGCGCGGAGCATGATGGGAGCTGTAGTCCCGGAAGTGGTTCAAACACGATGTTCTGGGGTCCGGGAAGGCTCCTGGGGCACTCTTTTGTGTCCAAGCCGTGACTTGACGACCTCGGGGGAACTTAAATGGTTCGGGAGCACTTGCAAGGATCTCTGAATGTTCCAACCGGGCTCCTTAGAGCGCGGGACACGGCAGGATTTTTTGGCGCGGGACTGTTCTGAGGGGCTCTGGGGCCGCGGGAGATGAGAGGAGATGAATTCCCAGAAGTGGCTGTACCGGGCATCTGTGGGGTTGGGAGCACTCAGGGGATCCGGGGACGCTTTTGTCCGGAATGGGCGCTTAGGGGGCACTGAAGGATATTGGAGGGTCTGGCAGACACTTAGGGAACAGATGGGGGCGGATCCCGGGGTTCTGTGGAGCGCGGGACCTGACGGGCTTGTAGTCCCGGCTGCAATGGTGCTATACTTGGCCACGGTGCATGATGGGAGTTGTAGTCAAAAATAAAAGATGGCGTCCATCGAGGTACCGCCCCCAGGCCCGGATTTCTGGCACTGATAGGCTGCTGGAAGTGATGGGCGGGAGCCTCGGCAAATGGTTTGGGGAGGAGGCGGGAACAGCCCATGCACCAGCCTCCACTCCATCCCAGTACAGCCCATCTCAACCCAAGTAGAACCCAGTACAACCCCAGTACCCCTCCAGTCCCTCCCAGTACAGCCCAGTCCCTCCCAATACACCTGAGTTTCTTCCCTGTCCCTTTCAGTTTCCCCCCAATGTCATGCACAGGATGCACCAGTGTCCCCAGCCTTCCCCGCAATGTCCCCAGTGTCCCCAGTATCCCTAAGTATCACTCCCAGTATATCCTGGTACCTGCCAGTATGTCCCAGTGTACCCTCAGTGTCCATCCCAAACCACCCAGATTCCCCCTCAACATTCCTGCAGTCCTCCCCAGTGTCATTCCCAGTATGTCCCAGTCTCTCCCACAGCGTTCACAGGGTTCCCCAGTATGTCCCAGTCCTCCCCAGTATCACTCCCAGTATGTCCCAGTGTCTCCCACAGCGTTCCCAGTGTCCCCAGTATGTCCCAGTCCTCCCCAGTGTTTCCAAGGACAGTTTCATTTCTCACGGTGGCCGTGGCAGCCAAACCCAACAGTGGGGTCAGTGCAGTGCCCATGGCCACAGCCCCTTGCAGGGGCCCAGTGCAGCTTCGGCTGATGATCCACCCTCACAGCTGGCCCAGGGCAGCTCTGCAGTGCCTTTGGTGGCACCTGGGGCTGGCACACACATGAGCAGTGTGTCTGTTTGCACTGGGAAACTCAGCAGTTTCAGATTGCTTAAAAAAACCCCAAAAAGTGAAAACCCCTCTTAGGCTGAGTGCATCCAGCTCTGCAAGCACAGCAGGGCCCAGGGCAGTGAGGACAGACAGGATGGGGCTGGGCAATGTGGAGCAAGGTTGTCCACACTGGGTCAGAGCTCCAGGCACAGCTTCTGTGAGCAGGCCAGAGCTGCTGAGGAGAGACCCTGGGTCAATATCAATCACAGAATGCTGCAATCATCTCTGCTCTAAAGAGAAATTAAATAAAAGACACCCTTTAAAATAGGAATGTGTGTTTTTTTACAAGGTGTTTGAAATCCTTCTCCATAACCGGACTTGGAAAATTTTAATGACCCTCTCAGGGCTTTGCTGTTGTTTACATCAGACTCAGTCCCTGAGAGTGTCTTCAAAAAACTTCTCACAAACTCAAAGTTAAATTTAGACTCCAAAGTTTCTTCAAGTTTTAATGGCTTCCACTGAGGGACACGACTGTAAAGTGTCCCCAGGTTCCAGTTAGAGCAGAACACTGGAGGCAGTGATGACAGCTGGGGACAAACCAGGCAAAGGTGTCTCTGGTGCTGAGCACACCTGGATGTGTTTCAGGAATGCAAAGGGCCAAGGTCTGAGCCCCAGGCCATTGCCAGGCAGATCCTGTCCCTCCCTCCTTGCTCAGGGCTCTTGCCAGGATGGGCACTGGCATGTGGGGATGTGCAATGGCAAGGGCAGGAGCATGGGGCGGCCGCTGCCAGGCTGCTGAGCAGGGACAAGGAGGCAATGAGGCCCCAGCCCTGCAAGGGTCACTTGTCTCCTGCTCCTGCCTCAGGCCCAGGCCCAGCAGCCATGGCCAAAGTGCTGCCCAAGTTGGCCCTGGCAGGGCCAACTGGTAGAATTACATGTCCATGTGAGATTGATGGTTACGCCTCCTAGACCTCAGGCCTGAATAAATGATACCCTCTGAAATAGCAAATGAGTGTTAAGGAGCCTTATTCTGATATTTAAGAGATTTGCTGACAGCGGGGCCTCATAGAAGCAAGGAGTCAGCTGTGACACTGTGCAAACTCAAGGAACAAAGGGTCCATTATGAAACAGCAGAACTCCATCGAACCAAAATCCATTTTGTTACATTGGGGCCACATTGACCCAATGCTCCATGGTGATATTGCAGATCGAAGGAGACCATTCTGACCCTGAAAAACCTCTTGGAACCAGGGGTCCATTGTGACACAGCAAGGCCTGGTGGAACCATGGGTCCATTGTGACACTGCAGAACCTCACGGAACCAAGGTGACCATGTTCTACTGTGGAACCTCATGGAACAAAGGGTCCATGGTGACACTGCAGAACCAAGGAGACTGCTGCTGGCAGTGTGAGAGCTCATGGAACCAGAAGTCCATTGTGACACAGCAAGGCCTCATGGAACCATGGAGGCCATTTTTACGCTTGGAGGACTTGTGAAACCAAAGGGCCATTGTGGTATTTCAGAGCGTTGTGGAGCCAAGGGGACCATAATGATGCCGTGGGGCTCTGTAAAACCAATGGTCTGTTGTGACACGGCAAGGCCTTATGGGATCATGGAGACCATTGTGACACTACAAGGCCTCATGGATCAAAGGGTCCACTTTGACACTCTGGAGTCTTGGCAGGCCAAGGGGCAATTGTCACACTGTGGCGCACTGTGGAACCAAGGAGTCCGCTTTGACACTGCAGGGTCCCATGGAACTAAGGATCCATGGAACATTACAGGACCCCATGGAACCAGAGGTCCACTGTGACATTGAGGGGCCTCATGGAATCCTGAAGGCCATGATGGCACTTGGAGGCCTCATTGAATCACGGGACTGTGCAGGGCCTCATAGAACCAAGGAGACCCGTCTGATACTGTGAGTCCCCATGGAACCAAGGAGCCATTGTGACACTGTGGCACCAAGGAGACCCCTGTGACACTGCAAGGCCTCATGGAAGCAAGGGACCATTGTGACACTCTGGAGCCCCATGGAAACAAGAGGCCAGTGTGACACATCTGGGCCTGATGGAACCAGGGACCCCATATGACACCACTACTGTGACACTGCAGGGCCCCATGGATCCCAGGGAACAGGGAACAGGTCTGGTAGGCTTGGCCTGACTGGTCCCATTGCCCTTGGCATGTCGAGGGTCTCTTCTCATGTGTCCCTGAAACCCTGGGGCTCTGGGATTTCCTTCAAATGGAAAAGAACTGCCATTCTCATTCAAGCATCCATGGCCAAAATGGGATTCCCCCTGCAACCTTCCCAATATGCAAGGATTGCTCCCAGACAAAAGCTGCCATTACCAACAAGTCTGGCTGCCTTTGGCTTCCTGAGAGCTGGGTCTCCCCTGCCTTTAAACACTGGGGCTCAGTGCTTTCCTTCCTATGGAAAAGAAACATCCTTCTCAAGGTGCCCATGGCTGAAATTGGGATTCCACCTCCAAAAGTCCTATATCGAATAATTGCTCCTATACAAAAGCTGCCCTTACAGGCAGGTCTCGTTGGCCTTGGCCTCCTGAGGGCCAGCTCTCACCTGTCTTCCAAACACAGGGGCTCTGTGCTTTCCTTCCTGTGGAAAAGAACTGGCTTTGTCTTCTGGGCAGAAATGGCTGAAATTGGGATTCAACATTCAAAATTCTGAATATCCAAGTGTTGCACCCAGACAAAGCTGCCAGGACAGACAGTGCATCTGTCCAGAGGCCTTTGTCTCTGGTAACTGCAGTTCATCACCCCTAAAACACTGGGGTAACACGGTTTCCTTCCTGTTGAGATCATGTTGACAGTGTGGGGACCCTGTGGAACCAAGGGACCGTTGTGACATTATAGGTATCGTCAATACCAGACACCACTGTGATACTGTGGGACCTTGTGGCACCAAGGCCATCCCTGTGGCTCTGCTGTGCCGCATCGTCCCAAGGGCCCAGTGTGAAGCAGCAGGGCTTTGTGGAACCAAGAGGCCATTGCTGCATTTCAGGGCCTCATGGAACCCAAGGGCCGTTGTGATCCTGCAGGGCACCATGGATCCATGGAGAACATTGTGGAATTGCAAGACTCCATGGAATCATGGAGACCATTGTGACACTGTGGGGCCTCATGGAACCAAAGGGCCACTGTGACCCTGCAGGGCCTCATGGAAGCGTGAGGCCATTGTGACACTGCAGAAGCAAGGAGAACATTGTGACACTGCAGGGCCTCATGGAAACAAGATGACATGGAACATGTCTGGCTGGTTTTGCCTCCCAGGGCCACTGGACAGGTCCAGCTGAACTTGGAATGTTGAGGGCTACCTCTTATCATCTCTGGAAGCACTGTGGCTCTGTGCTTTCCTTCCTATGGAAAAGCACCAACCTTCTTTCCAGGTGCCCATGGCCAAAATTGATACTCTCTCTGAAAAATTCCCTATTGGCAAGGGTTCTCCCACACAAAAGCTGCCAGGACAGAGAGCTCTGGCTGGCCTTGGCCTCTGGTGGTCACCTCTCATCTCAAGGAAGGCCTGAGGAAAGTATTTGAACAGGTTTGACCTCTGGAATATCAATGAGTCTCTCCTACTCTGAAAAAACTCAGATGATCTCCTGATCATGGGTCTCCTTTTTTTTCTCATGGTCTATCATGCATGAAATAATTTTTTTAACTAAAAATTATTATTCTTATCCCTCTACCAGTGTTATCTGACACAAATCACCTCCTCTATATATGGATCCAGGTCTCCTGTACAGGCAAACAAAAGAATGTAGCAGGAATGATTTATCTCTGCTCCCATCTGTCCCATCTCTCTGGGACTTGGGGCTTACAAGCTCAGCTCCCACCCAGAGAACTTGCAGACCCTGGGCTGCTCTTCTTGGCCCCAGCACGCTCAGTCAGGCTGAGATGGAAACTGATGGTTTTTGAGCCAGGCTCTCTGAGCCCAGCCCAGCTCCCTGCAAGCTCTGCCAGCTGCCCTGAGCTCTGGGCAGCACCAAGGGCCTCTCCCCAGCCCAGCCCAGCCGGCTCTGGCCCCACAGCTCTGCTCAGGCCAGGCTGCTCTGGGCACTGCCCCACAGGCTCAGCCCTTGGCAAGGGCACAGCAGCAGCTGCAGTGCCACAGGACTCAGCCCCAGCCATGGGGGAAGGTGCTGGGCCAAGGCAAAGGAGGCTCCCTGGCTGCCCTGCTCCCCTCGGCTGAAGTGCTGAGAGCTCTGCAGCCCCTGCTGACATCCCATCTGCCCAGGGCAGCAAAAGAGCCCCAGCCCTGGGGCCCTCAAGAGCTGCTCCTGCTCCAGGACCAGGGCCACTCCCAAAGCTGGGGCAGACACAAAACTGTGCCCATTTCTGTTCATTCCTGCCCTGATCAGGATAGATCCTCAGCACCTTGGAGGTTTGGTGATGAAATTTACTTTTCCAGAGGCCTCTTCTTTCTTGAGCTCTTCAGTTGAGAAATTCAGTGAAAAAGGCTCATAAACATTTGTTCAAAACACCCAAACAAGACAAGCCCATGGGAATAATTCAAGTCTTGAATTCTTCGGTGATTAATTAGAAAGATTCCAGAAGTGTATTCAAAGTGAATCTATGACATTGAAAACAATGAATAGAGAATAGTTTTGTCCTGTTTAGTTTTATTTTTCCCTTTTTAAATTGCTATCAGCAATCCCCAGTTGATATTGATCCCCAGCCCCTCCTCATGCAGTCTGAACAGATATGAAAATCAAGACCCTTCATGGCTGACAATCAATCACACTTTGTCCCAACCCCCTCCCCACCATTTCCCTCATCCAACCCCTGGCACTCAGAGCAGCTGAGGAATGGAGCCACATCCAGGGGTGTCCCCAGGGTTCAGGATTGGGGCCAGGTCAGTGAAATCTCTTTATTGCTGATCTGGACAAGGCCATCGAGAGTACCCTCAGCCAGTTCCCAGGTGAGCCCAAGCTGGGTGGCAGTGTGGCTGTGCTGGAGGGCAGGAAGCTCTGCAGATAGATCTGGACAGGATGGAGCCATGGGCCCAGGACAATGGGATGAGGTTCACCAAGGCCAAGGGCCACATCCTGCCCTGGCCTCACAACCACCCCAAATCCCTGGCTGTGCCCTGCTCCTGATCCCCACAGCCTGTCCTGTTTCCTTCATCCCTGCATTGCCAGGGACTCTCTGGGAGAAGGGAGCTCTGCTCAGGGGATGGAGGGAGGTGCAGGTGCCACCACTGGAGTGGGAACCAGAACTCACCAGGTTTGTGTCCTTTGGGGGTCAGGAACTCGTGGGACTCAGAGGCACAGGAAGTTTCTCTTCATGGTGAAGAGACTCTGGTTGAACAGGATACAATTCAATAACGACCACGCTTTTCCCTGAGCCATATGCAATGTCCCAGCAGTGTCTGACATGTCCACCATACACAAGTGATTTCCATACTAAAATTAATTTTAGAAATATATGGTTCTGTGATAGATATAAATAGAGTTAAGTTGTTGTATCAGGATCCTCGTCTGGAAGTGGGGATAAAACAGCCTGAACAATTCCTGATTTGCAAAGCTCTCAGTGGTGGATGGAGAAGGGAAGTCAGGCTGCTTTTAGTGTTGAGGAAATGCTGAAACCAGCCTGACTCATTTCATCTCCTCATGCCCAGGCTGATCTCCCCTCTTTCCCCTACCACCCATAGGCTTTTGTCTCCCACCAGGCCCCCTGTGAAGAGCCTGGCTCTGTGTTCTCCATCCCCTCCTGGCTGGCACTGCCAGGCTGGCATGAGGAGCCCCTCAGCCTCCCCTGCTCCAGGCTGGACAAGCCCAGCTCCTTCAGCCTCTGCTCACAGCCCAAGGGCTCCAGCCCCACCTTGGAGGCCCTTCCCAGACCCAGCTCCAGCTGCCAGACATCTTTCCTGCCCTGGCCAACCCAATCCAGGCTACAGTGACCTGGATAATCCACGTCCTTGATGTCCTGGTCACACAGCCCTGTCGCAGACATTTCTCCACAGAAATCCTTTCTTTCAGATTTCTGCGTCTTCAGGAGGCCAGAGGCCTCCGAAGAGAAGGTAAACAATTATTATCAGTTGCTGTGGAATGCAACAGGGACACCTTGATTGGCTCATTTCCTATGTTTATACTTAAGGGCCAATCACCAGTGCAAGCTAGGGGACTTAGTCCTTGGCCACAACTTTGTTAGAGATTCTTTCTATTCTTTTCTTAGCTAGTCTAGCTGCTCTGCAAACCTCTCTCTATATTCTATTTAGTATAGTAATAATGTATTATATATAATATCATAATAAATAAGCCTTCTGATCAAGAAACAAGATTCACAGTCTCTCTCTCACCAGCAGCGCCCACTCAGGCACGGTTACCCCCTTTTGTAAGAGCAAAAATTAATCTAATAAGACCAGAGGAGCAAATTGCTGCACTGGGTAAAAATCCTGTATGTGTAGCATTTGATGGTTGCTTTGAAGTGACCACAGAAGTGGATTCAAGCCAGGAGCTGAAGAACTGAAAATCCTGATTTGGACAGAGTTCACAGCCAAGGCTGACCACAACAGAACCTTCTTCTGAAAAACCTTCAGGAAACATGGTAGACAAGAGCAGCATACCTGCAGAGCTGGCCAGACCAAGCTGGACTTTTGAAAAAGGTACTGTTCACTTTTCTATCCCTGAGGGTTCAACCGCGATAAAATTATGGCTGTTTATATGGGGGAGATACCCTTTGAAGTACGTGGTTCGTTTTACTCCTTCAGAGAAGAAATTCATGGCCCTCTGGAAACATTGGTGCAGGGAAGACGGTTTCCTTTTGTCAGAAACAGATATCTATGAATTCTTTCTATGGGCAAAGCTTTTTGGGTTCTTTACTGATGTCCTGTACGCTTTAGATGTTTTTGTCTGGGAGTGCATGGACTCGATTATCCAGCGCGTCTACAGTCAGGGACGCGTGTTGCCTTCCATCTACCCAGCATTTATAAAGCTTTTCCCAGTCCTGAAGCGCAGAGCAGCTTGTTTTCAATGGATCTCTAATTGTTATAGCCAGGCTCCGTTTCCACCGCCCTTGGCAGAAGACCCCGTGGGTGATGAATTTGGGCTTTTTACCCCCCCCCCGCTTCGCGGCGGGGGGGCTGAAACTTCGCGGCACGAAGAAGTTTTTTTTACTCTTGCTCCGGATCATGCTCAGATGGAGTTTTCTCCTTCCCCCCCTTCTCTCTCTCCGGGGGGATGGGAGTGGCTGCTCAAGCCACAGCCGGCCTCTCAGACTCCGCCTTCAGACATGGGGGCGGCACCGGTCTCTGAGGTTTCCTCCACGGCCCTGCCAGAGCCGTCACTCCAGGAGGTCCTGCCCGCGGTTTCACCGGCCTCCCCGTCCCCGCCAGAGCCTGTGTCGGAGAAGGCAGAAGAGACAGCACTTTCAGCGATTGACCTGTTGCTAAGCAACAGCGACGCTCCACCGCTTCTCCCGGCTCCGCTGCTGCCTGTTTGCGCTGCGACGGAGACTGCGACTGCGCCTCCACAGCGGACCCCAGAGTCAGCGGTAGAAAACCGCGCTGAACCTGCGGGACCCTCAGAGCAGCCCGCGGCATATCCCACGATCAGCACGGTTCCCTCCCCAGTTCCGGCTCCCCCCTCGCTGCTTCCACTGGCCATCCCAGCGGCTCTGCCGTTGTCGGAGGCTCTGCCCTCCGTGTGGGCGTCAGAGACTGCCCTGGAACCTGCTGCTTGTTCTAGCTCGGACCATCCTGGACTGGCTGCTCTAAGCTACACAATGTATTTTTAGACAGTGACTGTGCTCTGTCCAACTGGACAAACCAGATGCAGAAGTGACTAATTCTGTCAGCAGGAAATTCAGCTGGCACAAGGGGGTGGTGGGAACCAGCTCTGCACTGGAGATCTTACAGGAAAGCAGAGATTCTCCTGCAGTGGGGGATCATGGAAAGGCTGGGATACGCCATGGAATACGGCTCCCCAGCATGATTTGTGCAAAGCAGGGGTCCCCCTGGCGGGGGGTCTCTCCTTCCGTGGAGCGGGGGCTGCCCGCCAGCTGACTGTTGCGGCAGTCCAGCTGCCTGTTTTTAAGATCAGCATTCTCGGCGGTTTGGGGGGTGGTTTTTCGGGGATTGTCCCATGGAGGCCGCCGCCTCTCTTGTGCCCTAGTGGCATGTGGGGGCAGGTGCATCCAGAGAGTTCTGCCTCTGATCCCCAGCCCGGAGGGGATGGGGATGATGCCACGGGGCGGATGAGAGACAAACCCGATGCATTGCAGAGGGAGAGGGCACAGTTGGAGGAGACCATAGCTGGTTTGCTGTGGGAAACAAACATTCCCAGACCCGAGATGAAGATTCTCGGGGCAGCTTCTACTTCCTCACTGCTGGCATGCCTCAGTGGTATTGGGGAAAGGAAGCGTGTCACTACCCGTGCTGCCATTGTGCTGGCAGCAGGGTTCAGGCCTGTGGATATGCAGAGCCTTCCTTATGGGTTTGGCCTGGGACGTTGGGCTCAGATGGTTCCTGGGCCAGGGCCCTCATTTGGCCTCCTTGTGATTTTGGGGACTCTGGTTTCTCCTACCGGTCCTGGTCCCCCTTTGTGAGCCAGTTTTGGGGTTCCTGGTCCATCATGGGCCAGGGCCCCCAGGGCCTTTCCTTCTCTGGCACTGCTCTGCTCGGCTGGCTGCTGCTCTTTTGTTTTCGATCAAAAAAAAAAAAAAATTAAAATTAAATAAAAAAGATTGAAAATAGCGGGCAGCAGCTCTGAAGCGCTGAAGCATTGAAGGGCCAGAAAGGACATTCCAAAATTGTTCAAATGGTTTCAAATTTTTTAAATTGTTTAAAATTGTATTAAGACTGTCGGTGGTTTTTGATGGCTATTGATGGAACTCTTTTGCAGAAGTCTGTTTCAGGACCAAAAGGACTCTCAGATATTCCAAGGGAAACAACTTCGGCTCTTGGACTGCTCCTGAAACTCAGCTGCATGGACTTCAATTTTCTTTGCATTGTTTTTGGCATTTTTCTTATATTGTAGGATTGTTTTAGTGAATTGTTAGTATTCTATATTTTATAGGTGAAGAAATTTCCTGTTCATTCCACATCAGCATTTTTCTTTTATTTTATACAATTTAGAAAGGTGAGATGTCGCAGACATTTCTCCACAGAAATCCTTTCTTTCAGATTTCTGCGTCTTCTGGAGGCCAGAGGCTTCAGAAGACAAGGTAAACAATTATTATCAGCTGCTGTGGAATGCAACAGGGACACCTTGATTGGCTCATTTCCTATGTTTATAATTAAAAGCCAATCACAAGTGCAAGCTAGGGGACTGAGTCCTTGGCCACAACTTTGTTATAGATTCTTTTCTATCTATTCTTAGCTAGCCTAGCTGCTCTGCAAACCTCTCTCTATATTCTATTAGTATAGTAATAATGTATTATATATAATATCTTAATAAATCAAGCCTTCTGATCAAGATACAAGATTCACCGTCTCTCTATCACCAGCTGCGACCCACTCAGGCATGGTAATATGCCATCACCCCAACATCTCCAATGTCCCCAAGGTCCCATCACCCCAACATCTCCAAGGGTCCCAACACCCTCCATATTCCCAAGGTCCCAAAGGTCCCCAATGTTCTCCAATGTCCCAAAGCCCCAATGTCCCCAAGGTCCCCATCACCCCAATGTCCCCAAGGTCCCCAATGTCCCCATTGCCCTCAAAGGTCCCCAACGTCTCTGAGGTCCCCGAGGCCCCTTAACCCCAACATCTCCAATGTCCCCAATGTCCTCCATATTCCCAAGGTCCCAAAGGTCCCCAGCTGTCTCCAATGTCCCAAGGTCTCCAATGTCCCCAGTATCCCCAAGGTCCCATCACCCCAACATCCCCAAGGTCCCATCACCCCAACATCTCCAAGGTTCCCAACGTCCCCAAAATCCCAAAGGTCCCCAACATCTCCAATGTCCCCAAGCTCCCCAACATCTCCAATGTCCCAAAGGTCCCCAAAATCTCCATGATTCCCAAGGTCCCCATCACCCCAACATGCCCAATGTCCCCAAGGTCTCTAAGGTCCCCAAAATCTCCAATGTCCCCAGTGTTCCAATGTCCCCATCACCCCAACATCTCCAGTGTGCCCAAGGTCCCCATCATCCCAATGTCCCCAAGGTTCTCCAATGTCCCCATCACCCCAACATCTCCAATGTCCACATCACCCCAACATCTCCAGTGTGCCCAAGGTCCCCATCATCCCAATGTCCCCAAGGTCTCCAGTGTCCCCATCACCCCAATATCTCCAATGTCCCCAATGTCCCCAATGTGCATACATCTCCAATGTCCCCAAGGTTTTCCAATGTCCCCAAGGTCCCAATCACCCCAACATCTGCAACATCTCCAAGGTCTCCAAGGTCTCCTCACTCGTGTCCCCTCTCCCCCAGGCTTGTCCCCCGTGTCCTGCCACCCCGTCCTGGCAGGTGACGTGCTGCTCCTGGTGGTGGCCCAGCTGCCCCGGGTGTTCCTGTGGGGGGCCGGTGGCTTCACGCCGCATGCGGACATCTCACACAGGGACGTCCCACACAGGGACATCCCTCCCAGGGACATCCTGCACAGGGACATCCCACACTGGGACATCCCGCACAGGGACATCCCGCACATGGACATCCCGCACAGGGACATCCCGCACAGGGACATCCCGCACAGGGACATGTGGTTATGGGGGTCCATCAGGATTATGGGGTCATGTGGTTATGGGGGTCCATCAAGATCATGGGAGTAACCAGGGTCATGGTGTTATGGGGTTCCATCAGGGCCATGTGGTTATGGGGGTCCATCAGGGTCATGGGGTTATGGAGGTCCATCAAGGCTATGGGGTTATGGGGGTCCATCAGGGTCATGGGGGTCCATCAGGGTCATGAGGGTCCATCAAGGTCATGGTGGCTCAGCAGGATCATGGGGTTATGGAGTTCCATCAGGGTCATGGGGTTATGGGGATCCATCAAGGTTATGTGGTTATTGGGGTCAATCAGGGTCATGGGGGTCCATCAAGGTCCTCGGGGTCCATCAAGGCCATGTGGTTATGGGGGTCCATCAGGGTGATGTGGTTATGGAGGTCCATCAAGGTTATGGGGTTATGGAGGTCCATCACGGTCATGTGGTTATGGGGTTCTGTCGTAGGAAGGAGACCAGGACACCAGGTGGTTCATCACAGGTCCAGTTTATTGAAGAAAGCATCAAACACTTATCCAGCAAATAATAAGCTTATGAATATTCTGCAATCCAAGCAATCTATTGGTTAAACTATTCCATGAACTCTTCCTCATTCCTTAGGGTTTACATCTCTCTTTTCTCATGTCTCTTTCACTATTTGTTATCCTACTACAGCTAGGCCCAAGGACACGCTATCTCACAGGTGCAGGACTTGGAATTAGCCACAGTTTTGTACTTTTCCAATCTCCAGCCTCCTAAATTTCCCAACACTTCCCCTGTTTTTATTTTTTATGAAAAGCAAAATTCTATGGGCTAACTGTGTCACACTCTTCGCAACACAAAAACAGGCAATTCTAACAACTAAACAGTATTTCAAACAGTGTTCTCAGCTAGCAAGGTTTCTCTCTTACAAGGGATCTAAGCCAGGGAAACAAACCAAAAAGGCTGTCACTATTTATAGGATATGCTATATAACAGATACAAAAAGAATTCTATGTGCTACAAGGCTCAAACCAAACTCAGGTGTGCTAATACAACCTACAAAAATAAGCTAAAGGCGTAACATGTGCGGAGGTTTCACCTGCATTTATTGTCTCGTAAGTTTGCTTTCTATTCTCAAACAGCAGATATGCTTCAAACAGGAACAGCTTTACTCACAAATGCTTCTGATTGTCTCCTTTAACTAAAGTTTCTCTGATGTTCACACAAGAACACTTTGCACACAAGTCATAAAATAAACGTCTATCATAAAAGCATAAATCTATCAAACGTCACTTAAACTTAATAGTACCTAGAATTAAAATACTTAAAACATTTAAACTTGACAAAACTAAACCTTAACAATATTTAACATTTAACGGCACTTAATAGATAATTTATCTTAAACTACTTAGTAACAAATAAAACTTACTATAGAAAGAGAATATAGCATTGACTATAACTTACTTACAGGCCTGATTCCAAAATAGTAAACTAAAACAAGTTTATTCACGTATTTGCTGCAGCATTTTTATACTTAAATGCACTTAAACATAAAAAGTTTTTTTTCAAGGTATACCTGTGGAGAAATTCTTTTGAATTCAGTGCTTGCTTTTACATTTATCACATCTAAACAAAGCTTAAAAAATCCAAAAACCACACTCATTACATCTTACTTCTACAACCACTTTAACACATTTTTAAGTTTTTCAAAATATAATTTCAGAGTTTAATGTTCCACCGATTAAAGTCTGTGATTCTGATGTTTAAAGTCTCTGTTAATACAGGTGATTTTAAGACAGCATAACGAGTGCTGAGCCAATTCGGCCCAAATTTGACTCCCGCATTCACTTCGCTGATTTGTCTTTCACAGTCTCTGCTAGGAAAACCAAAAGGGTTTTTCTAACTTAGGTGAGAAATGCTGGCGCAATGGTCCTTGGTGTCGTTTGTTTGTTATCACTGGTCTCTTAATTGTACTAGGAATCTTTCTTTTGTTGACAATAGTCAGATTCATTACGGCTGTTAGATCTCAAACTGTAGCTTTTGCCCGCTGCAGGGCGGAGGGAGAAGCGCTCCCGTCTGAAAAAGCGCTCCAGTCCCGCGGCGGGTGTGTCGGAGCGGGCGAACCCCCCCATGCTGGACTCTTTGCTTACTCGCCGGCAGGCTGACTCCACTGCAGCCACCGCTGGTCGGGTCGTTCCCCCCGCGGCTGCTGCCGCTACCGTCGCTGCGCCCATGCCGAGTTCGGAGCGGCACAGCCCTGAAGCCGCCCTGAGCCGCAGCTGCTGCTTTGCACTCAGAGACATGCTGAAGTGTATTGTATATCACCCGCCATGCCTTGCTCGGTTTCTTTGCTGACTTATCATCTTCTAACACTGCTTCCCATAGTATATCCCCAAATTTTCTCCATTCCGAGAGTTCATAGACCGTATGTGGGTTAAGGCACCTCAGCTCTCTGATGATCCCAGCACCATGCTGGGCCCTGTTTCAGACTGGAGCAGAGCAGATGTTGACGGGACAGGGGCCCTGCGGGGCTGTCAGGGCCCTACAGCTTGCAAAGTGCACCCTCAGGTGCTCTCTGAGAGATCCAATCCCAACTGGGCACCTCAGGGCACAAGTGGCATTGCCTGTTCATGGGCACACAGCTGATGTCTGCCTGGAAAGAGGCACAGGTGTTAATACCTGTTAGTTCCATAATATAGAAGCAAATCTTTATTTTCTGGGTCTTTTGAGAACTTTTGAGAAATGTAGACATTTTCTCTCCTGGAAAAGGAATTTCCTGGATGTGCTGGATTCTTCTTCTGATGGCAGGAGAAGAAATACTCATCTTCCCCTCTGCCTTTGCCACAAACATTCACTCTAATATTTAATCACCCCTTCCCTTCAGGTGTTTCCAGCTGTCCTGTTGAAATGGCCCTGTCTAAGAACATCTCTTCATTTAGAGCAGCTGCATCTATGTCCTTTCCACCGCTCCCAGATTTTCTCATCCAGATGCTCTCTGGTCATTCAAGTACCTCTCAACTGACTCGTTTCATGCTTTGAACATCAGGGAGTTGTCAAATCTTTCTGAAGTTTAAATAAATATCACAGTAGACAGCATCATAATTGTTATTATATCTATCATAGAATTACCATTTCTTATGTCTTTGTCAATAACTCTTGCTATACAACAATCCGTGGGGAATGGTGGACATGTCAGATGGTGCTGGGACATCCCAGAGATCCGAGGGAAGAGCTGTGATGGTTATTAAACTGTTCAAATGTTCAACTTCTGGTTTTTGGCAAGAAACCTTTCTGTGTCTCTGAGTATCACCAGGCCCTGAGCGCAAAGCACACAAACCTGAAGAGTTGTGGCTCCCAGTGCAGGGGCACTTGGACCTTGGCTCTGTGCAGGAGAGCTCTTCATCTCCTTTCTCTCTTTTTACTCCCTCTGGGTATGGAGGGAGCTCCTGAATTCAGCCTGTGACTTGTGTGTGCAAAGAGCAAATCTGGGCAGAATTGGGGCAGGGAGGGTTTGCACGGGAGGATCTGTTGGGATCTGTGCTGGGCACAGAAGGTGTTTTCCATTGCTCTGAGATGTCTGCTGTGCAAAGTGGATTTAATACCTTGCAGAGGAATGATTTTGGCATTTGATGGAGCTGTGCATTCCCTTGTCTTTGTTGGCTGACAAGAAATGAACATCCCTCTGTGTCTCGGGCAACTCCTTCTCCAAGGAAAGCAGGTGGGAGTTGGAGCCAAGGAGCTGAAAGCTAAAGGTGCAGCCTGGGCTGGAGGGAGCTCAGATTTGCACAAGGCTGCTCTGAGTGCCAGGGCTTGGATGGGGGAAATGGTGGGGTGGGTGTAGGGACAGAGTCTGATTGATTGTCAGCCATGAAGGGTCTTATGTCGCAGAGAACTTTTATGAAAAATCCTTTCTTTAGGATTTTTCCTCCTGAAAAGCTGAGAGACCTCAGGAACCAAATGTAAACAATGATTATCTGCTGCTGTGGAAGGCAACATGCAGATCTGTGATTAGTCTCATGTAGTTGTGTGTAATTAATGGCCAATCACAGCCCTGCTGGCTTGGACACGGAGCTCGAGCCACAAACCTTTGTTATAATTTCTTTCTTTTCTCTTCTTACCTAAGCCTTCTGATGAAATATTTTCTGCTATTATTTTATATAGTTTTAATGAATTATATATCATAATATAATAAATCAAGCCTTCTGAAACATGGAGTCAGATCCTCATCTCTTCCGTCATCCAAGAACCCCTGTGAAAAACGTCACAATCTTGATTTTCTTATCTGTTCCAACTACATGAGAAGGTACTTGGATTCAAAGTCAATTGTAGATTGCTATTAACAGGGGAAAAATAAAACAAACAACTAAATAGGATCTAAAAAATGTTTTCTCACTGTATTTTTAAATAGAATATATTCAGTTGAATGCACTTCTGAAATCTCTCTTTGTTAACCACACAAGATATGGAAACTGAAATAAAATTGTCCCCAGAGGCTTGGCTTGTTAAGGTGTTCTGAATGTTAATGAGCCCTGGGACACTGAATTCCTGCACTGAAGAGCTGAAGGCTGAACAAGCCTCTGGAGCAGTACTTGGAGTCAGTGTCAATTGGAGATTGCACATTTTAATGAATTAACAGGAAAAAAAATCACAAGACCATAAAATATGTTTTGTCACTCATTTTAAAATATATTGCATTCAGTTTGGATATACTACTGAGATCTGTTGAATTAACCACAAATGATTTGAAAACTGAGATCAGATTATTCCCAGAGGCTTGGCTTGTTCAGGTGTTCTGAATGTCAATGAGCCCTGGGACACTGAATTCCTGCACTCAGGAGCTGAAGGCTGAACAAGCCTCTGGAGCAGGAAAATTCAGCAGCAGCCTCCAAGGTGCTGAGGATGTCAGCAGCCTCCACTGAGGCCATCCCTGCCCAGAGACCGTGGGGGAATGGGCAGACAAGGAGAGCGTCCCTGGGGCTGGGGCAGCACAACTCAGAGGCAGCAGCGGCTCCAGCTGGGAAATGGAGTGTGGAATGTGGCTGGGAAAGCCCTGCCTGGGCTGTGCCAAGCAGGACACACAAGCCCTGACTCCCATTCCCCAAAAAAACTCTTTTAAGGAGACATTCTAAAGGAATTACAGTTATGTGCTCTGAGTTGAACTCACTGGAGAAGTACCATCAAGAGGTTCTTAGGAGCTCAAAACTATAAAACAGCCTTTACTGGGAACTTGACAAAATCAGAGAAACTTTGACAAAACGTTTATTATGACATTGTTGTTGGTTTGTTTATTCAAGATTTTTCTAATCTTGAGATTTCTTAATTAGCGTATTGATGAGTGTGTTGGGTTTTATTGTCAATTAATTATTTATGTATTTTTTTTGTTGTGAGAGAGGATTGTGAGAAAGGTAAAGTAGGCTTAATATTTTTAAATGGTAGAAAGAAAATTTTATTAAAAGTAACTAAAAGAAAAAATGTAGCAATAATTAAAATAAGCTCTTTAGAACACTTTTTTTTACAACTTTTTTTTACTGGCAATGTAAAGAAACTAAACCTAAAATTTCTAGTTATTTACTATTTCTAGAATAGTCTTTTTTTAGTTTACTTTGGGAGAGAAGTTTTTCTTGTTAAGGTTATGGAGATTCTTTTACAAGAGGAAAAAATAGCTTTTTATCTGGTTCTTAATTTTGTCATGGATAACAGTGGTCTGGGGGACTTTGTTATTGTGAAGTTATTTTTATTGCCAGAAGGTTTTTTACAGCTTGTTGATGGGCCATGTTGACTTATGGGGTATTGTTTTAAAAATAGTTCTTTACAGGTAAAAGTGTTCATAATTTACTTTTAAAATTATTTTTATCTCTTGGAATACAGATCTTCTCTTGGGAATACTGGATTACTTTTTTTTCCCCTGTTTAAACTTTTTATGTTATTACAGTTATTTTAATAATTCTTTTCTTTTAGCATGGAGGTTTTTCTTTGATATTAATTTGAAATTTTTTATTAGTTTTATGTATTTTAATGAAAAATAGGTTTTTTGGGATTTAATTTCTTCTTTACTGATTTTTATGGTTTTATGTTTGTTTTTTACATGCTTGCATTTTGTTTTTCTTTTACTCGAGGGAGGACTGAAGTATTGAAAGGATTAACACCTGACCTGCCAGTAGCTTGTGGTTGAAGTTGTGGTTGGGTTAGGATTGGTTTTATGGTTCATTTTTGTGGGGTTTTTTGTTTAACTTTAGTTCTAGGGTTGAATTTGTGTGTGTTGTAGGTTGTAAGAGTTTTTTGTTTTAATTGTCTTGGGGGGAGGGGACTTGATGGTAAGATTTTAATAGCTGTGACTGGCTTTGTTCTGGTTAGGGGTTTGTAGCCTCTCTTGTTTTCCTGTTTGGTAGTTGTTGACGTTTGGTTTAATTAGAACGAGGCCGATTGGGGGGGGCAGGGGGCAGCCTGGGGAGGTGGGAAGGGGCTCAGCCCGTGGCAGAGTTGCTTGGTTTGGTTTGGTTTGGTTTGGTTTGTTTGGTTTGGTTTGGTTTGGTTTGGTTTGGTTTGGTTTGGTTTGGTTTGGTTTGGTTTGGTTTGGTTTGGTTTGGTTTGGTTTGGTTTGGTTTGGTTTGGTTTGGTTTGGTTTGGCTTGGTTGGGTTGGTTTGGGTTGGTTTGGTTTCGGTTGGTTTCGGTTGGTTTGGTTGAGATGGGGGCTGGGGCCAGAGCCTGCTGCTTCTTTGTTGACTGGGAAAAAAAGAGGATGTTCCTGGGTTTTTTCATCTTTAACATTTGTGTTTCACAGAGGCGTGTTCAGTATCTTAGTGGTTTAACAGATTTTCAGTTACACAAAAATTTTGTATTACTTTTTAAAATTCTTCTCATGTCAAACTACAACAGACATTCAACCAACAGAAAATTCTTCTCAAATCATTGACTTGGCCCATTCAACTTCACAAACTCTATGCCTGTTCAATTAAATGTTAATCAAAATTTGCAAGAGAAACAGAAGAAGAAGACACAGAAAGACAGAAAGACAAAAAAGATACAGAGAGGCACACACAGAGCTACCAACTCCTGGATTCCAGTGGTGTTCAGATGGAAAATCCAAGAGGAGGTAGGGTCAAGATGTGTACTTGCCTTGTGATCAGGCTTAAATACCCCTTGGTCTTCCTGGGCCCTTCCCCCAGGTGGGACTTGGGCTCATTTGGTCCCTCAGGAGCTGGGCTGGGGGCTCCAGAGGTGGCTGTGGAGCATTGCCTGTGCTGTGCCAGGGACTGGCAGACACTGCTGGGCTGGGATAGAGGCTCTGGGGGCTTTGGGGTTCCAGGCAGGGCAGCGCTGGGGTCACAGGGCAGGGCAAGGCTGGACCTACCCCTTCTTCCTCCCCCACACATGAAATATTTCCAGCCAACAATCTCCTCCAGTCTGTCACAACAGGCTGTGTTGGAGGTGGAACCCCAATTCTGGGCATGGGCACCTGGCCAAGAAGTACAGTTCTTTCCCATAGGAAGGAAATCACAGAGCCCCAGTGTTTGGAAGGCAGGTGAGAGCCTCAGTAGGCCAAGGCCATCCAGACTTTTCAGAAATGACATATTTTGTCTGGGAGCTATCTTTGGGTGTAGGGAATTTTGGAGGTGGAAATCCAATCTCAGCCATGGGCACCTAGAGAAGCAGGACAATTCTTTCCCATGGGAAGGAAAGTGCAGAGCCTTCCCCAATGTTTTGGAGACAGATGGGAGGTGACCCTTGTAAAACCAATGCAAGACAGACTTGTCCTGGCAATATTCCTATGGGAACAATCCCTGGATATAAGGAAATTTGGATGTGAAATCCCAATTCTGGCCATGGGTGCCTGGAGGAGAAGGACAGTTCTTTTCCATTGGGAAGGAAAGCATGAAGCCCCAGTGTTTCATTAGCAGATGAGAAGCGACCCTCAACATGCCAAGGTCAGTTGGACCAGTCAGGCAGTCCATGGAAGGCCAAACCAGTCAGACATGCTCTGTGTCTCCTTGTTTTTAAGAGGCCCCATAATGTCACAATGGTGCCTTGATTCCATGGGGTCCAGCAGTGTCATAATGGACCCTTGGTTCAGTGGAGTTGCACAATGTCAAAGTGGCCCCCAGGTTCCAGAAGGCCCCAAGTGTCAGAATGGTCCAAATGATTCCATGAGGCCTCGCAGTGTCACAATGGTCTCTGTGGTTCCCCACAGTAACATGTGACTATTCTGTTCCATGAGCCCTGAATGTCACAATGGACCTTTGGACCTTGGGGGTTTGCGGAGTCACAATGGTCTCCTTTGACTCAAGAGTGTCACAACGGACGATTGATGACAGGAGGCCCTTCTGTGTCACCCTGGAGCTTTGGTTCCATGCAGCCCTGCAGCGTCACAATGGTCTCCTTTTGTTGCACAGTGTCACAATGGAGCACTGATGACACGAGGTCCTGCAGTGTCACAATGGACCTTTGGTTCCATGCAGCCCTGCAGTGTCACAAAGGCCTCGTGGTTTCATGAGGCCCCACCGTATCATAATGGTGCTCTTGATTCTGTGGGGACCCCCAGGGTCACAATGTTATCACTGGTTCCATGAGGACTCACAGAGTCACAATGCTTTGCCAATTCCATGGGGCCTCACAGTGTCACAATGTTCTCCATGATCCCATGAGTCTCCTCAGTGTCACTACGTGCCCTTGTTTCCATGAGGCTGTGAAGTGTCCTAATGGTCTCTCCATGGTTCCATGAGGCCTTGCAATGTCACAATGGACTTTTGGCTCCACGGAGTCTCGCAGTATCACAATGGGTCCCTTGGTTCCATGACACTCTAAAGTGTCATAATGTTCTCCACAGTTGCATGAGGCCCCACGGTGTCGCAATGGACCCTTGGTTTGATGGGGCCTCTCAGTGTCACAATGATCCCTACATTCCATGGAGCCACACAGTGTCAGTACAGTCCCCTTGGTTCCATGAGGTCCAGCAATGTCACAGTGCTCTCCATGATTCCATGAGGCCCCACAGTGTCACAAAGGTCCCTTGGTCTCATAAGGCCCCACAGTGTCACAATGGTCCCTTGGTTCCATAGGCCCTGTGCTGCTGCATTCCCCCCTGCCCTTCTCAGGCCGCCCTGCCAGCTGAGAAATGCTCCCTGGGCCTTGGCCTTGGCCGACAGCCCCTGGGCTGAGCTCCTCTGCAGCTCATCACAAACACTGTCTGCTCCAGGCACTGCTGCTGCCCAACCAGCTCCTGGTTTCTGTAGGAGCAGCCCTGGGACTTGTTTGTGTTCCCTGAGTGGCATAACATCCCTGTTCTCACCCTGCCAAAGAAAGCAGTTGAGGCCAAGTGCGGCCAGGATGAGCCATTGCTGGGACTGAAGCCCCTCTCTTGGGGCCCTGCAAACAGCGCTCCAAAAGGAGTCCGTGGAGCTCTCCTGGGCCAGCGACTCCCTCTGAGTGGGGCCTCTCCCAGCTGGGAACTCTCCCGTTTGCTGCACTCGGGGATCCGGAACAATGATGGAGTCTTGGCCGATCTGCACCCCCTCCTCCAGGCTCAACCCTTTGCCTGCCGGGGAGATGCCAAAGGATCCACAGTGAGCATTGCCTGCCCTCAGGGGAATTGCTCACAGGTGCCTAGCACTGACTCTTTGTGTCTGTGTGCACACAGGAGTGCCTGTGCTGGGGAAATGTGGCAGAAATGCTGCTCCCTGAGGGGCTTGAGTGCCTTGGATAGCTGACTCAGTCAGGCCTGTAAGTGAGGTTAAGTCACGAAGTCTAAGCTAAGCTAAATGCTGCTAAGAGTTTTTCTTTTGCTAAGTTTTTATGTTGAATATAAGTTAAGTTGAATATTGTTAAGTGTTATTCCTCTGTTAGATTGCTAAGTCATAGGTTGTAAGTAAGGTAAAGCTCTGTTCTTTTGCTAGATTGTTAAGTTGAAGGTATCAGTTAAGGTTAAGTCCTGTAAAGTTTCAGCTCTTTTAACCTTTTGGGCCGTATTCCTTTCATCCTTGCCCTCACTTCCCATGTGTCACACACACACAGGGACAGTTCTCAGTTCATTTCTGGTTTGATTGCCTGGATTTGGTTTGGTTTTGTTGTTGCTTTGTTTCCTTGGTGTGCCTGAAGTGTCCAGTCAGGAGCAGAGTGACTCTTGCCAAGGAACTTTGTGCTGCTGTCCTTAAATATTTAATGTGGTTTTTGCTGCTCCCTTGCTAGGGATATTTTCAGCGCTCTCAAGCCCTCGTTTATAACAGGGTGAAGGAGCCCTGGCCCAGGCTCTGGCCCTGGGGGACATGGGGACGCTGCCGGGGGGTCCCTGTCCCCCTCTGCCACCCCCAGGGCGCCGTCCCCCCGTCCCCATGTCAGGCTCTGTGGTCGATCTCATGGAACATCCTCTGGGGGAGGCTGCGGGGCTGGGGGCGGGGCCGGGGGGACCCGGAGGGACAGGGGACCCCGCTGTGCACGAGCAGGGTTGGACTGCTCTGGGGGGAACTGTGAGGGGGGCCGGGGCAGAGTGACCTGCCCAGGGACCTCGCACAGCTCCTGTGATGTCACACAGCCTTCCTGTGATGTCACACAGTCATCTGAGACGTCACCCTGTGATGTGATACAGCCATCTCTGTGATGTCATAGATGACACTGTGATGTCATAAAGTCACCATGTGATGTCACTGTCTTTTCTGTGATGTCACAGTGTGTTCTGTGAGGTCACAGCCTGATCTCTGATGTTGCACACCCATCTGTTGATGTCACAAACCAATATTTGATGCCACAGATTAACACTTTATGATGGCAGAGTCGGCTCTATTGCCTCACATCCTACTCTGTGATGTCACAGCTCCCTCAGTGATGTCACAAAACACTCAAGAACTCAGTTACATTGAAATGCTGAAGTTTCTTGCACTTTGAAGAGATTCCTGTCGAGGACACAACTGGGAAAGTGTCCCCAGGTTCCAGGCAGACCAGAACACTGAAGGCAGTGATGGCAGCTGGGGACAAACAAGGCAATGGTGTCTCTGGTGCTGAGCACACCTGGATGTGTTTCAGGAATGCAAAGGGCCAAGGTCTGAGCCCCAGCCCCTGGCCAGGCAGATCCTGTCCCTCCCTCCTTGCTCAGGGCTCTTCCCAGGATGGGCACTGGCATGTGGGGCTGTGCAATGGCAACGGCAGGAGCATGGGGCGGCCCCTGCCAGGCGTCTGAGCAGGGACAAGGAGGCAATGAGGCTCCAGCCCTGCAAGGGTCACTTGTCCTCTCCTGGCCTCAGGCCCAGGCCCAGCAGCCATGGCCAAAGTGCTGCCCAAGTTGGCTCTGGCAGGGCTGTCTTGAAGCTGCTGCCCATCCCTGTGCCCTGTGCAGCCCAGGCTGTCCCATGGTGTCCCTGCCCTGCGTTTCTGTCCCTGCAGGCTGTCGTCCCTGGCACAGCACAGGCAATGCTCCATGGCCACCTCTGGAGCCCCCAGCCCAGCTCCTGAGGGACCAAATGAGCCCAAGGCCCACCTGGGGGAAGGGCTCATGAAGACCAAGGGATATTGAAGGCTGACCACAAGACAAGCACACATCTTGGCCCTACCTCTTCTTGGAATTTCCATCTGAACACCACTGAAATCCAGGAGTTGGTAGCTCTGTGTGTGCCTCTCTATATCTTTTTTGTCTTTCTCTCTTTCTGAGTCTTCTTTTTCTGTGCTCCTGCAAATTTTGATTAACATTTAATTGAACAGGCATAGAGTTTGTGAAGTTGAATGGGCCAAGTCAATGCTTTGAGAAGTGGTTTTTTTGGATTGAAAGTCTGTCATAGTTTGACATGAGAAGAATTTTAAAAAGCAATTCAAAACTTTTTGTGCAACTGACCATCTGTTAAAGATACTGAACATGCTCTGGGAAACACATTTGTTAAAGATGAAAACACCCAGGAACCTCCTCTTTCTTTTCCAGTCAATAAAATGCAGCGGGGCCTGGCCCTGGCTCCCATCTCAACCAAACCAAACCAAACCAAACCAAACCAAACCAAACCAAACCAAATTAACCCTGCCGTGGCCTGAGCACCTTCCCCCCAACCCCCCAGGCTGCCCCCCCATTGGCCCCATTCTAACCAAACTAAACCCCAACAACTACCAAACAGGAAAAAGAAAGGTTCTACAAAACCCTAACCACAACAAAGGTAGCCACACCTATTAAAATCTTACCATCAAGTCCCCTTCCCCCAACACCTTTCAAATCATAAACCTCTACAACCTGCAACCCATACAAAATACTCCTACAACTAAAATTAAACACAAAAAAACCCAAAAACAAACCATAAAACCAATCCTAACAGAGTCCAACCACAACTTCCACCATAAGTTACTGGCAGGTGAGGTATTAGTCCTTTCAATACTTCAATCCTCCGTCAAGTATAAGAAAACCCCAAAATACAAGCATATAAAAACAAATATTAAATTATGAAAATCAGTAAAGAAGTAATTAACACTCAAATAAAAAAGAAGAAAAAATACCTTAATCTTAAAACTAAAACCCTCTTGTAAACTCTAAAGAAAAAGCTCTTTTCTTTTATTACACATAAAACTAAAAACAAGAATTCAAATTAATATCAAACAAAAACTTCCATACTAAAGTATACAAATGTTAAAATAACTGTAGTTTCATTCAGAGGATTAAGCAAGGGAAAAAAGTAATCCAGTATCCCCAAGAGAAGACCTCTATTCCTAGAGATAAAAAAAAAAATTAGAAGTAAATAATAAAAACTGTTACCTTTAAACAACTCATCTTTACAACATTTTAGAATTAAACGAAAAAAAAGAGTATTCTACAAACAGTAAATTAAGTAGAAATTTTAAGTTTACATTCTTTACATTGTCAGTAAAAAGAAAAAGTTGTAGAGAATAAAAAAGTGCTCTAAAGAGTTTATTTTATTCTTACTACCTTTTGCTGTTAAATTTATTTTTAATAAAATTTTCCTTTAAACCCTTTTAAATTTTTCAGCATACTTTAACTTTCTTGTAATCCAATCTCACAACAAAATAAATACATAAAGAATTAAATGTCACTAAAACCCAGCACACTCATCAATACAATAATTAGGAAATCTCACAATTAGAAAAATCCTAAATTAACAAACCAAAACCACTACAATGTCATAATAAACCTTTTGCCAAAGTTTCTCTGATTTTCTAAAGATCCCAGTAAAGGCTGTTCGGGTGTTTTGAGTGCCTGAGAACCTCTTGTTGGTATTTTCCAAGGAGTCCAACTCAGAGGAAACAAACAATTGTAATTCCTTTTAAATGTCTCCTTGAGAGAGTAATCTAGTGGATGGGAGTCACGACTTGAGTGTCCTGCTTGGCCCAGCCCAGGCAGGGCTTTCCCAGCCACATTCCACACTCCATTTCCCAGCTGGAGCCACTGCTGCCTCTGAGTTGTGCTGCCCCTGAGTTGTGCTGCCCCAGCCCCAGGGACGCTCTCCTTGTCTGCCCATTCCCCCACGGTCTCTGGGCAGGGATGGCCTCAGTGGGGGCTGCTGACATCCTCAGCACCTTGGAGGCTGCTGCTGAATTTTCCTGCTCCAGAGGCTTGTTCAGCCTTCAGCTCTTCAGTGCAGGAATTCAGTGTCCCAGGGCTCATTGACATTCAGAACACTTTAAAAAGCCAAGCCTATGGGAATCATTTGATTTCAGTTTCCTAATAATTTGTAGTTAAGCAGATCTCAGAAGTGTATTCAAAGACATGATATTTAAAAAGACAGTGAGAAAAGATTTTTTAGGTCCAGTTTAGTTTTGTTTTCCTGTTAATTCATTGACATGTGCAATCTCCAATTGACACTGACTCCAAGTACTGCTCCTCATGCAGTTGGAATAGATATGAAAATCAAGACCCTTCATGGCTGACAATCAATCAGACTCTGTCCCTACCCCCACCCCACCATTTCCCCCATCCAAGCCCTGGCACTCAGAGCAGCCTTGTGCAAATCTGAGCTCCCTCTAGCCCAGGCTGCACCTGCAGCTTTCAGCTCCTTGGCTCCAACTCCCACCTGCTTTCCTTGGAGAAGGAGCTGCCTGAGACACAGAGGGATGTGGAGAGTTTTGTCAAAGAGTGGCTTGAGGAGAGAGGACACAGCTGAATTAATTTGGTAAAAATGTCCTAACTAGGGCAGAGGCCTTTTTGCAGGCAGGGTGTCTGTTGAGAAAGTAGCTGACTAGAGAATGGAAAAGTACAAGACCGTGGTTAATTCCAAATCTTGCACCTGCAAGATGAGGTGTCCTTGGGCCTAGCGAAGTATGATAAAGAAATGGACAGCGAGACGTGAGAAGTAGAGAACGTAGGCCCAAAGGAATGTGGATGAGTTAATGGTATAGTTTAACCGATAGATTGCTTGGCTTACAGAATATTCATCAGCTTATTATTTGCTGTATAAGTGTTTGATGCTTTCTTCAATAAACTGGACCTGTGATGAACCATCTGGTGTCGGGGTCTCCTTCTCTCGACAGAGGGATGTTCATTTGTTGTCAGCCAACAAAGCCAAGGGAAGGCACAGCTCCATCAGATGCAAAAGCCATTCTTCTCCCTGGCTCTGCCTTGCACCTGATCCCCACAGCCTGTCCTGTTTCCTTCATGCCTCCTTTGCCAGGGACTCTCTGGGACAAGGCAGCTCTGCTGTGGGGATGGAGGGAGATGCAAGGGCCACCGCTGGGATGGGAGCCACAACTCATCAGGTTTGTGTCCTTTGGGGGTCAGGAACTGATGAGACTCAGAGGCACAGAAAGTTTCTCTTCATGGCCAACAGACCATAGTTGAACAGGACACAGTTTAATAACAATCACGCTCTTCCCTGAGCTGTGGGAAACATCCCAGCAGTGTCTGATGATTCTGCCATCCACAGGTGATTTCCATACTAAAATTACTTTTAGACAAACATGGTTTTATGATAGATAAAAACACAATTCAATTCTTGCATCAGGATGCTCATCCTGGTGTGGTGCACAACAGCTCCAACAATTCCTGATTTGCAAAGCTGTCAGTGGTGGATGGAGAAGAGAAGTCAGGCTGCTTTTGGTGTTGTGGAAATGCTGAAACCAGCCTGACTCATTTCATCTCCTCCTGTCCTGGCTGATCTCTCCTTTCCCCTACCACCCATAGGCTTTTGTCTCCCACCAGGCCCCCTGGTGAAGAGCCTGGCTCTGTGTTCTCCATCCCCTCCTCGCTGGCACTGCCAGGCTGGCATGAGGAGCCCCTCAGCCTTCCCTGCTCCAGGCTGGACCAGCCCAGCTCCCTCAGCTTCTGCTCACAGCCCAAGGGCTCCAGCCCCACCTTGGAGGCCCTTCCCAGACCCTGCTCCAGCTGCCAGACATCTTTCCTGCCCTGGGCAACCCAACCCAGGCCACAGTGACTGGATAATCCCTCTCCTTGATGTCCTGGTCACACAGCCCTGGCCCCTTGTCACCTGTCAGGCTCTGGGGTGGATCCTGTGGAACATCCTTTGGTGGAGGCTGTGGCTCCAGGTGGGCCGGGGGGATCCCAGGGGACAGGGACCCTGCTGGGCATGGACAGCATTGGAGTTGTTGGGAGAAACTGTGAGGGGGAGCTGGGGCAGAGTGACCAACCCAGTGACCTGACACAGCCCTGCTGGGATGTCACACAGCCCCTCTGGGATGTCACAGCCTGCCCTGTGATGTCACAGCCCATTCTCTAATGTCACACAACTGCTCTCTGATATCACAGTCAACTCTGTGATGTCATATTCTGCTCTGTGATTTCAGATCTCTGCACTGTTGTGTCATGGTGTCACAGTCTGCTCTGTGATGATGTCTATGATGTCATACCTGCTCAATAACCTTACCTACTGCACTCTGTGATGTCATAGCCCACTCTGTGACCTCATGCTACCAGATGATAAATTGTCTCCACCAGGTGAGCTGACACCTGGAGCTTGTTCTCCAAAACCCCAGGCCTATGGAAGCTACACAATGCCCATTGTGTGAGAAGGGAACTGGAAGGACACCAGCCTCAGTGTCCTGCCAGCTCAGCCAGGCCCTACTGGAACACTGGGGTTCACGACCACCAGGGACCACCAGAGAGACCCCCAGGACAGAAGAACACATGGGTTAAGGGGAGGGGAAATATGTTAATGATTTTGGGAAAATGATTATCAAAATATGTTTAGTCCGGGAAAATCAATATGTGTGCAAAATACAGAAAATAGACAGAAACTTTCCTGTACTCAGCATGCACAGCTTTGGGAGGAGCTCTCCCCTGTGCATCTGGCCAAATAAAGAATGCTGCTTCTTAATGCTACATTGGGGTTAAGGAGTTTTCTGTTTCACCGAATTTTTCGTAGCACTCCCAATGCCAAGGAAAGCTCTGTGTCCTGCTGTTCACAAACAGAGAAGGGCTGGTGGCAGATGTTGGGCTCGGAGGTTGCCTGGAGCACAGTGACCATGAAATAATCAAGTTTTCAATGTTCTGGGAAAGAAGGAGGGGCAGCAACAAAACTTCTGCACTGGAATTAGAAAGGGCAGACTTTGATCTATTTAGGATGCAGATTTGGGGAGTACTAAATCAGGCACTGATTTTTTTTAAGGAAAACATCCCTTAAAAACAAAGGGGTCCAGGAAGGATGGACACATTTCAAGGAAGTAATCTTAAGGGGGAAGGAGCAGCCTGTCCCAGTGTGGCAAAAGATGAGCTAGTGAGGAAAATGACTGGCCTGGCTGGCCATGGAGATTTTGTGGGAACTCAAAGGTAACAAGAGGTGCATCAACTTTGGACAGAAGGTCAAGCAGCTTAGGAAATGTTTAAGGATGTTGTGAAGTCATGCAGAAAAAAAGTCAAGAGGTGAAAGCTCAATTAGAGTTTAACCTGACCACTTCTGTGAAAAAAAAATAGACAATGTTTCCACAATTAAATTAATAGCAAAACATGGGATAAGGAGAACCTCTACTCTTTATTGGATGCAGTGGGGAATATAGAAACTAAAGATAAGGAGAAGGCAGAGCTACTTAACATCTTGTTTCTCTCAATTTTCGATATTAGGACAGGCTGTCCTCAGGACAAGTGCTCTCCTGAGCTGGTGGATGGGCACAGGGACCAGAAAAGCCCCTGTAATCCAGGAGGAAGCAGTTGGTGACCTGCTGAGCCACTCAGATGCTCACAGGTGTGTGGGGTCAGATAGGATCCATCCCAGGGGGATGAGGGAGCTGTGGATGAGCTCCCCAAGATGCTCTCCATCATTTACCATCAGTGCTGGCTCAGCAGGGAGGTCCCAGAGGACTGGAGGTGCCAGTGTGAGCCCATCCCCAAGAGGGGCTGGAAGGAGGAGCTGGGGAACTCCAGGCCTGTCAGCCTGACCTGGGTGCCCGGCAAGGTTATGGAACAGATCACCCTGAGTGCCATCACAGGGCACCCACAGGATGGCCGAGGGGTCAGAGCCAGGCAGCGTGGATTCCACTGTCTGCATGGAATGGTCTGGATGAGGGGATTGTGTCCAACATCAGCAAATCTGCAGATAACACGAAATTGGGTGTGAGTTTGGATCTGCTGGAGGATGGAGGTAGGAGGGCTCTGCACAGGGCCCTGGACAGGCTGGATCCAGGGCTCAAATCCAACAAGGTGAGGTTTAACAAGTCCAAGTGCCGGGTCCTGCACTTTGGCCACAACAACCCCTGCAGCAGTACAGGCTTGGGACAGCGTGGCTGGAGAGCAGCCAGGCAGAAAGGGACCTGCAGGGAGTGATGGACAGCAGGCTGGACATGAGCCAGCAGAGTGCCCAGGTGGGCAAGAAGGCCAATGGCTCCTGGCTGGATCAGGTATTGTATGGCCAGCAGGAGCAGGGCAGGGATTCTTCCCCTGTGCTGGGCACTGCTTGGGCAGCACCTCGAGTGCTCTGTCTAGTTCTGGGTCCCCTGGGGTGGGGAATTAGAAGAAATTTGTATCAGGAAGAGTAAAGAAAGCAAAGGTGAAGCAAAGGAAATGCTCAGGGCAGTTTGGGGGTATCTGCCAGGCAGCCCTGGCTCTGAGCAACTATGCCTGCAGCGGCACAGGAAACTCCCAGCTGATGGGAAAAAACTTTCTGGCTGACTGCAGAAGCCAGGACAAACCTGACAGGTTTCCCTGGAGTCCCCAAGCCCTTGCTGGCCCCAGGGGCTGATGGCATTTGTGCTCCCTTAGGTTCATGTCCCCACACCAACAGCATGGAGGTGCTCCCACTGCTGTGTGCAATGCAAACAGGGGCTGCTGAGCCAGTGCTGCCGTGTCTGTGCCTGCAAGGATGGGGCACCTGTGTGAGCTGGGGGAGAGGCCAGGGTTGCAGAGGGGGGATGTTGTTGGCAGCTCCATGAGGACGCTCTGGGACGCTGCCCTGGGCTGTGCAGCCAACTGGAGATGGATCAGCCCCTGCTCTACTGCTCCTTCCCATCTGCCCCAGGGCCCTTGCAGAGCCCCAGCCATGCTGTTTGCCCCCTGCCTGCCCACGGCCAGCCTGGGGCTGCTCACAGGGCTTTTCTGTGCTGAGCATTGGCCTGGGCATATTCTTGAGAGAGCCTAGGCAAGGAGCCTGGAGCCCCCAGGCCCTGGCCTGAGGCATCAGCACTGCCCCAGCAGTGCCCATGGCCTGTCCCTGCTGCAGCCCCGGCACTGCCACCCCAGGGCTGTGCCCGGCCCTGAGAGCACTCAGGCCCTGCAGCAACACCAGGGCCACCAGGGCAGCGGGACAGGGGCACGGCAGCAGCACTGGCAACACCAAGTGCTGCTGCTGCTTGGCACAGCTGCTGGGCCAGCACTGATCTGCCCCATCTCTGCACACAGACATTGCTGCTGCTGCTCTAGAGAAGGAAAAAAAGGGCATCTCTTCTGAACACTTGGCTGGGAGATCCCTAATTCCTTTAAAGCCATAAGGGAACCAGCCTCTCATTGGCACAATCTTTGGCCACATGGAAGGTGGAGAGAAACAAAATGAGAAATGGCACAAAGAATGACATGTCCTTGTGGACCATATGAAAACAGTAAAAGAAAAGAAAAAACTCACAACCAAACAAACAAGAAGTATCAAAGGTGACTTTCATTACAAATGATTGGCAGAAACTGGCTAGCAGTTTAATATTTCTGAAAGCATCCACTCATCAGTCTCCACACTGCAGCCTTCAGCTCCCGGTTCCTCAGGCTGTAGATGAGGGGGTTAAGGGCAGGAGGCACCACCGAGTATAGAACTGACAGAGCCAGATTCAGGGATGGGGAGGAGATGGAGAGAGGCTTCAGGTAAGTTAATGTTCCAGTGCTGAGGAACAGGGAGAGCACGGCCAGGTGAGGGAGGCAGGTGGAAAAGGCTTTGCGCTGTCCCTGCCCAGAGGGGATCCTCAGCACAGCCCTGAAGATCTGCACATAGGAGAAAACAATGAACACAAAACAACCAAACACCAAACAACCGCTGACAGCAATGAGCCCAAGTTCCCTGAGGTAGGATTTGGAGCAGGAGAGCTTGAGGATCTGTGGGATTTCACAGAAGAACTGGCCCAGGGCGTTGCCATGGCACAGGGGCAGGGAAAATGTATTGGCTGTGTGCAGCAGTGAATAGAGAAAGCCACTGGCCCAGGCAGCTGCTGCCATGTGGGCACAAGCTCTGCTGCCCAGGAGGGTCCCGTAGTGCAGGGGTTTGCAGATGGACACGTAGCGGTCGTAGCACATGACGGTCAGGAGGGAAAGCTCTGCTGAGATGAAGAAGAGACAGAAAAACAGCTGTACAGCACATCCTGAGTAGGAGATGGTTCTGGCGTCCCAGAGGGAATTGTGCATGGCTTTGGGGACAGTGGTGCAGATGGAGCCCAGGTCGCTGAGGGCCAGGTTGAGCAGGAAGAAGAACATGGGCGTGTGCAGGTGGTGGCCGCAGGCTATGGCACTGATGATGAGACCATTGCCCAGGAGGGCAGCCAGGGAGATGCCCAGCAAGAGGCAGAAGTGCAGGAGCTGCAGCTGCCGCGTGTCTGCCAATGCCAGCAGGAGGAAGTGCCTGATGGAGCTGCTGTTGCATATTTGCTGTGCCTTGGCACGGGGATCTGTAAAAAAGTAATCATGGAATAGTTGGGTTGAGGAGAGGACTTCAAATATCCCAGCACAGCCTGGGGGCACTTACCCCCCACTGCCTACCCAGGGCTCTGCTGCCTGGAGCTGTCCCTGCCAGCAGCTGCTTCCTTGTGCCCAGGGCTGGGACCTGCCAGTGCTGCCAGAGCCAAGCCCAGCCCTGGGGGCTCAGCTCTGCCCTGCAGAACCCTCTCAGTTCTGGCACTTCCCGGGGGCAGCTCTGGCTCTGCAGGCTCTGATGGCAACATCTCAGGAACCCTGAGGATACTGGGAAAGCAACACTAATGCTGCCTCTAAGGGGCCCTGCAAGGATTTCTGTCACTGCCTGGTTTATTAACATCTGAGAGAATTTTGGGGGTTTTTTGGGGTTTTTTTCTCAACCTGAACTGAGAGATGAATATCTATGTGCACTTTCCTATCCAGGCAACCCAGAACAGTATATTCAAAAAGCAGGAAATTCCCTTTCATGCAGCCCCTGCCTTGCTGTGCTCCCTGTATAATCTCTTTGTTCTGACATTAAATGCCATCCTGGAAGCAGTCCTGAACAATGCAGCATCCTCCCCACACAAGGAGAACACTTCCAAGCCTGACCAGCTGTCTCCTCCCACCCAGACCTTGTTCCCCAGTGCTGGGAGCAGCTGCCAGGGCTGGCTGAGAGCTGTCCCTGGCAGCCAGCAGAGTCCCTGCCCCAGCACAGTGCCCTGGGCTGCAGGACCCTACTTTGCAGGACAGCCCTGGCCACCCCTGGCTGCTCTGCACAAGAGACAATCAGAGAATGTACTCACAGGATCTGCAGGCATTGGGATGTTCCAGCTTTAGGAGATGGCTCCAGGAGCTGCAGCTGCATTGTCCTGCAGCCAGAGGTTCCTGTGCCAAGGGCTGGCAGTGGTTCTGCCCCAGGCACTTCTCAGCACCTTCCCAGCCCTGACTGATTGAAGCTCTCTGTGCCTCTGTGTTGTGCCCGGGGTGGCTGCAGGCAGTGCCCCAGCCCTGCTGGGCTGGCAGAAGAGCTGCTCATCAAGAGAAATGTGCTTTTGAAGTTCTTCTTGGTTATCAGGAGCTGCCTCTGTGCCAGCAGCCCAGCCCAGCTCAGCAGCACAGACACAGCACAAGGACATTAATGAGCCTCTGGGGCTTTGTGCTCAGGCCCTGAACATCAGTCCCTGACAGGGAGCTGAGGAAACCTCTCCAGAACTCCAAGTCAGAATCCAACTCCAAACTTTCTTGGACATTTAATGGGTCCCACTGAGGGACAGGACAGAGAAAGTGTCCCCAGGCCCCAGGCAGAGCAGAGAACTGGAGGCAGTGATGACAGGTGGGGACAAAGAGAAGCAAAGTCTAGGTGCCCTGGGGCACAGCAGGCTCTGTGCCACCAAGGGCTATGAGGAGACACCTTGTCCTGAGGACCTGGGGGCTCCTGGCACAGCCCCAGCCAGGCTGGGCACTGTCAGCCCCTTGTCCTGCCATCAGCATCCCCCCCTAGCCCACATCCCAGTGGCCTCAAGGATCTGCTGGAAGGAGTCCCTGGGGAGCCTCGCTCAGCAATGGCCCTGGGGGCTCCTTCATGCTCACAGAGTTTTTCAAAGGACTTTGGGTTGTGCTTTTGCCTTGGAGTCTCTGAGAGCTTTGTGCAATCATGGCCTCCAATTTTCTGCTGTAATTACTCCCTGGAGAGGCTTTGTCAGTAACAACACTCAGTGGGGCTCATTAATACTACAGGATACTTCAGTTATTTTAAGGTACTTGGTGTTTCCCTTTTGATACACACTGTGTGAGAGGTTTGTGCAATCATGGCCCCAATTATCTGCTTTAATGAGTCCCTGGAGAGCTTTGTACTGAAACTTAGCAGGGCTCATTAACACTTTGAGATACTCAAGGTTTTTAAGGTACTTTATGGATTTAAGAATACTTTTAGGTACTTTTAAGGAATTTCCTTCCAAAATTTAGTGTCTGAGAGGTTTTTGTGCCATCCTGGCCTCCAATTCTCTTGTCCAAGGTGCCCATGAGGAGCCTGTGTTGGGTATCTTCTCCCTTTCTGTTTTACAACAAAGATGGAACTGAAAGAATTTTGTAAGACTTTCTAAAAGCATCCAAACAAACACGGGACAATGAACAATACAGCAACAACCACTAAGAGAATTAATAGTCCTGTTTTAGATAAACATCATCCAACCCTTTATTCCCTTGGATTGGAAGAGTTTATTGAACCAGTTGTTGTTTTCCACTTGAAGCTTCTTCAACCCTTCCTTCAGTACCTGAATGCTCTTGTGGATTGACTCGCTGTGGATGGAGTGGTTCATGCAACACATGCCCTCAGAGTCTACACAGCCATGCCCATATGCCCAGAGTTAAAACTCTATCACTGTTCTGCAAGGTGGCATGTTTGATGGTCTCTATGTCTGAGAGCAGGCCACTCATTGTGAGGGAGGTAGCATTGGTTTGCTTACTTAACAGGCACCCAGGATGGTCTGATTATCCTAGAGCTTTAGCTGCAGCCACCCAAAGTATTTCAAATTGGGGGTGCTACAATCTGATACCTGTATTAAAGCTTTCAAAGCCATCTCTTTGATATCATTCAATACTTCTCTGGCGATACCTACTGCTTGATCATCTGGTAGGCTGTGTTGTCATTCTCCAGCTAGATAGTTGATTGTCAATTCCGCCCTTGCTTCATTATTAGCATAGTCATTGCTATTAGCATAATAAACACTTCCACCCCTCTTCCCACCAGGTGTATTCTGTAGGTGACAACAACATAATATATTTTAAATCATATGAGGTTGAGACATATGCTGTAAACATGGCCCTCATTAGGTCATTAAAGCAAGGTAAGTCCTTCCTATGGTCTTTAGATACAAAGATCCTTGATTTCCCTGCAAACCAGTAGCTGATACCTGGGATTCTGCCCCCTGTTTTCATAACATAACAGGGCAATGAGGAATTTTGAGGCTATGTGCCAGTCTCCTTCCTTAACTGGAGGCATGGTCCAGGCTGGAGAGGGAATAATTGACAGTGAGGGCAGGACCCGTAGTTGTGTGGTTGGAGTCTGGAGCTTTTTTCAGGGCAGAGGCGAAAGTTGTGGTAGCAGGAAGTGGAGGGGCCAAGATGGAGGGAGGGTGGTCAGGCTCCTGAGCTATATTTTGGCTCGTTCTGTCTTGAGTCTCCAGAGCATGATGCTCCAAGACAGCATGGCCACTGCCATCTTGGACCATCATTAAAGGTTTGAGAAAGGCAGGTTTGAGGGGAGTTCCCGAGTTAGGAGTTACCAACGGATTGAGTTTTCAACACACTGCTTGCTGGTCAAGTGTGGTGTGGAAGATGGGGAGCACGCAGAGTGCAATGGGGTCCCTTTTGATCAAAAATTATACAGATCAACTCCCACTGAGTCGCAAAATTCAGTGGTATGGATTTCATCAGCAGAGGCATCTGGAAAATTGTTAATGATCCACCTCATGATTGATTTTAATTTGTTCTTTGAATGACTCCTAGGACTTGAAACTCATGCCCAGTTCTTCCGGGGTAAAATCTGGCTGACTCTGAGTTACAGCTGGGCTAATTCTCACATTGCTGATTTGCAATGGTCCCTTGGGACCATGCAGCCCAACAGAGCCACAATGATGTCCCTTGGATCCATGGTGCTCTGCAGTGTCACAATGGCCCCTTCATTTCACAAGGCTCCCAAATGTCACATTGGACTCCATAGGAAGAAAGCCACGGAGCCCCCATGTTTCAGAAGCTGATGCATGGCAACCACCAGAGGCCAAGGCAAGCCTGACCTGTCTGTCCTGGCATGTTTGCTTGGACCAACCCTTGGATATTCAAAATTATGAATGTGGAATCCTAATTTCAGACATTTGTGCCTGGAGAAGACGGATGTTTTTCTTCCATAAAAAGAAAAGCACAGAGCCCTTTCCAGTGTTTGCAAAACAGGTAAGTGCTGGCACTCAGGAATCAAAGACCAGCCAGACCTCTCTGTCCTGGCAACTTTTGTCTGGCAGTATTCCTTGGATACACAGAAATTTGGAGGTGGAATCCAAGTTTTGGCCATGGATACCTGGAAAAGATGGACAGTTCTTTTCTATACAAAGGAAAGCCCAGAGCCCCAGTGTTTCAGGGGCAGATGGGAGTGACCTTCCACATTCCAAGGTCGGCCAGACCTGTCAGGTGAACCCTGGGAGTCCAAGGCAGCCACACCTATTTCATGTTCCCTTGGTTCCGCAGGGCCCTGCACTGTCACAATGGTTCTCTTGCTTCCATGATGCCCTCTGGTGTCATAATGGCCCCTTGGTTACACAAGTCTTTAAGGATCTAAATGGTCTCCATGGTTCCAAAAGCCCAGGCTATCATAATTATCTATTGGTTCCATGAAGCTCCTCCTGGTCACCATGGCCCCTTGGTTCCATGGGCTCCAGTGGTACCACAATGATCCCCTTGGCTCCACAAGTTCCCATAGTGTCACAATGGCCCCTTCCCTTAATGAGGCCCTGCAGTGTCACAATGGTCTCCATGATCCCATGGGGCCTTGCAATGCCACAATTTTCTCCACGGATCCACGGTGCCCTGCCGGATCACAATGACCCTTTGGCTCCATGAGGGCCTGAAATGCTACAATTGTCTCTTGGTTCCACAAAGCCCCATGGCTTCACATTGGCCCTTTGGGACCATGCAGCCCAACAGAACCACAGTGATGTCCTCCCTTCCATGAGGCTCCACAGTATCACAATGGTCCCTGGGATCCCTGGTACTCTGCAGTGTCACAATGTTTCCTGCATTTCAGCAGACCTCAAAGTGTCACAATGGCCCCCATAGTTCCTCAAGACTCCACAGTGTCATAATGGCCCCTTGGATCCATGGTACTCACAGTGCCACAATGATTCTCTTGGTTCCACAAGTTCCTACAGTGTAACGATGCCCTTTGGCTCCACAACCCCCCACATTGTCACAATGGTCTCCATAGGAAGGAAACAACCAAGCACCGGGGCAGATGAGAGGCAGTCACCAGAGGCCGAGTCTCGCCACACTTGACTGTATTGGCAGATTTTGTTTGGGAGAAACCCTTGCATATAGGGAATTTTAGAGGTGGAATCCTAATTTCAGGCATAGAACCCTAGACAAGAAAGAGAGCTCTTTTCCATAGGAAGGAAAGCATAGAGCCCCAGTGTTTCACAGTCAGATGAGAAGTGGCCCTTGACATGTCAAATTCAGTGGGACCTGTCAAACAGCCCCCAGGAGGTCAAAGCAGGCAGACCTGTTCCATGGTTCCTTGATTTCATGGGTCCCCACACTGTCACAGTATTCTCCTTGATTCCATGAAGTCTTGTAGTGTCACAATGGCTTCTTGGTTTCATGAGCCCCAACAGAGTCACAGGGTTCCCTTGGCTCCATGCGGCCTCGTGTGTCACAATAGCTCCTTGTTTCTATGGGCCCCAGTGTTTGATTTTTGACCCTTGCATCCATACTGCCCCTGAGTTCCACAATGGTCTCCTTGATTCCATGAGGCACCATGAGGTCACAACTGACCCTTGATTCCATGAGATTCTGTACTGTCATCGTGGTTGCTGTCAGAGGCTGGATGAGATCGATGTCCCGAGACACCTTGGGATGCTCAGAATGCCCATGTGGGGCCAGGGCCGGGTCAGGCCTTGGTTTGTGGCGGGACAGAACCCCACCCCCAGCCCTGGCCTGGCAGAGCTGTCAGTCACACAGTACGGGCAGTGCTAACGTAGTTCTGATTGGCTGAGCTGTCAATCAATCACACACCAGCCGCTGGTGCCTACCATGCCTCTGATTGGACATGCAACTGGCAGTCTCACCCCAGGGGCGGGCCCATGAAGGAGCAGGGGGTTAAAAGCTGGGGCTTGAGGGCAGTCCAGGGTCTGGATCCTGCCTTCTCCTGTGGTTCCTCTCTTTGCGATGCTGGAACCCCAGACGTTGGTACCTATGTGCGTGTTGTTCTATGGATCTTCTGTCTTTCTGTTGTTCTCTCTTTCTCCTCCTTCTAATCCTACTTACCTGGAACATTTTTGGGCAACTTCACATATTAAGGGTTAAAGGATTTTAGGTTAAATGTGTGGGAATCCAAGGCACAGGGAATATTTCTTTGTCTGCTCTGAGGGGTCCTGACCCCCAGAGAAACACTGCCTTTCAACTTCCCCCATGGAGAGGATTTCCAAGATTTTGAGATAGATTAGAATTTACCAAAGTGTGAAATAGGTAATAGAGAGTACTATGGTATGTTCCTTGGGTGAGAAATTTAAGTTTTTGGGGTTGTTAGTATGGTGTAGATAGGAAGCAAGATGGAGGAATTTGGGTGTAGTCCCTGTCTTCTTCATCTGCTCTATTTTCTGCACTGTTGGTAACACAGGGTGATTGGTCATGGAAAGCACAGTGCAGAGGATATGTGGACAGTCAAGGGATGAGTTATTGGTAGATAAGTAGAAATAATGCACCTTTCAAGTGTTTATTGGATGAGACAATGTTAAAAGAGCTTGAAACTGTATGTTTTGGGGCCATTTTACAGTGCTTTTCCAGTGCACTGAGCCTGGTGTGGACAGCAATGCAAAACTTTAGATGAGATAACAATAAACAAGTAGCTGAAGACTGAAAAAGTCCCATGCATCTCTTTTTACCTGGCATAGAACTGCTACAAGAGGGATTTCCCCATCCAGGGATCCCCAAGAAAGGCCCAACATAAAACGAACATCAATAAATGGTGTTATCTGAGTGGATTTTTGCGGAAACACTTGGCTGACAATGTTTGGAATAAGTTGGCTTTTTTTCCATAAAATTGTTTACTGAAGGGTGTTGTCTGAATTGGCCAATCATGTGAAATGTGTTGATTAAAGGATCAGTGAGGTCCACCTGTAGCAAACCAAGGTATAAAAGAAGAGGATTGAAAAAACAGGTGGCTTTTAGCCCTTAGCCTTCTGATCTGAGTCTGTGTCATCTCTGATTCAATGGTGACGTTTGGGCATCTATGGGGGCTATTGGGAATTCTTTCTGCACGTTGTGACCCAACAGGAGTTTCCCTAATAAATTTTGCCTGAAGGTCTCACTGTGCCCATGACAGGAACACCTGTGAGTGTCTGGGACACCCCAGCTCTTTGGCAGGCAGGGGACTCCTGGGATGTCACCGTAGAGCCCCAGTGAGTGCCTGTGACAGATCGGTGCCTTTGCAGCCCAAGGTCCCCTGGGATGTCACCATGGAATGGCTGTGACTGCCTCTGACCACACAGCCCTTTACAGTCCCCAGAAATGCCTGGCAGGTGTCCATGGAGCCCCTGTCTCTGCATATGACATTCCAGCTGTGGAACAGCCTGGAGACTCTTGGAAAGTCCCCAGGGGACCCCTCTGAAGGCCTCTGACACATCTGACCCTTAGTGGGCAACCATCACCAGGACCCTGTTGCTATGGTCAGTTTCCATGGCAATCATCACCAGGACCCTGTTGCTATGGTCAGTTTCCATGGCAACCGTCACCAGCCCCCTGTTGCTATGGTCAGTCCCTTGGCAGCTCCATGGAGACCCCACACCAGGGGTGGTTGCCATGGACACCAGCTCAGGCCTGCAGCCAGAGCCCGTTGCCATGGCAACCATTGGCAGCCCCATCCCCAGGCTCATGGGATCCCAGAACCACAGAATTGGCTGAGCTGGGAGGGACCCATCAGGATTCTCCAGTCCAACTGCTGGCCCTGCACAGGACACCCCAACAATGCCAACCTGGGCCTGGCAGCGCTGTCCAAACGCTGCTGGAGCTCAGAGAGCCCTGGAGCTGGGACCCTTCCCTGGGGAGCCTGGGCAGGGCCCCAGCAGCCTCTGGGCAAAAACCTTTTCCTGACATCCAACCGGAGCCTGCCCCGACTCAGCTGCAGCCGTTCCCTCCACTCCTGTCCCTGAATATCCATGTCGAAGGAGAGGAGGATGCACCAGAAGAAAAGGGCAGCTGGGCGTCATCCTTCCACAGGGAAGAGGGGGGCAGAAATCTCTCGCCCTGCCTCTAGATGCTCCCACAGGGATGTGAGGGCTAATCCCAGAGCCCCAAGGGTCACAGTCAGGGCTGCCCTAGGGAATGCTCACCTGGTATTGAGGGGCAGCGTGGGAGCGCCTGGATCTTGGAGCACCCAGCTGCCCCCCATGTTTGCAGGTGCCTGAGGAGGGCTGGGACGATGCCAGGGACATCCTGCAGTGACATCCCCCCTGTCCAGCTCTGGGTGATCTCAGTCCCAAACCTGACCCTGATCCTGGTCTCAATCTCACTCCATGTTGAGACACACTCACAGTTCTGTATTTAACCTCATCCCAGTCCCAGACTCGACTAGCCCCAGACCAAATCCCAACCCCAGCCCTGAAGCCAATCCCATGTCTCGCCTTAACCTCAATCCCAGCTCGAATCCAAATCTCAGCCCCAACTCCAACCCCAACCCTAATTCCAGTCCCTTCCTAAATCCTCAGTCCCAAACCAAATCCTAGGTTCAGCCCTTCTGGGGCTTTGGGGGTGTCTCTGTCCCTCTGACCCCAATGATGTTTGAGTGGGGTCACAGCAGGGCTGAGAGGGACAGAGACCCCCCAGCCTCCCCAGGTGTGAGAAGGTCGGAGAGCCCCCCCAGCCCCGAGCACCCTCAGCGGTGAGAGGGACACAGAGTCCCTGGTCCCCAGCCCTGCACAGGCATTTCCTGAGACCAGAGGGATGGAGACCCCCTGAGCATCCCTCAGGATGAGGGGACAGAGATCCCTGAGCATCCCCTGGGGTGAGAGGGACAGAGACTGCCCCGAGCACCCCCTGGCACAGGGGTGAGAGGGAGGGAGACCCCCCAGGCATTCTCTGGGGTGAGAATGATGGGGGACCCCTGGGGAATGGTCTGGGGTGACAGGGACAGGGACAACCCCCCCAAACTCTTCCCAAGAATCCCCCAGTGCGAGAGGCACAGAGACCCTTGAGAATCCCCTGGGCACTGGGCAAAATAAACTTGGCCGCAATCAACCTTTACTCTGCATAAATCACTTCATGAATATTTGATTTTCCCACAAGTCACATATGATGTAAATGCAAACAAATCCCAAACATGATTACACTGAAAATAGAAGCAATTCTGTGTCAATTACAAGTCAGATCAATTCTTGCACAGCTCCAACTCAGCTGCTTGCAGGTTCCAATTAAAGAATAGTGCAAATTTGGCCCAATACAGATTATTAAAAAGAAGGAGAAGTTCTGTGTAGCTGTCACAAAGGTGACAGGGATGAAGAGAATAATGACTCTCACATTTGGAAAAGCCCCCAAGGGCGTGAACTCAGGAGTTATTTGGGAATTTAGCTACTTGAGCTGGGCTTCTTGTGGGACTTCCAGCAGCCCCTTGTGTTCCTCACCTTGGGGTGAATGAACCTTGTCAGTCTCACTCGTATCACATGATCCCTTTCCTGCAGTGATTTTAGTAAAGTTTTCAAGGAAAGACAGCAAAATATTTTCTTTTTCACTGGCCACCTACAACAGCCATTTTCCTCATCAGTTCTCCCATAAGTCTCTCTGAGGAAGCTGTGTCAAAGTTTCCAAAAGTTCCTCCAGAGAGAACCACAACCTCCTCAGAGGAGGGAGCCATGTGGTTGTCAAAGGCACTTGGGGTCAGACAACAGTGCCCTGAACTCACTGTGCCAAAATAATGTCGCGATTTGGTTAAGAAAATTCTTAGAAAGATGCCTCTGCCCCAATTAAGGTGCTAACAAGACCAAACCGAAAGTGGATTTTATTGAACAGTAAATGTGAGGTAGAGAGAGAGATGGAAAGAGAAAAGGGGGGAAGAGCAAGGGAGTGACAGGGACAGAGACCTCCCCTGAAGCACGCCAAGTGTGACATTGTCCCCTGTGGGCGTGGCCTTCCCAGGGTGGGGGTTTTACACCTGACCCAGTTCTGGTAAGGGGCGTGGTGTTCACCCCCTGAGCAGGGATTACCCCACTGTTTCAGGCTGCAATGTAAGATGTAACCAAATGCATGTTTTCAATCACCATCTTCATCAACTGCTATAAACAGGTGGGGCAGTGTTCTTTATCTCTTCCATGACTCACCCCTGATAACACCCTCCAGGGGAGATATCTTCTGTGAATGGGCCATTGAGTGTCATTGCAGGACTGATAAAATTCCATCATCCCATTGTGGGATGCTCCACTCAGGGGGAGGATCCAAGCATTCCTACCAGGATATAAGCTGAGTCTTTCAACACCAGGAGCAGCTTGCCTACTGGATTCCCAGAGGACAAGAGCTCCATAACCATCACGGGACCTTCAGAGGAAGACCAGACCCTTTTACAGGATCACTGCTTCAACAGAATCACGTTCATCACTCCAACAGGACTGCAGCCACCATTTAATGGGGCTGCTGCCACCACCCTGACTAACAGCTTGTCAGATTATATCCTGACTCTGTCAGTTTAAGGCACTGTTTCTTGTTGTAGTGTGTTTGTTAAGTTTCTTTGTTTGCTCCCCTATTTTCTGTATTGCTCCCCCCCCCCGTTTGATAATGGTTCTGCCCTCCCTGTTTTTCTCGCCTGTCTATTATGTTGTTCCCATGGCAACTCCTGCCACTTGGGTTGTCAGTCCTTTTAGTTATATAATTCCTCCTCCCCCTAATACCCTTATATGTACATTTATTTCTCCTCCCTGGGCCCAGTCAATCACCCCCACTCCTTCTATTTTGCCAGAATCTTCTTCCCTAGGGGGGTTATGATTGGCTGTGGTCCCGGGGCCCCTCCCTTACTTTCTATTGATTGGGTGTTCCCTCATGCCCGTTATGTTAAGTTCATCCCTTCACCCTTCCCTATTGGTTCTGTGTAAACCCCTCCCTGAAACACCCACTCCCTTTATAACCTTGTTCCACCCTCCATTCCTGGTCTCTCCCTGGTTGTCGTCTTGGGCTTCATATTAAACCTGATTTGACCCCATCGAGAGTCTAGCTCCTTATTTCCCGTCGTGTGTGCAGCGAGACTAGTCCGCAGGTGAGCACAGCCCGAGGCCCTCAGACGCCGAGGGGTGCTCGCTTTGGATTGCAGCTGGGTGTCGGCCTACCCTCTGCTAGCCAGACACTGACCTCCCAGGCCAGATACACCTCGCCACAGTTTCTGTATCATTGCAATTTTGGTTTAGACTCTCCCCCAGGTCTGCCTTCAAAGCAGTACAAAATTCAATGTGCTTATCCCTTGTTTTCCTCCCACAACAGAATTTCCCATCCCCAAACCTTCACCAGATGGAACACAAGGCTGCAAGGAAAATGAGGATCCCCCAGGACCCCCAGACAGGTGAGGAGAAAATCAGTGCCCTTTCCCCTTCTCTACCGCTCCATCTCCCAGCATGGCCCCCAGCTGCAGGACAACCCCGGTGCCAGTGACATCCTGCTGGGGATGCATTGAGGGGATCTCCTTCTCCTTCCCTCTGGCACGGAGGGAAATCACATCCTCTCCTTGTCCTTCTTCCCCCAGACAAGGAGCTGAGGAGGGAGGACAAATCCCTATGGCAGGACATGGTAGAAAAGGCCATTTTGAGCAGCTCCACGGTCTGGAATCCAGCAGGGAGGAAAAGCCTCTGAGGTAGAACAGGAGGAGGGGCTGCAAACCTCAGAGCCCCAGGGTGCTCTGAGGATGAAAGACCCACCCTGTGCCAGGAAGGTGGGCAGAGCTTAAGCCAAAGCTCAGAGACAGTGGAGGAAAAATCTCCATGGTAGAACCTCATTGAAGATGTCATTTTGAGTGACTCCACAGTGCAGAATTCCAATGGGGAGGAAAATCCCCCGAGATCCTGCAGGAGGATGGGCTTCAAAGCCAGCCCAGGGTGGCTGAGGAGGAAAGACCCACTGTGAGCCAGGAAGGTGGACAGAGCTTCAGACAGAGTTTGGAGCTGGTGGTCCATGAGCAGATTCATGATGGGGAGAAGCCCTATAAGTTCTTGGAGTGTGGGAAAAGCTTCAGGCAGAGCAGCACCCTGATCAGCCACCAGGGGATCCACACCAGGGAATAGCCCTATGAGTATGGGGAATGTGGGAAGAGCTTCAGCTACAGATCCACCCTCATGACCCACCAATGCATCCACACTAGGGAGAGTCCCTATGAGTGTCCCCAGTGTCAGAAGAGTTTTCACATCAGGTCCCATCTCCTCAGCTACTAGCATATTCACACAGAGGAGAGGCCCTTTCCGCTGCCCTGACTGCGGGAAGAGTATCTAGCAAAACCTCCACCTCATCAGGCACCAGCGTATCCACACTGGGGAGAAGCCCTGTGAGTGTGGGGAATGTGAGATGAGCTTCAGCTGGAGCTTCAGCCTTAGCTGCCACCAGAGGATCCACACCAGGGAATGCCCTCCCTACAAGTATGGGGAATGTGAGAAGAGCTTTAGTCATAGGTCCCAGCTGATCATCCATCAAATGATGCACACTGGGGAGAGGCCCTATGAGTGTCCCGAGTGTCAGAAGAGGTTTCAGACCAGCTCCAATCTCCTCGGCCACCAGTGGATTCATACTGAGGAGAGGCCCTTCTGCTGCCCTGACTGTGGGAAGGGCTTCAAGGACAACTCCATCCCCGTCATCCACCGGCACATCCACACTGGGGAGAGGCCCTATGAGTGTCCCCAGTTTGGGAAGAGTTTCTTTGGCAGCTCTGACTTGACCAGACACCAATGGAGGCACCGGTAAGGGAAGCCCTGGAAATGCTCCAACTGCCAAAGAGCTTCGTGCACCGCTCCAGCTTCATCCCCCATGGGAGGATTCACATTGGTCAGAGCCCTAGTGACCCACATTTCCTGTGATCCATGTTGGGAGGACACCTGGCTGGTTATCCTTTTGGTTTGGCCCTAATTTTCTTCTGATTTTTCTTTATCACTTAAAAACACCTGAAATATGACATAAAAGAAAGTAATTGATCAAGGATATCTAAAATCCTACTATTTAACAGGTGTTTGAGGTGGAATTTATGGTTTGGGAACATATTCTGGAAGATTTGTGTGTTCTTGGGGGATTTCAGGAAGTATTTTCCATATCCTTGCACTCCAGAATTCAAGATAAATTGGTTTGTCACCTCAATATTATTCAGTCCCACTGAAAACACCTCAATTTTACCCCAAAATGGCTCAATTCATGTCAAATTGCCTTGTTCCCACCTCAGAAAAACTAAGTCCCATGCCATATCTAGTTGATTCCACAATCTCCAGGGTGAGATGGTGTTGGAAGGAGATTGGGAGAAGTGAGATCGAAATTTGAGGGTGTGGGATCAGGATTGTGTAGGTCTGGGTGTGTGTGATCTATTTTGATAATAAATAAGACTTTTAGAACTATCAATTTCTGTCCCATTCATTTTCCATCAGTTCCAGTTCTGTTTTTCAGAGTGTCACCTTCTCAGCTGATTGTGTTTGTGTCCTCCTTTCTCTCCTGCCTTTCTTTGCCTGCTCTGTTTCTCTCTCAGTGTCTCCCTTAACCCAGGGCAACTCCCACCAAAAATCCTGCCCTGATTTACGTCCCAATCCATGAGCTACAAATACCGTGGGTGAAGTTATGGAGGTTGGCAGTGAAACGTCACTGTAAGATCTTGCTGCACTTGGCTTTTGGCTCCTTCTTAAGAGCTTTGCCTTTGAGGGCAGGAACATCTTTTCCTGTGTGGGAACTGGAATTCCAGCCCCTGGCAGTGTGTGCCATGGATCCCAGAGGGGCATTCCCAAGGCTCCTAGGGAGCTGCTCCTGCCGTGCCTCCCAAGGAGCTGTGCAGGGCCAGGGGACAAGGTCCAGCAGCTCTGTTGCTTCTGCAGTGCCACAAGGGCCCCTGGTTCCATGAGTTTCTGTACTGTCAACAGCAGTTCCTTGGTTCCCATGATGCCCTGCTGTGTCACCATGGATATTTGGTGTCATGAAGTTCTTCAGTGTCACAATGGCCTCCCTCACTCCATGAGCTTCCACAGTGTCAGAATGGCCTCCTTGGATGGGCAGTGTCACCATGGACCATTGGCCCCATGCAGCCGCGCTGGGTCCCCATGGACTCCTTGGTTCCATGAAGTTCTGGGGGTGTCTCCATGGTATCCTTGGATCCACAGTGTCACAATGGACAACTGGATCCACGTGGCCCTGCTGTGTCACCATGGCCCATTTGTTCCATGAGACCCCAGGGTCACAATTGACTCCTTGCTTCCATGTCACCCCCTCAGTGCAAAAAAGGGCCTCTTCGTTCCACAGGGAATGCAAAAGTTTTGTAGAACAAAGGAAAAATCTTTACACCTGGAAATATTTGTTTGCATTCAAGAGAGAGGTTAACAGTGAGGATGGCACCAGCAGCTTCTATCTGCAACGGAGATCCAGGGAAAGGACATGGACAGAGAATTCAGCTGCAAGACTCAGAGAATTCTGCTCCCAGAGATCATTTCTTCTGGATCACACTGTCCCTTGGAGAAAGGTGAGCAGGTGGCTCCTGAGTGGGGTTTATTGTTTAGGAAAGCTCAGGCTTTTCCATTCTTTCCTTCCCAACAAAAGAAGGAAAACTTCTCCTGGGCCTTTGTGCAGGTAGACCCCTGAGGAGAGCAGGTGGGACATGGTGCAATGGACTGGACATGGAGCTGCAGAGCTCAGGGGACAAGGTTCTGCTGCAGGGCACAGGGATGTCAGTCGCAGGTGGGCAATGTCAGTCATGATAAGGTTGGGGGTGAGGAGCAGCTTGTCCAAACAGGGTAAGCCCTCAAGAGGCTCATTCTTCTCTGTACTCAGACCTCCTATGGAGACATTCAGCATCAAGATCACCTGGGGAATGCTTCTATCAGCTCTTCTCTAAGCTGAAAAATGAAAATATTGCCTTGAGTAAACAAGAAAAGTCATGAGGTGCACTTTGAAATCTTCCTCGTTAACAGAACTCCAAACTGACTCCAGTCAGCTGCACAAGCCCTGGACACTTGGAAGACAACTGAAGGAAAAGAAAGAGCCCCCAAGGGCTTTCTGTATTTTGTTGAGCCCCATGGTGGATTTGTGGCTGAGTCCAGGACCCTCAGGTGCTAAGGGAAGGCTGAAGAAAATGCTCAAGGAGTTGGAAGCAAAACTCCAAGTCCCTTGGAACATCTCTGGGTCCCACTGAGGGCAGGGAGTGCCAAAGGCTCCCCAGGGACTGGTGAGAGCAGATCCTTGAGGCCAGGATTGCAGGCAGCCAAAGGCTCTGAGAAGGGAACTGCAATGCTGAGCAAGACCTGGGCTGGTTGGGGGAAGCAGAAAGGCCAAGCCCTGAGCCCAGCCTGAGACAGCAGGACCTGTCCCTCATGGGTGCCTCAGGGCTCTTGGTGGGCCAGGGGGATGTGAGGGGCAGCAAGGACAAATGTCACAAACCCGTATGACACTCCAGATCCTCCGGGAACCGAGGGCTGGTATGACACAGCAGGGCCTCTTGGAAACAAGAGGCCATTGTGAGCCTGCAGGGCTGGGACACCCCAGAACACTCAAATGCTGGGGGCAACCAAAGGCTCCTTTGCTTGACTTTGGTGCTCAAGAGAATCACCAACTAGATATTCTCAAGAGGTCCAAATGACACAGTTTTACTGGTAAAGTACAAAAATCTAAGAAACTTTGGGAAAAGATTCAATGTAACATCCAATTCAACATATAAAACCATAGCAGTAATTTCATTAACTTGGCCCATTTAACCTGGAAACCTTTAAACACTTCAGTTCTGGAGGTACCCAAAAATGTTCCATAGGAAAATGTTCCATAGGAAGAGCATTAGAAGGAGAGGAAAGAGAGAGACAGAAAGACAGAAGCTCTATAGAAGGACATGCGTGTGGCTCCCAACTCCTGGGGTTCCAGCATGGGTGAGACACAAACCCAGGAGAAGAACAGTTCATGCTAGGGGTTGACCTTGTGCTCTGTGTTTTTAAGCCCCTGGGCCTTTGTGGGGCTCCCCCCAGGTGGGATTTGTGATTGCTTGGGCAACCAGGGCTGGGTTAGTGCTGTCCCCCACTGTGTGACTGAGTGACAGCTCATCCCAAGGTGTCTCGGGACATTGATCTCATCCAGCCTCTGACAGTGACCATGGTGACACTGGGGAACCTCACTGAACCAAGGGGCCCTTGTGACACAGTGGGGTCTCATGGAAATGAGGAGTCCATTGTGAATTGTAAGGAAGATTCATTACAGGCAATTTGATGGGTGAAGGTTTTGGTGTTAACATCTTTGAAATGGTCTTAATGTGTCCATTAACGTTATTACAGAGTCTAGACAGCTTGGCTCCTGAAACAGACATGTGGGTCTGCATGAGCTTGAGTTTATGAACTTTGGGGTAAAATGACAGGTTTGAGTTTATGAACTTTGGGGTAAAATTACAGGTTTGAGAGGGGAATATGTGACAGGTGGTTTGGGAAGGCTGAACCTTCCTAGTACCTCGGCCAATGGGGACAGGAATAGGGCAACCTGCAGGCAGGATTTTTGGAAAAAAGGAGGCTGCACCCTCTGAAACCTCGAGAGAGAAAACCCTGTGGGTGTGTGCCCTGGTAGACTCTTTCCCTTTATTGGAATAAAGTTGCAGGACTCCTCTGTCTCATTTATAGACACGGCTTTTCATAGTATGATTTTCCGTACATGACACTATGGAATGTCATGGAACCAAGGAGCCATTGCGACACATCGAGGCCTCATTGGAACAAAGAAACCATTGCTGACAGTACAGAAACTCATGGAACCAAGGGGCCATTGTGGTGTGAGAGTCTGTCAGAATTTTCCGTTATCTGCCTCACGACCGTCCTTGGGAGACCACTGAAGAGAAGAACCCCCCCGTCTATATCTGGCTCTGAAGGAGAAAAGTCACATGCCAAATGCCCTGAGACCGGAAAGCTCAGTGTTAAGCTATTGTTTTCACAAGTGCGTTTGCTGTAAGCTAAGAAGGCGGCACCGTGTCCTGTTGGGATCTTAGCTGCTAGAGAATGGAAAAGTACAAAGCTGTGGCTAATTCCAAGTTCTGCACCTGTGAGATAGCGGGTCCTTGGGCCTAGCTGTAGTAGGATAACAAATAGTGAAAAGAGACATGAGAACAGAGAGATGTAACCCCTAAGGAATGAGGAAGAGTTCATGGTATAGTTTAACCAATAGATTGCTTGGCTTACAGAATATTCATAAGCTTATTATTTGCTGTATAAGTGTTTGATGCTTTCTTCAATAAACTAGACCTGTGATGAACCACCTGGTGTCCTGGTCCCCCTCCTATGACAGTGCCCCATTTGCAACAATAGCAGCTTTGGAAGCTGTCCCATCTCTCGGCCTGGCTGGACTTCTCCTGAGTTTCAGGTGGTCTCCCACAGAAGACCCTCACTTGTTTTAACAACCACCGTGACAGACAGACTGAGATGTAAGAAGCTTCCACACCAAAGACTGAGACATGAAACTCCTAAAAGGCCCTTCTGCTCCTTCTGACTCTCATTTACTGCTGAGAACATAGACTACCTGTTACATCTATCAAGCTCATTTACTGCTGAGAACATAGACTACATGTTACATCTGTTCCCTATTGTATCTGTTTCCCCCCCCCTCACAATTTTCAATAATAAAAAACTCTGAGTTAGCTAGAGCCTTTGAGATCTCCCCAGCGTAGCAGGCGGACCCTTGGCTGGACTGGACCGAAGGACTTCGTCTCTGCATTGGTAGCTATATCCCCTATCTCTCTCTCTCTCTTCTTTCTCTTTATCTTTTGCTTTCTCTTAATCCCTCTATTGCACTTTTGCTGTGGTTATTTCAATAAAACTGCATTTGGTTTGATTATCACTGCAAATCCCCTTGTACCGTGTTAGTTTTTGCACTCTGAGATCACTCCTACGAACCATCAGGTCATCTGTTCACTAGGACGGATCCTGACATGTGGCAATGCAGATCCAAGGACACCATGGAGACACTCTGGAACTTCATGGAATCAGAGACCATTGTGGCACCCTTGTGCCTCATGGAATTGAGGAGACCATTGTGAAACTCAGGGACCCTATGGAACCAAGGCTCAAGGATGAAGATGTGGGGCCATAGAACCAATGAGCCATTGTGACACAGTGGGGCCACATGGAGCCAAAGGGACATGGTGACACCTCAGGGCTTTGTGGAACCAAGAAACCATTGTGACAATGCAAGACCTCATGGAAGCAAAGATCCATTTTGACTCTACAGAAGCAAGGAGAACATTGTAACAAGGAGAATATTTTCACACTAGAGGGACTCAGGGAACCAAGGAGACCATTGTGATACTGCGGGGCCCCATGGAATCCAGGGAGCATGAATGTCGACGGAAGGGAACCAGGACATCAGTTTGATCATCACAGGCTCGATTTTATTGATCAGTACGGCGGGTTAAATACAGTTAATAATGAGCTTCATACATATTGCAAAAGTTGAGCTCAGGATTGGTCAGCTTACATATCATCACCTACGCCTACTTCTACATTCCTATGGTTCTACTTTTGATACTTTCTACATATTCTTAGGATATATTCAGGACTAATCTCAACTCCCTATCCTCATGTTGCAGCAAGGTCACTGCTGACTCTTCCTTTCAGCTTGCTGACTGCTGACTTTTCTCCTTCAGCTTAACCAGTGGCATTATATCAGTGTGGCCTTTCTCAGCTAACCAATTATTAATAATGCTCTCCACATTTCCCCCGTTTTCTTCTTGTGCAAGGAGATTAGTTTGCCATGTTTTTGCTATTGTACGGCTGATCATGTTTTGAATACAGTTAAAGATACAAGGCAAAATAAGCAAAAACAGTAAAATTACACCCAGCAGTCCTATAGCATAGATCACAAGGTTCCTCAGCCACGGTCCGAGTCCCAAGCCTTTAAGCCATTCGTCAATTCCTAAACCGTCTTCTTCCTTAAGTTTGTGAAGTCCCTGTTGTAATTCTTTTATCTTAGTGTGAATGGACACTGAATGATCAGACAGATTCATGCAACACATTCCCTCAAACTCTTCGCATCCATGCCCTTGTGCTAAGAGCAAAATATCTACAGCAGCTCTATTTTGCAAAACAGCATGGTTAACACTTTGCACATCTGCAGTTAACATGTCTAGAATTTGTGATGTCTTGTTCAGCTCATCCCTTGCCCAGCATCCTAATTGTTTTGCCAAATTCATGGCTTTATTGGCAGATCCTCCTGGTAAGATAGTTGAAACCACCACCTGTTTGAATGTGCCCCAAAACCGTGGATCTCCTATCTTGCTGCAGTCTAAGTCATGTGTGCTACGTTTTCTCCTGTTTGAATTTTGACTCAACTGCATTAGCAAGGACACATTAGGATGAAACAGTGACAAATTTCCCAAAAAACAGGGTCCACCCTGTGGTTTAGCTGGTATACCATTCCATGCCCTGTCTCCACAAATCAAAAATATTCCTGTGGGTAATTTCATTGGTGCTGTGATATTTGTGCCGTTACATTGACTGTAATGCTGTGGAGAGAATTCACTCACATTCAGGGATGAATCTAGGGTGGCCCGTGTTTCTTTAGGTTGGTTTAAATTCTGAGCACCCGAAAGTTTGAAGCTAAACCATCCACCAGCTGTAGTGTTAGATATGCTGGCATTTGTACTTCCAAAATATCCAATTCTTCAGGAGGAGAATGCAAAGAGGTGTTAAGTGATTGGATTAGTAAGCATTGACGATAGCCATCACTCTGACCTGCAGTATACCCTTATTGCACCGGCAATGTGATGTTTGACATGTTAGACATACATAAGGTTTGATTGTTTATCAAACTGCAAAATTCTCCAGGAGACCACACCGGAAGTCCCACCAGGCATGTTCGAAATGGGTTAGTGACTCCTCCAAGACTAAGACAAAGTGATGATTGGTTAGTTTGATTAGCAAGTGTTACCCATAAATTTTCCCTTGGTTGACTAAAGTGTGTTACTCCTACTGCTTCACTTGCTACAGCATTGAGCAGTATTACAAAAACAAACCTCATTTTTCTTTCTGCTTGCTTTGCTTCTCCTTTTCTTCCTTCTGCTTACGTTGTTTTTCCTTTCTTCGCTGTCTTTTCCCTGGTTTGCTAGATTGTCTATTGTAAGGCTGAGTCAATTCTTGAATATACTGATCTAATTCTAAATCAGCATCCTTGCTCACAAGTATAGCACGAGGTAAGTTTGAAGGCAAATCAGCTTTGCAGCGAGCTGCTATGATGCGTGAGGCTCTAGTAATTTCAAATATTCTAAGGTTTTCCTGTAACTTCCACCTAAGATATGCTATAACCACTTGTTCTGCACTCTCAAAGAGCTGTAATCCTGTCCGTCCTGGCAGGCCAGTACTTTGTTCAAGAGCTCTAACCCAGATATGATTTCGAATCCACTTTCCAAAACAAGATGTACACCATAAATATCCCAATGACTTCTGTGAATACCAATAAACCTGATTACAATCTGCACAATGCAAAGCTACCCATGCATAGCATTTATCTTTATCCTTTTTGCAAACATAACAAGGAAGCGAATGTAAGTAAGGACCAGTATAAAATTGTGTATCTTCAACCCAATGCAACCAATTCAATGGTGGTGATTGCAAAGCCTCTTCAGCCTTTTTACTATATGAGGCTAACAGCTCAAGGTCTTTCTTTAACACAAGGTGTATCTTATTTCGTAATCGTAGTTCTTGTTCGTTATCCTCCTCAACAACTATATCCTCCCGAGGGTCCCACAACAGTAAAATTGTTCTAATCATAGAAAATTAATTAGCAATCACTGATACCCCTATTCAAATGAGACCGTTCCCTTTTTGCCTTCTTTTTCTTATCTGTCTTCAATCTTGCTGCTCCTAATTTCACTGGTCCTGCCACTTTCAAACTTAATTTTTGCAACTTATCAATGCAGCAATCTAATGCTCTATCAGGATCCCCTTGGAAGGGTCCTACAACTGAATGCTATGTTAAAGGCACTAATTTCCTACACCTTATAGAAACTATACGTGATTTACTTTGAACCTTAATTCTATTTACAATACATTGTATTTCCCATCGATAATAAGCAAGAACCTTCTGTTCAGGAGACTCATAAAGATTTAAAGCTATATATGCGTTTTGCCCCGTTTGTCTCCTTAATTCATCTTGCCAGCTTTTTCCCCACATATGCTCGTGTTCACAAGTATGACACCACAAATCCCGTAATAATGATTGTTCTATCCAAAAAGTTCTTTTACAACCCCCACAACGTAGAGCTATCCAGGCAGCACAATGTGGATTGTGACAGTCAAGGCAATGTAGTTTCGCTGGATCTGTTAAGTGAAAAGTTGATAATGAGTCAATGAAACCAATCAACTCCCGGACCGTCCGGTAGTGACGTGTCAGTGCTCTGTCCACCGCTTCCGAGTACCCCTTCAATTGTAACAGTAGTGGTCGTAGGACTAGAAGCAGTTTCTTCCCCAGCCGCTCCTTGTCCTCCTCTGTAAGGCGATCCACCAGAGGCTGCATCAAAAACAGGTTTAGTCCACTTAGCAGGCACCCACAAAGGCCCTGTAGGTGAGGAAACACAAAGATACCCCCGACCCCAATATAATACTTCTGCAGGTTTTTCCCATAATCCTGTACTTGGGTTCTTATACTTAACCCAGACCTCTGTTTCCTTAGTATTTTCCTGACCTGACCTCGGATGATGTTTCATTGCAGGGGGGGTATCATCTTCCCCAAAAATGCATAAATGATTAATCACATACAAAACCTTAGCCAGACATGCTTGTGGGTCTGTCAAATCTTGATGTTTTTCAATATACTGCTTAAGGGTACCATTTGCTCTTTCCCGTAAAGCTTTCCTTAACTGTATCAGTAACTCATACAATCGTTTATTATTCACTTTCTTAATTGCTGCTTCCTCTATTCGTTTGACTACTCCTGCAACATACATAGAGTCTGTGACCACATTTAAAGGCTCCTGTAAGTTGGACACCGCCCATACTACTGCTAACAATTCCAAAGTTTGTAAGCTATCTGCAGGGTCTGCTGTGAGGAGTTGATGCTTCCATTGTCCTTTTTCTTGCCAAGTAACAGCAGCACGCCTTGATTTCTTTCCTGCATCTGTAAAAGCTGTAATAGCTCCTTCTATGGGGTTTTCTTCTCTTAAAGGTCGAGTAATCCAGTTCCATTCCGTCATCCATTGCAAAACTCTAGGCACTAATTTACTAGTCTCTACTTTAGCAGGTGACATCAATAATGCTTCTTGTAAATTCTTTGAATTTATCAAGTACCAGTCCAAGGTTTCTTTTTTCCATAGGTAATCTAATAGTAGCAGGTTCTCTACCATCCACTTCAAGAATTCCGAGACGCCCCTTTTTGATTAATGCAGCCAATTGTTCAATTTTTGAAGATATTGTTTTCTTTTGCTGTAGTGGTGGTGATAACCATTCCAATACCCGTATCTCCCCCGTTTTCTTTTGCAACTGAGAGAGAGCACCAAGCAAGTGGCAAGGGCTATTCCAAATAGTAAGGTCAATGGGGTGGTCGAGTTGTCGATGAGGCACATACCCTTGCTGTACACAGTTACTAATTTGCTGCAAGGCAAGATGACGCTCCTTTGTCAGGTGTACAAGAGTAGTAGGGTCCACACCTTTTAACAAAGGCCGTAGGGCTTCTGATAAGTGATTTGGTATTCCCACAATAGGCTTCAGCCACTGTAAGTCTCCCAGCAACTTCTGTGCATCATGTAGAGTTTTAATGTCCAATTGTAATTCCAATTTTTGTGGTATCACTATTTGATCCATCAAAGTCCATCCCAAATATTTCCAGGGCTTTGTAGTCTGAATTTTCTCTGCAGCAATAACAAGTGAATATGCAGCAAGAGTATTTATAATGGTGTTAATCTGTAAAGAGGAGAATGGCTGTTGCTGTGCAAACAAAATATCGTCCATGTAATGATATATTATAGTTGCTGGCCATTTACGACGTAGTGGCTGTAATGCTGCATCAACATAAAGCTGACATAAAGTGGGGGAGTTGCGCATGCCCTGCGGAAGAGATGTCCATTCAAATCTTTTATCTGGTTCCCCACGATTTATTGCTGGTAAAGTAAAAGCAAATCTCTTCATGTCATCAGGATGCAGGCCAATAGTGAAAAAACAATCCTTTAGGTCAATAATTAAAAGTGGCCAGTGTTCTGGAATCATAGCTGGATTTGGAAGACCAGGCTGTAAGGCCCCCATTGGTTCCATTTGGTCATTTACAGCCCTCAAATCATGTATCAAATGATATTTCCCTGATTTCTTTTTGATTACAAAAATAGGTGTATTCCAAGGGCTTGTGGATAGTCGAAGCTGTCCCTTTGTATATTGTTCCTGTACCAATTCATGGGCATGCATAAGACTCTCCCCTTTTAATGGCCATTGCTTAACCATCACCGGTGTATCCGTTTTCCAGGTGAGTGGAATGGGGAAAGTCCAAGCAATGGCAATTACCCCAAAGGGTGCTGATTAGTTAACACCACTCCCAATTGTGTTAAAATGTCCCTTCCAATTAAACAGGAAACTGTAGGAGGCAGTTGAACAATTGAAAACACAGCAGATATTTGTTGATTCTCAATGCACACAGACAAAGATGGCGACCTGCTTGCCAATGTAAATCCTCCCACTCCTGTGAGCATGTTTGATGAGGGAAATAGAGGCCAATGTTGTGGCCAGGCTTCTGGAGAAATGATGCTAGTATCTGCTCCTGTATCCAATAATCCATAACGGGTTATGCTTTGATGCCCATAGGTAATTTCAACCTTTTGTTTTGGTCTATTTTGTAAATCCACAGTTAAAAGTGTAACACCAGTAGAGCCAAAGCCTTTTTCATCCCGTGCTTGTCCAGTAAATGATTGTATTCCTGATGTCATTTGTGACAGTGGTACCAATTGTGCAATGCGTTGTCCTTTTGTAATTTTAATCGGAGGATAAAGGGTGTAAGCCATAATTTGTATTTCCCCTGTAAAGTCCGCATCGATAACACCAGGCAAAACAAATAATCCCAACATAGTTATAGAGGAACGTCCCAGCAATAATGCTCCACATGTTTGTCCATTTAATATAAGAGGACCCTTTACTCCAGTGGGTATCCTCTCAGGCCGGTTCGTCATTAGTGTGACGTCTACTGCTGCTGATAAGTCCATGCCGAGGCTCCCGGTTGTTGCGGGTTGCAGACAGGAGATAGCAGCGATGTCACGGCAGCAGCTGGTGTCTCCGATGTCACGGCAGTAACTTGTGTCTGTCCCTCATTGCCGCATCGGTAGCACTTGATGAATGGTCTCCAGCCTCTTTACGTGACTGCCAGTGAGCCGCTTTGGAGAGGAGCAAGAGCAGCTAACACCTGATTTTGTGTAGACTATGCTTTTGCAACCCTAATCCTAATTCCTTTAAGGCTTCTGCTATAAATGCCTGTGAAGCTGTTGGCATTAATGCCATTCACTCTAATGCTTCCTCAATAGTCCAGTTTGCCCCTAAAGTAGCTAACACTCTTTGGGTTGCTGGATTGCTATTTTGCAAAGCACACCTGCTTCAATAGCGCCCTGCAACACCAGCCCGATCTATAGCAGTAGCTGTTCTATCGATAAAATTTCCAAATGATTCTTCCCTTCCTTGCTTAATACCCATATAAGCCGGTAACCCTCCTGGCTCTTTAACCATATCTATTGCAGCACGCACCAACCTCACAGACTCTCTAAGTTTATCAGCTCCCGATATCATCTGTGCCTCTGTACGCAAATATGCCCCTAAGCCCATCAGCTCCTCTACTGTCACCCCATGTAATGGGTCTCCCTGGGCTCGTTGTACAGCAACCGATTCATTTACCAACGCGTGCCAATGGGCATTAAATAATAACTGCTGATGCTGAGTGAATATCAACCGAACTATTCCTCTTAAATCATTAGGACATAAAACCTGAGTATTAAAAAGATAATCTAACATTTGCTTAACAGGTTCACTTTTTACTCCAAACTGACTAACCATAGAATGTAGCTGAGTTAACAGCTTCCAATCTAAGGGAGTATATTCTGCTATATTATGCGTAAGGTTCCCCTGTGCATCATACTGTGGTGTGTATGTAACTGGACATGCAAGACTAGAAGCTACTTCCACCGCCTCGCCATCCCCCATTTGCATTACTTCTTTCGCCAAAGCAGCCCAAGCTTCCCTCCTCTGTTTAGCCATCTCCCCCCATGGATCACGGTGTGCCCCTGGGATGAGATCTGGCCCTTTAAGGGTGCTATGCTGCTGGCGCTTCGGTGCAGACACCGAGTTTTCGCTTGGGGGGGGCAGTGAAGCAGAGGCTGGCTCGCGCGGGGGAATCAGCCCCCCCGCTGGAGCTGACAGTGAAACCGGAGCCGACTCAAGCGGAGCCAGCCTGCAGGGGGCAATCCGCCCCCCCGCTGGAGCCGGCTCGGGCGGGGGAGGTGACCCCCCCACCGAAGCTGTAACCTGAGCCGGCTCACTGAGGGGTAGCAGCGGAGGCAAGGCTGGCGGCGGAGGCGAAGCTGGCCTGCTCCTACCCCCACCATCCGACCCGCCTGAAGCTGGTGGCGGAGGCAAGGCTGCCTTGCTCTTACCCCCACCATCTGACTCGCCCTCCCCCTCTGACAGGAAAGGTGCAGATAGTTCCACTGTGCCTATCGGAAAATCCTCCACACCACTTTGCTGGGGACTCTTAGGCATAAGTACCTTAGTTACAGAAGGTGCCAGGGGATCATCTTCACGACCATACCCTATATTCCTCTTATGAGCTTCTGTCGCCCTTTCTACTGCTTTTCTCTCAGAGACCTGCTGAAGTAACGTGTTATACACCACCCACCATAACTTCCCGAATTTCTTTGCTGACTTATCATCGTCTAGTACTGTATCCCACAATATTTCCCCAAACTTTCTCCACTCTGATAACTCATGAACTGTATGAGGATTAGAAAAGATACCCTTAGCATGGCCATAAGCTAATAACCCTGGTAACTCCTTTTTTAAATCTATCCCTTTTATCCCACGCCGCTCTAAATAGGCGGTAAATAAATCATATGCCGCTTGCCTATCCATACCTATTAATCAGCGCGCGCTGTTGCAGCTCTCCAGGCTCCTGCGACACGTATTGGCTTAAGTCACCGTTGTGAACCTTAAGGGTGCTTCAAATTCCGGCACCGTCCCGGCTGCTGGGACCCAAACCCAACTTCCGGACCATGGGGTAATCCCTTTTTCTTTTAATCCGAGAAAAAGGGCAGAGATTCGGTTATGCCCGCATTCTCCACCATTTGTCGACGGAAGGGAACCAGGACATCAGTTTGATCATCACAGGCTCGATTTTATTGATCAGTACGGCGGGTTAAATACAGTTAATAATGAGCTTCATACATATTGCAAAAGTTGAGCTCAGGATTGGTCAGTTTACATATCAGCACCTACGCCTACTTCTACATTCCTATGGTTCTACTTTTGATACTTTCTACATATTCTTAGGATATATTCAGGACTAATCTCAACTCCCTATCCTCATGTTGCAGGAAGGTCACTGCTGACTCTTCCTTTCAGCTTGCTGACTGCTGACTTTTCTCCTTCAGCTTAACCAGTGGCATTATGTCCGTGTGTCCTTTCTCAGCTAACCAATTATTAATAATGCTCTCCACACATGAAACAGGTCTTGACTGTTTGATTGGCTTGGCCTTCTGGGGGCCATCATACAGGTCTGGCTGACCTTGGCATGTCAAGGGGTGCTTCTCATTAACCCCTGAAGTACTGGGGCTCTGGGCTCTCCTTCCTATGGAAAGAACTGTCCCTCTTTCCAAGTGTCCATTGCCAAAATTGGGATTCTTTCTCCTGTTTTCCTTATATGCAAAGATTGTTCCCAGATGAAATCTGCCAGAACAGACAGATCTTTCTGGCTTGACCACCCTGAGTCCACCTCTCATCTGCCTTTGAAACACTGGGGCCATGTGGTTTTCTTTCCTATGGGAGAAAAGTACTTTTCATGTCCAGGTCCCCATGGCCAATGCCGGGAACCCACCTCTAGAATTCCCTATATCCAAGCATATATCCCAGAAAAAACCTGCTAGAAGATAAAAATCTGGCTTGCCTTGGCTTCCTGAGGGCTGTCTCTCATCTGCCTTTGAAACACTGGGGCTCTGGGCTTTTCTAAAGAAAAGAACTCTCCTTTCTGGCCAGGCACCCACAACAAAAACTGAAACTCCACCTCCAAAATTCCCTATATCCAAGGATTTGCCCTAGATGAAAAATGTCAGGAGGTGTCTGGCTCTCTTGGCCCATGTGTGGCCACCTCTCATCTTCTTCCAAAAATCTTGGGCTTCGCACTTTTCTTTCCTCTGGAAAAACGATCCACCTTGACCTGGTGTTCATGGTTGAAACTGGGATTCCATCTCCAAAACGCCATCCATCCAAGGATTGCTCCCAGGTGAAAGCTGCCGGGACAGACAGGTTGCCCTTGGCCTCTTGGGGGCTGCCTCTCACCTGCTTTTGAAACACTGGGGCTCGGTGCTTTCCTTCCAATGGAAAAGAACCATCCTTTTCATCAGCATGTCCAGGGCTGAAATTGAAACTCAGCCCCCCAAATTCTGTATATCCAAGGATATCTTGGTGACAAAAGCTGCCTAGAAAACAGGTCTGGCTGGCTTGGCTACCTGGGAGCCACCTGTCTACTCTTCTGTCTTTGAAACATTTGGGCTCTGTTCTTCTCATCTTCTAATCCTTCTCACCTAAGCAAAAATGGCCAAATGTAGGTTCCACCTGCAAAATTCCATATATCCAAGGGTTGGTTTCAGACAAAAGCTACGAGGGTAGAGAGGTCTGGCTGGCCTTGGCCTCTGATTGCCACCTTTCATCTGCCCCTGAAACACTGGTGTTCCATGCTTTCCTTCCGATGGAAAAGAATCATCCTTCCCCTCCAGGCATGCATGGCCAAAATTAATATTCTGCCTCTAAAATTCCAAATATCTGGAGATTGCTTTTTACCAAAAAGCATATTTGCTACCAAGCCCCAGGACTGACTGTCAGAGGCTTCTCCCAGTCAGGTCTCTTATGAAGCTGCAAGCATTTAACTGGCCAAATGCGGAGGGGGTATGGAGCTCAGACCAACGAGAATATCCACACTGGTCTATCAAATGTTCTATATAAAGGGTAGCCTGGAAAATAAACTTCCTCTGTGCTACAAGATCATTGGGGATGAGTTGTCTGGGTCTCCTTGCCCCTCACACCCCGTACATGACCTAACAATTACTCCCAGATGAAATCTGCTAGCACTGTCCAATATGTCTGCCCTTGACCTCTGGTGACTGCCTCTCACCTGACCCTGGAACATGAGGGCTCGGTTGTTTCCTTCCTGTGGAGACCATTGTGACACTCTGGGGCCTCGTGGCACCAAGGCCATCCCTGTGGCACTGCTGGGCCGCATGGTTCCAAGGGCCCAGTGTGAAGCAGCAGGGCTTTGTGGAACCAAGAGGCCATTGTTGCATTTCAGGGCCTCATGGAGCAAAAGGGCCGTTGTGATCCTGTAGGGCACCGTGGATCCATGGAGAGCATTGTGGCATTGCAAGGCCCCATGGAATCATGGAGACCATTGTGACACTGTGGGGCCCCATGGAACCAAAGGGCCACTGTGACCCTGCAGGGCCTCATGGAAGCACTGAGCCATTGTGACACTGTAGAAACAAGGAGAACATTGCGATACTGCAGGGCCTCCTGGAACCAAGGGGAGATTGAACAGATCTGGCCAGTTTGGCCTCCCAGGGGCCACCTGACAGGTCCAGCTGATCTTGGAATGCTGGGGGCTGCCTCTCATCAGCCCCTGGAGAGCTGGGGCTCTGTGCTTTCCTTCCGATGGAAAAGAAACATCTGTCTTCCCAGGTTCTCACAGCCAAAATGGATACTCCCTCTAAAAAACTCCTATATGCAAGGGTTCTCCCCAACAAAAGCTGCCAGGACAGAGAGCTCTGGCTGGCCTTGGCCTCTGCTGGTCACTTCATCTCAAGGAAGCCCTGAGGAAAGTACTGGAATAGTTTTGACTACTGTAAAATCAATGGGTCTCTCATCCTCTGAAAAACTCAGATGCTGTTCTGATCGTATGTGCCTTTTTTTCCTCAGTGTGTATTATACATGAAATAATTTTTTCAGCTCCATAGTACTATTCTTCTAACTCTACCAGTGTTATCTGACACAAAACACCTCCTCTACATATGGATCCAAGTCACCTCTACAAGCAAACACAAGAAAGAATCCCGCAGGAATTATTTGTCCGTGCTCCCATCTCCTCTGGAGCTGGAGGTGCAGCCCCAGCACTTGGCAGGGCTCAAGGGCTCACAAGCTCAGCTCTCACCCAGAGAAGTTGCAGACCCTGGGCTGCTCTTCTTGGCCCCAGCACGCTCAGTCAGGCTGAGATGGAAACTGATGGTTTTTGAGCCAGGCTCTCTGAGCCCAGCCCAGCTCCCTGCAAGCTCTGCCAGCTGCCCTGAGCTCTGGGCAGCACCAAGAGCCTCTCCCCAGCCCAGCCTAGCCAGCTCTGGCCCCACAGCTCTGCTCAGGCCAGGCTGCTCTGGGCACTGCCCCACGGCCTCAGCCCCTGGCAAGGGCACAGCAGCAGCTGCAGCTGCCACAGGACTCAGCCCCAGCTATGGGGGAAGGTGCTTGGCCAAGGCCAAAGGAGGCTCCCTGGCTGCCCTGCTCCCCTCGGGCTGAGGTGCTGAGAGCTCTGCAGCCCCTCCTGCCATCCCATCTGCCCAGGGCAGCACAAGAGCCCCGGTCTTGGGGCCTTCAAGAGCTGCTCCTGCTCCAGGCCCAGGGCCCATGCCAAAGCTGGGGCAGCCACAAAGCTCTGCCCATTTTTGTTCATTGCTGCTTGGATGGGGATAGATCCTCAGCCCCTTGGAGATTGGTGAGGAATTTTACTTTTCCAGAGGCCTCATCTTTCTTGAGCTCTTCAGTTGAGAAATTCAGTGACAAAGGCTCATAAACATTTGTTCAAAACACTGAAACATGACAAGCCCATGGGAATAATTCAAGTCTTTGATTCTTCTGTAGTTAATCAGGCAGATTTCAGAAGTGTATTGAAAGTGAATCTACTATATTGAAAACAATGAAAGGAGAATTGTTTTGTCCTGTTTAGTTTTATTTTCCCCTTTTAAAATTGCTATCAGCAATCCCCAGTTGATATTGATCCCCAGCACCTCCTCATGCAGTCTGAACAGATATGAAAATCAAGACCCTTCATGGCTGACAATCAGTCACACTTTGTCCCTACCCCCACCCCAGCATTTCCCCCATCCAATCCCGGGCACTCAGACCAGCTGAGTGGAGTCACATCCAGGGGTGTCCCCAGGGCTCGGGATTGGGGCCAGGTCAGTGAAATCCCTTTATTGCTGATCTGGATGAGGCCATCCAGGGCACCCTCAGCCAGTTCCCAGGTGAGCCCAAGCTGGGTGGCAGTGTGGCTGTGCTGGAGGGCAGGAAGCTCTGCAGAGGGATCTGGCCAGGCTGGAGCCATGGGCCCAGGACAATGGGATGAGGTTCACCAAGGCCAAGGACCATGTCCTGACCTGGGCTCACAACCACCCCAAATCCCTGGCTGTGCCCTGCGCCTGATCCCCACAGCCTGTCCTGGTTCCTTCATCCCTTCATTGCCAGGGACTCCCTGGGACAAGGGATCTCTGCTCTGGGGATGGAGGGAGGTGCAGGTGCCACCACTGGAGTGGGAACCAGAACTCATCAGTTTTGTGCCCTTTGGGGGTCAGGAACTGGTGGGACTCAGAGGCACAGGAAGTTTCTCTTCATGGCCAACAGACCACAGTTGAACAGGACACAATTCAATAACAACCACGCTCTTCCCTGAGCTATGTGCAACGTCCCAGCAGCATCTGACATCTCCACCATTCACAAGTGATTTCCATACTAAAATTATTTTTAGAAAAATATGGTTCTGTGATAAACACTGTGATGTTCTTGTATCAGGATGCCCATCCTGGACTGGGGGTAAAGCAGCCTGAATAATTCCTGATTTGCAAAGCTGTCAGTGGTGGATGGATAAGGGAGTCAAGCTGCTTTTAGTGTTGAGGAAATGCTGAAACCAGCCTGACTCATTTCATCTCCTCCTGTTCTGGCTGATCTCTCCTCTTTCCCCTTCCACCCATCGGCTTTTGTCTGCCCCCAGCCCCCTGTGAAGAGGCTGGCTCTGTGTTCTCCATCCCCTCCAGCACTGCCAGGCTGGCATGAGGAGCCCCTCAGCCTTCCCTGCTCCGGGTTGGACAAGCCCAGCTCCCTCAGCCTCTGCTCACAGCCAAGGGCTCCAGCCCCATCTTGGAGGCCCTTCCTGATAGTGGAACCCTGGAAAAAGTTAAAGATAGAATCTAAAATGTTAGGCTTTGTTCTTTCCCAGATCAACTGCACCTGCATAAGCAGTATGATAAATTATATAATTGTTAGATGTGATGATTGTTTAGTAATTAAATGTAATTATTATATAACCATAAGAAGAATAGTGAGAAACTATGTTGGAAATTCAGAGAGGGGCTAAATTGATGTATACAATAGAACAATATAAGTTTAATAATTAACATGAAAGTTATGTAACGATAGAGTATAAAACATGATCATTTCGGATGTATGGTCGGAGTCAGATTTGGGTTGAATATACCCCGATTCCTAGAGCTCTTAATAAAAAGCACCGCATATAATCGCTCCGTGATTATGTGTTTTTGAATGCTAACATTTTGGCGACCCGAAGATGGGACCCTTGTGAGTGCTGCTGAGCGAGTTCGCGACTCGATCACGCTCCAGCCGGCACCGAGGGATTCTCGGGGAGCCCATCGGCCGCGACCGCTTCCGCCGCTCACAAACATCCCCGGGAGAAAGGTAAGGTGCTTTTTACTTTGGTTTGGGTGCCTGCCAATAAGACTCAGCGAAAGCTACGCTTGGTTGGGCTAAAGGAATTCCTTTTGGTGTAAGCCTAGGCGCCGTTCCGTAAGACAATCACAAAAGCGTTGCAGGTTCGGCATTTGTGGTATTTTTGAAATGGAGAAACTTAAAGGGATTTCGGGCAGTAACACTCCTATCCCGCAAAATTCTCCTTTGGGGTGCTTATTAGCACATTGGAAACAAGGTAACTTTGGAGAAGGATTACGTAAAACTAAGTTGATTGATTATTGTAATTCATGGTGGCCAGAATATGCCTTGGAGAATGGTGAAAAATGGTCAAAATACAGTACTCTGCAATATAACACTATTTCGCAGTTAATGTCGTTTTGTAAACAAGAAGGAAAATGGGATGAAGTCCCATATGTTGATTTGTTTTTCTACTTACGGGGAAAGCCAGAATGGCAGAATGAATGTGGATTATTAATGGTTAAAACATCTTCAAAGTGTGGGGTTTGTGAGGAATGTTGTTTAGAACACTTGGCGTTAAGAGAAAGCTTGAGTAGAGAAAATTATACAGATATTGATTTACAAGTAGCTCCAATAGGAACAAGAGAACCTAACCCTATCCCACCTGTTTCATCTGTCCCTATCCCACTACCTGCTCCTCACCTCCTCACCCACCTACCCCTGAACCTGTTTCATCTAGTACATCTTTCCCTCTTTATCCTCCTCTCCCATCATCACCCGATCCCTCTTCCTCGGAAGATGAGCAAAACCTAACTGTGATAGAAAGGGGAAAGAGGTATGCGAGTGAAAAAGATAGCAATGGTAATGAATCAGTGACCCCAATAGCTCATAGAACCCGGGGTTGGGCAAAGCTCGCTCCAGTTGTGCATAGAGATGGCATAAGGAAACAAAAATGGACTGTGATTGCCCCCTTGCGACAAGGTGTCGGAGTGGAAGGGCCTGTATTTGTAACAGTGCCTTTTTCCCTGGCAGACTTAGTAATTTGGAAACAGTCAGCCGGAACTTATAGAGAAAATCCTGATAAAGTGGCACGTGTAGTAAAAATGGTTATGAAAACGCAAAATCCTTACTGGGATGACATACACGTGATATTAGATACTCTGATGGATTCTACTGAAAAAGAAGCTAGTAGAAGGCAGCAGCAGAATCTTATGGCAGTAATACAGGGGAGAGGGAACCCAAATTTCAAGGGGCGTAACAGGAATGGTCGGGGTAGGAGACCAGTTACCCAGGGGTTAAGCCTGAATCAATGTGCATATTGTAAGCAGGAGGGGCATTGGAAGTAAAATTGCCCAAGTTTGAATAACCAGTTTAACCAGGGCAATCAGTTCCAGCAGGCTACAAAGGAGATGGTCCTGGGGGAGTATACCAGCTGACTAGACGTAGAACCGGTAGAACAAGTTAAGGAACCTGTTGTAAATATACAGTTAGGGCATAAAGAGGTCAGATTTCTAATAGATACGGGAGCTAGTTTTTCTGTATTGAATGATTTGGAAGGACAAATTGGGGACAAGGAAACGACAATAGTCGGCGCTACAGGGAAAGAGGAAAAACGGCCTTTCCTGCAACCCCTAAATTTGTGTTTTGGAAATAAGGTCATGACACATGAGTTCTTGTATGTACCTGAGTGTCCAATTCCGCTTTTAGGGAGAGATTTGCTAGCAAAACTTGATGCGGTAATAACCTTTGAAAATGGAGAGCTTATAATGAAAATACCTGAATCGAAGATGGGACAGATATTAATGATCAAAGAAAAACCTGTCCCCTCTATCCCTAGGGAGGTAGAAGATGCAGTGATTCCCTCTGTATGGGAGACGGATATACCAGGGAAATCTAAATTGGCACAACCAGTGCATGTAGAGTTAAAAGAAGGGGCAAGGGCTGTACAAGTCAAACAATATCCCATAAAACCAGAAGCACGGCAAGGAATAGTAAAGATTATTGAGAAATTCCTGAAATACCAAATTTTAGAAGAATGTGAATCAGAATTTAATACACCAATATTTCCAGTAAAGAAGCCAAATGGTGAATATAGATTAGTGCAGGATTTGAGAGCAATAAATAAAATAACAAAGGACATTTATCCAGTGGTAACAAATCCTTATACATTGCTAGCATCCGTAAAGGAGATATATAAATGGTTTACCGTAATTGATTTAAAAGATGCCTTTTTCTGCATCCCCCTTGACAAAGAAAGTAGGAAACTATTTGCCTTTGAGTGGGAAAACCCAGGGAATGGAAGAAAGACCCAGCTCACCTGGACACGATTGCCACAAGGCTACAAGAACTCGCCGACCCTATTCGGAAACCAACTGGCAAAGGAACTGGAAATTTGGACTGAAAATGGGCAAGTACCAAGAGATCAATACTTATTGTTGCAGTATGTTGATGATATACTAATAGCTACAGAAGAAAGAACAACCTGTATAAAGGTAACCATTGAGATTTTAAATTCACTGGGGATGGGAGGCTATAAAGTATCCAGAGGAAAGGCACAAATCGCAAAACAGACTGTGATTTACCTGGGATGTGAAATTTCACAAGGGCAACGAAAACTAGGTACTAATCGTATCCAAGCTATTTGTGCTATTCCAGAGCCCCAGAATTTACATGAGCTGCGAATCTTCCTCGGGATGGCAGGATGGTGTCGCCTGTGGATCATGGACTATGGACTGATTGCAAAACCCCTGTATGAAGCTCAGAAGACGCAGCCATTCACCTGGGGCAAACCACAGAAAGAAGCCTTCCTAAAATTAAAGGAAGCACTGACAACTGCTCCAGCATTAAGGTTACCTGATCTGTCTAAAGATTTTCAGCTGTTGGTACATGAAAGGCTGCGCCTAGCACTAGGAGTCCTGACTCAACGTCTGGGAAGCTGGAAAAGGCCGGTGGGCTACTTTTCCAAACAACTCGACAACATAAGTGCCGGGTGGCCCCCATGTCTGCAGGCAGTCGCAGCTACTGTGATCCTGATACAAGAAGCCAGGAAACTTACTATGGGAAGGCACATAGATGTCTATGTACCACACATGGTAACCACTGTCTTAGAACAAAAGGGGGGCCATTGGCTATCTCCCAGCAGGATGATGAAATACCAGGTAGTCCTGACTGAGCAGGACGATGTCACATTAAAACAACTAACCTTTTGAATCCAGCTTTGTTCCTAGGCACCACAACTGAAGAAGGCCCATTAGAACACAACTGTGTAGAAGTAATAGAGTACACCTATTCAGCAAGAGAAGACCTGAAAGACGTCCCACTAGAGCAGCTGGAGTGGGAGCTGTTTACAGATGGGAGCAGCTTTGTGGAAAATAGAATCAGATACGCTGGATATGCGGTAACAACAGTCAATACAGTGGTGGAGGCAAAGGCATTACCACCAAATACATCTGCCCAGAGGGCAGAACTGGTTGCTTTAACCAGGGCACTAGAATTAAGTGAAGGGAAAAAGGTAAATATCTGGACTGACTCAAAATATGCTTTTGGAGTGGTGCATGTACACGGAGCACTGTGGAAAGACAGAGGACTGTTATCGTCTCAGGGTACGCACATTAAACATCAGGATGCAGTCCTGCAATTGATAAAGGCAGTACAAAAACCTGAACAAGTAGCAATCATTCACTGCAAAGCACACCAATCAGGAAACTCCAAAATCTGTGAGGGAAATCGAAAGGCAGACTGGGCAGCCCGACAGGTTGCTCGAAAGGTACAAACAACAATGGCATTGATACATTTGAAGCTTAATGTATCCCAATTCAATTTGCCTCCAAAACCAAAGTATTCAGTGGAAGATGAGAGACTGGCACGTTTGCTAAATGCACAAAAGAATTCAGAGGGATGGTATGTAACTGCACAAGGACAAATAGTGGTACCCCCCTTGATAATGAGAGAGGTTCTACAAATTAAACATAACGAATGTCAATGGGGAGCAGAGGCATTGGTAAAATTACTAAAGCAGAGTTTAATTTCAGTACGGATGTTAACAATGGCAAAATCAATAATGTCAAAATGTGATATCTGCTTGAAAAACAACCCAGTGGCCAGGCGACAGCCACAGCTAGGAAGAATTCAGATAGGAATAGAGCCAGGAGACTATTGGCAGGTAGATTTTGTAGGACTACCAAGGACTCGAGGATACAAATACCTGTTAGTGGGGGTTGACACATTCTCTGGGTGGCCAGAAGCCCTTCCCTGTCGCACGAACCAAGCAAAGGAAACAGTTAAGTGGTTACTACAGGAGATTATTCCCAGGTTTGGGGTACCCCTAGGGGTATCATCAGATAGGGGACCCCATTTCATAGATACAGTAGTAAGAGAGGTAAGTACATTGTTGGGGATAAATTGGGACCTCCACACACCGTGGAGACCCCAGTCAAGTGGACAGGTAGAGAGGATGAATCAGACACTAAAAAGGCAAATCAGTAAAATATGCCAAGAAGCCAAATTGCAGTGGCCCCAGTCTTTGCCAGTAGCACTGTTGAGGATTCGGATAAAGCCTAGGAGTGGGATGTCAGTCAGTCCTTATGAGATATTGTATGGGAAACCATATGAATCTCCTGAGCCTAATCCTAATGTACATGTCATAGGAAAGCAGGAAGTGTATAATTATGTTCTGTCTCTCGGGAAAACTTTAGCTCAGCTCCGGAGTATCCTCGTGTGGAATAGACCACTGACTCTCAAGAACCCAGTTCATAACATACATCCAGGAGACGAGGTGTACATCAAGAACTGGAACGAGGAACCGCTGAAAGAAAAGTGGAGTGGACCCCATCAGGTACTACTGACCACCTTTACAGCAGTCAAAGTAGCCGGCGTGGAACCCTGGATCCACTATACCCGAGTGAAGAAAGTCCATCCTGGATCACAGGCTGTATAAACTCTGGAATGAACAAAGGCTGCAGATAAGACGTGATTAATTGCTTTCAGAATGCTATCAGTAATTGTGCTAACGTTATGGTTATTCATATCTTTGAGATGTGGAATGCAAAATGATCAACTAACCACTCTTCATTCTAGAATGAAGAGAGAGGTACAAACGGAAACACAGGTGATAAAGGTTTCTAATGCAGTTCAGACTGAGAATGTAATGATGGGATTAGTCAAAGATTTTGCCAAAATGCAAAACACCAGCCGAGTAACTGCCTGTCTGCCAATATCAAAGGCAGCAGGAGACCCAGTAAATTGGGGAATCATAACATCAAAACTACCTGAAATACAAAAGAACAAAACAATTACATGTAAACTGGTACCTGAATCGAGGCAAGTTACAGAAACAACTCTGGTATGGGAATGTGAGGCCAGGGATAAGAAAGATCAGATAGAACCTTGGGACAGTGCGTGGTCTGTGAGTATTCTTCAAAGATTCCAATATATGGCAAACACCCCTTGGTGTATTAAGTAGGAAGGCCCCAAGAATGAAACAGATCCAGCAATAACAAATACTGACACTAGTAGCAGAATGAGGGCAAACAAAGTAAGTTGGTGGGCATGTAATAAAACTTATGACTGCACTTCAGATGATGAAGAGGTAAAACAGATGCCACCCCTGGAAATAGCCCTACAAATTAGTTGTGCTTGCAGAGGGATCAAACATAAACAAGGCAGAGTGAATTATAAAGTCATTATAGGGTGTACCAGGATTACAATCCGAGGTCCAGGACAATTTGTATGGGCAGCAAGTGATGGTACCTGGACAACACATCTGCCTGTAGATGGGAAAGTAAAGGAGATTACTTTAGGCCTCCCAACCTTATGTCCAATTTGGAAAAAGTCCCCATTTAATGGAAAACATGAACTTCTACAGATAAGAGCAAGATGAGAAGCTCTAGACAATGAAAATCCAGATGACACTTGGCAAGAACCCTCTAGCAGAGTGAAATTTGGATGGACCCTAGAGTCATTGCTTGGTCCTATATCGGAGTAGAGAGATGCTGTACAAACTTACAGGTCAGGTAGGTACACTGGCAAGAGTCACCCGGGAAGGATTTAATGAATTAAATATACAACTACAAGCCACCACAAAAATGACTTTACAAAATCGATTGGCCCTAGATTTGTTACTCCTGAAAGAGCATGGAGTATGTGGATTTTTAAAGGGACAAGTTGATCATTGCTGCGTTCATATCCCAAATGTAACTGCAGATGTAGAATATGACATCAATCAGTTGAAACAAGTAGATCATGAAGCACAAGAAGAGCAAAAGGATTTGGCTACAAGCTGGTTAGGAAAAATCTTTAAAGGATTGGGGTGGAATGTGAGTTCATGGATTAAATCTATCATTGAGAGTGTGATAATCTTACTAATTGTATTCTTAGCAATTTGGTTAGTTTACAGCATCTTAAAGGAAGAGATACAGAGGAAAACGTCCTGGAACCAGAGGATAATAAAGGCACTAACACGAGATCCATGCCCACCATCTTCTGGTTCTCCAGTTCGTAACAGCATCCACGACAACGTTTACATCAACCCTGGATTTGAAGAACCAAATACGAATTGAGGAATAAAGGACTGTACCAAGTGAAAACATTTACACCTATAGTGAAGTGAAAATGCTTTCAAAGGGGGGAGAATGATAGTGGAACCTTGGAAAAAGTTAAAGATAGAATCTAAAATGTTAGGCTTTGTGCTTTCCCAGATCAACTGCACCTGCGTAAGCAGTATGATAAATTATATAATTGTTAGATGTGATGATTGTTTAGTAATTAAATGTAATTATTATATAACCATAAGAAGAATAGTGAGAAACTATGTTGGAAATTCAGAGAGGGGCTAAATTTATGTATACAATAGAACAATATAAGTTTAATAATTAACATGAAAGTTATGTAACGATAGAGTATAAAACATGATCATTTTGGATTTATGGTCTGAGTCAGGTTTGGGTTGAATATACCCCGATTCCCAGAGCTCTTAATAAAAAGCACCGCATATAATCGCTCCGTGATTATGTGTTTTTGAACGCTAATGCCGCAGTTATAACAGTTTCCACTGCCTTTATTACATTTTGTATTGTGGGGAAGAATATTTGCTGCAACCAGTGCTTCCATTGGACCATGGCCGGTGGCCTTGGCTAGGCTGGAGTCACGGTCCGAGTCCACTTGGCAAATGCAAGCGTTAACTATCTGAGCTATGGTTGGCTCAGGGTAAGGGGGAGGCTGTGCAGAACCTTTCTGCAGTCAATACTGGCATTATAGAAAGCTAATTTCCTAATAAAATAATCCCGGACCTTTTCGTCATCTACCTGTTTTTCCAGCACTTTCATAAGGTGATCGATAAACTTGATATAGCTCTTGTCCAGGCATTGGCGAATGTCAGTGAAGTCAGTGTGGGGTGTAGAAACATCAGGTGTTTGGAGGAGGGTGGACCGTGCAGCACCTTTGAGATCTTCCAGTATTGACCAGGGGAGGACTTCAGCCTGATACTGCAGTCTAGTATAGTCTCCTTCCCTTGTAATGTGGTCCACTGTGAGTTGTTTTCGCCCTTCTTCCTTAACATAACCTTTTGGAAATTCATTAAGTTTATTTATCCAAAGTCCTTTCCACAAAATAAACTCAGCAGGTGACAATATAATTTTCATACACTGTTTTAAATTTTATGGTACCATCAGGTGGGCAGAAAATGTCGTGTCCAGCAAATGGTTAAAACAGGGAGAAACCCTACCATAATCCTTTGCATCCCTAAGTAAATCCTTCATTTCCCTGTGGGGAATAGATTCTCATTGAGGTTTTGGCCCTTGTTTATACTGCACATGTGCCACCTGAATCTTGGATACCACCTCCCAGTCCCCCTCCTTTGTGGCTTTTCTTTGTATCCTCTGCCAAGAATCCTTGGGCTCATCCTCACTCTTGGATAAGCTATCGCTCTCTTCCTCTGTAGAGGAAGCAGGTCTGCTGGCAGAGGCACAGGGCTTTGGCTGACTGGCAACACTGTGTTGAAGGCCTTTGGTAGCAAAAATGGCTTCCTTCCAGTTGGCCCCATTTCCAGTTCTGGGGGTGGAACTCAATGCCAAAGTGGGACCTGTCACAGGGGAGGTACCTGGAGCAAAGGCAGGAAATGGGGATGAAGGCAAGAGGGAATCTGAACTGGCGGTCTCTCTAACAGGAGCATTGCCATCTTGTGATTTATAGGAAGGGGGATTAGGATCAGGGGATGAAGGAATGTGGGCGAGTGCATATCTCAGGGCAGCATGGCCACTACCACCCTGAGAAGAGGACAGAAAAGGAGGGAAGATGGCAGATGGCAGATAGCAGATGGCTTGTCTGTGCCTAAAACAGACATCTCCCATCCTGTTCTCAGGGAACATGGGTTCAGGAACTTGGGGGGAGGATTGAATAAACCAGGACAATGGGTTGGAACCATGAACTCGTTACATGATCCCATAAATTGAATGAAACAACAGCAAAAACTTCCCAGCTTTTAAAACCCCTTGTGTTTGTAAAATATAAAGCTTTTTCCCAACAGCATCCCAAAATGGTAACTGATAGATAGAAGCAACAGAGATATCAGGAAGCTCCTCAAATAACCATGAACAGTACCTTTTAAACTCCCCTCAGAAAATGAACTCCCCTCTAAATTTAAAACTCTCCAAAACTTAGCAAAAACATCCTTTGCAGCTTGGGACTGATTATTTCCCATAGCTCCCCCCAATAGAAGAGGGAATGTCCACCCACAGGAACAGAAAATCAAAAGCCCAAACCCCTGGGAGCTCTCTGCCCCTCAGTCACTCACTCTCAGTCTCACAGGCACAATCTCCAGCCAAAGTGGAGTTTATGGGGCTGTCAGAGAAGCTGGTCCCACAGATGTTGAAGGGATTGTCAGCTTCCAGTGATGTCTGACTGGCAGGATCACCACTGGAGACACTCACAGGGACCTCAATGAATCAGGTCCCTGTTCGGGTGCCAGGTGGCACTACTAAGGCCCTTGGAGCGTCCAGCACTCATGGGCCCAAAGCTCACTGCTACCTTAGAAAGCTGACGGAACAGGCAGGATAGGTCTTCATATGATCTCCAGCAAACTGGGTTTATTGGTACAGGAACAGGGTACACAGCTGAACACGGTTCAGGGATGAAGACAGAATGTAGGCTGAAGAAACAGGGCCCTATATGGGGTAGTGAGGGTGGAGCTGAGGGTCAGAGTCCAATGGATATGGGGGAAAATGGTGCAGAGGAGGGGTCAGAGCTCAGGTCAGCCAATAGGAAACAAGGGTGGAGGAATGCAGCAAACTAGGGCCAGTGGAGGGACAGAGAGAGAACATTCTAAGGGCCAAACAAACGTGAGCAATAGGAGTTGAACTAGGGTAATTAGGCCAATGGGCCAATGGGATAACATAACATGACATAACTCAGGTGTATGCAAAGATCTATGGGAGAAGAAAGCGTCTCACCCTAACTTGAAAGCCTATTCCTCTTATCTGGAACCAGTCCTCCATGTCTAGGGGATTGAGACTCTGATGGTGGGCCCCTGGACCTCCACACATCCTCACAGCTGGCCCAAGGCAGGTCTGGAGTGGTCTTGGTGGCAGCTTGGACTTGGCACACACTTGAGGAAGGTGTCTGTTTTCAACAGGGAGCTTAGGAGTTTTGGATTGCTAAAATAAAAGAAGAAAAACCCCTCTTTGCCTGAGTGCAGCCAGTTCTCCAAGCTAAGCTTACCCCAGGTGAGTGAGGAGAGACAGGATGGGGTTTGGAAATGTGGAGCAAGGCTCTCCACACTGGGTCAGATCTCAAGACACAGCTTCTCAGAGCAGGCCAGACCTCCTTAGGAAAGCCCCTGGGTCTATCAGTCACAAAATGCTGTTATCATTTCTTCTCTAAAGAGAACCATACACCCTTTAAACAGGAATGTGGATTTATTAGAAGCTATATGACATATTTCTCTGTAACAATAGAAAAAGAACTTCCTAGTGAACTGCACTACAGTTGAGGGAAATCAAAGCAAAACCATGATTTGTCAGGAGTGCTTGATCATAATGAGCCTCATGGTGCATTTGGAGCTGAGCCCTGGAACCTCAGAGCCTGAGAGGAGATTGCATAAGCCTTTCCAGGAGTCAAAGATGGACAAAAACCCCAAAGTTTCTTGAGGCATGAATGGGTCCCTCTGAGGTCCATCCCCAACACAGTCTCCTCATGGACTCCTTGGAGGAGAGAATTGGAGGCCAGGATGGCACGAAATCCTCAGAGACTCAGAGACTCAGTGCAGAAAGGAAAATCCAAAGTACCTTAAAAACCTTGAGTATCTCAAAGTATTAATGAGCACTACTGGGTGTCAGTACAAAGCTCTCAAGGGACTCATTAAAGCAGATAATTGGGGCCATGATTGCACAAAGCTCTCACAGAGTCTGTATCAAAAGGGAAACACCAAGTACCTTAAAAAATCTGAAGTATCCTGAAGTATTAATGAGCCCCACTGAGTGTTGTTACTGACAAAGGCTCTCCAGGAACTAATTATAGCAGATAATTGGAGGCCATGATTGCACAAACCTCTCAGAGACTCCAAGACAAAAGCAAAACCCAAAGTCCTTTGAAAAACCTGCAGAGAGACTTCCCGCACAGAGGCAGCTCCTGGCAAGGGCAGCGCTGCAGAGAGGCAGCTCTGCCCAGGAACAGCTCCTGTGCACCGCCCAGCAGGGCTGGGGCACCGCCTGCAGCCACCCCGGGCACAGCACAGAGGCACAGAGGGGTTAAACTCAGCCTGACCTGGGAGCACAGAGCAGAGCTCACTCAGGGCTCACCAGAGCAGGAAGCATCCTAGGTTTGAAACAGTCATTCCCTGGCTGTGGGAAGAGAAGCTGCAGTTCCTGCAGGGATCTCCTGGAACTGGCACATCCCACAGCTTTCAGGACCTTTCAGGAGGACTCTCAGAGCTGCTCCAGGGCTGTGGCCCCAGGGCAGGGCTGGCTTTCCCTGCTGCCCCAGCCCAGGCACAGCCCAAGGCGGCTCCTGTTGCCAGGCTCTGCTGCAGGGCTCAGCAGCCGGGGCTGCAGCCAGGGGTGCCCAGGGCTGTTGTGCAGAGCAGGGTCCTGCAGCCCAGGGCACTGTGCTGGGGCAGGGACTCTGCTGCCTGCCAGGGACAGCTCTCAGCCAGCCCTGGCAGCTGCTCCCAGCACTGGGGAGAAGCTGTGGGGGGAAGGAGCCACCCTGAGCAGGGCAGGGGCTGCTGCTGAGAGGGGCTGGGTGGGGCAGGGCTGCTCCCCAGCTCCAGACCAGCCTGGGCACAGCTCTGGAGGACACTTCCCAAAGAAGGTAAGCCTGGGATTGCTGTAAAGGCCACGAGCTTTCCTAAGAGTGTTTCAATTTTCTTCTTGGACAAAGATGGGAACGTTGGGGTGGTGACAAAAAGATTTTTGTGTTTTTTACATTTTTATAGATTCATAGCTCTCTGAATTACTATTATATAGTTACAATTCTATAATCCTTACTTAACTGTATAAACTCTTAACTGTAGTAAACCACTATTATATTCTTATATGGCTTTAATTCTGAATTAACTCTAGTATGTTTCCTTACCTTTCTCTTAATAACCTGACTGTCTAAATATATTGCTAAAAGGCGGTATAGTCCTATTCTTTTATATAGTCCTGAAATATTATATAGTCTTCTAGGAACTGGACATATAGGAGCATTTTGGGTTTTGAGAATGAGCAGAATATGAGCAGTCATAAAAAGTGAAGGCAAAGAAGCCTTTGGACCTACTCCAATGGGTTGACCCAGGGGTGTGTAACTAGTGAAACTGAATCTCCTTTTGGAGATTCCTGTTAAATATCCTAATTATCAACCTTAATAAATTGTTGAAATCAGGCCCTGGGTGTGCCCCATCCTGACTAGGACACCTGGAAGCTTCCAAAAAATGTCTCGTTTTTACTTTACTCTTCTAACACTGCTGCAAGGGGTTTTTTTCCTCTTTGGGTTATAGACAACAGGGGGATAAGAGAAGCAGAACAGGAATTGTAATCCCAGAATCACAGAACATTCTGAGTTGAAGGGGACACACAGGATCATCAAAGGAATGTTTGAACATCTACATAGAGTCCAGAAGTGTAACTTTGGGTGGTCAGTCTCTCTGCTGGGAGCCTCCCAAAGGGCCCTCAGCCACTCCTCAGCCCTGGGCAGCAGCAGCATCACCTCTGCAGGGCCCAGCAGGGCTCTCCTGAGCTGCCCTTGCCCAGCTGCACACAGAGCCTGCCCCAGCCAGGGCCCTGCACACAGGCAGGTTTCTGTAGGGCCCCAGCCAGGGCACACAGGCTGGGATGGGCTCTGTGGGCGCTGGCAGGGACAAGGCTCCTCTCAGGAGGGAATGTCCAGGCCCAGATGCTCAGGGAAGGAGAGGGGGCTGAAGAGAGCAGTGCTGGGGGCAGGATTAGGGCACTGTTGGTGTGTGGGAGGTGCCGGGCACAGCTGGGCACGGGAACACTGTCCTGAGTGCCTGGCTGTCTCTGCCCTGTCCTCTCAGGCACAGCACCACAACATCTTCTCTTGGTTCTGCCCTGCCCTGATATTGACCCTGTTATCTGCTGATCTCAGGGAGGCTCTGGCATTTGCAGCAGCTGAGTCAGGCACTGCCCTTGGCATTCCTGCCAGGCAGGGGTGTGTCCATGGGAATAGGGTGTCCAAGATTCCCTTGCACCTGTGGGGCTGTGGGCAAAGCAGTCCATGGGAAAGGGGAATGAGCTGAGCCCCTGCCTGAGATCCCATCATGGGCACAGCCGGGGATCTCCTTGCAATGCCCTTTCAAGCTCTGAGCTGCCCTTCTGGATGCAAATCTGTGCCAGAGCCTCTGGGAGTTCCCTGAATGTCCCACGGGGAAGGGCAGAGCTGCCAGAGCTGAGGAAATGCTGTTGGGTTTGGCCAGGGAGCCGTGAGTGTCCTTGGCACAGGGGGTGCTGAGAGCTTGCCCAGAGACCTTGAGCCAGGGTGGGACATTCAGGGATCCCTCTGCTCTGGGCAGGGTCTGGTTTATCCCAGGGTGACGCAGGAGTGTGATTGTGCTCTGATTGCAGCCTAAGGTTCAAAGCCAGAGCAGCTGGGAACAAGCCCATACAGCCCCTCACCTTTCCTCAGCCACAGGGAATCCTTTGCCTCTCCCATCTCTCAGTGGCAAACTCTGAGTGCATCAGAAATGGTGGGGATTTCTGACCTCAGAGAGCCAGAAATGATGTGTGGGTAGGAATATAATTCCTAAAACAAACTCCTGCCATTTGTGTCTTACAGGACTGTGAATGCAGATGCTACAAAGCCTTTCTGCATTAGCAGTGATTCCCCTGACAAATCCTGAATATCCAGCCTTATCCCTCTGCCACATGGCCACAAACCCAGGGCAGAGGGGCAAGGATGACTCTTCGAGAGCCCCCATGCACAGGCCTGGCTGCTCCTGGCACACTCAGCCAGCACAACTGGAGCTCAGGCAGGGACCTGGGTAAAGGTTTTCACACAGCAGGAACAAGGGTGGGTGAGTCCCAGCGGGACAGTCTGCAGGGAATGGCCCAGGTTTGCTTCAAAGCACCCTCTCCTGACTTATCCCTGTCCTTTCTTCATGAACAGGTCCCCATGTGCAGGCAGAGCAAATGTCCAACAGCAGCTCCATCAGGCACTTCCTCCTGCTGGCATTGGCAGACACACGGCAGCTGCAGCTCCTGCACTTCTGCCTCTTGCTGGGCATCTCCCTGGCTGCCCTCCTGGGCAATGGCCTCATCATCAGTGCCGTAGCCTGCGGCCACCACCTGCACATGCCCATGTTCTTCTTCCTGCTCAACCTGGCCCTCAGCGACCTGGGCTCCATCTGCTCCACTGTCCTCAAAGCCATGCACAATTCCCTCTGGGACACTAGGAACATCTCCTATACAGGATGTGCTGCTCAGGTCTTTTTCTTTCTCTTCTTCATTTCAGCAGAGTATTTCCTCCTGACCGTCATGTGCTACGACCGCTATGTGTCCATCTGCAAACCCCTGCACTACGGCACCCTCCTGGGCAGCAGAGCTTGTGCCCACATGGCAGCAGCTGCCTGGGCCAGTGCCTTTCTCAATGCTCTCATGCACACAGCCAATACATTTTCCTTGCCCCTGTGCCATGGCAATGCCCTGGACCAGTTCTTCTGTGATGTGCCCCCGATCCTCAAGCTCTCCTGCTCACACACCAACACCCTCAGAAAGCTGGGACTCATTGCTGTTAGTGCCTCTTTAGCATTTGGCTGTTTTGTGTTCATTGTTTTCTCCTATGTGAAGATCTTCAGGGCTGTGATGAGGATCCCCTCTGAGCAGGGATGGCACAAAGCCTTTTCCACCTGCCTCCCTCACCTGGCTGTGGTCTCTCTGTTTGTAAGCACAGCATTGCTCGCCTACCTGAAATGCTTTTCCATGTCCTCCTCATCCCTGGATCTGGCCCTGTCAGTTCTATACTCGGTGGTGCCTCCAGCCCTGAACCCCCTCATCTACAGCCTGAGGAACCAGGAGCTCAAGGCTGCAGTGTGGAGACTGATGACTGGGTGGTTTCAAAAACATTTAAATGCTGGCCACTTTCTGGAAATCATTTGTAATAAAAGTCATCCTTGATACTTTTTGTTGCTTTGGTTGTGGTGTTTTTTCCTTTGTTTTACTTTCATCATATTGTCTACAGATAAATATCATTGCTTGTACCATTTCTCATTTTGTTTCTTTCTGCCTTCCCTGTGGCCAAAGACCGTGTCAATGAGGGGCTATTCCCTTGGTGGGTTTAAAGGAACTAAAGGATCTCCCAGCAGAGTTTCCTGCAGAGATGCCTTTTTGTTGCCTTCTCTGGAGCTGCAGCAGCAATGTCTGTGTGCAGAGCTGGGGACAGGTCAGTGCTGGCCAAGCAGCTGTGCCCAGCAGCAGCAGCATTTGGTGTTGCCAGTGCTGCTGCCATGGCCCTGCCCCGCTGCCCTGGTGGCCCTGGTGTTGCTGCAGGGCCTGGTGCTCTCAGGGCCGGGCACAGCCCTGGGGGTGGCAGTGCCAGGGCTGCAGTAGGGACAGGCCATGGGCACTGCTGGGGCAGCGCTGACACTTCAGGCCAGGGCCTGGGGGCTCCAGGCTCCTTGCCCAGACTCTCTCAAGAACACGGCCAGGCCAATGCTCAGCACAGAAAACCCCCGTGAGCAGCCCCAGGCTGGCCGTGGGCAGGCTGGGGACAAACAGCATGGCTGGGGCTCTGCAAGGGCCCTGGGGAAGACGGGAAGGAGCAGCAGAGCAGGGGCTGATCCATCCCCAGTGAGCTGCACAGCCCAGGGCAGCGTCCCAGAGCGTCCTCATGGAGCTGCCAACAACATCCCCCCTCTGCATACCTGGCCTCTCCCCCAGCTCACATAGGTGCCCCATCCTTGCAGGCACAGACACGGCAGCACTGGCTCAGCAGCCCCTGTTTGCATTGCACACAGCAGGGGGAGCACCCCCATGCTGTTGGTGTGGGGACATGAACCTGAGGGGGAACAAATGCTCCAGCCCCTCGGGCCAGCAAGGGCTGGGGGACACCAGGGAAACCGCTCAGCTTTGTCCTGGCATCTGCAGTCAGCCAGAAAGTTTGTTCCCATCAGCTGGGAGTTTCCTGTGCCACTGCAGATGCTGTTGCTCAGAGCCAGGGCTGCCTGGCAGCCACCCCCAAACTGCCCCGAGCATTTCCTTGGCTTCACCTTTGCTTTCTCTCCTCTTTCTTGTTCCAGATTTCTCCCTCTTGCCCATCCCTGTTTCCTCCCCTCCAAGGAGCCCATCCCTGTTTGCCCTTTCCTTTCTGGCCCCACTCCCCATTGCAGTTCCTGACTTGGCACCATGGGAACGTCCCCTGGGGAGCAGGATCATCCTCCTACAAGTGCTGCAGGAATTGTCTGCAGGCTCCTGCAGTGCCTGGTTCTGCTCCCTTGCCAGAGGCACCTCAGGCCAGGGGGGCACATCTGGGCTGCTGTGTCTGGCTCTGGTGCTCTCTGTTCTGGGCAGTGAGGAGGGGCTGCAGAGGCTCTGCGGGACTGACAGGATGGGCTTTGGGGCTGGCAGGAGAAGCTGAGGGACCAGGGCTGCTGGAGCTTCTGAAGAGGAGGCCCAGGGCTCCTCCTGCAACTGCTCCAATGGTGATTCCAGAGAATCCCAGAATCAGGAAGGTTGGAAAAGACCTTGGAGATCATCAAGTCCAACCTGTTCCCTGACACTTTCTTGTCTCCCCTGAGCCTCCTGTTCTCCAGGATAAACAACCCCAGCTCCCTCAGCCACTCCTCACAGGACTTGTCTTCCAGACCCCTCACCAGCCTTGCTGCCCTTCTCTGGACATGCCCCAGCCCCTCCATGGCCTACCTAAATTTGAGGCCCAGAACTGGACACAGCACTTGAGGTGTGGCCTCACCAGGGCTCAGTGCAGGGGAAGAATCACTGCCCTGCTCCTGCTGGCCACACCATTCCTGATCCAGGCCAGAAGCCATTGGCCTTCTTGGCCACCTGGACACACTGCTGGCTCCTGTTCAGCCTGCTGTCCATCACTCCCTGCCGGTCCCTTTCTACCTGGCTGCTGTCCAGCCGCTCTGTCCCCAGCCTGTAGTGCTGCAGGGCTTGTTGTGGCCAAAGTGCAGGACCCAGCACTTGGACTTGTTAAACCTCACCTTGTTGGATTTTGGCCCAGGATCCAGCCTATCCAGGGCCCTGTGCAGAGCCCTCCTACCCTCCAGCAGATCCACACTCACACCCAGCTTGGTGTCATCTGCAAATTTGGTGATTTTCTATTCTTTTTCACACATGTGATAATCATTTCTCCAAAATCTTTAAGATTTCCCCTCCCCTTTACCCATGCTTTCTTCTGTCCTGCGGGTCTCTCTGGTGGTCCCCGGTGCTCATTGACCCCAATGTTCCCATGGGCCTGGCTGAGCTGGCAGGACACTGAGGCTGCTGAACTTCCAGTTCCCCTTCTCACACAATGGGCATTGTGTGGTTTCCACAGGCCTGGGGTTGTGGAGAACAAGCTCCAGGTGTCACCTCAGCTGGTGGAGACAATTTATCATCTGGTAGCATGAGGTCACAGAGTGGGCTATGACATCACAGAGTGGGTTATGTGAGGTCATCGAGCAGCCATGGCATCATAGACTGCCTCTGTGACATCACAGACCCACGTGTGACATCACAGGGAAGAGGTCTGAAATCACAGTGCAGACTATGACATCACAGACTCTGGTGGGACATCAGAGACCAGGTTTGTGACATTAGAGAAGGGGCTGTGACATCACAGAGGGGCTGTGTGACATCCCAGCAGGGCTGTGTCAGGTCACTGGGTTGGTCACTCTGCCCCAGTTCCCCCTCACAGTTTCTCCCAACAAGTCCAATGCTGTCCATGCCCAGCAGGGTCCCTGTCCCTCGGGATCCCCCCGGCCCACCTGGAGCCACAGCCTCCACCAAAGGATGTTCCACAGGATCCACCCCAGAGCCTGACAGGGGACAAGGGGCCAGGGCTGTGTGACCAGGACACCAAGGACGGGTATTATCCAGGTCACTGTGGCCTGGGTTGGGTTGCCCAGGACAGGAAAGATGTCTGGCAGCTGGAGCAGGGTCTGGGAAGGGCCTCCAAGGTGGGGCTGGAGCCCTTGGGCTGTGAGCAGAGGCTGAGGCAGCTGGGCTTGTCCAGCCTGGAGCAGGGAAGGCTGAGGGGCTCCTCATCCCAGCCTGGCAGTGCCAGCCAGGAGGGGATGGAGAACACAGAGCCAGGCTCTTCACCGGGGGCTGTGGGGAGACAAAAGCCAATGGCTGGAAATGGAAAGAGGGGAGATAAGCCAGGACAGGAGGAGATGAAATGAGTCAGGCTGGTTTCAGCATTTCCTCAACACTAAAAGCAGTTTGACCCCCTTCTCCATCCACCACTGAGAGCTTTGCAAATCAGGAATTTTTCAGGCTGTTTTATCCCACTTCCAGACGAGCATCCTGATACAACAACTTAACTCTATTTATATCTATCACAGAACCATATATTTCTAAAATTAATTTTAATATGGAAATCACTTGTGGATGGTGGACATGTCAGACAGTGCTGGGACATTGCGTATGGCTCAGGGAAGAGCGTGGTTGTTATTGAATTATATCCGGTTCAACCACAATCTCTTCGCCATGAAGAGAAACTTCCTGTGCCTCTGAGTCCCACCAGTTCCTGATGCCCAAAGGACACAAACCTGGTGATTTCTGGTTCCCACTCCAATGGTGGCGCCTGCATCTCCTTCCACACCCAGAGCAGAGCTCCCTTCTCCCAGAGAGTCCCTGGCAATGCAGGGATGAAGGAAACAGGACAGGCTGTGTGGTTCAGGGGCAGGGCACAGCCAGGGATTTGGGGTGGTTGTGAGGCCAGGGCAGGACACAGCCCCTGACCTTGGTGAACCTCATCCCATTGTCCTGGGCCCATGGCTCCAGCCCGGCCAGATCCCTCTGCAGAGCTTCCTGCCCTCCAGCACAGTCACATTCCCACCCAGCTTGGGCTCACCTGGGAACTGACTGAGGGTGCCCTCGATGGCCTCGTCCAGATCAGCAATAAAGAGATTTCACTGACCTGGCCCCAGTCCGGAGCCCTGAGGACACCCCTGGATGTGACTCCATTCCTCAGCTGCTCTGAGTGCCATGGGTTGGATGAGGGAAGTGCTGGGATGGGGGTAGAGACAAAGTGTGACTGATTGTCAGCCATAAAGGGTCTTGATTTTCATATCTGTTCAGACTGCATGAGGAGGGGCTGGGGATCAATATCAACTGGGGATTGCTGATATTGATCTATAGACAGGGAAACTATAAAGGACAAAAGAATTCTCTTTTCATTGTTTTCAATATAGTAGATTCACTTTGAAGACACTTCTGAAATCTGTCCAATTAACCACAGAAGAACTGAAGATTTGAATTATTCCCATAGGCTTTTGTTGTTTGGGTGTTTTGAACAAATCTTTATGAGCCTTTGTCACTGAATTTCTCAAATGAGAAGCTCAAGAAAGAAGAGGCCTCTGGAAAAGTAAAATTCATCACCAACCTGTAAGTGACTGCGAATCCATCCTGATCAGAGCATGGATGAACAGAAATGGGCACAGCTGGCTGGCCCAGCTTTGGCATGGGCCCTGGGCCTGGAGCAGGAGCAGCTCTTGAGGGCCCCAAGGCCGGGGCTCTTGTGCTGCCCTGGGCAGATGGGATGGCAGCAGGGGCTGCAGAGCTCTCAGCACCTCAGCCCAAGGGGAGCAGGGCAGCCAGGGAGCCTCCTTTGGCCTTGGCCAAGCACCTTCCCCCATGGCTGGGGCTGAGTCCTGTGGCAGCTGCAGCTGCTGCTGTGCCCTTGCCAGGGGCTGAGGCCGTGGGGCAGTGCCCAGAGCAGCCTGGCCTGAGCAGAGCTGTGGGGCCAGAGCCGGCTGGGCTGGGCTGGGGAGAGGCCCTTGGTGCTGCCCAGAGCTCAGGGCAGCTGGCAGAGCTTGCAGGGAGCTGGGCTGGGCTCAGAGAGCCTGGCCCAGAAACCATCAGTTTCCATCTCAGCCTGGCTGAGCGTGCAGAGGCCAAGAAGAGCAGCCCAGGGTCTGCAAGTTCTATGGGTGGGAGCTGATCTTGGAAGCCATTGAGCCCTGCCAAATGCTGGGGCTGCACCTCCAGTTCCAGAGGAAATGGGACAGATAGGAGTAGGGACAAATCATTCCTGCTGCATTCTTTCTTGTGTTTGCTTGTACAGGTGACCTGGATCCATATGCAGAGGAGGTGTTTTGTTTCAGATAATACTGGTAGAGTGAGAAGAATAATATTATTTAGCTGAAAATAATATTTCATGCATAATACACACTGAGGAAAAAAAGACACATATGATCAGAACAGCATCTGAGTTTTTCAGAGGATGAGAGACCTATTGATGTTGCAGTAGTCAAACCTGTTCAAATACTTTCCTCAGGCCTTCCTTAAGATGAGAGGTGACCACCAGAGGCCAAGGTCAGCCAGAGCTCTCTGTCCTGCCAGCTTTTGTCTGGGCAAACCCTTGCATATAGGGAATTTTTCAAGGGGAGTATCAATTTTGGCCTTGGGCACTTTGATAGACTGATGGTTCTTTTCCATAGGAAGGAAAGCACAGAGCCTCAGTTCTTCAAGAACTGATGAGAATCAGCCCCCCGTATTTCAAGATCAGCTGGCCCCTGGGAGGCCAAACCGGCCAGATCTGTTCGATCTCCCCTTGGTTCCAGGAGGCCCTGCAGTATCACAATGTTCTCCTTGTTTCTGCAGTGTCACAATGGCCTCGTGCTCCCATGAGGCCCTGTAGGGTCACAGTGGCCCTTTGGTTCCGTGGGGCCCCAGTGTCACAATGGTCTCCATGATTCCATGGGGCCTTGCAATTCCACAATGCTCTCCATGGATCCACGGTGCCCTGCAGGATCACAACGGCCTGTTACCGGGCTTGCAAGGGTTCCTCAGGGGTGAAGAGAGAGACGAGAATCTTGACTTCATGATCAGAAGGCTGGATTTATTATTTTATGATATATGTTACATTAAGATGATACTAAAAGGAATAGAGAGCAAAGTTCAGAAGCTGCTATGCTAAGGATAGAAAAAAGAATGAATCGACAACAAGGTCTCTCTGATCTGTCCCAGAGAGAGCTTGGCCCCTGATTGGCTCTTAATTCTAAACATGGAACATGGGCCAATCACAGGTGCACCTGTTACATTCCACAGCAGCAGATAACCATTGTTTACATTCTCTTTCTCAGGCCTCAGCTTCCCAGAAGAGGGAAAAATCCTGAAGAAAAGATTTTTCACAAAAGATATCTGTGACAACGGCCCTTTGGCTCCACAAGGCCCTGAAATGCAGCAATGGCCTCTTGGTTCCACAAAGCCCTGCTACTTCACACTGGCCCCTTGAGACCATGCTGGCCAACAGAGTCACAGTGATGGTCTTGGTGCCACAAGGCCTCACAGTGTCACAGTGGCACCTTCATTTCACCAGGCCCCACAGTGTCACAATGGTCTCCATGGTTCCACAGGTTCCCTGCAGTGTCACCACAGGAAGGAAACCACAGAGCCCCAGTATTTCAGGGTCTGTTGAACTGCAGTCACCAGAGGTCTAGGACAGGCAGACCTGTCTGTCCTGGCAGGCTTGTCTGGGAGCAACTCTTAGATATTTGAAATTTTATATGTGGAATCCCAATTTCAGTCATTTTTGCCTGGAGAAGAAGGTCAGTTCTTTTGCACAGAAAGGAAAGCACAGAGCCCTTGTGTTTGGAAGGCAGGTGAGAGCCGGCCCTCAGGAGGCCAAGGGCTGCCAGACTTGTTGGTAATGGCAGCTTTTCTCTGGCAGCAATCCCCGGATATTGGGAATTTTGGAGAGGGAATCCTGTTTTGGCCGTAGATGCTTGAATGAGAAGGGCAGGTTTTTTTCCATTTGAAAGTCAGCTCAGACCCCAGGGTTTCGGGGGTACATGAGAAGAGACTCTCGACATGCCAAGGGCAGTTGGACCAGTCAGGCTAAGCCAACCAGACCTGTTCCCTGTTCCTTTGGATTCATGGAGCCCTGCAGTGTCGCAGTAGTGATGTCATATTGTATCCTTGGTCTCATCAGGCCCAGATGTGTCACACTGGCCTCTGGTTTCCATGGGGCTCCAGAGTGTCACAATGGTCTCTTGCTTCAATGAGGCCTGGCAGTGTCACAGGGGTCTCCTTGGTGCCGTAGTGTCACAATAGACCCTTGGTTCCATGGGGACTCACAGTGTCAGAAGGGTCTCCTTGGTTCCATGAGGCCCTGAAGAGCCCCTTGATTCAACGACGCCTCCAAATGTCATCATGGCCTCCAGGATTCCATGAGGCCCCGCAATGTCACAATGGACTTTGGTTCCATGGGGTCCTGTAATGTTCCATGGATCCTTAGTTCCATAGGGCCCGGGAGCGTCACAATGGCCTCCTTGGTTCCATGGTGCCACACAGTGGGACAACTGCTCCTTGGCCTGCCAGACTCCACAGTGTCACAATGGTTCCTTGGTTCAGTGAGGCCTTGTAGTGTCACAGTAGTCTCCATGATCCCATAAAGCCTTGCAGTGTCACAACAGACCATTGGTTTCATGAAGCCTCAATGTGTCACTGTGGTCCCCTTGGCTCCACAAGGCTCTGAAGTGCCACAATGGCCCTTTGGTTTCACGAGGCCTCCAAGTGTAAAAATGGCCTCCATGGTTCCATGCGGCCGTGCTGTGTCACAATGCACCTTTGGTTCCATGATGCCTCAGAGTGTCACAATGGTATCCTTGGTTCCATGGTGTCAGAATGGACCCTTCATCCCATGGACACCCACAGTGTTCACTGCAATCCTCTTGATTCCACCAGGCCCTGCCATCCTCCAATGGCCCCTTGGTTCCTGTGGGTTCCAAAGTGTCAGAACAGTCTCCATTGTTCCATAAGGCCCCACAATGTCACTGTGTTCCCCTTGGTTCCACAGGACCCCACAGTGGAACAATGGACTCTTGGTTCCATGAGATTAGTAGAACACGGTCACCTTGGCTCTGTGACGTTCTGCAATGTCACAATGGTTCCACCAGGCCTTGCTGTGTCACAATGGCCCCTTGGTTCCAAGAGGTTTCTCAGGGTCACAATGGTCTCCTTGGATCCGCACTATAACAATGGACCTTTGGTTCAATGTGGCCCCAATGTGCCAAAATGGATTTTAGTTCCATGAGGTTCTGCTTTGTAACCATGGACCCTTTGTTCCATGAGTTTGCTCAGTGTCACAGTTGACTCCTTGATTCTGTGAGGCTCCACTGCCACCAAATCTCAAAAATATCAGAATAAGACTCATTAACACTAATTTCCTATTTAAGTGTGTATCATTTATTCCGGACTGAGGTCTAGCAAGGGATAACTCCTAACCTTATGTGAACATGTAATTCTACCAGCGTCACTAAATGTATATTACAATTTACTGATTGCCCTAAAACCCACCCCAAGTTCCCAGATTCAGACCTTCTTTTTTCTGTCACTTGAGCCAAATGTCTTCATCTTCTCTTCCAACCATTCCTGCTAGGAAAGCAGCCCCTCAATGCCTTATTCCTGTGCTGAAAGTTCACAGGGAGAGTAAAAATTTAATTAACCCTTTTGAATTAAGCTTTTGGTATTGAATTGAATTAACCCTTTTGGTATCAACCCAAGGCTTTGTGTGGGCAGACAGAGGCAGGCAGGAGGCAGAGCTGTCAGCAAAGGAAGGGCCCAGCCAGGTGGAGCAGCCGGGGGATCCTGACAGCCTGCAGGGACAGAGGCGCAGGCTAGGGACACCGTGGGACAACGTGGGCTGCACAGGGCACAGGCATGTGCAGCAGCTGCAAGACAGCCCTGCCAGAGCCAACTTGGGCAGCACTTTGGCCATGGCTGCTGGCCCTGGGCCTGAGGCCACGAGGGGACAAGTGACCCTTGCAGGCCTGGGGTCTCATTGCCTCCTTGTCCCTGCTCAGCATCCTGGCAGGGGCCGCCCCATGCTCCTGCCCTTGGCATTGCACATCCCCACATGCCAGTGCCTGTCGAAAGAAGGGAGAGCAGGACACCAGATGGTCATCAACAGGTCCCGTTTATTGAAGAAAGCATCAAACACTTATACAGCAAATAATAAACTTATGAATATTCTGTAAGCCAAGCAATCTATTGGTTAAACTATACCATCAACTCCTCCTCATTCCTTTGGGCCTATGTTCTCTACTTCTCACGTCTCTCTGTCCAATTCGTTATCATACTCAGTTAGGCCCAAGGACATGGTATCTTGCAGGTGCAGGACTTGGAATTAGCCACGGTCTTGTACTTTTCCATTCTCTAGCCTGCAAAAAGGCCTCTTCCCTGGTTAGGACATCTTTACCAAATTAATTTGGCTGTGTCCTCTCTCCTCAAGCCACTCTTTGACAAAACTCTTCACACTTCCCTCGTTTTGTTCTTGAGCAAGGAGGCTAGTCTGCCAGGTTCTTTCTATCATTCGGCTGACCATATTTTGAATACAATTAGAGATACAAGGCAAAATAAGCAAAAGCATCAGAAATCATACCCAGTATAGCATATGTCACAAGGTTTCTCAGCCACGGTCCAAGTCCTAAGCTTTTAAGCCATTCGTCAATTCCTAAACCCTCTTCTTCTTAAAGATTGTGAAGTCCCTGCTGTAATTCTTTTATCTTCGCATGAATAGATACAGAGTGATTGGACAAATTCATGCAACACATTCCCTCAAACTCTTCATATCCATGACCTTGTGCTAAAAGCAAAAAATCTATAGCAGCTCTACTTTGCAAAACAGCATGATTAACACTTTGCACATCTGCGGTTAGCATATCTAAAATTTGTGACGTCTTGTTTAGCTCATCCTTGTCCCAGGATCCCAATTGCTTTGCTAAGTTCACAGCTTTATTTGCAGCTCCTCCTGCCAAGATAGTTGGAACTATCGCTTGTTTTAACTCACTCCAAAACTGTGGGCCTCCTATCTGGCTGCAGTCCAAGTCATGCAGGCTGCATCTCTTCCTGCTTGAATTTTGACTCAATTGCATTAATAAAGACACATTGGGGTGAAACAATGACAATTTTCCCAAATAGCAAGGTCCACCCTGTGGCCTGGCTGGTATACCTTTCCAAGCTCTGTATCCACAAATTAAAAATATCCCTGTGAGTAATTTCATCGGTGCCGTGATGTTAGTGCCGTTACATCAGCTGTAAAGCTGCTGAGACACCGTACCCAAATTCAGGGATGAATCTAGGGTAGCCCATGTTCCTCTATGCTGATTTAAATTCTGGGGATCTAAGGGATTGAAACTGAACCATCCACCATTTGAGGTGTTAGTCATACTGGCGTTTGCACTTCCGAAGAGGTCCAACTCCTCTGGAGGAGAGTACAAAGTAGTATTAAGTGATAAGATTATTAAGCATTGGTGGTAACCATCACTTTGACTTGTAGTGTACCCTTGTTGCGTGGGTAACCTAATGTTTGTCATATTGTGCATGATAGAGTTTGGTTATCAATCAGACTGCAAAATTCCCGAGGAGACCACACTGGGAGTCCCACCAAGCATGTTCGAAATGGGTTAGTAACCCCTCCAAGGCTAAGACAAAGCGATGATTGGTTAGTTTGATTAGCAAGCATTATCCATGTGTTATCTCTTGGTTGATTAAAGCACGTTACTCCTACATCCCCTTCCGTTATTGCACTGAGCAGTATAACAAAAATAAGCCTCATTTTTCTGTTTTCTTTCTCGCTTTCCTTTTCTTATCTGTCTTTAACCTCATCGATCCTAACTTTTGCAATCTAAATCTCTGTAGACTCTCAATGCAGGAGTCCCATTGCCTCATTGGGATCTCCTTTAATGGGTCCTACTACAGAATGCTGTGTTAGAGGCACCAGTTGTCTACACCTAGCAGAGGCTATGTATGATCTACTTTGAGCTTTGACACTTTTCACAATACACTGTACCTCCCACCAGTAGTAGGCCAAGATCTCCTGCTCAGGAGACTCGTAAAGATTTAAAGCCAGAGCCGTACGTAGCCCCATCTGTCTCCCTAGTTCCCTTTGCTAGTCTTCCCCCCAGGTGTAGTCATGCTTGCAGGTGTTACACCATAAACCCCAGATCCCGGACTGTTCTAACCAGAATTTTTACCACAACTCCCACAATATAGAGCTACCCATGCAGCACAATAGGGGCTGCGACACTCAAGGCAGCGCTCCCTCGCTGGTCCTTTTATGTGGAAGGTCAATAGTGCTTCAACAGTGTCAATCAGCTCCCTGGCCGTCTGGTAGCGGCGTGTCACTGCTCTGTCCACCGCTTTCAAGTGTCCCCTCAGTTGCAGCAATAAGGGTTGTAAGATCAGTGGAAGCTTCTTCTTCAGACGCTCCTTGTCCCCCTCCGTAAGATTGTCCACCAGATGCTGCATCAAAGACTGGTTTAGTCCACTTGGCAGGCACCCACAAAGGCTCTGTTGGTGAGGAAACACAAAGATATCTCCGACCCCGATATAGCACTTTTGCGGGCTTTTCCCATATCCCTGTGCTTGGGTTCTTATACTTCACACAGACCTCTGTTTCCTTAATAGTTTCCTGACTTGATCTCAGGTGATGTTTAACTGCAGGGGGGGCATCGTCCTCCCCAAAAATACATAAATGATTGATCACATACAAAACCTTTTCCAGGCATGCTTGTGGGTCCTTTAAATCCTGGTGTTTGTCGATGTATTGTTTGAGGGTACCATTTGCTCTTTCCACTATCGCCTGTCCTGTGGGGGAGTGTGGAATACCTGTCACATGCTTAACAGACCATTGGTCCAAAAATTTTTGGACCCCAGCACTTGTGTAAGCCGGACCATTATCCGTTTTGATACCTTTTGTAACTCCCATGACAGCAAAGCAGCTCAATAAGTGCCTGATCACATGTATCGCTTTCTCTCCTCCCTGAGCTGTAGCCCATATATAATGGCTATATGTATCTATAGTAACATGCACATACTTGAGCCCACCAAACCTAGCTACATGCGTGACATCCATTTGCCATTTCTCATTCATTTCTAAACCTCGAGGATTAACTCTGCAGCCCAGACCTATTCCCCCATTATGATAACTGCATATTAGACATGCCCTGACAATGGCCTTGGCTTCTTATAAGCCCAGATCAAAGTTCCTCGCCAACCCTTTCACATTTTGATGATATCTACTATGGGCTTCTCTTGCCAATGTATGCTTATCAACAGGACAAGAGTTACCAATGGGTAAGGTAACCAATTTATCTGCATGCTCATTCCCATCTCCTAGACCCTCAGACCACTTATGGCTCCTGATATGGATTACAGAGTACACTGCACTTCTATCCCGGAGAGCTCTCCTTAATTGAACCAGTAACTCATATAGCCGTTTGTTATTCACTTCCTTAATTGCTGCTCCTTCTATACATCTGGCTACTCCAGCGACATACATGGAGTCTGTGACCACATTCAAGGGCTCATGCAGGTTGGACATTGCCCATACTACTGCTAACAATTCTAAGGTTAGTAGGCTATCTGCAGGGTCTGCTGTAAGAAGTTAATGCTTCCATTGTCCTTTTTCTTGCCAGGTGACAGCAGCACGTCTCGGTTTTTTCCCTGCATCTGTGAAGGCTGTGGTGGCTCCTTCTATGGGGCTCTCTCTTCTCAGCAGCCGAGTGATCCAGTCCCATTCTGTCATCCATTGCAGGACCATGGGCACTAACTTGCTTGTCTGCACTTTTGCAGATGGTGTCAATAGTGCTTCCTGTAGAACCGTAGAGTTAACCAGATACCAGTCCAGCATTTCTTTTTCCATGGGTAGCCTAATGGTGGCAGGTTCTCGACCGTCCACTTCAGTAATTCTGAGACGGCCTTTTTTGATCAACCCAGCCAATTGTTTGATTTTTGAGAATATTGTTCTTTTATGTTGTAGCGGTGGTGACAGCCATTCCAATACCCGTATCTCCCCCATTTTGTTTTCACACCGGGAGAGCGCCAAACAAGTGGCAAGGGCTATTCCGAACAGTGAGATCAATAGGGCAATCCAGTTATCGACGAGACACATATCCTTGTTGCACACAGTTGCTGATTTGCTGCAAGGCAAGATGGTTCTCCTTTGTGAGGCACATGGGGGTAGAGGGATCAGTGCCCTTTAACAAGGGTCGTAGGGTTTCTAACAAATGATTTGGTATTCCCACAATGGGTTTTAGCCCCTGTAAGTCTCCTAGCAACTTTTGAGCATCATGTAAAGTCTTAATGTCCAAGTGCAGTTCTAATTTTTGGGGTACCACTGTTTGGTCCATTAGGGTCCATCCCAAATACTTCATGGTTTCGTGGTCTGAATTTTCTCTGTGGCAATAACAAGTGAATATGCTGCAAGAGTGTCTCTGATCCTGTCTGCCTGCAAAGGGGAAAATGGTTGTTGCTGCGCAAACAAGATATCATCCATGTAATGATATATTATGGTAGCTGGCCACTGCTGACGCAATGGCTGTAATGCAGCATCAACATAAAGCTGGCACAACATAGGGGCATTGTGCATCCCCTGCAGTAGTGACGTCCACTCAAATTTTTTGTCTGGTTCTCCATGATTTATTGCTGGTAGGGTAAAGGCGAACCTCTTCATGTCATCGGGATGCAGCCCAATAGTGTAAAAAAAATCCTTTAAGTCGATGATTAGAAGTGGCCAATCTTGTGGGATCATGGCTGGATTCGGAAGACCAGGCTGCAAGGCTCCCCCCATCGGTTCCATCTGGTCATTCACAGCTCGCAGATCGTGTACCAGGCGGTATTTTCCTGATTTCTTCCTAATCACAAAAATGGGCGTGTTCCACAGACTCGTTGAGAGTCGTAAATGTCCTTGCGTGTATTGTTCCTTCACCAATTCATGGGCATGCATAAGACTTACCCCTTTCAAGGGCCATTGCTTAACCATCACCGGTGTATCTGTTTTCCAAGTGAGTAGAATGGGGAAAGTCCAAGCAATGGCAATTACCCCAAAGGGTGGTGATTGGTCAACACCATCCCCAGCTGTGTTAAAATGTCCCTCCCTATCAGGCAGGAGACCATAGGAGGCAACTGAACGACTGAAAACACAACGGACACTTGTTGCCCATCAATGCGCACTGACAGAAGCGGTGTTCTGCTTGCAAAAGTAAGTCCTCCTACTCCTGTGAGCATGTTTATTGATGGGAGCAGGGGCCAATGTTGTGGCCATGCCTCTGGAGATAAAATGCTGGTGTCTGCTCCTGTATCCAGTAATCCATAGAGGGTTATGCTCTGATGTCTATGGGCGATCTCAGCTTTTTGTCTTGGTCTCTCCTGTAAGTCCACAGTCAAAAGTGTAATACCGGTAGAGCCAAAACCCTTCTCATCACGCTTCTGTCCAGTAAACGATGGTATACCTGATGTCATCTGTGGTAGTGGTACCAATTGTGTGATGCGTTGTCCTTTGTTATTTTAACTGGGGGATAAGGGGTGTAAGCCATGATTTGTATTTCCCCTGTATAGTCTGCGTCTATGACCCCAGGCAATACAAATAGTCCCAGCATGGATGTCGAGGAGCGTCCTAGTAATAATGCTCCACGTTTTTGTCCTTGTAGTGTGAGAGGACCATTTACTCCAGATGGTATCCTTTCAGGCTGGTTCGTCATTAATGTGACATCTACTGCTGCTGCTATGTCCAAGCTGAGGCTCCCTGCTGTTGCTGGTTGCAGACAGAAGGTGGCGCTGATGTCACAGCGTCAACTTGTGTCTGGGCGCGGCCACTAACCGTTTCCCGATCGGCGCCAACAAGCCGTAGTGTTGTGGGAGCTAGATTGGCAGCTTTGGCACCACACGCCAGTCGCTCTGCATTCTCGGCGCATGTGTCCCCCATTGCTGCACCGGTAGCACTTGAGATGTGATCTCGAGCCTCCCTGTGTGACTGTCATGGAGCCGTTTCGGAGAGGAGCAAGAGCAGCTAACACCTGATTTTGAGTGCATTCTGCTTGCTTTTGCAGCCCTAATCCTAATTCCTTTAAGGCATCTACTAAAAATGCCTGTGAGGCTGTTGGCCTTAATGCCATTCACTCTAGTGCTTCCTCAATGGTCCAATTTCCTCCCAGAGTGGCTAGCAACTTTTACGTTGCCTGATTGCTATTTTGTAAGGTACACTGCTCCAATAACGCCCCCTTTGTATATTCTGCACCTCCTGCCCGGTCTATAGCCACAGCTGCTTTGTCAATAAAACTCCCAAATGATTCCTCTCTACCTTGTTTTATGCCCATGTACACCAGCAGCCCTCCTGGCTCTTTAACCCTCTCTATGGCAGCACGTACCAAACGCATAGCTTCTCTAAGCTTATCTGCTCCTGATATCATCTGTGCCTCCGTGCACAAATATGCCCCTAAGCCCATGAGCTCATCTATTGTCACTCCATGCAGCGGGTCCCCCTGAGCTCGCTGTGACGCAACCGACTCATTAACCAAGGCTTGCCAATGCGCATTAAACAACAATTGCTGATGCTGAGTAAATATTAATCGTACCATCCCCCTCAAATCATTTGGGCACAAAATCTGCGTATTAAAGAGATAATCCAGTATCTGCCTAACAGGTTCGCTTTTTGCACTGAACTGACTGACTGTGGACCGCAACTGAGATAACAACTTCCAGTCTAAAGGGGTATACTCTGCCAGATCCTGTGTGTGGTTATCCTGAGCATCATACTGTGGCGTGTATGTAACCGGACAGGCAAGAGCAAAAGCGGACTCCATAGCCTCACCATCTCCCGTTTGCATTGCCTCTTTTGCCAGAGCAGCCCAAGCCTCCCTCCTCTGTTTAGCCATCTCCTCCCATAGGTCACTGAGTGCCCCTGGGATAGGATCTGACTCTCCGAGAGTTCTGCGCTGTTGGCACTTCTGTGCAGGCCATTCGGGTGGGGGAGGCGGCAGGCTCGGCTCACCCTCTCTGCGGGGAGGTGGCAGGCTTAACTCTCTCTCTCTGCAGGGGGGGCGGCAGGCTTAGCTTGCTCTCTCTGCCGTCCTCCAACTCGTCCTTCTCCTCCGACATAGAAGGTGCGGACGGCCCCCCACGCCTGTAACAGGATCCTCCATACAACACTGTTTTGAACCCTTTGGTATTAACACCTTGTTTACTGAAGGCTCAAAAGGATCGTCCTCACGACCATACCCTATATTCCTCTTATTAGTTTCTATCACCCTTTCTGCTGCCTTGTGCTCAGAGACATGCCGAAGCAGTGTATTGTGCACCACCCGCCATAGCTTGCCCTATTTCTCTGCTGTCTTATCATCTTCTAACACCGCTTCCCACAGTATATCCCCAAATTTTCTCCATTTCGCGAGCTCATGGACCGTATGTGGGTTAAGGAAAACCCCCTTAGCATAGCCGTAGGCTAACAACCCTGGTAGCTCGTAGCTCCTTTTTTAGATCTATCCCCTTTGCACCTCGCCTTTCTAAATACGCGGTGAAAAGATCATATGCTGCTTGCCTATCCATACCTATTTGTATACGTCAGTGCTGTTGCAGCTTTCCAGGCTCTGGCAGACACGTATGGCTCGAGTCACCGATGAGAACCTCGAGAGTGCTTCAAAATTCCGGCACCGTCCTGGCTGCGATCAGGACCCAACTCCAACTTCCCTCGACCGTGGCGCGTCCTCCCCCGTTCTCTTTTTCAGCAAGATGTGGAGGCAGACGTCAGGGTCACCAATTGTCAAAGGAAGGAGACCAGGACACCAGATGGTCATCAACAGGTCTGATTTATTGATTGATACGGCAACCTAAATACAGTACATAATGAGCCTCATACATATTGCAAAAGCTGAGCTCAGGATTGGCTCTTCAGCTACATGTCAACCCCGCCTAATTTAGCCTTTATCTACATTCTTGTGGTTAGCAAGCATAGCAACTTCTGCATTCCACATCCCATTCTTGTATAACTTCAGCATTTTCTTTGTCAACAAGGACACCCTGCCTGCGAAAGGGCCTGTGCCCTAGTTAGGACATCTTCACCAAATTGATTTGGCTGTGTCCCCTCTCCTCAAGCCACTCTTTGACAAAACTCTCCACAGTTTCCTGCCAGGAGAGCCCTGCACACTGCTCCATAGATCTTTCATAAAGGCCCAAACCAACTCCAAACACTCTCTCTGCAGCTTTTCACAAAGGGCTGCAGCAATCCAGGACAGCTGCAAGTGAGTGTCAGAAGGCTCTTGTCTTGTTCCTGACAGCAGAATTCTTGATGATCTTGTGCAATTTTATTCAGATGTAACATGAGAGCTGAGGTTTTTGTGTTAAAATATTTCTTGATGAATAACAGGCCTTGAGAGAATGAGGTGCAGGACTGACATGCGAAAGCATGAGCATATCCTCCAAAGTGGCCAGTCTAATTGTCCATTTTATTACTCTTCTATTTACTCCACACTAATAAGGAAAACCAAGCTCTGCGTGGAGGTAAAACAGGCATGGGATAAACTACAGTCCCTCGCAGGCTCACCAGGGCTGGCAGTGACAGAGCAGGCAGTCTGCTTCATTGTGAACCACTACAGAGCTGCATCCCAATCTGGTTTAAGTAGCATGGTATTATTAAGAGCTCCTTTTCTGCATGAGATACAAAAAGGAGATCCCACATGATCTTCATGCAAGCATGCAGTAAAGAACTGATCTGGCTGTCCTAACAGAGCATTTGCTTTGGCAAATACACTCTTCCCATTCATCTTTTGAGGCAGACACCTCACGTTTTCCCCTACACCCCTGCAAGGCTGGCAGTCGTGGTTTCCCAGTTCCTGTTCTTCCCTAGAGATGGTGCAGTGGCTGCTTTGAAACAAAAAGCCCTGAGATCTGGGCAGCTTGAAGGAGCATGAAATGCTAATTAAGTGCTCATATTGGTAATACTCAGGTCTGCACTGCCCAGTTGTCTGCAGCAGCAGCAGCAGGACCATGCATCATTCCTGTTGGTGGATGTTCATGTTTCTCATGTACAAGAGCAATGACTTTGAGGAGGGACCAAAATGCCCCTCTTCAAACAGTAGCTGTGCAAGGAGATGTGAAGTTTCACGGCCTTTTCTAGGATATTTCAAAAAGATCTAAGAGAATATTGTGGCACGGAGTGGGTCCCAAATTTTGTCTCCAGAGGAATCCCCAAAGGGCACATTCACTCTGCTGCTGATGGCAACCCCATAAGCTCATGGACAAGTTTTCCCTGCAACGTGCCACCCTGCCTGGGCTTTACTGGGATGGGACTAGACCCAGAGCTAAGCAAACACAGGCAGCCAGGTGACATTGTGTGACATCGGGGGCTGGCAACCATGAGGACTTTGCTGCCGAAAGGTTACAGTTTGTACTGGGCCCAGAAGTGTTTTTCCTTAAGGCAAAGCAAATTGAAATGTGAAGTTTCAAAGTTTCAAATTACTATAAAAAGAAACTGCAGAATAATTTCTGGAAGGGCAGCATTGTCAATGATCATGCAGCCCACCAACAGCTGGAGCTGAATCCAGAATTGCTTCTTCCAGCTGTGCAGGAATTCATTCCACTGCCAAGCACTGGTCCATGGGAGCAAATGATCCCCTAGCTCTGGCTAGGGTGCCCAGGGGAATGGTGCCCAGGCTGCAGTGCAGATTTGAGGAACCCTTGTCACTTGTTATTGGCCTCCCAGTGCACTCATCCTTCTGCAAACAAGGTGCAAACAACACAGCTGGAGTGCTGTCCCTGGTAAATATACATACAGGTGACTTTGCCAAAGCAGCGCATCATTTCCCAGTGAAAGACATGACCTCTTCTTACCTATAGAATTGTGATTGAAGACACCTGTGAACCAGATCTGTGGGAGATTGCAAAGGAGCAAAGCTTTGGGATTTGGGCACACTTCTCTTGGTTTCTTTGCTCAGGCCGTTGGTGAGCACAGAACACCCCTAGGTAGAAAACCTTTGACTAGACAGGATCTTTTGGATCCATTGTCCCCCAAAAAGGTCAATGTGTGGCCCTGTTGTAATGCCAAGTAACAAAGAGCAGCACAAATGACAAAAAGAAAACATGGCCAAAGAGGAAGAGAAGAGACTCAATAAGGAAAGGATGTGGTGAGACACTGGCACATTGAGTGAGCTGCACTCCCATAATCTCTAGGCTAGCAGGTCCTGGTCTCACATTCTTCTCTTGGTTTATTTAAATTTTATGTATTTATTTACTTTTTTTCATCATCAAAATAAAATATATAGAATAAAAATATGTCATCAAATTTGAAAGATACCATCAAAACTCATTAATTCAAAACTGCATCTAAAGATCAGAACATATGTACAGCTCTAACTATGAAGCCTAACACATCAATCCTATTCTTCAAACACTCTTCACACAGGCGGCAGCTTCTTCCTGAGCTTGCAGGAAAGAGAGCTCTTCTGGAGGGGAGGCGAGGACTTTGTGGGTGAGGGAAAATCAGAAGTGTTCAGAGAAAACTTCTCGGTAAGACTGTAACCAGCCAGATCTGCAAAATAGAGACACAAATTTTAACAGAGAGGGAAAGTTTAACAGAGGCCAGAATGCAAACCTAAAGCAGCTGAAGCTCCATATTTCATGGGACACATTTCCTGGAAATGTACAAACAGCTGCACAGGGAAACATGCTCCTGCTGGCAGACACTGAGGCAGGCCAGGGCAAACCCTGAGCCACTTGCCCAGAGCTGGCACAGGCCCAGCCTGGCCTCTGGGCTGCCCTGGGACAGCAGGGAGCCCAGAGCCCTGTGCTCTCCAGGAATGGCTCAGCTGCACAAGCACCCTCCTGCTCCTCTGCCTGCCCCACAGCTCAGCAGCCCCACAGCTCCAGGGGCACTGGCAGCAGCACAGCTCATTGCAGGGGCACGTGCAGGGCACAGCTGTTCCCTGGCAATGTGCACAGCCTCTCTGGGCTGCCACAAGACCCTTCCTGCCAGCAGAGATTGGCCCAGCTCCCCCCTCACCTCTGTGTGAGGCTGAGCCATGATTGCCTTCACCTTGTCCTCAGTCTGGAGTTGCTCCCGGCCCCCATGCCATGACTAGGAAGGGCAATGGAGAGAGTGAGGGCAAATGTACACCCTTCCTTAGGATTTCGTCATTTTTGGCACAGCTAAAAAGGCAAATCCAGAGGTGTCCAACTCAGCGCTTCCTCAGCATTCTGGTGAACATCTCGCCTTCACCAGCCCAACATTTTGGAGAGGTTTTCCTGCACATGTGGAGGCTTGCTGGCAGCACATTCCTTCAGCGGGGTGCCCATCACCTTGCAGAGGGCAGAGGCGAGCTTGGTGGCCACGGTGCGAACGTTGGCGCTCCGCACAGGCAGCACCTTGTTCCCCAGGCAGGGCCAGAGCACGGGCAGGGCGTCGCGCTGGGCGACTTCAGGGCTCCTGGCATGAACCCCCTGCACAAGCACTGCCGGGACAGAGACACAGCTCCTTACCCACCAGCCTCACTGCAAACAAGGATCTGCCTCTGCTTCTGCTTCTTGCCAGCCTCTCTGGCCAAGAGCAGCAAAACAGCACCCAGAGCCCCTTGGTCCAGAAAAGGGCAAAGCAGCTGATCAACCTGGGAACAGAACCACCAACCCCTCAGGACTAATTGCTCCAACCAGAGCCTTGTCCCTGCGGCAGACTTCCTACCTTTACTAAATTATGTCACAATCTCTTTCTGCATGAACAATGAATGAAATGTCCAATTGCCATTGATTTCCATTAAGAAGTTGTCTAAACACACACTGAAGATTTGAAAATGCACCACAGAGAGGAAATGGAGAGATTTCTAATAAAAAGGGTGATTCCATTTTTGTAACTTTGATGTCAAGTGCCAAATGTCTAATCTGGCTCTTCCCTGTGCTCACAGGCACACAGCAAAGGGCAGGATTAGAACACACCTCAAAACTCCAGCCCACCAGAGATGGCTGCTGCCTGACAGCTGGATGAGAAACATCAGTGACCAGCTGGGGTCTTTGGCAGAATGATTTTGGGGCTTCCAACAAAGAGCTGTTTCAAACCTCAGGGCGTCTTAGATAATTACCCAGACCCCATTGCCCTGGCATTTGGGCATCTCCACATTTTAATGCCACTTCCCCTCTCAATGTTAATGGCATTTTTTCTTATAATGTCCACTTGAATAGGGGCATAGAGAAAGAAAAATGCTACACATGGAACTGAAATGTAACCAAAACACGAGTCTTTTCTCATATTTTCTCTGACACCTCTCTGTCCATTTTCTGAACTGAATTTTATCAAACACAGACAAATATTTACTACCAACAGGCTTCTTGCATGGCAGATTTGGCTGAGAGATCAAAACCTGAAATGCTTTGGAAACCATTCTTATTTTCTGATCACACAAAATGTTATCTAGCAGCCATTTAATATTCTCTGGTGGAAGAGACTTCATTTTCTCTATGCTGTTAATCCACCAGCAGTCATCAACATTGAAAGAGCTCCTGCAAGTACCCAAAACCAATTCTGCTAAGCAGGAAAGGGTTATGGTACCCATTTTAAAATGGGAATGTATTTGAGTTTAAATGCAATTAAAGACATTGGTGACTACTGAACGTGAGGAACAGCTCTCTGTTCCTACTAGAGAGAACATCTGCTCTTTCTAAAGTACTCATAATTTATGGTTAATTCCTATATTTAAAAAAGAGATCAAAAGAACTGCTAAACTAAATTCTCTATTGCTGGAGATCTACTTTATTCAAATGGTCTTTAAGGCCCTTTGACATTCCCAATTGCTAAACATGCCCTTTTGAGATTCCTAATGAAGACACAAAGTGTATTAAACCTTTCATTCAAGGATGTTGGCATAATTAGCAGTGGATTTAGCCCCAGTTAAAGCAAGGCTATCAGTAATCTTCTCCATTATATATTGAGATTATCCTTTTTCCATTCCTTGGCTGTTGCTGACACAGCAAGCTCCTCTGAGGAATCAATTATCAGCTGCATTTGTAGCATTTTGGGCAGCGCTGACACAGGCAGACACTGTTTGCACACCCTGAAAGGCTCAGTCCAAGGCCCCTCTGACAGCACAGGCAGGGAGCCTCAGCACTCTGCTTCTGTCCCTGTGCCCCAGAGGCTGCCTTGCACTAAACCCGTGCCTCTGATACCTCTGTTGAGTTCTGGCCTAAGCTGTGACCCCCAGGCCCTGCACGGTTCAGCCTCAAAACTTTCCAAGAGACAAACAAGAATTCTGTAAGGACAAAACAAACTGATGCTCTGAAACAGCATTTGCCACCATTTCCCCTCAAAGATCACAGATGTCCCAGAGCTCCCCAGAGAGGAGCCAGCTGGGGCATTTTTAGCCCTCCCTTTGCTGGAGGTGGTTCTGAGATGCCCCAGTGAGAGCTCAGCCCCAGGCCGAGCGCTGCCCCCATCTCAGGTGCTGCCCAGCTCTGCAGCAGCCAGGGAAAACCTGCCAAACCCACCTGCCTTGGCTATGGGGCAGCAGGGACAAGCTCAGCACCTCCTGGTTTGGAGGAGCTGCTCTGCTGTCTGCTCACAGGCATTCCCTGTAAATGCTCCCTGGGAAGAGCTCTTGGCTCAGAAGGGGAGGCCATACCTGTGATACGCTCGGTGACATCCAGCAGGGCTTGGCCACTCAGGTGATTCCATTGGTAGCTGAACTCTTTCAGCAGGGACACTTTATCTACAAGGGAAACACACGTTTCTGCTCACTTTTCTCAGGTCATAGGAGAAAGGGCAGGGCCAACCCCATTTTATAAAAAAAAGTACATTTCTGCTGGGTTTTAAATCCTTTTCTTCTTTCCTTCCAGCCTACTTGGCACGGTTTTAAATTCCAAAAGAAAAGCTCTACTTTCACAGTTGTAAATCCAAAGTTGTCTGCTGTAGCAGGAGCTGTGTTAAAACATTTCACATCAGGGACCTTAGGAGTTCAGTCACATGGAAGTAGTGGAAAGGTTTTGCATCCCAGAGCAAAAAGGAAGAGCCCCATACTCGGGACACAGAAACGCACTGAGTCAGACAGTTCCTGAGATCACAGAGCAGCTGGGGAGGAGAAAGTGGAAACTCCTCTTGAAGACCTGCCTCTTCAACACTCCTTTTTCAGGCATATTCCCCCAGTGCAGCATTCTCAGAGCTGACATAAATCTGTGTGGCAAAGGAATTTAGAGCAGCCCTTGCCTATGTAGTTAATTGCTGTGGCCATCTTGCCCCATGCAAAACAACAGGTGGAACAAGGCATCATTGACAGCTGGGCTTATACCTGTTTGTTCTACAGAAATGTACTTGGAGAATCACAAGTTCCCCTTTGAACACAGAAGACAAAGAAGAAAAGCGGAAAATAGGCAGCTAATGCCTCTAATGTAGAGCCTCCCAGGTGGCTGCTCTGCAGAAGCTCTGATGGGTGAGTGTCCCTTCATGCCAACAGCGAAGTTGTGCATTTGGGAAGTCAGACAGGGCCCAAGCAAACTCCAAACCCCCTTTGCCTCTGAACTGTAGCAGAGCTTTAGCCCAGGACTTGCTCTTCAGACAAGCAGCACAGAGCCAAGGGCTCCTGGGACTGTTGGGAAATGCTGATCCCATTCCAGCCTGTTGGGGATGGTGCATAAGGACTGCACCTGCACAGCCTCTGGTGGGTGTCAGCTGGAGGGTTCCACAGACAAGAGCAGCTGTCAAGGCACTCAGCACTCTCTTGTGCAGGAGAGACAGAGACGAAGCTGAGGAGAGTCCCTGCCAGGGCTCAGCCTTACCCAAATGAGCAATGGATTCTCCCAGTGCTTCCACAGCTGCCCCACGAACCCTGGGATCCTTTGAGTTCCGGTTCTTTGTTATTCCCTCCACCAAACCAATGATCACCGGGTTCAAGGCATCTTTCAGGGCTCCTGTGATTTCAGCCAGCATGTCCAGCACCCTCTGCTTCACTTTCTTGTGGCTGTCAGATATTCTCAGGACAAAATAATCAAAAATCTGTGAAGAGAACAAGCAAGGTGAAAGCTGGATTCAAATGTCCTTGTTTGAAGAGTGGATGTAGCAGTCAGCAATGTCAAAGATGAAAGTGATCCTTTCTGTCAGGTCTGCACTCGCTTGCACAATTTCACTGTTTTCCTGTGGGCCACTCACTGGAATGGTGGCACAACCTCATGCTGGTTGAAAGATTTTCTTCTGTTTTTAGGAGGTTTGGCTGGGGACTGAATAGTTCCTATGGTATTTCTCTCCATCTATAAACAATTAAAACAATTCCATTTTTAATGCTAAGAGTACCTTTGCTTTGAATGCAAGCAGATGTTTACAATGCCCAGTTTTCTACACAGTTGTCTCAAGTACTGAGGGCAATTATGATTTTGCCATGGCTGGAGGAGATCTAAGTTTTCTTTTGTTTGTCTCAGAGCCAGTGTCTAGAGAAGTGCAGGGCTCTGATCAACTCTTCCAGGATCCAGACCATTTCTCTAAGTAACAGGTGGACTTCTGAAATGTCATGTGCTGTACAGCTCTCATTAGAGCAGGTTCAGTCCCTTGACAGCCTCATTATCAGGCACCTTTCCCTGGAAAAAGGGAAAAAGCAGCAACTGGGAGGAGAAGGCAGAGATGGGTCCTTAGCTGTTTCCTCCTTTTCCAAAGAGAAAAAAAGATCCACCAAGAAGGGTGAGCACTGTCTTTACCAAGAGGAATAGGAACAAGGATGGAAATGAGTAGCCAGAGCTGTGCCTGTGTAAGACAAGATGGAGTATATAGAAGTATTCTTTAAAAAAAACAACTGGGTCTAAACCAACCCAGCCTGATAATTCTCTTCCCTATGCAAACCCATTTTTGGTCTAGAGAACAATTGCCATGCTTTCAGGGGCTGGATTCCCTTCACTTCACCCAGCTGGGAGTAGGAGAGAGCAGCAGTTACACCAGCAGAAAATTCTGCCATCATCTGATGAATGCAGCATCAATAGGCACCTGCCAGACAAATACAGCTGGACTGAAACAACTTGTCCTGAAGCCTGGACCTGAATTACATTTGTCTGGGTAAGAGGGACCAGAGTGTCCCAAACAGCCAGGACAGAGTGCCAAGACACACTGAATTAACTTTGCTTCTACAGGCTTAGGAAAGGAGCTAAAGGAAAGGAGCAGTGAAATACCCTACATACTTGGGCAATGTTAGTGGAGATGAGCTGGGGGCTGTTTTTGCACAGGTCTTGGACGAGTTCCACTCCTTCCATCCTTGCCTGAAACCCCTTGGCTTCCAGGAGATGGTAAAGCTTCTGGAGCAGCTCTGTTTCTTCCACAGCTGGAGGTGATGTGACCTGGGCTTTTGCACAGTGTAGGAGGTGTCCATCAGAGGGAGATTTGACCCTGAAAAATAAAACCAAATGAGGACCTGGTGGTGATAATTATCATAGCATGGAATCCCCATAGTGGAAATAATTAGCATGGGCTCCATGTTACCATCCTGTACCGTACCGTACCATACAGAAACTCATTGCCCTCACAGACAGTCTGATACAGACAGCCCAGATTGGTCAACTGAATCCAAAACACCATCACCAGTGGCCAATTAACAAATTACCCTTTGGTAAACAAATCTCCAGAACACATTCCACATGTTCACAACAACAGGTGCAGCAAGTGAAGATAAGAATTGTTTCTCACTCTTTTCTCTGATCTTCTCACAGCCTTCCCCAGGACAATGCCTGGCAAAGTTGTGCCTGCTGCTCTCTATGGAGAGAGCTGCAGCCACAGACAATCTTTCAGTTAATTGTGAGCAAAACATCTTGAGCAGCTTTCCTAATCATGTGATTTCAAGCTGGAAAATCATGAGGCTCTGAAGAACAACGTGGACCTCATGACAATCATTACAGGAGACAATCTGTAAATGACATTCTCACCACTGCTCACTCAGGAAAACCAAGGATGAGATGCATCTGATCTATCTTCAGATGGCTGCCAGGGCACACAGGTCACATTGCTTTGTGGAGAAAGAGAGACACCACTTCCAAGTTTAAATGCCTCCTCATATGGGACATGTGTGTCTTAGAATAAGGGAAATCATCACTCTGGAGAAGTGTCTCTACAATCAGGCATGACAATCTGGAAAAGTAGCCCAGATGCATCTGAACAGATAAACAGGGCCATATTTGAAGGATTCATAAAATCAGTAAGAGAGATAAAAACAGAAGCCAGACATCCCAGAACTACGCTCACATTTCATTTACTTCCCTAGAGACCAGATGCACAGCTTCACAACCCCACTGGGAACAATTCTCCTGAATAACCTGTCTCTTCCATGAGCATGGGAAGATGCCAGCTGTGCTACTGAGGCATGTGGTCACTTTCCTGCCACTGCTGAGCAGGACAGAGCTAAAAAAATCCCCTCTGCTATCAGAGGAGAACAGGTACAAGCAGCTCTGCAGCTGCCATGAAGAGACAGCAAGGAGCAAATTCCTGTCTTAAATGCTGATTGCAGCACAGGGGGCAATAAACCAAACATGCTGTCCATCAAGCAAATTACATGAAGGACAGGAATATCAAGACAAAAAGTCCACATTCAGACACCTGTTGACTGAAGTTGTTCAGGAATTGCCTTGCTCCTTACTACTCAAAGTTGGTACTGTTTGAGGGTAAGAAAACCCTGATTGAGCCAGGCCAAACCTCACAGATGAGAACTGCATCTTTGTGGAATGGCATCTTGCTTCCAGACTGAGATTTCTCATCAAAACACCCATCTGAAAACGACTCCACTCAGATGAAAAAAAAAGCCCTGTTTGAATTTACTTGTCCCAAGTCAGGCAGCAGAAACTTGGCCCTCTCCCAGCCTCCACAACACTGCCCTTGCCACTGCACTGGATCGTCTGAGCTGCCACCAATGGGTGTCTTTTTGTCTCTCCATTTTTGTGGAAACCCCTCCAGAGAAGTTGTGTTCAGCACAATGCACAAGTAGACATTTTTTATCCTAGAGAATTTGTAGGGAAAGGAAACAATCTGTGGCATTGGTCATCTCTGCCAGAAAGTTTTTCCTGAGGAAGAGGCATGTAAAGCTTGTCATGTGCTTTGTCATGTCTGACAAAAGTGCTCAGTACCGTTTGCTAGAAGACAATGTGGCCTGGGGCTCCTTTGAGCCATCGTTCCTCTCCTTCACTGGCTCCTTGACAGATGGGCCTTCAGCCTTCTGGTTTTCCATGCCCTACAAAGACACAGAGAAACCTCATCAATCTTTAGAATATAAACCAGGATATTCCCTGTTGAAAACACAAGTTAGAACCAGGATCACTACCAAGGCTTAGGGAAATATTTCCTAACAGATGGAAACAGACCAGAGATTCAGTGATGCCAACTCTTTTTTTTCAAGAGCCCAAGGCAGGTTATGGGTGCTACCAGACTGAGCAGTGGTCTAAAATCCCAAATTCCTTAGTCCTGGGCAGAAATGGGAATAATGCAAACTGGCAGGTAACAAGTGTTTGTGAAGGAAGCAGCAGAACAAATTGGACTCTTTGGGGGTTGGCCCATTGTGTTGGAAGTTGATTTGGTTCAACACTCACTCTCCCTGAGCCTGCACAAAGGCAGGTACCCTTCTGTAATGTCGATAAAAAAAAAAATCCCCCCCAAACAAACAAAGGATTATCCACTGGATGCTACTGAATTCACCAAGCTTCTTCCAGCTCCACAGGGCTGGACAGCAGGGCAGTATTCCCAAAAGACAGACAGTCATTGTAGTAACTAGGATTGACCTGGACATCTTTTGTAAATTTGGAAATTTTCTTGGCACTACTACTTCCAGTGTCCTTTGCAAAGACTCTGTTATCTTCAGAAGCACAATTCTCACTTAATTGCTTTACAGGGGGCAGGGTAGGGAGAGCATGGTGGGGGCTTACACTTAAATGTAAACCCATTTTCTCCTCTTTCCCTTTCTTCTTTGTGACTGATATTGAAAATATTCAAAACCCCACTTTTCCCTAATAATATCAGTTCCTTTGTGGTCTGCAGATGAACAGGCTGAGGATTCACAGCTCATTCCCAGGAGCAAAATGATTCAGCAGAAGAGGAATGAGCTAAAGATAGATTGGGTATCTTTGATTTCATATTAGCAGTGGCAATACTTGCACAAAGGAGACATTTCTCCTGCCAAGCACTTACTTTCTTCTTTATTCTTGTCAGAATATCTTCCAGGTCACGGGGGGAAAGAGATTGTTCCAAAAGCATTTTAAATTGTTGATGATTGAGCAACATCTTCACCATCTCCTGTCCATAATGCCTAAGGAAGGAAGGAAGGAAGGGAACAATAGAAAATGAACAACGGAAGAGTGTTAACAGAAGAGGCTGACCCCTTAAACTCATCAGGTGCAATCCCTGCACGAGAAGGCATTGCCTACTCAGCAAAGAGGGAGATTTACCTCACTTGACACTGCACAGTCCTGTCAGCTGAACGCAAAAGGCAAGGGGAGAATGTGGGGCAACAGAAAAATACCATTTCACTCTGAAACTGGGGTGTGCTTCTGTGGCATCAAAGGATCCCAGGGAACAAGCAAAACACATCTGCTTTGTTGTCAGAGCCTGTTAGCAGTGTCTTGCTGCCATTGCACAATAATTTGCCTTTCTTTAACTGGCAGGGAATCCAGGAAAAAACACCTCATGCATCCTATTGATTATTCTATACTATGTGTATGCACAGGGACAGCTAGTTGCTCTGGTGTTCTTGGCAGCTATTAATGGCAATTTCATCATCAAAGAAGGGGATTTTGGTGGTTTGGGTTGATTTTTTCACTAGGAAGCCACTGTTTTTTTCAAGAAGAAATGTGGAGCTCACTGAGCCACAGATAACAGCATTCTAGAATCTTCAGAACAAGTTTAGAAAGTCTGAAAAGATTGGCTAAAGACCCCTGAAATATTTCTAGGCAAGTCTGAAGTTAATGAGAAATGGATGTTTGGGATCCTTCAGTGATGAACATTAGCCAACACTTTGGCTTTGTGTTGTGCACCTAAGGCCAAACAAAAGTATTGGATTGGCTGATCTGAGCTCTTTTGATCTCAGCAAAGAATCCTTCAAGCCACAGGAAAAAGTTGGCAATGTTCCTTTTTGCTGGCCAACCTCAGGTTTCCCAGCACAGCCATTTGCCCAGGGTGTGGTCACAGTGCCAAGGCTGACAGAGCTCAAGAAGAGTTTGGACAATGCTCTCAAGCACATGGAGTGACTCTTGGGGTGTTCTGCACATGCCAGGAGATGGACTTGATGACCATGATGGGTCCCTTGCAACTCAGCACATTCCATGATTCTGTGACCCTTATTCACACTGTGAGGTAACTTCATATTCCCTTTGGTTTCAACTCTTGTGTGGTTTCATCTTTATATCCAGACACAAAGCGGTTTTCCTGTTTTGGGAGGTGAAATGAAGATCATTACCTTGTGTCCTTGTGACAGTCCTGAGCAAGCTTCCCTGCCACGTGTGGCAGCCTCTCAGCCCTGGGGGTGCCTGTGAGCTGGGTGACTCCAATTCTCTCCACCAGGGACAGGAGGAGTTGGGCCGCACACTCACGCCCCGGGGCGGGGCGGCTGCTGGGGAGGAGAGAGCAAACCCTGGGCACAGGGACAAGGAGCAGCGGCAGCGCCGGCCTTGGCCAGAGCTGCTCCCTGCCCTTGCTGGGGGAAGGAGCCTGGGCTCTCCCTGCACCTTCAGACACCTGCACAAGGCTCTGTCCTCAGGGAAACACAAAGGTAGCATTGCACACTAGGCCTGCCTGCACGGAAGAGGGAGGAATTCAGTCTCCCTGCACTGTCTGATACTCAGTTTCTTTCACAGTATTTTCTCGGAGAAAGATTAAAGAAATAGATGACATATGAATAATTTAGAAATTAAGGACCATTCATGCTGACCTATCAGAGGGCACCCAGTACACAGAGCTGTAGCAGGACTGAGGCTCTTTCCACCCATTTATCCCCAAATCTGCAAAACTTTGGAAAACAACAAATGCAAGGAAAACACATTGTGGGCTGTGAAGTTGCAGAATATCCAGCAATGCAGCCTGTTTCTTCTCTGGGGATTGGCAACGGATCCATCTGAATGTTTGACCCTAGTGCAAAGCTGAGGAAAGGGTGGCAGGCAGTTTAGCCAGGCTGTCCTGTTCTAGAGAGTGTCTCTTGGGAACTATCAGGCCCAGCACCAACATTTAAGGCAGCATTTGCTCCAGCTGTCCCATGGCAGTCAGCCTGTGAAGGTGCCTGTAAAGTGATTAATCATCTCAAGGCTAACATGAAACATCAGTCTGAATAGAAAGTAGAGCTCTAAGGCCAGGACAGTCATACAAGAGTCCTTTGGCAGGAGCTGCATCTGCTGTGCAGGCTGTGCCACACCCAGCAGATTGTCCCCCATGTGCTCCATGCCCCAGCAAGGACCCTCCTCATTTCTCAAGTTAATGGCATCATGAGGAGACATGGTTTTCCCAGGGCCTCTGTGGTTAGCACTGTGAAATACCAAACACTGCTCACAGCTGCAATTGCAATTGCCCCTCTGCCCACAAAAGCACAAGGCTCTATCCTTGGCCTTTGCAGGCACTTTCCCTTCCCCATCAGTCACCACATCTAGGAAAATCTGACAGACTGGGAGAACTCCAGGAAGCAGCAGGAAGCTGAGTCAGAGGAGCTTTAGTTTGGACATCAGGAAAAAGGGTTTTTCACCCAGAGGGTGGTTGGGCACTGGAACAGGCTCCCCAGGGCAGTGGTCACAGCACCAAGCCTGACAGGGTTGAAGGAGCATTTGGACAACAATCTCAGGCACTTGGTGTGACCCTTGGGCTGTTCTGGGCAAGGCCAGGAGCTGGACACAATGGTCCTGATGGGCCCATCCAACTCCCCATATTCTACACTTCTGTGATTCTGAGAACTAATGGGCTGCAGGAGGGCAGAAATAGGTGACGAGAGGAAAGAAGTGAGGTTGACTGGAGAATCAAGTCACTGAGTTCACAGAAGATGCAGGATACAGGACCCTTCCCTCCCACCATTCCCATTCTCTGTCTCATCCCTTCTCCCTCCCAGCATTCCCATTCTCTCTCTCATCCCTTCTCCCTCCCACACACACAAAGGTGAAGAATATCACTAAAAGAAAAAGAACCTGCTTGACTCCCATGTCCATGAGAGCAGTCATTGCTCGTGCAGGAGTCACATTCTCCACCAGGATCCCCAGGGTCTGACTGGCTGCTTTCTGAACAAATTCTGGGGAGCTGGACACCATCTGGAGAAGGACCCGAACAACCTCATCCACCTCAGAGTCCATGTCCTTCTTCAAGGTCACAGAGAGCTCTCCCAGAGTGACAATGCCAGAGCAGGACACCTTGGAACGGAGGTTGGTCACCTGGGGAAGCCATGAGGGGAAACATAAGAATCACCTTGAAAAGAAAACCAGTTGCCTTCAACAGAAGTCCCAGGAAATGACAACACATCCCATTGTGTCCAGAGGAACATACAAGTACAAGAAGAGCAGGAGAGCACAAGCACAGAAAGGCACTTACTCTGGCACCAATTTCTGGCCTCAGACCTGCTCACTGCAGGCCTAAAATAAAAATTCCATTAACTGTTCCACTTAACCCTTCTAAAATGTCCACAGCTTTGATTTTAGGCCCTTTTACTAGAAAATTAAAGCAAGAACTGCTTTCAAATCACGAAAGCAAAAATCATAAAGGTAAAAGAGTCAGGTGCTCCTGTTCAAAAAATCAACACCAGCAGCTGAAGCACTCAGCCAGGAAACAGAAAACACAGGCTCAGGTCTACAGAATAATTTGCAGTGTTGAATTACAACTTGGACAGAGATTGGGACTCTGGCAAATAACATCATCAGCATCTCAGTTTCTGCATTTGCATATTGCATTATAAAGGCTCCACAGTCAAAGATGAGTGTCAGATACCCGACCTGCCAGTAAATACAGCTGCATGTACCAACAGATCCTACGGATAGATGACAGACATTAGAAATCTCAGGTCTAAAACCAGAAATGAAGGCAGACCCTGAGCACACATGGAGATGAGCAAGCACATACCTACTCTACTGTCGACGGAAGGGAACCAGGACATCATTTTGATCATCACAAGCTCGATTTTATTGATCAGTACAGCGGGTTAAATACAGTTAATAATGAGCTTCATACATATTGCAAAAGTTGAGCTCAGGATTGGTCAGTTACATATCAGCACCTACGCCTACTTCTGCATTCCTATGGTTCTACTTTTGATACTTTCTACATATTCTTAGGATATATTCAGGAATAATCTCTACTCCCTATCCTCATGTTGCAGCAAGGTCACTGCTGACCTTTCCTTTCAGCTTGCTGACTGCTGACTTTTCTCCTTCAGCTTAACCAGCGGCATTATGTCAGTATGGCCTTTCTCAGCTAACCAATTATGAATAAATCTCTCCACACTCTACCCATCATGTATGAAGTATGGGGGACAATTCAGAACAATGTTCTCACCTCACTGGTAACTGCCAAGGAAACCTCACCAAGTCTGCAAAGCAGGACCTCTGAATGGGACCCAGCCAGGTGTTTGATGGTGAAGAGTCCCTTCTCCTTCAGCTCCCTGAAAGGTAGAAGATTGATTTTTCTCTCCACCAAGGCAGCACCCTCTGAAATGACCAGGCTGGCAGCTCAGTTGAACAATGGGAGGTGCTTTTCAAGGAGTTCTTAATGAAATCATGGAATGCATTGCTCCAGGATGCTGTGGCTGTCAAAAGCATTCACAAACCCAAGAGGCAAAGAGAGGGGTTTCAGAGTGGCCATTTAAGAAGACAGCCTTTCTGATATCTCTGGCACATGAGGCCCCTCTGTCACTGCTTCCTAGAAGCTGTGAGACCGGGCCATGCTGCTGTTTGTTGTCACCTCCCTGTACCTGTCCCTGAGACACAGTGCCACCGGGCTGTTATTGGGGCATTTTCCTTCTTTGCCAGCCCCAGCAGGCATTCAGCAGGGACAGTCTGCACTGGCTCTCTGGAGCTGAGTTTCCACTCTGTGATCTCGGCCTCTCTGTCACCCCCTCCACTCCCCCTCACACATTCCCCAAAAAAGCAGCAGGATGTCTGCTGGGACCACCTCAGCCTGCAGGAAGGCCAAGTGGGTCCTGGCCTCTCCTGACCCACAGCACAGCTTTCTTTCATCACAGCATGGAAATATAAAAACTGTATTATCACATCACACAGAGGGCCAGGAGCTTTTTATTTTGGCCGCAAGTGTCCACAGGGCATTGGGGAAGAGAAGAAAAAGAGTGTTTTGCAGCAAGCAACTCAGGCAGGATGGTAGGAAAAGTGTCTGGGAGCTGCTTTTTAGGACTTTGGTTGTTCTGCTGAAGCTTCTGACAGAGCTGATGGGCAGATCCCAGAGCTGTGGAGAGTTCCTGGGAAATTTGTCCTTGGATATGCCTACGAATGCTCTCCCAGCCATGAACTGCCATCTGTCCTGTCCTGTCCATGTGTCCTGTCCATATGTTACTGCCTTGACTGTTGAGTGTCTGAGGTGCCTCTTGAGGCTGCTATGGACGTCCTTCACCAAGGAATGGATTGTGATACAACATCCCTTTCTGCTTATGTTTAGGCACTGACAGAGCCTGGACCACTCTGGCTCGAGCTTGGGCTCTGGCCAAGCAAGATTGCAAATGAGAGCAGCTCATGGCCCTCAGCTCTTCCCTGCTGCTGGGACAGACAGACATGGCATGGGGACAGAATGGAGCTGCCCCATCTGCCAGGGCACTAAGAAGGATGTGAATTTTTCTCTGCCCTGTCACCACCAGTTCTGCCTGGGCTGCATCCTGCAGTGGGCAAAGAGAAATCCAGCGTGCCCACTCTGCAGAAGAATGATAGAAGCTGTCATGTTTTCTGAGTAGGATGAACAGGACTACATACAATTTGCCATCAGCTCCCCCAAACAATTGCTAGAGCCCAGCAGGGAGAGAGCCTGGCCCCCTGTGAGAGTCTGTCAGAATTTTCCCTCATCTGCCTCACGATCATCCTTGGGAGACCACTGAAGAGAAGACCCCCCCTGTCTATATCTGGCTCTGAAGGAGAAAAGTCACACGCCACGGGCCCTGAGACATAAAAGCTCAGTGTTGAGCTATTGTTTTCACAAGTGTGTTTGCTGTATGCTAAGAAGAGGGCACCATGCTCCATTTGCAACAATAGCAGCTCTGGAAGCTGTCCCACCTCTCGGCCTGGCTGGACTTCTCCTGAGTTCCAGGTGGTCTCCCACAGAAGACCCTCACCTGTTTTACAACCACTGTGACAGACAGACTGAGATGTAAGATGCTTCCCCACCAAGGACTGAGACATGAAACTCCTAACAGGCCCCTCTGCTCCTTCCAAGGACTGGGACTGAAACCCCTAGCCCGGGGGAGGTGTGTGGGGAGGCAAGTTGACCGAAGCGAGATGTTTGCCTGCAGGTTGTGACCACTGGACCGAGAACACAATGGCTCTCATTTACTGCTGAGAACATGGACTACCTGTTACATCTGTTCCCTATTGTATCTGTTTCCCCCCCCTCACAATTTTCAGTAATATAAACCTCTGAGTTAGCTAGAGCCTTTGAGATCTCCCCAGCGTAGCAGGCGGATCCTCAGCTGGACTGGACCAATAGACTTCGTCTCTGCATTGGTAGCTATATCCCCTCTCTCTCTCTCTCTCTCTCTTTCTCTATCTTTTTCTCTCCCTTAATCCCTCTATTGCATTTTTGCTGTAGTTATTTCAATAAAACTACATTTTATTTGATTATCACTGCAAACCCCCTTGTACCGTGTTGGTTTTTACACTCTGAGATCATTCCTACGAACCATCAGGTCATCTGTTCACTAGGACGGACCCTGACACCCCCTTGCTGAAAGCAGCCCCCCAGACCCTGTGATGGCTGCTCCATCTTCTCCACAGGGAACACTGTCCCCAGCTGAGCAGGGGCTGCAGGACCAGAGCCTGTGGATGGCCTCCTGCCCAAGGAGTGGGCCCAATTTTTCAAATAACAATGTCATCTGCTGGACCAAAGGTGGCCCTGGCTGCAGCAGAAGCTGGAGGGAATATGCCAGCACCAGAGATGGCTGGTTAAGGAATTCATAGAGCAGCATCCTGCACGCCCTCTGTGCCTATGGTCAAGTTGCCAAAACCTTGGTGCCAGTACTGCAGCTTCTCCTCTGTAGCAGTCTGAATTGCTGCTAGCACAGTCCAGGGTAAAGAAGCAAAAAGGACCTTTGCATAATCTCCACAGATGTTTTATTCAGCCGTGCAGGGAGATGTTCAGCTCCCAGCACCCACACACAGAGGGTCTCACTTTGTCTCCACAGGGGCCCGGGGGCTGACCCTGATCTCGGGGCAGTACAAAGACAAGGGGGCCAATCAGGGAATAGGGAAGGTGTGGCTCAGGAACACAGGAACAGACATAGGAAGAGGGGAAGGAGCCAATGGGGTCTAACAGCTTTTTGAGGGAAGCTTCTTGTGTCTCCCTAGACCAAGGAATGCCCCCCCAGGGTCTCCACAATTTCTCCTGTTTTATATTATTAGGAAAGCTTCTCTGGAGGATCAACTGAATCAACACAAAATGACAAAAATCATCAAAAGCGCTCACAGGACAACTGTTCAAAATTCAAACAATTCTGAGTTCCCAATGTGCCAACAGATTTCTTGGAGTGTCTTAGATCTGGCAGGAGGGATGCAGAGTTTTCTTAGCACAGTTTATCAGGAAACTGAGTCATGCATACTGAACCTCTGCTCCATGGCCTCCTCACTGCCATCGTGCAGCAAAGAGGCCCAGAGGCTGCTGTGCTCTGGGCCTGTCAGGGATGAACACAGCGGCTCTGTGGCCAGTGCCAGCTCCAGCAGCTCACAAGAGGAGACTCCTTCCAGAAGCTCTGCTGGCTCCAGTGTGGCAGACCAGCAGAGCCCACTGGAAGCCACCCTCCATTGCAGCCACCCCCAGCTGCGCCCATCATCGCTGCAGAGCAGGAGCTGCCCCAGAGGAGCCGCGGCAGGAGCTCATGGCAGTGGCAGGTCCCTGTGCCCAGGGCAGAGCCACAGAACCTCTGCTCCTGCCTGGGACAGGGGCTGCTCACCCTGGTGTCCCACCAAGAGGAGGGATCCTGGGCCCCAAACTCTGCCCAGCCCTGCAAAAGGCCACCCCGCCAGCAGTGCCAGCAAGGTTCCTGCAGCCATTCAGCCAAATCAGAGTAAACAAATGTCTCTTCAGCTGACGCAGTCTCTGCACACAGCTTTCTCCCCCTTCTCCTGGTGCCTTTCCCTGGCTCCAGCAAGAGCTGCAGGAAATGCTGTGTGAGCCATGATGATGGAAGAGCTACTGATAAAAACACTGCGGCGATGCTTTCAGAGGAGTCATGAATGGAAGACTGACCAACCTTCCAGCCAATGGTATGCCAAAAGTTTCCATGCTTTAAATAATTGATTGTAATTAATGAGTAAAAAGAAAGATACGGAAGCATATTAAATCTCCCACAGCTGCTGGCTTTCCTCAGGCTCCATGGTCTATGTATTGCTAGACTCACTTCATCTAGGCAGAATATTAACTGCCTTGACTTGTTGGAGACTGATCACAAGGTCTCATCTGTGGTGAGCAGTCACTAAAATTAGCTCAGCAGAGGCATCTTCAGCTGTCCAAGTGTAGCAGAAATACATATTCTCTGCTTCATGGCTGTGTGGCAGCAGCTGCTGGTGTGGATTTGTCAGCGTTGCTTCATGGATTACTCCTGGGAAGGAATTGTGTGCACAGGCACAGTGTGATGGCTTCGATCTCCTCTAATTACTCCAATTGGATGATGGCCAGAACTTGTAGGCAAAAAGCATCATGACAGAATAATTTACAATATTCTCCAAACTACTCCTGTGGTTTTGATTTTCTTACTGATTAGGTTCAGTGTCTGGCCTCAAGAAATCACTCCAGAAAGAACAGGCAAACCTCACCTTGCAAGTTAGAGTGCAAGTCTTTAATCTGCTGTTTTTGCAGCATGTACAAACAACTCTTCAACATATTTGCAAATAAATCTCTTAGTTCTTGCTATACCTATCCAGAACCTGACTCTCTCCTCATTTTATTTTGATTTGAGATCCAAGCATGATTTATTTCTGGACAGGGAAGTAAGAACTATCTGCAAATACAGACTGCAAGTGTGAATCTATACTGCAGGAACTGAGCTATAGCTTGGAATTAAAGGCAAGAAGGGATGCTATGGTAAATGTGAACATTTAGTGCTGGCATAGGAGCCTTCTGAAATGCTCCACCAACCCATGGTTCACATTGCTACAAACTCTCTTTCTGGTGTTACAAAGAGTGTTGAGGAGCTGGCTGTAAGTAAAAAAAAAATAGCCAGAATGATAATTTTTGTTTATATGACAGACAATGACTATCTAATACATCAGAGCTCATAGAAGTGAGTATTCAGATTTCCACTTAGTATGTGCTGGCAGTTTTAATTTGAAATCAACAGGTTTATCCAAATCAAGTTATCCATAGGAGATAATTTGCTCTATGATCTACCTAAAAATGCCTCATTGTCTGATAAGTTTAGTAGAAATTTGCAAAGTCAACAGTCCACAGATTTTCATTTCTTGTTTAGTGGCTATTCTTCAGGAAAGCTTTTACAGACTAATCAGTTTGGATGTAATTAAAATGCCAGTACATTTCATCTAGCTATTTTGGTATTAGAACAAAACCATATGAGTGCACAGCCATTTAAAAAATATTTTAAAATAAATTTTCAAATCAACAGTCTGAGTAGGACTCAGAATAAAAACTCTACCAAACTTCAACTCCATTGGAAGATTCCCTTGTCACCCTGTGAATCAGCTCTACATTCAGAAGATTAGAAGTCCCAATGATGGTGGTTTTGGTATGGTTAGGAATTGGGGAAGGGTCTTCTTCCTTCTCAGCTCCATGCTGCAGTGCCTTTGGGATGTGGCCTGCTGGCCGTTGTTTGTGCAGCCCTGGTGTTTCTCCATGAGGCAGAAAGTGCAATTGCATTTCCAGCCCAAAGCCCGTGAGGAGTGGGGCGTGCAGAGCTGTGCCAGACCCAGGCCAGCAGCTGTGCCCCAGAGGGTTTTGGTTCCTGCCCAGTGCAGCTGGTGCATCTCTGCCGTGAGTGCCTCCCCTTCCAGGTGCCCACGGACAGCAGGTGCAGGGTTCTGCACGGGGCATGGAACAGGGTGGGGATGTCTGCTGGCAACAGAGTGCAGCGGAGAGCAAACAGTCCAGGATGGTCCTGGAGTGTGTGACAGAGAACTCCTGACACAGCTGGTGACTGAGCCAGTGAGGGAAGGCACTGCTGGGCCTGCTGTTTGTGAGGAGAGAAGGGCTGCTGGGTGACAGGAGGGTTGGAGGCAGCCCTGGGCTCAGGGATCACAAAATGCTTGTGTTTGATTCCCAGAGAAGGAACGAGAGACATTGGGGAAGTGTTGACCTGCAACAAATTGTGAATTTGTTAAGCTTTAACAGGCAGTGCTTAGTTGTACCTTCCCTCACAGCAGTGGTTAATGTGTGCAAGTGGATGTCATAGCCTTGAGAATAAAGACAGTGGGCCTACTGAGGAGGTAGCTGCAATGCATTCAAGCAGAAGAAGGCTCCTAACCGTGGGAGGAGAATTTGAGGAACAGGATGTTCACCCCATGACCACCAGAGACCCTCAAGAGACCCCTACTCTAAATGTCAGTAATTTTGGGGAAGTGATTTAAACATGTCAAACACTTTGTGAGAATGTTTAGCCTGTGAGTTTGAGCAAAGGAATGAATAAAAGTAATGAAAGTAATGTCTTAGTTCCGTGGATACTAACACGTGGGTGTGCATGTTTCAGGGAAGTGATTCCTCACGCACCCAGCACTGAAATAAAGTAATGCCTCTTTTCTCACACTGAGCTGGCAGTGTGGATTGGGCCCTGCTCGGTAACGTTCATTTTGGTCATTTCTATTGAAGCGTAAAGATTGTTTGAAATGAAATCTTTTCCAGTTGTTTCCCTTTGGTTTACCTGTTTGAGGGTTAAAATTCCGTGCTGCAGGTGTGCTGGGTGTGTGCAGAGCAGTGCAGCCCCAGACACCCCTTGGCTTGCCCACAGGTTGTCATGCCTTGTTGCCAGGTGTGCCCAGCTGTGGCAGCAGAAGGAGCCCGCAGCGCAGTGGGCACCGTGCCCTGCCCAGCCGGGGCTCTCTGGCACAGAGCAGCAGCAGCGCCAGCACCGTTCAACCCGCTCCTGCCTTGGCTTCCCCTGGCACACAGAAGCCTCTGGAAATCAGCACCGCCAGTGGCGTTCCCAGCTGGGAGCAGCTGCTGCTGGCAGGCAGATGCTGCCAGTTCGACTGCTGCCAAAGGGGAAGAAAGGCAGAGATGTACACGCACTGGGGCCCTGGGCATGTCCAATAAAGGTGAAAATATGTGGGGAGATTTGTTAGGAAGGATTTCAGCTGTGATGCCAACAGTGGCTTCTCTCCTGGCTCTGTGTGTTCTGGACAAGTGATGCAATGGTTGGGTCTGACAATTAAGAAGCAGATGTTATGTGGATGTTCAAATGAGTAGTGATTATATTGTAATATATCCTCCCATAGTCCTCTTTCCCGTACCCCTTGTAGCAGCCTGGGTAGTCAGGGCATTTGGGGAGGGCTGGCTTGTGACCAGCAGGCAGGGTGTAACAACACCTGGCCTCCAGTCAGGATGCAGGAAAGTAATCTCCACCAATGGACAGCAGAGAAAGAGTTGATTGACAAAACTTTTGGAGGGGCTAAGGGTATAAAAGGCAGAGCATCATTTTTGTAGATAAGCAGCATATCAGCTAGTCACAGAGACTCCCAATGCTGCAAGTTTTCCTTATTCAGTCCTTTGTTAAGGTTTACTAAACCTTTAAAATTTTAAAAGTGAGAGTCATTTCTCACATGTGCAATGCTGTGGGCCATTGTCTTGGTCTGGTTTCCTTTGCTTGTGTCCCATCTGAGTGCTCAGCTGGGGTACAGGCTGTAGGTGCTTGGGGCACCCTTGGAGTCCCTCTTGGATCCCTGAACAACAGGGTTTGGCCCATGTGGGAATTTGTGCTGCTTTGTGACAGAGAAGAAGTATCCAGGCTCTTTTGTGTTTGCTGTAGGGAAGGTTGGTTATTGCTTGGCATAAATTCACAGACCAACATGGAGTGTTTGATTTGTGATGTCAGGGCATGGTTGCCACCTTGTCGTAGTGATATCAGAAGGTTGCCTTGGTGCACGGAAGGCCTGAGTGTCAGAGCAGCCCTAGGCCTTCCTCACATCAGGAGAACCCTCCTGGTTGGGGAATTTGTCAGTGGGTAGCTGCCCATTGACAAGAGCCTTGTTTTTTCTATTATTTACCTAACCTTCAAAAATGACAATGTTTCACCATCTGGCCAGAGCAGCTTTTGCTGCCTATGGCATTTCTTTTTCCGTGTATTACCTTACACATTTTGCATGTAAATAGAGTTTTCCCTTCTGCTTAGGTTAGGGTGTATACTAACGTGGCTTTTGTATGTCTTCCTGCTCTTTCTTTGTGGCTGAGTTTCTGATTTTGAAAGAGAAAGAGCATTAGGATGCCAGTGGTTTGGTAAAGCTCCTGTCAAGAGGTTCAGCTAAAAGGGGTGTCTGTAGCCACAGGGGCAGCATTTTCAGGGGAACCTGCTGGGCTTCCATTCCCTCCACGGGAGAGTCTGTGGCAGCAGAGTCTGTCATTTCCTCAGTTTGCTGGGACAAGCAAGACACCTTTGAAAATGTAGACTGGAAGACCTTCTTTAAGGCCTTCCAAAAACTCTGCAGTTGTTCCCAGAATTCAGAGAAAGCTTCTTTCTTTTTAAATTTTGTCATGAAAGGATTTGACTGTCTAACTTGACCTCTTACCCAATGCTTAAATAGTGATTCCCTTTGCAAGGAAATGCAAACTCTAAAGCAGTGAGTGTCTGCCACAGCTCAGGGGGATTTTGGGGAAGCTTTTTTGGGCAACTGTTTCAAGCAAGTTGATGAGAATTAGTGCATGCAACTGATTAAAAAAAAAAAAAAAGTCCTCAAGAAGAGGATTTAAAAAGTAGTTTAAAGTAGTTTTATGTGTTTGGTAGAACAGTAGCATTGAGTGTTAAAGAAGAATTTGCATTTTCTTGGTCATGTTTGTATTCATTTACTGGCTAAACAGGCCAAAGTGTAGGCACAGCCAAGAATATTGTCCTGATCTCTTGCTGGCTGTGTGAATGAATTGTGTCTCCTGGAGTGACATTGTGAAAATGGAAATCATTTCTGTTTAGGTGAACTTGTTCTGTGGGTTTCAGCAGCCCAGGCAGTTTTCTGACAGAAGCTGGTTCATTTTCCCTTCCCACTACAGGTCACCTGAAGTATGTATTCAGCAGTGCTGAAGATCCTGAGGTGAGTGAGAAAGGAACATTTCATGTTCCTGGTGCTTAAGAATTGTAGAGGAAGATGTGAGCTTGGCCAGTAGCAGTAGAGTGTAGAGGGCCAGCTAGGGAGGCTGAAAGAAAATCCATTTCCATGCCTGAAACAAAAGTAACAAAGGCAGAGATAGGTATTTTTGAATTTCCTTGTCAGAGTTTGAAGGACTAAAAACCTAGTTTTGAAAAGAGAACGATGCTTGCTGACAGCAAATAGGAAAAATTTAATTAAGAGCGATTTCCTGTACAGTTGAATTAGATCATTTTAATTTAAACAGAGTGACTTAGAATCCTATTCCTATCAAACTTTATGATATCTACTTGGAACATGAGGTGGTAGAACAGGAAGGCCATCTTGCAATGGTGCCTGCAGTATCTGAAGTGCAATGGGCACCTTTGTGGCTGGGGAGCTGCGTGGGCCCAAAGGACGCAGGGCTGGCGGCCGTGAGCAGCTGAAGATGAGGCAGCGTGGGGCCAGGGGGCCCAGAAGGCCAAGGGCACGGTGGCTGTGCCAGCAGCAGTGGGGCAGCAGGAGCAGGGCAGGGAGCGTGGCCTGTGCTGGGCAGCGCTGCGGCCACAGCTGGAGTGCTGTGTGCAGCTGTGGGCCCTGGGAAGCAGAAAGTCATGGAGGGGCTGCAGCGTGGGCACAGAGGGACAGGGGAGCTGGGCAAGGGGTGCAGCACAAGGCCAGGGAGGAGGTGCTAAGGGAGCTTTACCCTGGACAATGGGGGCTCATGAGGGACCTTCAGGCAGACTTCCATTGATCCCTGCCTTGGATCCATAGAGCCAATGCTCAGCACAAGGGCTGTTTCCCTGCCAGACATCCCTTCACTGCATCCAAGTGCTTTAGACACTGGTGTGGGTAACACTTTCATATTTTGTTTGTTTATTTGCTTGTTTGTTTGCTAGAAGGAGAAGCCTTGTGTAATTTCTCTTTCTCCAGGGAGCTTTTTCTCAGTTTTTGCTGCCCTTTTCCAGCACTGGCAGAAACACATCACTTTCAGGTTAACAGCTCCTGTGTCTTTTGGCAGCCCAGGGAATCAGTGTGTGTTGTGTTTGGGAATTGAGCAGGAAATCAATGACCTTGCATTCCAGCTGGTGCTGAGAGATTAGAGGGGCTGGGAGGGGCTGGGCTGCATTTCTGATTCCAGCAACTTCAGCACCATCAGTGTGGTCGAGTCCAAGCGAAGAACTTGCCCGAGCACAGATGCACAAAGAGAGCCGTTCCCAGTGCAATGCTCTGGGTCTGGTTGCATTCCATAAGGACCTACATGCTCCAGATTCCCCAAGAGTGTGGGTTACTGAAGCAACAGGAGAGCAAGTTCAGGATGGCTGCTGGTTGGGGCACTGCTGCCGAGTGCTGACGTGTGTAGCGACAGAAAGGACAGGATTGATTCAGGGTGACCCCCACGTGGGGAATAATGTGCTTTGACTCTATGATTTAGAAGGTTAAACAAATGCTTTCTTAAGCTATGTTATATTACACTCGTACTTTATTAAAACTATACTAAAGACATACTGTACTAAAAAGCTGCTAAAGAAAAACTTGTGACTGTCTCCAGACAGTCACAACACAGCTTTTATCTAATTAGCTAATCAAGCTAAACAACTACCACTAAAATCCAATTAACAAATCACTTTCAGTAAACAATCACTATAACACATTCTACATGTACTAAACAACAAGAACAGCAAATAGAGATTATAATTGTTTTCTCTTCTTCTCTTTCTCACTACCTTCCCTTAAAAAAAACCTAGGAGAGAAAACTATATCTCTCTGTGTTCAAAGAATGTAAATACCACACCACAGTAAAGAGAGATTATAAAAGTGAGATCTGTCTATCTATCTGTCTATTTGAATCTTCCTGGCTCTGCTCCAAAGCAGTGTAAGATGCAAAGCTCACCTAAGGGCATCCCTTGAGGAGAGGAATAGAGACGAGTTCTATTGACTGATCCTGAACAGGCAGAGATGTTTCTCCATCCAGAGATGGTTGCTTTTTCCCCTCATGTTTTCCTCCTGCACCCTCTTGTGCCCTGAAGCCTTCTTTTTATCCTTTAAATTTTTGCATGTCCTGAGGGAGTGGAACTATCCCATGCTGTAGCTGGGGTCTGCTGACTTTGCTCATACATGCATTACATGACACATGGTTTGCATTACATGACACATGGTTTCCTTCGCTGGCATCCCCAGGGCTGTGTAAGTTCATTTGTTCATGGGGCCTTATGAGAAACTCTGTTACTGCTGGTCAGAATTCTCAGTTGACAGAAGAGGAAGAAACACCTTGGTCCTCCTCCATATACTGAGATGGCCATAGAGGTTCTCTGCCTTCCATCAGAGATCTTTGCATGCATCCTTATCTCCTGAATGACCCGGTTTTCTAACAAGAGTGTGGATGTCAGGAAGGAGAAATGCTGGTGCAGGCCCGAAGAGAACGTGAACTCCAGAAGTGTCTCTCACAAGGAGTGAGCTCACCCAGGAAGCCCCTGCAGAGCCAGGATGGAGCTGTGTTATGATGCTTGTTATCCCCATTCATCTGTTCTGTGCCTTTAAGACTGTCTCTGAAGAGTGAAAGTTTTGTTTGGGTTTCTCTTATCAGGGACACAGAGATGGGCAGTACATAGGGCTATTTTCACTTTTTGCTTTTGGCTTTCTGCTTTGCTTGTTCTCTCTCTGCTCTTGCTTCTGCTTGCTTTTGCTTCTGCTTATTAGCTAGTTTAGCTAAACAGTCCAAATTCCTTCCTGGACTGTTTCTCCTCTCCTTTTTCTTCGACCACCTCAAACCTGCTCCGGACTGGGACCTGGAAACACCGAGGGTTTGCACCGTTTGGCCTGCAGCAGCTGCCCCAGCGCCAGAGGGACAAACAGAGCAACCACCCCCGAAAGAGACTTTCTGATTTTGTCACCTTTTTCAGAGCGGTGTCATCCAGTATTGTTCATTTTGTGTTCTGGGGGTTGCTGTGCCTGTCAAATAAACAGGTTCTTTCCACTTCTCTCCGAGAAATTCTTCCTGAACCGGTTGGGGGGAGGGGCCCTGTAGGTTTGCTTTCTGGAGGGGCCCTCCTTTGGAGATTCTCTACCAAATTTGTCCTAAACCAGAACAAAATCTTGGCACCCAATGTGGGGCTCAAGAGAGTGGAAAAACCCTGTTTTGACTGCATTTTGGTTGCTATTACTCTGTGTTTGTTTATATCAGCTAATAGCCATGCTTTTTGAATTCATAATATCTGTTGGGAAGAAGGTTTGCATGCATTTCTGGTCCCTAGGGTTTTTTGAGATTTTAACACCTCTCTGGTCCCTAGGTTTATTTTCTTATCCAGAAATAGCTCTAGTATTGTCCCTAATACGTAGTTTTTACATCAGAGGGGCAGTGACCAGAGTAGCTATCCTGCTGGGCTTGGTGGCAATGACTTGCAAGAAGTTTATAAACATGCTAGGGTCTGCTCCAGGTATGAATGGTTCATGGCTATGGTTATGCACCCAGTTTGTTAGAGGAGGAGCAGTTTGGAATGAGGTTTTTTAGCCTCTGCTTTCCTTCTTGTCCTATGAATCAGTTGCATCACTAGTGAAGGATGTTCAGTTTCCCCTCAGTGTTAAAGAAACCATCTTCCTGGTATTCAATGTGGTAACCTTCCTCTATACAGCCTGCTGCTTCTCTAGAATGAGGGCTGAGATTTCTAGACGGGCTGATGAGACCCCTGACTCAGAAGTAGACCCCGGTGTGGGAAATCCTAAGTGGTGTGGGAAATGGGAGGATATGGGCCAAATCCTGAAGGAATTCTCTGACCCTATAGTCTGGGATTTTCCCCATGAACAAATTCAGAACCCAGCTGAGGTGGGCAAATATCTGAAAGAGAAGTACCAGGATGAGCCTAAGGAGAGGAATGTCATTGCAGTGAGCTGGGCCCTGGCAAATGCTTATTGCACACTGCTAGATACTGTTGGGCAGCAGACAGAGGCAGGGGGGCAGGGAGATAAATCAGCAGCTATCCCAGTCACTCAGGCTGCAGCCAACACCCCAGGCTTGAAGCCAGTAGCCCAACCAGATAGTGAGCCTAAGCCAGCAGCTAAACCAATGGCTGTTGCTACCAGCACTACAAGTTGGAAAATGCAGGGACAAGACCAATCGACCAGTGGATGATGATGATGATGAAGAAGGAGAAGGAACCTCAATGCCTTCTGACATAAAATCAGGAGTCAAAGCAGCAGGTGCAAGATCAGATGCAAATATTGAGCCTTATTCCCTGAAGGACCTTCGTGGCCTACGGAAGGATTACACTTGACGACCTGATGAATCCATAATTAGTTGGCTGGTCCATCTCTGGGGTGCTGCATGTGAGGCTACAATTCTGGATGGCACTGAAGCCAGGCATTTGGGATCCCTGTCACAGGATCCTGTCATCGACCAAGAAATTATGAGGTGTCGAAGGAAGGAGACCAGGACACCAGATGGTCATCAACAGGTCTAATTTATTGATTAATTCGGCAACCTAAATACAGTACATAATCAGCCTCATACATATTGCAAAAGATGAGCTCAGGGTTGGCTATTCAGCTACATGTCAACCCCGCCTAATTTAGCCTTTATCTACATTCCTGTGGTTAGCAAGAATAGCAACTTCTGCATTCCACACCCCATCCTTGTATAACTTCAGCATCTTCTTTGTGAACAAGGACACCCTGCCTGCAAAAGGGCCTCTGCCCTAGTTAGGACATCTTTACCAAATTGATTCAGCTGTGTCCCCTCTCCTCAAGCCACTCTTTGACAAAACTCTCCACAATGAGGGAGGCTAATCCACACAGCCTCTGGGCACGGGTCTTGGAAAGTGTTGCACGAAGATATCTGTGTGCAGATGATCTCTATATGCAACAAACTCAGTGGAAGACCATAAAGCAAGGGATCCAACACCTGAGAGAAATGGCAGTGGCAGAGATTATCTTCTCAGATGATGTAACAACTAGGAACCCAGACTTGGTACCATGCACGTCTGTGATGTGGCGAAAACTTGTACGACTTGGGCCACATGAATATGCTTCTGCCTTAGCCATCATGAAGAGGGATGAGAGGGATGAGACTGTGCTTGACATAGCAAGGAAGCTCCAAGCATATGCAGATGCTGTACATGGCCTGACACATGCCAGAATCACAGCGGTAGAAATACGTCTGCAGAACTTAGAGGATAAGATACAGGAGAATCATAAGAAGGTTAAAGAGGAGATTAAAGAAGACCTTCTCCAAATTTCAGCAGTACAGATCAGAGGTTCTGGTTTCCAAGGCAGAGGTTCCCCAGATGGCGAGAGAAGGTACACCCCACGAGCTGAGCTGTGGTTCTACCTGCCTGATTGTGGGGAAAACATGAGAAGGTGGGATGGAAAACCTACTGCTGTTCTGGCACGACGGGTGCGTGAACTGAAGGAAGCCACCAGAAGGAAAGCAGCTCCAGTTGCCCGTAGCCGAACGGCCAGGTATGATGATGATGACATGTCTGACCCCCTCGAAGGAACATCCAAAACATATGCCCAGGGGAAGGAGGATAACCAGGCTTAGAGGGGCCCTGCCTCTAGCCAGGTAGAGGCCAGGGAAAATCGTGTTTTCTGGTCTGTGTGGATTCGTTGGCCTGGCACATGGGAACCACAAGAATACAAAGCTTTGGTTGACACTGGTGCGCAATGCACATTAATCCTATCGAGACATGTGGGGACAGAGTCCATTTCTATTGCTGGTGTGACAGGGGGATCTCAGGATTTCACTTTGGTGGAAGCTGATGTGAGCCTGACTGGGAATGAGTGGAAGAAGCATCCTATTGTGACAGGCCCAGAGGCCCCATGTATTTTGGGCATAGACTACCTTCGAAGTGGGTATTTCAAAGACCCAAAACGCCTCTGATGGGTATTTGGAATAGCTGCTGTAGAGACCGAGGGCATCCAGCAATTGAACATCTTACCTGGGTTGTCTGAGAATCCATCTGCAGTAGGATGTCTGACAGGAGAAGAGCAACGAGTGCCAATTGCCACTTCCATAGTGCATCAACGACAGTATAGAACTACTCAAGATGCTGTGATCCCATCCATAAGATGATTCGAGAGCTGGAGAGCCAAGGGGTGCTCAGCAAGACCCACTCACCCTTCAACAGCCCCATTTGGCCTGTGCGAAAATCTGAAGGAGAATGGAGATTGACTGTGGACTACCGTGCATTGAATGAAGTGACTCCACCATTGAGTGCTGCCGTGCCAGACATATTAGAGCTCCAGTATGAGCTTGAGTCCAAGGCAGCAAAGTGGTATGCCTCTATAGACATTGCCAATGCATTTTTCTCCATTCCTCTGGCAGCAGAATGCAGGCCTCAGTTTGCTTTCACATGGAGGGGAGTGCAGTACACCTGGAACCGACTGCCCCAGGGGTGGAAGCACAGCCCCACCATCTGCCAAGGACTGATCCAGGCTGCACTAGAAAGGGGTGAGGCTCCAGAACATCTGCAGTATATTGGTGACATCATTGTGTGGGGGAACACAGATGCGGAAGTGTTTGAGAAAGGGAAGGAAATCATCCAGATCCTCCTGGGAGCTGGTTTTGCCATTAAAAAGAGCAAAGTAAAGGGACCAGCTCGTGAGATTCAATTCCTGGGAGTGAAGTGGCAAGATGGACGGCATCATATTCCCACAGATGTCAACCACAAAATCACAACAATGTCTCCACCCACCAATAAGAAAGAGACACAAGCTTTCCTAGGCGCCATAGGTTTTTGGAGGATGCCTATTCCTGAGTACAGTCAGATCATGAGCCCTCTTTACCTGGTCACCTGCAAGAAGAACAATTTCCAGTGGGGCCCTGATCAGCAACAAGCCTTTGTCCAGATCAAGCAGGAGATTGCTCATGCAGTAGCCCTTGGCCCAGCCAGGACAGGACCAGAGGTGAAGAAGGTGCTCTACTCTGCAGCCAGGAACCATGGCTTGTCCTGGAGCCTTTGGCAGAAGGTGCCTGGGGAGACTTGAGGCAGACCACTAGGATTTTGGAGTCGAAGCTACAGAGGCTTTGAAGCCAACTACACTACCACAAAGAAGGAAATCTTGGCTGCCTATGAAGGAGTCCAGGCTGCCTCGGAGGTAATAGGCACTGAAGCACAACTCCTCCTGGCACCCCGACGACCAGTGCTGGGGTGAATGTTCAAAGGCAAGGTTCCTTCCACTCACCATGCCACCAGTGCTACATGGAGCAAGTGGATTGCTCTCATCACTCAGCGCGCCCGTATAGGTAAACTGAATCGCCCTGGGATTTTGGAGGTCATTACCAATTGGCCTGAAGGTGAGAATTTTGGTGTCACAGATGAAGAGGAAGAAGAACCAGTGACACGTGCTGAAGAGGCTCCTCCCTATAACCAACTGCCCCCAGAGGAAACACGATACGCTCTTTTCACTGATGGTTCCTGTTGCATTGTGGGAATGAACCAGAAGCAGCCGTATGGAGCCCCACACGACAGGTTGCACAAGCTACCTAAGGAGAAGGTGGATCAATCCAACTTGCTGAACTCAAAGCTGTTCAACTGGCCCTAGACATTGCAGAAAGAGAGAAATGGCCAAAATTCTACCTCTACACTGATTCATGGATGGTAGCCAATGCTCTGTGGGGATGGCTGGAGAGGTGGAAAAAGGCAAACTGGCAGGGTAGAGGGAAACCAATTTGGACTGCTAATGAGTGGAAAGACATTGCTACCAGGGTAGGGAGGCTACCTGCGAAAGTCCGCCATGTAGATGCCCATGTACCCAATAGTAGGGCCAATGAGGAGCACCAAAACAATGAGCAGGTGGACCAAGCTGCAAAGATAGGGGTGTCCAAAATAGACCTAGATTGGGAAGATAAGGGAGAGTTATTCCTAGCTAGATGTGCCCATGATGCCTCAGGCCACCAGGGCAGAGATGCCACCTATAAATGGGCACGAGACCGAGGGGTGGATCTAACCATGGACAGTATTGCTCAGGTCATCCACGACTGTGAGACGTGTGCTGCCATCAAACAGGCCAAACGAGTGAAGCCCCTGTGGTACGGTGGGCGGTGGTCCAAGTACAAGTATGGGGAGGCCTGGCAGATTGACTGCATCACACTGCCCGAGACACTCCAGGGCGAGCACTACGTGCTGACCATGGTGGAAGCCAACATTGGATGGTTGGAAACCTACCCTGTGTCTCATGCTACGGCCCAGGACACCATCCTGGGCCTTGAAAAGCAGGTCCTTTGGAGGCATGGTACCCCTGAGAAGACTGAGTCAGAAAATGGGACTCATTTCAAGAACAGCCTTATCAACACCTGGGCTAGGGAACATGGCATTGAGTGGGTGTACCATATCCCCTACCATGCACCAGCTGCAGGAAAAGTGGAGAGGTACAATGGACTACTAAAACCCAGTTGAAAGTTTTGGGTGGGGGATCTTTCAAAAATTGGGAGCAGCATTTAGCAAAAGCCACCTGGTTAGTTAACACCCGAGGTTCCACCAACCAAGCAGGTCCTGCCCAGTCTGAGTCCCTGAATATATTAGCTGGAGACAAAGTCCCAGTGGTACATATCAGAGGTTTGTTAGGGAAGACTGTGTGGATCAATTCTGCCTCAAGTAAAGACAAACCCATTATTGGGATTGTCTTTGCTCAGGTTGCACATGGTGGATAATGCAAAGAGATGGAACAACATGATGTGTAATTCAGGGAGATCTGATTGTGGGGTGAAAATGATATGCAAATGCAAAAATTATATTCGTTGGATGTTACTGCAATTGTCTGTACATTAAAAACCATACAGACATGAGATAGAAGGAAATGTGTAAGTATCGAGGGTGTTAGCAAGTGAAAGATGGAGCTTTCAGTGAGTAAAGTGAAAGGGGGGAATCCTGCAGCTCTGTGGTATGGGGCCTGGGTTCAGTGGTCCAGTGTGGGGATGCAATGAGGGCATGATGAATATTGCTTGTAATTTTTGGGGGGAACAGATGGAAGTTTTACATCAATAAAATGCATGATGTGTGGTAGTATGTTGACAATATGGGGATAAGGGGCGGAATTTCCTAGGGTGACGTTATGATGCTTGTATCCCCATTCATCTGTTCTGTTTATGCTGGATATTATGTTCTGTGCCTTCAAGTGTGTCTCTGAAGAGCGAATGTTTTGTTTTGGTTTTGCTATCAGCCGCTCCCCCACAGCTGGTACGACACAGAGACAGGGCAGTACATTGTGCTGCTTTTGCTTTTTGCTTTGCTCTTGCTCTTGCTTCTGCTTTGCTCCTGCTTTGCCCTTGCTATTTGCTTCTGCTGATTAGTTAGTTTAGTTAAGCAGTCCAAATTTTTCCCTGGACTGTTTCTCCTTTCCCTTTTTTGGACCTACTCAAACCTCTTGACTGGGACCTGGGAACACTGAGAGTTTGCACCTTGTGGCTGCAGCAGCTGCCCCAGCACCAGAGGGACTGAGAACAGAGTGACCACCCCCCGAGAGAGACTTTCTGAATTGGTCATGTTTTTCAGAGTAGTGAAAGAGTGTTGTCATCTGGTACTGTTCATTTTGTGTGCTTGGGAGTGCTTTGCCTGTTAAATAAACAGGTTCTTTCCATTTCTCTCCAAGGAATCCTTCCCGAACAGGCTGAGGGGAGGGGTCGTGTGGGTTTGCTTTCTGGAGGCGCCCCCTTTGGAGGTTTTCTCACAGATTTGCCCTAAACAAAGACATAGGCACAGCCAGCAATATCAGGGCTCTGTCAGGTGCCCACCCCTGAGCTGGGCTCATGCCCTGCTCACAGCCCCAGGGCTGTCCAGGCACACGAGTTCTTCCCTTGCACACACACACACAGAGTTCATTGCAGCATGGGCAGGAGCTCCCTGGGCTCCACTGCCACTGCCAGAGCCTGGCAGGGACCTCAGCCCTGCGGGTGTCACCCTGCCCTGCCCTGCCCTGCCCTGCCCTGCACTGCCCTGCCCTGCCCTTCCTGAGGTGCCCCATGGCCAAAGGGATGAAAATGGGGAGCTCTGTGCTCAGGAGCTCATCCAGGGGTTCCCAGGGGATGTTACTCTCTGAAAGCTCCAGGAGCAGCTGAGGGTGTTTGTGCTCACTGGGTTTATGTCCCATCAAACACACACGATGTTCAAGGCTGTGGAATGGCCATGCACTGCAAACACAGACTCCTGACCCCGTCACTTGATGTCCCTCCATGGAGGGAAGAACTACCTCTGTGACCTGGGGTGAGAGGCCACTGCTGTAGCAGTGCTGGCTTTGCAAGGGCAATGCTGGCATAGCCCCCACCCTGATCACTGCCACACTTCTGCTGGTCACTGCTGGTTTCCTCTCCATGACCCTGTGTTGGGCACATCCCTGAGAGCAAACTGGGAAGAGGATTGAAGCTTTCAGGCCCTGCACTGGGGAGATGCCCTTGCACAATGGAAATGCTGCTGCAGAGCCCAGCTCTGTCCCAGCAGTGCCCATGACCTGTCCCTGCCTGCAGTCCCTGGACAGTCACACAGCAGGACAGGGACTGAGCTGACAGAGCCCTGAGGCCTAAAACCAGCACAGGGGCTCTGAAGGGGAGTGTGGGAGTGAAGGAAGGGGAGGTTATGGAGGAGAAGCCCGGGGGCTCCCTGGCAGGGAGGATAACTGGGGTTCCCTTTTCTGCTCGAGCTCTGCCCAGAGGCAGCGACCCTACAGATCCAGAGAAGCCAGGGAGGAAAGATGTCAGGCACACAGGGCAATACAGAGTTCTTTATTTTGTGTAAGCACATAGGGAGTAAAGAGGTAGTACAGATTCTGGTTTATACAGTCTCTCGGTACAATACTAAAGAAAAATACTAAAATAAAAACAGTAGCTTCAAAAATTGTTGTGTGAACAAATTCACAAAAGTGTAACAGCTGTGTAAATAGCAAAAAATACAGGACACAGAGTGAGAATTAATGAGTAACACCATCACAGCTATGTAGAACAATGAGTGTTTATTGCTTCTGAAAATCATTTTTTATAATTTTCCTCAGACCATTCTTGAGCTCCTGGTTCCTCAGGCTGTAGATGAGGGGATTCAGGGCTGGAGGCACCACCGAGTACAAAACTGACAGGGCCAGATCAAGGGATGGGGAGGAGATAGAGGGGGGCTTCAGGTAGGCAAAAAAGGCAGTGCTGATAAACAGGGAGACCACAACAAGATGAGGGAGGCAGGTGGAAAAGGCTTTGTGCCGTCCCTGCTCAGAGGGGATCCTCAGCACAGCCCTGAAGATCTGCACATAGGAGAAAACAATGAACACAAAACAACCAAAACCTAAACAGACACCAAGCAATGAAATACGAATTTTTCTGAAGTTGGAGTGGGAGCAGGAGAGCTTGAGAATCTGGGGCACCTTACAGAAGAACTGGCCAAGGACATTGCCATGGCACAGGGGCAGGGAAAATGTATTGGCTGTGTGCAGAAGAGCAGTGAGAAAGCCACTGGCCCAGGCAGCTGCTGCCATGTGGGCACAAGCTCTGCTGCCCAGGAGGGTCCCGTAGTGCAGGGGTTTGCAGATGGACACGTAGCGGTCATAGCACATCATGGTCAAGAGGAAAAATTCTGCTGTGATAAAGAAAAGAAAGGAGAAAACCTGAGCAGCACATCCTGAGTAGGAGATGTCCCTGGTGTCCCAGAGGGAATTGTGCATGGCTTTGGGGACAGTGGTGCAGATGGAGCCCAGGTCAGAGAGGGCCAGGTTGAGCAGGAAGAAGAACATGGGCGTGTGCAGGTGGTGGCCGCAGGCTATGGCGCTGATGATGAGGCCGTTGCCCAGGAGGGCAGCCAGGGAGATGCCCAGCAAGAGGCAGAAGTGCAGGAGCTGCAGCTGCCGCGTGTCTGCCAATGCCAGCAGGAGGAAGTGCCTGATGGAGCTGCTGTTGGACATTCCTTCACTCTCGGCATGGTGCGCTGTTGAAAAAGACATTGACAAGCTTGGACAGATTTCCTTTTTGATTTCAGGCTTGTGCTCCTTCTGAGTTGCTGCTTTATTTTCAGCATTGCACTCAGCCTGAATACTGGGGAGACCTGAGGGAAAACAGGGCTCCCTGTGCCACAGGGCAGTCAGACCTGCTGGAACCACACAGGTGCCCTTTGTTCATTTAACCTCTCTCTATTTCACTGTGATCACGCTTTAATATTTTTTGAAAAATGAAGTAGACTTTTTGAATTCTCCAGTTGAAATTTTTTTTTCCAAACCTTTCTCTCTTTCCCTATGCACATGAACAGGAAAGGATACCAAGGGCTGGTCTGGCTCTCTGGTGCCTGGAGTTGTGCCTACTGGGAACTGTTTCTCTCTATCCAAGCCTTGTCCCTGCCTGAGCTGCCCAAGCCCAGCCCAGCCCTGGGGTCCCAGCTCTGCCCTGCAGACCCCTCCCAGCACAGGGCACTGCCCAGGGGCATCTCCCTGGCAGCAGGGCCTTAAGGGCAGGCCAGACAAACAGAGATGCTGCAAGCCAAGGTGCTGCTGCTGCTGTCTGTAGGGACAGGAGGCTGACGAGGTATTGTCTGAGGGAGATCTGAGGCCCATCTGCTGATGCCCAGGCTGACAGTGCAGGAGTCTCAGTGACACAGCCAAAGCTGACAGCCCCTTTCCCTTCCCTTGAGAAGAAAGCTGAGAGCAGCCCTGGCCATGCAGCACCATCTCCACAGCAGGAGGAATCTGCCCTGATGGAGGTGGCCCCTTCCACCTCCAACTTCTCCCCTGCAGCGTCCATGGGGAGCTGCCAGGCAGGCTGAGAGCTGCTCCTGGCAGGTGGCACATGCCCTGGGCTGGCCAAGAGCCCTGAGGGCTGCAGGAGCTGCTCTGCAGGACAGCCCTGGGCAGCCCTGGCTGCAGCCCCAGCTTCAGCCCCTGCAGCCGTCCCTGGCAGCAGGAGCCTTCCTGCCCTGTCCCTCTGACGGTGCCCAGGGCAGCCCCGCTCTGCAGCACATCCTCCTCCTCCTGCTCCTGTGCCAGAGAGAGACTGGGAGAGTCCTCCTGACACATCCCCCAGGCTCTGGGGTGTGCTGGCTTCAGGAGGTCCCTCCAGGAGCACAGGGGACATTGCCCTGCACCCACAGACTCACCATGCACAGGGCTGTGAAGATCTTTCCCCAAGTGAAGTCTCAGCTCAATGTCTTCCCAGTCCTGATTGCCTTCAGCCTGTCTCTGCCTGGCTGCTGTCCCCTCAGTGCCTGCAGGCAGAGCCCTCAGCCCTGCTGGGCTGGGAGAGGAGATGGTCCTGGGAAGAGCTGTTCCTTTAAAGCTCAGCAGCACAGACACAGCACAAGGACTTAAATGAGACTCTTGGGGATTTGGTGCTATTTACATCAAACTGAGTCCCTGAGAGAGTGTTCAAAAAACTTCTCAAGAACTCAAAATTAAATTGAAACTCCAAAGTTTTCCAAGTTTTAATGGGTACCACTGAGAGACACAAATGAGAAATTTTCCCCTGGTTCCAGTTAGAGCAGAACACTGGAGGCAGTGATGACAGCTGGGGACAAACAGGGCAAAGGTGTCTCTGGTGCTGAGCAAAGCTGGATGTGTTTGAGGAATGCCAAGGGCCAAGGCCTGAGCCCCAGCCCCTGGCCAGGCAGATCCTGTTCCTCCCTCCTTGCTCAGGGCTCTTGCCGGGATGGGCACTACCATGTGGGGATGTGCAATGGCAAGGGCAGGAGCATGGGGCGGCCCCTGCCAGGCTGCTGAGCAGGGACAAGGAGGCAATGAGGCCCCAGCCCTGCAAGGGTCACTTTTCTCCTGCTCCGGCCTCAGGCCCAGGCCCAGCAGCCATGGCCAAAGTGCTGCCCAAGTTGGCTCTGGCAGGGCTGTCTTGCAGCTGCTGCCCATCCCTGTGCCCTGTGCAGCCCAGGCTGTCCCACAGTGTCCCTGCCCTGTGTCTCTGTCCCTGCAGGCTGTCGGCATCCCCCGGCTGCCCCACCTGGCTGGGCCCTTCCTTTGCTGACAGCTCTGCCTCCTGCCTGCCCCTGCCTGCCCACACAGAGCCTGGGGCTGACCCAGACTCCTTCTGGGAGATGTGTTGTGCCACAGCCCTGCCCTGGGAGGGAAATTAATCTCTCCTTGTTTTCATTCTGGGTCTTCACAGCTGCACTTGGTGACATTATTTCTATCTCAGGTTCATTTCCACTATGAAGAAGAGGTCCAATATATTTGAATCCACCTTTGTCATCCTCACAGGCTGTTCTTGTTCTGCCCTCAGTCTCACTGAACCCAGGACTTCCAGTTCCCATACAGTGATCATGTTCTTGGGGCCTCCAAATCCCATCCTGGGAGATCTCTGGGCCTTCTCAAAGGTGCTCAGCCCTGGAGATGTGATTTAAGTCCAGGAATTGCTGAGTACATTTTTGCCCAAGATTGTATTGGAGAATATAATACAGAATAATACACTGTATCTTTTAAGTGACTGAGGGCAGATTTTGATTTTCTGTAAGGATGAAATATTTTTTGATGATGGTGGCAGGACACTGGCATAGGCTGCCCTCAGAATTGAAACCCCATCACTGGATATGTTTAAGGTCAGGGGCTTTGTACAACCTGAACGAGTGAAGGTGTTCCTGGGTAATGGGAGTTTTACCAGAGACTCTTTTCGGTCTCTTCTAACTCAAAACATTTTACATTTTTTTGGTTCTTATATCCCAACTGCTTCTCCACAGGGCTGCAAATACCTATGCACACCCTGCCAGCATTTTAATGTGGCCTAATTCTCAACACTTCCATAAAAAGGAAAGAAATGCCATATTAGGGACATGAATTGCCATGTTTATGGAGGAATCATTAAAAGCCCCAAAAGTAAAGAAACTGAAAGGAAGGACCAAAATCTCAGTGTGAAAGATTCACCAAGTGGGACAGTGGCAGAGACTCTGACGGTGACCTCCCAGCTGACGATGGGGATTTCTGCCTTGGGGTCTGAGTATCAGGATGGAAGGTCGCTCCCAGGAGGAGTCCCTGTGCATTTTCCTCCCCCATGGCTCTGCCCTTCCTGATCCAGCAGCTGTGGGGCAGCAGAGTGGGGGCAGTGCAGGGACAGGCCTGGTTCTGACAGGGCTGTTGTGGTTTAGGAATGGTGCTCCCAATTTACTACACCTACTACCAAGACCACGTGTCGCCCCAGATTTATATTCCCACCATTGCCCCCCCACACCACAGGGGCTTTGCCTGGCCTGGCCCTTGTGGGATCTCAGCACCTCAGGACTGATGTGCAGAGAGACCGAGACCACCCTTGGGGGGCTCGGGAGTCCTGGAATGTTGCAAGAAGTGTCTGGTGGCTGGACTTTGATCCTGCAAGAGAGACGACACCTGTATGAGGATGGGAGGGTTTCACTGGGGTAAATGGTGAAGGGATAAGTTAATTAGAGTGTAAAACACAGGGTTTAGGATTTCTGTACAGGGGGGTTTAGAGAAGTAAGATGGAGGAATTGGGGCGTGTCCTGTCCTTCTTCTTCTTCTTCTTCGCCTCCATCTTCTGTGGTGATGTTGGCACTTTGGGATTGGTTATTACTAGAAGTGCACTGATCAATAAGGGTGACAAGTATTGGAGGGAAAAGGTAAATATTGTATACGTAACTTTGAGTATAAAGATAGGTGACCGCCCTGGGGGCTCTCAGTGTGCTCATGGCTGACATGCTGTGCAGACCTCTGTCGGGCCGAAAGAAAATCTTTTACATAAACAACTAATAAATACTGAAGATCGAGAAAAAACCTGAAGCCTCTTCTCGTCCTTTGAAGCGCGGGCTGTCCAAGGCCATCTCCGAGCCTTTCCAGGCCATAAATCAGCCGGGAGAAATCCGGCAGGCCCTGATTGATCTCAGCCCATGTTTCACAGTCAGGGATAACCTGGAGATGGTGTCCAGGGTTCACCCTTGTGTGGCCAGTCCAGACCCCCCTGAGGCACTTTAATCCTGGCCGCCCCATCCTCCTGTCTGTTGTTGTGATGCTCTTCAGTGCCCAACTCTTGGGCACGTGAGCATCCACAGGAGGGAGTTTCACAGTCAACTTCTCCCCCAGACAGAGATGTCTTGCCCCAGTCCAGCAGCCCAGCTGGGTTTTCCTCTGTGCTCCCAACTGTCCTTTTTCCATGGTTCCAGCCACCCCAGAGAGCATTTCCCACCATCCCTGAGTCAGTGCAGAGGTGCAGCGCTGGCCATTTCTCTTGCTCAGAGCTCCAGGGATGGTCCCAGTGCTGCAGTGACTGCAGGAAAGGGGACCCCACAATGGGACATTTCTTGGTCAGATACAGACAGGAAGAGTGACAAACTGTCTGTGACTCGGGTTTTGGCCTCGCAGCCCCCGCCGTGGTTTGCAGGGAGCTGCAGTGTGGCTCGGCCTTGGCTGTGCCAGGCAGTGCTGGCCTGGGAGAAGGTGTTGGTGCCAGCTGGCCCAGGGAGCTGCAGCGTGTGGGGAACAAGTTCCTCCTGGCCTCCTGCCCCAGGGTGGCACTGCAGGGCCTCATGGAGCCAAGGGGCCATTGTAGCTCTTCAGGGCCCCATGGAATTAAGGGGACTCTTTGGACATTGTGGGGCCTTGTGGGACTGAGGCCATCGTGACACTTTAGAACCAAGGAGCCACTGTGAAACTACAGGGCCTTGTGGAACTGACACTGAAATCACCCAAAAAGAAACTTTCTAACACAGTTTGAGTATCAAAAAGCATTCATTTTTATTGCAGCACTGATCACTTGGAGGATCCTTCCTCCATTCGAGTGCCCCAAACATCACGCGAACAGAGGTTTTATGACACACACAAGTTCCATATTTATAAGCTATAGAGGTTTTATGACACACACAAGTTCCATATTTATGAGCTATTCCTCTGTGATGCTCTACATCTGGCCTGTAGGCCACACAGTATAAATAATTCCAACTTCATAAGTGATTTATTATATAATTACCTTGCTTATGTAATTCGACCAGTAAGAGCAGGCCCAGGCCATTGGAGACTCAGGCTGCTATTGGCTGGTTAGCTGAGTAGTAACTGGCTCAGCCAATGAGGATTACCTTCATGGGCCTTCTTATCTATATAAATAAGTTAGATCTCAATAAAGCTGCCTGTTGCTGCATGAACATGTACAGTCTAGTCACCTGTCTCCACGGGCAGGAGTTACTCCACTCTCAGGCATGCAGAGTGCTGCCAAAACCTGGCACCACTGAGCACCAGGATGGCCTTGCTGGTGCCAGGAAAGCTCAGCAGCACCTTTTTCTCCCAGCAGCATAACACTGGCACAGGCACTGAGCAGCCATGGGCAGCTGACTACTGCTGGGAGACAAAAACCCCAAAACTGGGGGGTTTAGATGGCAGAAAAAACGTGGAGGCACTTTTCTGATGATGCCTACTCTCATCAAGGCTTCATCCAGCAAGAGGAATAGATAAGCTAAACTTATTTCTGGATAAACCACGTTATTTCCACCCTGAGGACCTGAGGCTAGCACAGGAGCCAGCAGAGGCCTTTTAGACAGCAAAACATTTTTGCCCATTTTCCCAGGCTGGCTCACGGTCACACCTCACCCATGTGGCTCCAGAGCTCTTGCTGTGTCCCACGGGCAGGTTATCCCTTCACATCTGCTCTCGCAGGCTCCAGTGCCCTCCCGGAGCGCCTCCCCGGCTGTCCCAGCACAGCTCAGCACAGCTCAGTTCGGGGTTCCACACGCGACGGGGCCGGGGCACCTCAGAGCTGCTCCTTCGGGCGGGTCACCGCCATCGGTCATCGGCTGAAGGCCTAAAGAGAGGACAGCAGAAACATCACAAATAAGCCATTATTCCATCTGTATTCACAAAGCTCAACAGCAGCAGCCTGGCTTGTGGCAGAGGACAAAAGCCAGCACACCGAGCGAAAGGCTGAGGAATTAATTCTGAACCCCACAGCCGAGCAACATCCCCAGTCCCCCGGCCGAACAGCTAAATAGGAGGCAGTGAGTATTTCAGGTGGCGCCTTCCTGCCCCGGAGCCCCGGTCTCCAGCCCCGCTGCCGCCGCCACCCATGCCCTGTACCCCGCCCCCCCTCACCTCATGGCGGCGGTGGCCCCTCATGGCGAGGGAGCTCGGCCCGCCAGAGCCGCTCCTTGCCCTCACGGCGGCGAGCTGAACGAGCCCAGCCTGCCAGAGCCGCTCCTTGCCCTCATAGCAGCGAGCTGAAGGAGCCCAGCCCGCCAGAGCCGCTCCTTGCCCTCATAGCAGCGAGCTGAACGAGCCCAGCCCACCAGAGCCACTCCTTGCCCTCATAGCGGCGAGCTGAAGGAGCCCAGCCCACCAGAGCTGCTCCTTGCCCTCACGGCGGAGAGCTGAAGGAGTCCAGCCCGCCAGAGCCACTCCCTGCCCTCATGGCGAGGGAGCCCGGCCCGCCAGAGCCGCTCCTGGCCCTTATGGCAGCGAGCTGAAGAAGCCCAGCCCCCCAGAACCGCTTCATCTCCACATGGCGGCGGGACAGAAAAGGAGCAGGCCTGACCATGCTGCCGAGGTGATTCCACAGACACCGCCCCGCTCGCTTCGGCCGCTCTCCCCGGGGCGGTGAAAAACCTCGGTAATCAGGCACCGGGAGGGACTTTAAGGTCGTCTTGTCCCACTCCCTGCCATGGGCAGGTACATCTTCTACTGTCCCAGGTTGCTCCAGTCCCTGTCCGACCTGGCCTTGGACACTTCCAGCATCCCTGACAGAGCCGGAGCAGGAACACGATCTGTGGAGCTGGGAGAACTGAACTCAAGCACCGGCTCATGGGAAGCAGAGGGCTGGTGAGCTGCCTCTGCTTGCCCCTGATGTGTCCCACTTCGGGCACAGGAGCTAGAAGTGTCAGGTCAGAAACAGCTGCCAGTAACAAAAATCCAGCCCTGAAATAAGCAGAGAAAAAGCTGTGGTGCTGCCAAGTGCCTTGCTGGGAGAAGCACAATTCCACACCTTCCCTGACCTCCACTGGATGCTGTAACATCAGCCCAGTGCTCTGTGTATCCATGTCTGGGCACAGCAGTGTAACTGTAACTCCCTCGCTGGGGATCCATTCAAAGGAAGTTTTTCTCTGGGCTTTGTGCTCCATTGAGACACTTGAAGGCCTTTCCAGAAAGCCTGGCATCCCTCCCCCATGCTCCTCATGTGCTTATGCTCTCAGAGCTCAGCAGTGAACTCAGCTGGAGCTGTGCCTTGCCTCAGGCAATCATCCACTCCAGCTCTGTCTTCTTCAAATGTTTCATGGTCTATTTTCAGCCCAAGCAGGCAGCTATTCTTCCTGGATGTGGGGTGCTCCTCTCCAGCTCAGCCTGATCCTGCCTTGTCCTGGGAAGCTCTGGGCTTGTTGTGCCCAGGACACTGCTGTGTGCAGGGACAGAGGCTGGTGCTGAGCAGAAGGAGCTCGGTGCTTCCCCTGTCACTGATGAACCTGGTGAGGAACAGGTTTCCCAGCTATGACCAGTGCAGCACAGCAAAACCTGTCTGGGGAGAGACAGGTAAGAGCAGACACAGAACACTTCATGCTTTTGTTCCTGGGGGTCTCGCTGCCCATGGCCAAGGGCACATGCCCACACAGGCATGGATGATGACTCTGCCAAGACCCTAAGCCACAGCTTCAGTTTAGAACTGTTTAATTCATTAGCCCAGCATGGGGCCCAAATTATTATGCTTTGTCTCTTTAATAAGACATTTTCAGCAGGATTGGGGAGATACTTCAAAAGCTTCCTGAATGCCAAATACCAGAACTCAGTAACTCTCAGTGCCAGGACCAGTCTCTCACTTCCCAGTACAGATTCCCTCTGTGTGCACAGCTTTTTCTCTGCTTGCTGGCCTTGGAGGGGGGCTCAAACAAAGGCCTGCACATCATTTGTGAACTTTGGGTGAAAAGCATCAAACCAGATGAAACACCGCAGAGCCGCTCTGCCATGGGGGTGAAGCCCTTTTCTGTCACAGGAATGTGCTCTCTGCATTAGCTGCAGCCAGTCCCTGTTGTTCATCTTGGCTTGCTGACCACTAAACAGAGCCTCCTTTTCTCCTGCAAGTGTCCTGGCAAGGCCTGAAAGGACTGAGAAGCTTTGTTCCAAGCCAGATTAGAGATATGAGTTAATACAAAACAAAAGCCCAGCAAGCCTCCTGGAGAGTTCCTCTAGTCTAGACACAGCCTCCCCTGAGCTCCCTGCATCCCAGCACAGCCCTGCAGCTTGTGTTCAAAGCAACTCAACTGGCTCCAGAAGCCTGGGTAACCTCTGTTGAGTGAATGTTCAGTTGCATCATAAAGGAGGAATCACATCTGAGTGATTTTGCTCCCATAAATTAGCAGGATGGGTTAAACCAGGACATGAGCACTGTCTGCTGGCACAGTGCATCCACTCAAGAGATCTGCACTGGCATGGAGCTGTAGTGCCTCAAAAGACGTGTGCTCCAAGCTTGCGGTGGGACATCCCCCATGTAGCTGATATCTGCAGCTCCTGTGGCAGCAAGAGAGATCCTTTACTGTCACCTCAGCCCTGAACACACCCGTGCCCAGGGCTCACTGCCTGCCCCCCGTCACTGCTCAGCTCTGGCACTGCAGGGCTGCTACTGTGATCCTTCTGTACCAATCAGATTTTGGCTCAACACCATTTGGCCACACTGTCAGTCACTGGAGAAAAAGACAGAGTAGTACCGTGGGAAGAGGAAGAAAATTCAGTAAACCTATGGAAGAAAAGATCTGTGGATGTACATCATCATTTACCATGGTGGTCACCTCCAGCCCCACAGCCAAGCACGTTCAGGCTTTGGTGAGAAGAACTTTTATCCCCCTGGTGTCTGTCATGGCTGGGGCCCGTGATGATGACACCTCATGGGTGTTGGTGCTTGCACTGCCCTGTGAGTGACACCAGCCTTGCTTGGCTCCCACACAGCAGAAGGCAGGGCAGCCATGGCCTCGATGGTGCCTTTTCCTCTTTGAGGTGCTGCACCAGGTCAGGGATACCCCACACATGAGCACAGACTGGGAGAAGAGCTCATTGACCAGCAAAGAAGGACTTGGAGGATATAATGGATGAAAAGCTGGACATGAACCAACAGTGGCAGCCCAGAAACTTCCCTGTGCTGGGCTGCACCCACAGAGGAGTGGGCAGCAGGTGAGGGGAGGATGGTCCCCCTCTATTCTGCCCTTGTGAGATACCCCTGCAGAGCTGCTCCAGCATCAGAAGGACCTGGAGCTGTTGGAGCAAGTCCAGAGAGGCCATGGAGATGCTCCCAGGATTGGAGCCCCTCTGCCATGGAGCCAGGCTGGGAGAGCTGGGGGTGCTCACCTGAACAAAAGAAGGCTCCAGGGAGAGCTCAGAGCCCCTTCCAGGGCCTAAAGGGCTCCAGGAGAGCTGGAGAGGGACTGGGGACAAGGGATGGAGGGACAGGACACAGGGAATGGCTCCCACTGCCAGAGGGCAGGGATGGATGGGATATTGGGAATCAGGAATTGTTCCCTGTGAGGGTGGGCAGGCCCTGGCAGGGTGCCCAGAGCAGCTGTGGCTGCCCCTGGATCCCTGGCAGTGCCCATGGCCAGGCTGGACATTGGGGCTGGGAGCAGCCTGGGACAGTGGGAGGTGTCCCTGCCATGGCAGGGGGAGGAATAAAATTATTTTTATGGTCTCTTCTGACCCAACCCATTCTGTAATTCCATCATCTCCTCTGCCTCCACAGAGGGGCCATTTCCACTTCCCCACTGCCATCACAAGATGGCATTCCAGACCTAAAAGCTGAGCTGGCTCAGCTGATACTTGGAGATCTTTTCCCGGCCCTGGGGTGTCCAACCCCAGAAGAAGCTGTGGATTTAACCCTGCCTGCTGAGCTCTTCTGCCAGGTCTCAGCCCTGACACTGCCTTTTAATCACATCCTTTAACTCCAGGGCTGTGCCTTAATCAGCTGCACTGAAACACTGCTGCCGTTACTGTGTAACCTCTGAGCCATCTAATTGCACTGAGTTAAGCCAGCTACAGCTTTGACAGTGGATGTCACGCAGAGCACTTTAATCTTGACCTGCAATACCTCGGCCTCTTGCAGGGCCTCCTCTGCCTCCGAGGACACGCTGCTAATCAGACCGAGCCAGGATGTAGTTTAAGACATGGACAAAGGGAGCCAAGGGCAAATCATGAGCAAAACGAATCTGACTCATTTTGTTACAAAGCAGTGTTGAAGGTGTTGAAGGTAGAGCTGCCTTTTCTTTGCCTCAGAATGATTTGGGAGAGTAGTGAGAATAATTTGTTTCAATAATTTATAACTTCAAAATAATAACAAAAAAAAAAGAGAGAGAAAAATCATTCTTCTTAGATATGTTTTTTAAAAAGAAATCTTATTTTGAGTTAGGTGCATAAAGCACTAGTGCAGTGTGTTATCCCCTGTGTCTGCTCCCACGTGTGAGTGGGTGCTCCAGGCTTCACCCACCAGTTGCTCCCTGCAAGAAGAACCCATGATCCAACCATCTCCTTCCCTGGCCAAGGGCCTGCAGCCTCCCACCGGGGCTTGGTGCCATGTCCTGGGTGCCAGCTCTGCCAGCACAGCTCCCCGGGGGTGGCAGTGGGGCAGGATCTGCTGCTCAGCTGCCTCGGAGGCTGGGGCTGGCTGTGTCGCTCTGGGCAGCTCAGGAAAGGCTGCTCCGGCTGCTCCTTGCAGGGAGCTGGAGCAGCAACCTCACTTGATCGGGGGAAAGAGCAGTCAGGAAAGGTTACATAACCCCGATCAGGCTGCCAGAGGGGCGGTGCAGCAGCAGCAAGGGCAGTGCCACTCTGGATGTGGCTGGGCAGGAGCGTGGCCTGCCTGTGGGACCCTGCCTGTGGGACCCTGCAGCCCCTCTGTCCATTCACTCTTGCCTGGGTCTCCTGGCCCTGTCAGAGCTTGCTGGTTTTGTTGTTCAAAATGCCCTCGGGCAGCTCGAGGAGCCCGTGCAGTTCCCTCTGTTCTGGGCTGAAACTGCTGCACAGCAACTCCTTTTTCCATTTCATCTCTGGCAGAGCCCTTGAGCTTTGCTCCCTTCCTCTTCCACCCTCCTCTCCTCCTTCTGAGCTTCTCCTTGGCCAGAGGACAGATCACAAACCACAAGCTCTGCTATTCATCTACCAGATCCCAAGCCACTGTCTCAGTGTGATAAAGGTGATCTGCTAATCGTGTGGAGAGGATCCCCCAGGATGCAAACCCCTGCTGGCATCTGTGGCAATTCCATGGCATCAGCCACAGGGTCAAACGTACAAGGGGGGGTTGCAGCTGCCTTGCCCGAGTGTGGGCACCACAATCAGCCTGCCTCAGGAACTGAGACCTGCACAAGGCCGACCAAACACACCTGCGTCCTTCCAGTGCCCCACCAGGTCTCCTGGCAGCAAGGAATTTGCTTTAGTTCTGTGAGTTTTATAAAGCCTGACTCAAACCCCAGGGATTTCAGGCAGTGCTGACACGCAGAGTGGGGTGGTGTGAGCACAGCCCTGGGGTCAGGTGCTGGGGCAGATGGGTGGGCACGTCAACATCAACCCAATGTTTTAGAGCAGAGCTAACTAGGAACAGCTTATTCCATTAAGAAAAAAAGAAAACCAATAATCATTCTTAATTAGGACAGAAACCTCCAGATAGGCTTTTTAAAAGAAAATGCCTAAAAATACCATTTTTGCTTTGATTTGAAAACTATTTTTTGCTCTTCAGACTGTAAGATAAAACAATTTGAATTGATGATGCATTTCACAGCAAAAATACATCCCTTTTCATCTTGAAAATGCTGAAATGAGTTGTTACAAAATTTTCAATGTTTACCCCCTTTCTTAAAAAACAAAATTTTTAATTTAGATGAAATGTCTTTTTTTTTTTTCCTAATGGAAAGTCTTGATTACATTTTTACCCAACAGTTCTAATTAGAATTAACAATTACAGCTGATTCTTGGTGGGGTGATAAACAGCTGGACTGCACAGCCCTCTCCACTCTGGGACTTCCAAACAAGCCCCAGCCCTGGCAGTTTAGCCTTCTGCAACATTTTAGACTTGTCTAGTCACTGGAATTTATTTTTCTTTCTTTTTTCCCACCCTTTCTCCTCTGAGGGTTAGATTTTACCAGTGCAGCATCTCTAACAGTCAGGGAACTTCACAGTGAGTTGAGATCGCATTGATTTCTCAAGGAAGAAGCCGCATACTAATTTTTCCTGTTTTCCTCCCTTGAGGAACACAGGTAACAGCTCCAGGAAGGCAGCTGGGTTTGTAGATATTATGTTTACCCACTGGCTGACAGGGAATTCTGAGGTCTGTGGGACCATCATGGGACACAAGGAGACTTTGGCTGGTCTGGTGCAAGGCTGGATTTGCTGAGAAAGAATGTGGGATTAAAGCAGAACAGGTTAAACCTGAAAGAAGCGTCAGGTGAAGATCAGGGGACGGATCAGTCCATGCTATGCTGCCAGAGCTTCCCCCTGCCTCCAGGATGATCCTCACAATCCAGCTCTGTAGGGTGAGGAAAGGAACACTGGAGCAGCGAATGAAGAGGAAATGACTGTGGTGGAGGGGAAGGGAAGATGTCAGAGTCTGCTCTTAAACCCCCAAACCCTCTATTCCAGGCATCCAGGCAAGTTTGTCCAGCCTTTGCAGGCAACCTCCAGAGAGCCAAGAGGCACTGGGACATCCTCTTTCAGGGGACTGGTGTCCCCAGTGCCACTGTGACTCCTGGACTGCCATGTCCAGTGCTTTTCATGCCTGCTCATCCCTGGGCTGGCTCCACGCTGTTAATGGCTGATCTCTCCCTGGAAACAAGCCCACGGCTTTTGCCTGTCCCACCTCGCCCCTCCCAGTCCCCTGCCAAACAGTTATGACCTTCTTGGACAAACCTGAGATAGTATTAAACGAGAGGGAGGTTTTCATACACATATGTCCCTGTGATTAATGGATTAAGAGATTCTGTGCAAATTAAAGCCTTTCTTCATGCTTTGCACATCCAGCTCTTCAGCTGTTGTTCTTTCCCTTCTAGTCCTTTACAGAAGTCCCTGTGGGCCTTGCTTGCCCCATTCCTTTTGCTGCAGTTTTCTCCCCACAGTGACCCAGGGATTTCCCCCAAATCCTTGTGCCCACTGAGTCCTGGGCAGACCCTGCTGCTCCTGAATCAGCACTGTGGAGAGGAGGATGCTGTGAGCACAGCTTGTTTATACACAGAATCAGCCCAAGAGAGGGGCTGTAAATGCCTCTTTATTTCCATATTTATCATTGCAGCTCAGATGGATGAGGAACCCACTGGAAAGTTTAGATGAAACAGAGAAGAAATGAAAAACTGTTGGCAAGTGGCGGCTCAGCTGAGACTGGCAGCCTCAAGGGCTTCCAGAAGGAAAAAGGCTTTCAATTCCTGCACTGCTGCTCCATAACAACCCAATTCCCCTGCCAGGCCAGGAGGAGTGGGGCAGCTGAGGAACCCTGCCCTCCTATGATCCCACCTCAGGGAGATAGACCTGAGACCCCAAAGCAGCACGTTTGGTCTTGCTGATGTTTGGAAGGGCTGATTTCTTCCCAGAGCAGCAGCAGAGTGTGGGTGTGGAGGCTCCGTGAGGATCTCCAGGTGATGGGCACTGTGGTCACCCATGCCATGGTGGAAAGGAGCCACAAAGGCTTTGCTGGACACCTTTGGAACATCCAGTGCTGGGTGCTGGTGATGGATGATGATTTAAAGCCCATTTGTGCAGGGAATAATGGCTCATAACCATCCCCTCTCCTTTAGTGGTGTGACACTGCTGAGATGGGTGGTCTCATTTCCACCTTAGGGGAGGCGTTTTATTAATTGTCCCTGGCCTTGCTCCTGAGCCCGTGTGTGCTGTGATGTGGACGTGCTTCAAATGCAGTGACAAGGAGGTGGCAGCCAGGATGTGGCTCCTGGGGGAGGCAGCCAGAGAGGCAGGGATGGTGCTGCCCACAGCTGACCAGTGATCTGAAACCTTCAGCCCTGGGAGGGAGTGACTGCTCCAGACTAAGGGAGTCTGACTTTGCTGGGGGATAACCAGGACTGTGTGTCTGTGACTGGGCTCTGTTCCATGGGGAGGAGGCAGGGGATTGAATTGTCCCCTTGCTGCCTGCATGGCCCTCTGTGCTGGCCAATTTTTCACCTAAATCCTGGCTTGAGCACCCATAAAGGCCCCTGCCCAGATCATCTGGCATGATGGCTTCTAGAAAAGCATCCCTAGGGTCGCTGTCCCTGCCTAGTCACAGCTGAGCTGGTGGCACTGAAAACTTGAGTTTCCATTCACATCCCTCCTGTACCTGCAGGTCCCTGTGCCCTCACTCTGGGCTTTATTCTCCTCCCTGCTTTCCCCTCATTTGTGCCCGGCTCCGGAGGAGAGCACTGGGAATTGATCACTGTGTTGGCTTCGCTGATTTAATCCAAATTTAACCAGGCGAGGGAGCGAGCAGGGAGCGAGCAAGGGCAGCCCGGGGGCCCGGCATGCTGTGAAGAACCCGTCGGTGCCGAGCGGTGCCGTTAATAACGGGGGTGAAAGGCGGCAGCCCCCCGGCATCGCCCCTCTCACCCTGGCACAGCTCCCACGGGGACAGAGCTGTCCTGGGGACACGGCACAGGGACCGTCAGGGGCTGTCACCCAGCGGGACTGACCCCAAGCTGTGCCAGGACAGAGCTGTCCTGGGGACACAGCACAGGGACCGTCAGGGGCTGTCACCCAGCGGGTGCTGAGCCCTCAGTGCCAGGACGAAGCTGTCCTGGGGACATGGCACAGGGACTGTCAGGGGCTGTCACCCAGCGGGTGCTGAGCCCTCAGTGCCAGGACAAAGCTGTCCTGGGGACATGGCACAGGGACCGTCAGGGGCTGTAACCCGGCAGGCCTGACCCCGAGCTGTGCCAGGGCTGCATGGGCAGCAGCTCACCTGCGAACCCTGAGCTGCATCCCCGCCGGCAGAGCCCTTCTAGAGCAGGGATGGCCCCGGGCTCATTGCATCCCACTTATGGCTCCAGAGCCCCCGAGGGACTGATGGCAAAAGCCTTTGGATGAGTCTCTTATTTTGGCAGTGAATGAAATAGGATTTGTGCTGCTGGTGATAAGAGACTGCAAGATGGACTCATCTGATCCTCACAGCAATTCAGAGAGGCTGATGCTGACATGGCAGAACAGGTCCTACAATAGTGTTCATGTCCCAGCACACAAAATGGGTGAGAAAAAGCATTTTTAAAAGTGACTGGGGAAACTCTGCAGTTATGATGCTATCCTATCTCAAGCCCAGGGTTCCGCTCCGGCCTCTTTGGAGTCACAAGTACTTAAAAAATGGTCTGCTCTGAACTCAGGCTGGGTCATGACTCATGTCTTGGGCTGTAAAAATGCATTTCATTGTGACAGCAGGAAAGTGGCTGTGGGCAGCGCTCTGGCAGCGGTGAGGCTGGCTAGGGCAGGCTGTTCAGCAATTACACCCACTGGAGCCCAAATTCCATCTCATATTTTGCTACAGCACACAAAAAAGGTTCAGGGGAAGGAAAGGCTGAAGGGGAAAAGTGTTTCACTTAAAAATCCTGGTAGGACTCTATGCAGTGGCTTGTCTGGCCACAAATCCATCTGTTTTGGTGCAAGTGCAAAGCCTGGACCTGCCACCTGGAAATGTGACCTCAAGAGTCTCCTGCAGCCTGTGGAGTTTGCTTTGTACCCAGAAGAGACACCTCTCATGCTCATCCTGGCATCCTTCCAGTGAGAAAAGGGCAACTGAACCCTCTGGATGTCTGTGCCTTGCTGTGGGCCTTGTCTCTGGGTCTTCCCCCAACCAAAACTACTTGCAGGTACTTTTAGTATGAACCCATCACCAAAAACTAAGTTACCTGTCAAGGGCAGCACTGTGAGGCTTCACAGCATTGGCACCTTGGGACTTAATTTTGCTTGTGGACTTAAATGTCCAGTTATGTATCTGGGAGTGTTTAGCTGTTGTGACCAAATTTGGGACACATTGCCACAACTGAGTCACTGGAGAAGCCAAACAGCCTTGAGAGGAGAGGAGCCTGGTGGCTCCAGATGAGCATATGGCAGTCCTGGGAGCAAACTCACACACCTTTGCCAGAGGAACATCTGGATTCCTTAAAGGAAGGGGTTTAGCCAGGAAGCATCAACTCCATGAAGAAAATCTGGATTCCTTAAAGGAAGGGGTTTAACCAGGAGGGATCAATTCCACAAAGAAAACTTGGATTGCTTAAAGGAAGGGGTTTAACCAGGAAGGATCAACTCCATGAAGAAAATCTGGATTCCTTAAAGGAAGGGGTTTAACCAGGAGGGATCAAATCCATTAAGAAAACTTGGATTGCTTAAAGGAAGGGGTTTTACCAGGAGGGATCAATTCCAGGAAGAAGATCTGGATTTCTTAAAGGAAGGGGTTTTCCCAGGAGGGATCAATTCCATGAAAAGCAGCTGCCCTGTTCCACTGCTGTCCAGGACAGAGCAATGCTGTGGGATTGGGACAGGGGCTCAGTGCCTGTTAAAGCCCTGGGCACTAAGGAAGCCCAGGAGCAGCTGCAGGCAGAGGCAGCTGAGGGATTCCTGCTGCCTCCCACCAACGCTGCCTGCGATTCATCAATTACCTATCTGCTCAGTCCTTTTCTCCATCCTTTTACAATCTAAATAGCACATTTTATAGTTGCTGCTAAGTGATGTGATCAACATCAATTACCTACTAAAAGACAATCAAGTCTTGATTTAAAATTAAGTGCTGCATTTTCCCATGTTCTTTATATGTAGCCAACAGAATAATTGCAGTGACATAAAAACTAATTACACAACTCCACAATTAGGCCTCCCTCCTAGTGCTGTGACTGCCTTTAAGTACACTGATGAAAAATTACTCCCAGTCCCAAATTACTCTCTCACACCCATCTTCTCTAATACCTTTTGAAAAAGCCCTTCATCCCATCAGACCAGAGAGAGGAACTCCAGATGCAGAAGGTGATACATGCAGAGTGTATTTTCTTATCTCTTAGATGTGGGAGCAGTTTCAGATGTGGGATTTGGTTGGGATTGCCCAGGGATGCAGCAGTGCTCCTCTCTGGATGGACTGAGCATCTCAGTGAGGCTTCCCAAAGTGCCTGGTGTGCAGCAGCCTGAGACAAGCAGGGGGAAAATCCCCTTCTCAGTGCCCCAGCTGACATTTGGCTCCTGGGCTGCAAGCAGAGAGACCAGTCCTGCCTGGCTGCCAGCCTTGGCTTGGTGTGTGGAGCCCAAAAGGAGAAGGAAGAGGATGATGTACAGCAGTACTTCCTCCATCCAAAAGCCAGGAGTTACACCCAGGTAGCAATCACATAGCTGCCTGAGAAACTATAAACCTCAACTAAAATCATAAACATCTATAAAGCTCTGGTGCACTCCTGACAGGCTTTGAGGGATTTGATTCCAGATTATGTTTTTGAGATGTTTACAACCAACGTGGAAAGATTGAAAATATTCAATTACTGGCAAGGAGAGCTGAGATTTGCTTACAGTCAATCTCCTGCCTCCAGGATCTCTGTGGGTGTCAGCAGTGAAACACAGCATGGGTGAGCAGAGCCGTGGGGACAGTGGCCCAGGGACAGGTCCCCCGATGTCACTGAGCATCTTTCACTAGATGATTAAGCATTGCAGGTTTAATTTTGGGGCTGGCACGTTGGTTTTGGCTGCTGTGCAGTGGATCCCATGGCCTGTTCCTCAGCCACAGCCCAGCCCTCACCTGGGAGGGCTGCACAGCTCGTGGCTGATTTTCCATCATCTCTGCAATGCCATCACTCAGTTGCAGTTGGGAGAGGGGTGGGAAATGCTTTGGCATGATTTTAATCAGCAGAGGGCTTTGAGTGAATGAGGTGAGGGGACCAGTGAGCTCCCTGTGCCTTCTCTGACTTTCTCACCTCATTTCAGCATCAACCAGGGGTGCCAAGACTGAGAATTTACACCCTTGTGTTTACCTGAAACCTCACTACTTTCCTCAAAACCTGTGAAAAATAAAGGGGGTGCTGAAGTAGCCTGTGGCAGGGATGATGTGATGTGTAAAGCCAATATATCAATAATTGCAAGATCATTGCAATTATTCTCTCCTGATCCCAGGCATCCATCCCAGATATTCCCACCTTGTCACCAGCCCAGAGCACTGGGCGCCACCTCCAGCCCTTCCTTGGACATGTGCAGGGCAGGAGACTCCCACACCTCCCTGGGCAGCCCCTGCCAAGGCCGGACCACCCTTTCCACGGAGAAATTCCTCCATTAGTCCAACCTAACACGATGCACAGAGGCGCGCCAAAGCAGGCGTTCACTCCTGAGGGACAGATCCTCCAGGATGGGGTTGCTGCCCGGGACACGCCGTTCCCACAGCCAGGGAGGCTCCCGCAGCCCAGGGCAGCGGGCACGGCTCAGCCCGGCTAACCCAGCCCGGGACACGGCTCAGATCGGCCCGGGACACGGCTCATGCTCAGCCCGGGACACGGCTCAGGCTCAGGCTCAGGCCGGGACATGGCTCAGATCGGCCCGGGACACGGCTCAGGCTCAGGCTCAGCCCGGGACATGGCTCAGATCGGCCCGGGACACGGCTCATGCTCAGCCCGGGACACGGCTCAGGCTCAGCCCGGGACACGGCTCAGGCTCAGGCTCAGCCCGGGACATGGCTCAGATCGGCCCGGGACACGGCTCAGGCTCAGGCTCAGCCCGGGACATGGCTCAGATCGGCCCGGGACACGGCTCAGATCAGCCCGGGACACGGCTCAGGCTCAGGCTCAGGCTCAGCCCGGGACATGGCTCAGATCGGCCCGGGACAAGGCTCAGGCTCAGGCTCAGCCCGGGACATGGCTCAGATCGGCCCGGGACACGGCTCAGGCTCAGGCTCAGGCTCAGGCCGGCGAATCCAGTCCGGGACACGGCGGGGCCGAGACAGCGTCCCCACCGCCGCCTCACAGGGCACAGGCGGGGCCAGGATAAGGGGGCGGGGCCAGGACCAGGGGACGGGACCAAGGGCGGTGGTGACAGACAGGCACGGGTCAGGGGGTGTGGCCAAGAGTGGGGCCATGCTGAGTGAGTAGGGCGGGGCCAGGGGCGGGGCCAATGGCAGGAGCTCGTGCAAGGACGGCGCTGATTGGCTAGAGCGGGGCCGGGGCGGGGCGGCTGGGGCCGGGCGGCGCGTGCGCAGTGCGGAGCGGTGAGTCGAGGTGGGGGGGTAGCAGTGGGCGGTGGTGCTGGCGGCCCGTGAGGGCCGGGGCGCAGCTCCGGGTCGGGGATCTGCGATCCGGGACGGAGCCCTGGTCCCGGTTCGGGGGTACCCACTGCTGCCTCCCTGCTTTGCCCTCGCGCGAGCGGACCCGGCGGTAAGGCCTTGCCGGGTGGAGGCTGCCCGCCGGCCCGGTTCCCCTCATTGGCTGTGGCCGGGCCGTTGGGGACGTTGCGTGTGCGGCCCCGGAGGCTCGGCAGCCCCGGCAGGACGGGCAGCCTGTGCGGCTGGAGTGCTGCAGCAAACACTTGCCCTGTGAGGGGCACTTAGGCACACAGTCGGAGCAGGGCAGGGGTCCCTTACACTCAGGGCTTTTAAACAAAAATCTTACACGTGAGTTTCCCCCAACGGGCACAGTTTGGATCCTGCCTGGAGCACGAGGCTGCATGACCTCTGGCCTACTGTGTGCCCAGGCTGCTGTGGAATAAAAACGTGCTGGAAAAATTGAAGTAGCTCTGGGATATTAAAATGGATGTTTCTTCAGGGTGTGCGCTCTGTAACACGAGGTCTGAATTTTAAAACAGGTTTAATTGTTTTGGTACAAGCCCGCATATGGTTTTCTGGCAGGAGAACTGGTGAAACGATGCATTCCACAAGGCCAGGAAGGAGAACGCTGAGTAAATGGGATTTTGTATATCAACACTGTTTGGAATGTTGCCTTGAAATGTTTAAGTTCAGTGGTTGACTAACACTTGCATTAGGAGTGAGCTTTGACAGAGCTCTGATGCTGCCTACCTTCAGGAGGGTCTGGGTTTACACCAAGCTCTATAGACACAATTTCTTAAGTTATTTATTCTGCAGTGTTTCTTTGCTAGAACTAACCCTGTCTGAGTGCAGCGCAGAGGCAGAGCTGCCTGCGCTGGTGCTGCTCAGTGTGCCTGCCAAAGGAGGGTGATCAGCAGAGGCATTTCTGTGGTGGAGCTGTCTGTGGAAGAGGCTGGTCTGTGCACAGCCTGGCAGGAGCCTTTTAAGTGCAGATAAGTGTCCAGAGGATGTTAGAAGATGGTGACATGCCCTGTCATTTACCCAACGTGCTGCCGCAGTGCTCCTGCTCCCTGTGATCATTTGAATTCATTTGTTCTCTGGGAGTACCACTGTTAAGGGATGCACTTATAAGTTTCTGTCTTTTCTTTCCCCCAATCCTGCCTTAAAATGACCCAGCCTGATCCACTTAGTTTTTCAGCAGCCTCTAGGGTATTTCTGTGGTGGAAGTATCCAAAATGCTGTCCCAGAAACTTCAGTGTAGGAGTCCAGCTACCAGAGGTGGGAGAGCAGTGTTGCGAGTTCCTGGAGGCTGCTGTCTGTGTGACCATGTATTTACTAAATTTGAAAGGATACAAATATGATTCTTGGTAAGAAATCAGCTGGAAACAATTCCTGGTGAACTGTCGGAACAGCCTTTGAACCCACAGTGTTGTCCCTGTGTCCTGAAGCAGCACAACAGCAGGGCTGGTGCTACTGCCACCACCTTCTTCATTTTTACAGTGGAGAATTCCTTTAGCCTGAGCAATAAAACACCTGGCAAACTCCAGCACCCCCACACCTGTCTCTGCTTCTGCTTGGGCTGAGCAGATGGGGTTGAATGCACAGCAGCCATACCTTGAGAATTTGTGAGGCAGTGGATTATTTGGATAAATTTAGGGATAATAGTCAGCCTTTCCATGTGCTATTCCTCTGTGCTACTGACTCCCTCCGTGGCTTTTGTAACCCACCTCAGCTCTTACACCCAGCGTTCTCCTCTGAGAAATAACGCTCCACTCAGGCTCGTGAGGGAGGTGAATCAGCTTTAATTAAGATTTGTTGAGCACTTTGTTGATAAGTTCTCAATAGCTGGTTGCTATTTTTTATGAGCACGCAGATATTCTTAGCACCTGCAGTGGGAAGTGACACAAGGCTGGGGGTCTCTGGGAAGCAGCCTTGCAAGGGAGACGGCGCCTGCTCACTGTGAGATCCATTCTGGCTGTGGTTCACGAGGCAGCTCAGCAAAACCCCAAATCCCTCTGAGTCTTTGGGAAATGTGGAACGTTCCTGAGAGCTAAGCCCTGCTTTTGCATGAGATTTGTAGCTTTTGCCCCCTCGCTGGGTTTCTCCCAGGCTGCTGGTTGGGTTTGGTGCAGCTGTGTTCTGGTGTCACCTGCTTTGTAACACCCTGTGGCAATGGCTTTTAACAACTGTCCCCTCAAATTAAGGTGTCTGGGGTGGGCAGGGCTGGGTGATGGCCCCTGTGGGCTTCAGGCATTGCAGAGGTCAGTGGGGTGGAAGGGAGGAGGGAAGCTAGGAAACCATGCCCTCCCCCAGGGCAGCATCCCATTCCCTGCTGGCTTCTCTGCTGCAGCAGCAGGTGGCAAATGAAGCTTGATGAGCTCTGTTAGTGAGGGATAAGGAAAGCCTGAATGGAAACGGTCACAGCAGTGCTGGCTCTGTGTAGTGTGGGTGCCCCTCAGCAGGATGAGGAGCTCTGTTGTATTTTGGGGAAGAGAAGGCTGTTCATTTGGCTTTGTCACTGCTGTAGGAGTAGCCAGATGGAGGATGCTAAAAGGAAATACAGGGCTGGAACAGCCTCCTTGTCCGTGCCCCTGTCCTGAGCCAGGTGAGAGATGCTTGGCTCCAGGCTGGGCAGTGGTGGATGGTAGTGCAGATCTGGACAGGGCCCAGTTCCCTCTGGGCCTTGATGGAATCCCACTCTCAGAGCTTGACAGCCCATCTAACTTGTCCTTGCAGCAAACTGAACAGCCAGTTTGTGTCTTGCCTTCATAGAGTGGGGAGTCCTGTGGCTGGTTTTCCTTGTGAGTAAACCCTGTTAAAATCTGAGAGCTGGGACTGGCCCTGGAGGGAGCAGGGATGGAGAAACCCCTCCACAGCTGGTGTAGGGCAGCATGTTTTATACTGCTGACTGCTCTGCTGGCTGCCCAGACCCTCTGGTTTGTGTGTACCTCAGAGCTGATACCAGCACAGAGCCCAGAACTGGGTATTTTATGTTTCTGGATCACAGAGGGGAGTTCAGCTCTTTGGAGCTGTGGTGTCACAGTGCTGGCACATTTAGTCTGGTCCCCAGTTTTCCCCAGGTTCCCTCTGTCTGGAGAACTTTCCCCTGGACTCTGTTTGTGTGCTTGATCTCTGTTTGTGCTGTTTCCAAGTACACTTCTTTGCATTGTTTTCTTAGCTTTTCTTTCTATTGATCTGTTGGTGTTTTGGGAACTTTTCTTCAGTTTATCAATTCCCATCATGACCTCCAGAGTGCCTCCAGCTCTTAACTCCTGGGCATCCTTTCAGGTTTTATAAAAGTGCTTTCTCTTCTTTGTTCAAACTATTAATGGAAAGGTTGAACAGAAGCAGACCTGGGCTGAGCTCCCAGGGCTCATACACAAGGATTTCTCTTGTGGTGACAGGGAATTGCTGATGGCTACCCCTCAAGTGTGTGGGGTTGAGTTGCTTTGGTTGATCTTTTTTTTTTCTTATTAATGAGCACTGGGCCTCGTGAAGGTGAGCTTGCCCAGACCCAGCTCCTCTGGCTATTGAAAGCATCAGATGGATAGAGTGAAAAACCTGCTTTGTGCTGGTCAGAGGTGTGATGGGCAGGTCTCTGTAGGGAAGGATTGTGTTGTGCTCTCCTTCTGAAGGCTGAGGTGATTTTTAAGAGCTTTCATGAACTTTGTTCACCTGGGGCTTCTTGCTGATGCTTGCTGGGGCTGTCACAGCTCTGGGACAATCCTCAGCCCTGCTTCCCACTCAGAGCTGCCTCAGCAGTGGGCTGTGCATGGGGGAAGTTGTGTCCAGCATCTCCTGCTCCCCTTTTCTCTCTATAAGTCTCTCCTCAGTGAGAGTTGGGCTTGTCTGTATGTGGCTAAGGTAGCAAAAATGCATTTTTCTCCTCAAGCAATTCCAAGTTCCTTGTGTGGTTGCTCTTCTCTGGAAAAGATAAAACTACCTGCTCTGGAGAAATTAATGACGCTCATTTTTATTCCTAAATAGTGTGTCATGGTGGGTGTGGTTGCAGGACACCTCACTGCACCAGGCCTCTGCTGTCACCTCAGTGCCAACTGCTTAAGGAAGAGCTGAAATACATTTCACTGGAGCAAACATCTCTGCCTAGCTCTACCCTCCCTGAGTTCTGTGAGTGCTGAGCTGCTGGGCTCAGCTGCCTGAGGTTCAAGAATTGGTCCTTTTCTGAAGTGCTGTTCCATCTTTCTTTGCACATGGGTGTAACTGTTGGGTGAAATTTGGGCCCCACTGAATTTAGGGACAACACAGGGTGTTCATGTCTTCCTCCTCTCCAGGCTGGTAACTTGTGGTACCCAGCTGTTCAATCCAGCTGTGCTTCAGGGACACCATCAACAGGATGGAGATGCTGTGCCCTCTTTCTGTTGGTCTGTGGCTGATGGTAGAGTCATGGAATCATGGAATATTCTGAGTTGGAAGGCACCTACAAGCATCATTGTGTCCAACTTGGTGGATGCCCTGACCTAATTTCAGTTCCAGGGCAGAAAATGCAGTCTCCCTAAAACCTTCCTATGGCTTCTGTTGGATTCTTCCTCACTTTTCTCCAGGGGGCTGTGTGCTGTAGTTAAATATGGATGGAAAGGTTGTGTTCCACTCTGGATTACAGCTGAATCTCAGTGGTGGATAAATTGCATCCCAAGTCTAGTTTGCAAAGCCCTTTGGGCTTCATGGGCTGCAGGAAGCTGTATTTTATTCTGGATGTGTGTTTGCTGATAATTCTATAGGATTTGCAGACAGCAGGTTGTAAGAGCCCTGATTATACTGGTTCCCTGTGCAGTCAGACTCTGCCCAAATAATTCACGTGCCTGCTGCAGAGAGAGGGAAAGGAAGATGGAAGGATGATTTAGAAATCTCTGGAGCAGATGGGAAAAAGATGCATATGTTGATCTGAAGGAGGTACCAAGCCACATATATGTCTTCCAGCATCTAAATAAAAGTCAGGATTTTTTAAATGGTTGCCTACTTAAAGCCCAAATAATTCCTTTAACGGCAGGTTTTAAAGGTTTAACCTAATTTTAGAATTTTTATTTCAAGTGTCCTTCCATAAAATTAACTTTTTGAATGCAGAATGCTTTAATGTCTTCCGTGTTGGTGCTCATTTTCAAGAAATCTCTGCACAGTTATTTCTTACGTACCAGTTAAATCTATCAGCCAACAGATGTCAAGTGTAGCAAAAATGCTATAATAATATTATGGTCTAATAATAGTTATAATGCTTCTAATTACCTGGTGCAGCTTTAAAGAGAGGCAGATTCAGAGATGAGTGCAAAGGAGGTGTTTAACCTTGAACTGCAGAGGCAGGGCTCTTCCAGAGGTGCCTGTGCTGCGCCCTCTCCTCCCCATCAGACATCCCCCTCCCTCTATTTCCTCCAGCAGACTGGGAGCAGCACTCTGGTGTGTTTTTAATGTTCAGACCTCATTCTGGCTGTGCTCAAAGAGTGCTGGTGAGCTGAGGATGAGCACGTTTCCTGCAGTACCTGGGAGTGTGAAGCCTGCTCGTGTTCAGCCTCTGTCTGCCCTGCTCCTGGCGTGCTCCCACAGCCTGATGATTGTGGCACTCGAGGATTGCTCCCACCCTCGGAAGCTGCAGAGCCTCAGCAATCTCCATCCTCTCTGCAAGCTGCTTGTGCTGCTCTTAACCATTAGGGGTGGCTTTGCCACAGCCTGGGAAGCACAAAGCCAGAGTCTCCTGATGGAGAGCACTGGGCGTGTGCAGGTGAGTGGCTGAGAGTTGTTGATCCCTACAGAGGCTTTGCTGTGGGGGTAGGAGAGCACTGGGCTGGTGCTTGAGTGCTGTGCTTGCCTTGCCTTCGACAGGCTGGCCCCACAGAGCCTTGTCAGAGTCTCCTTCCCCAGCTGCTCCATGTGCCAGCACTGTTACATCACTCCCAATGCCCTTTCACCACTATTTTTCCTTTAGGAAGGATGCTGGGCTGCATTTGCTGTGTTCCTGTGGTTTTTGCCCGATGTTGCTGAGTGCTGTTAGTGCCTTGGGGTGCCAGTGCTCCTTGTGGCTGTAGTGTAATGGATCCCCTCGTGTCACAACTGCTCATTTAATCCTGTGACATGAGGGGTGAGGAGTCCCTGGCTCACAGACCAGCAGCCTTTCCACAGAGGAAGCTCTGTGTGGGCTGGAAGTTGACAGCTTTCAATGATTATATGCTGAACCTTCTTCCTATAAATAATTGATTCACAGGCTGATGAGAGCTTTAGGAACTTGTCTCTCAGTTGCTGCTCCCTGGCATGGACAGCAGCTGGAAATGTGCTGTTTTCCTATAAAATGGATCCAGAGGTGCCCTTGCTAGGTTTTCTTTATTTCCAGCCTGTTGATAGGCTGACCTGCTCTGCTTCTTAGGGAAGCCCTGCCTGCCAACACCTGCAGCACACCTTGTGCCAGGCCTGGTGCTGCTGAGAGCTCTGCCACCTGCAGCCTTTCCCTGGGGGCTGTTCAGCCTCTCCCTTGGGCACGTTCAGCCTCTCCCTTGGGCAGGTTCAGCCTCTCCCTTGGGCAGGTTCAGCCTTTCCCTTGGGCAGGTTCAGCCTTTCCCTTGGGCAGGTTCAGCCTCTCCCTTGGGCAGGTTCAGCCTTTCCTTTGGGCAGGTTCAGCCTCTCCCTTGGGCAGGTTCAGCCTTTCTTTTTGGGAGGTTCAGCCTTTCCCTTGGGCACGTTCAGCCTTTCCCTTGGGCAGGTTCAGCCTCTCCCTTGGGCAGGTTCAGCCTCTCCCTTGGGCAGGTTCAGCCTTTCTTTTTGGGAGGTTCAGCCTCTCCCTTGGGCAGGTTCAGCCTTTCTTTTTGGGAGGTTCAGCCTTTCCTTTGGGGAGGTTCAGCCTTTCCCTTGGGCAGGTTCAGCCTTTCCTTTGGGCAGATTCAGCCTTTCCTTTGGGGAGGTTTGCCTTCTTGCTGGAGTCAGTGTGTGTGTGTGTGTTGGTGCATCACCATGGAGATGAGGCCACAGGAGCTGCAGGGCGCAGCCTTTTCCAGGCTCATGTGAAGAAGGATGCGGTAACGGGCTCCTCTTATTTAGGGAAAATGGTTTCTTGGAGTAAATAAATCATCAAAGAACACTTGGCATCAGCTCAGGTGCTATTAAGGAGAAGATCTCTTGAAGCCAGAGCTGTAAGGCTCATACAATATTCACCTGCTTTGCTGTGTTCCACATCAGGCATTGCTGCTGTGCCCAATGCTGACTCACTGACCCACTTGTGCTTTTACTTACCCCGAGATAACAAAGCTCCTGTTGCATTTCTCCTCCCTGTGTAGGTATTTGTCATCCTGCCACAGCAGCACCTTCCTGGATCCCTTTCCTTGCCCACTGAGTGTCCAGGCTTTCAGTGCTTTGAGTGGTTACAAGGCTTCACCTCCCATGGCTGCTGCTGCTTTGGCCGGGTTTGGGGAGGACGTGGAGGGTGTGTGGCTGCAGTGAGTTCTCCCCCATGCAGAAACACCTCTCTGGGCTGAGCACACCCCAAAACCCTGTTCTGGTCATGCAGACATTCTTGGGGGGTTGCGACACTGCCCTTTCTGTGTGCCTGCCCCTGGCACACTCTTTCCTTTCTAGTTTCTGGTACACAGAACCGTCCCAACAAGGTCTGGAAGGGCCCTGTGGCAACTCTGCCTCATTGCCTCCACGTCTTATTCCAGACTTCATCTGTAAACATCTCTTTGCCCTTGCTAAAAACACTGTCTCTTAATTTCTCTCTGCAGGAGTATTATTTAATTTGTAACAGTTTTAGGACGTCATTTGAAAAATCCGATATGAAGCTGTATTTCATTTACTGTAATGATCCACTAATGCAGGCATATTTCAAAGGCAGGCAATGCAGTACTGTGGGGTTTAATTGAATTTTGTTTTTCAACTGAGCATCAATAGACAGACAATAACAAATGGTGGACAATATGCATACAGAACTAAGTCTCTTTATTTTCCTTTTCAAGACTGTGGAAGTGAAAATGTATAGCCCTTAAAATGGACTTGGCCTGCTCACAACTGCTGCTTTAGTGTATTTAACTCACTTCAGGAGGAGTTTTTTCTTCTTACTCTGCCTTAATTAATTTTCTTGCTCTCTTCCTGCCCACAAAATAAACTCTTACACTGTGGAAAATTTCCAGCAGGAGCCGTGGGTGATCGAAGTGCTTCTGCAAGTTCTGCATGTAGTTTTGAATACTGTGTTGGTACCTAGTGTGTGATGGCTCCTCCAGATGGGCCCTCCTGAGGGTGACAGAACAGAAGGGCTGGGTGTGAGGTTCCTGTCTCTGGGAACTGGACATGGCATGTGCCAGCCTTGGAGAGGGAGGGAAAAATGGTGTTGCTGCCATGGTCGTATTCAAATCAGGAATCAGTAAGTGGCTCTGGAGTGCATTTTGTTCTTCTTCTCCCAGCAAGCGTGGGGTAATCAAGTACAGAGTGTATGTGGGGAAGCTCGGGCAGAGTGTTCCACATCAGCAGGAGGTTTCTGGGATAGTGTGAGGCAACGTGTCACCTTGCAAATAGGAACTGGTGGAAAGGATAGATCTGAGGGGGGGAGAAAACATCACTTATTGTCTGTGCTGTGCATGGGAAATTGCAGCAAGGAGTGGGAGAAGGGAATAGGTATGGGTAGGATGAGAGGTGTTTTGGCTGGGATTCGGGGTGGTGGGGAGGCGAAGAGGAAGGGAAAAGCTGTTTCATGTGGTGGAGGTCAGGCAGTGTGACAGCTTTTAGAAAGATGTTTGTCCTGAAGGTCCCTGTGCACTCTCATCTCCAGGCAAGTCCTGAAGTCCTAAATTGGAGCAAATCAGCACCAGTGCTCTGGTGTGGGCCCAGAGGTCCCTGCCAACCCCAGAGCTCTGAGGAGTCAGTGTCATGTGGTGTGCAGGCAGAGCAGAGCCCTGTGAGAGCAGCTGCCAGAAATTCAGAGAGATGTGCTGCTTATAAATAATAAATGATAAATTCAGCCTCTGATCTCCGAGGCACGCTCTGCTTCTGCATGCTCCATGCTGGCAGAGAAGATTCCCCGTGCTGGACTCAGCAGTCTGTCTCTGGCGTGGAGGGTCTGGGGGAGGCAGCTCAAGGAATTGGGGTCGTGCTGAGCCCCGGTGGAGCGTGGCCCCTTCTGCCAGCAGCACTAATGAGCGTGGCCCCTGTGCCACGGCCGCTAACGAGGGTGAGGGCAGCCTTGCTCAGCCTTCACACCACCCCCGCTCAAAGCTGTGCTCCTGCCCTCTGGAGAGCAGCGTTTTGTGTGAATGCAGCTTGCTGAATGAATGAATGAAGTCAATTTAAACGATAGACTAAACGATGCTTAGTGTTAAACTGTGCGAGCTGTATAAACAGCAGGGTCAGGGTTGCTGTGGCCGCGTAGAAGGGGCGGTTCTGGCTTTATCCAACACACAACAACGCCTCCCTTGCTCTTGGGGGAGCTGTGGCAGTGCTGGTGAAGCTGCTGGTGCCAGGAGCTGCCCCCACCGTGCCCAGGCACTGCTGGGCTGTCTCCTGCTGCTGGACACATCCCTGTCCTGCTCCTGGCACCTGGCAGGGCTGTCGGAGCTGTGGTGGGTGGTGCCATGGCCAAGCTGCTGCTCGAGGGGCTGATGTGAGCTGATGGCTGCACAGGTGGCCTGGAGGGGTTATTAATATTTATTGTTATTATTTGTTAGCAGCGGTTGCAAAGGTTGCATGAGTGCTCAGTAGATGCCAAGCTCTGTAAACATGTGTTTGTGCCATGGTTATCCTGCCCCTGCCACCCTGTGCCCGTGTTACAATTCCCTCCTGTGGGCTGGTTCAAGTTTGGAGCAGGACCTGCTGCCCCTGCTCAGGCTGGGCCCAGCCAGCCCAGTTTATTCCTACCAGCCTCAAAGTGTGGCTTCCTTGCTGTGTGGGTTCTCTGTAGGCAGCAAGAAGGTGTTCCCACAACTTTTCCCTTTGTGTAGGAGTGTTTTTAACATGCCAGAGCAGAGTCCTAGTAGGAATAAATGATGAGGAGCAGGCAAGAAGAATAAATGTATTTTTAAAGCCATTTCATAAGCGACATGAATGGAATGGTCTGTGTGGCAGCTACACCCTCTCCACTGGGATCCTGGAGGTGTGAGGGGGCTGGAAAACAACTGCTGCTCCCGGGGCTGCCCTGCCTGGCTGGGGCTTTGTGCCCAGGTGGGACCCTCTGGCAGGGCTGGGGGCTCTCACTGCAGTGGGGCTGGGACACCCACTGCAGGCACAGGGGTGCTTTCCTGAGGACAGGATGCCTGGAGGAGCAGAGCTGCTGGGATCATCCTGGGAATCGACCTCGGGTGATGGTGTGTGCAGGTTGTCCTGTGTGAAAGCACAGGGTTGTGCACACCCAGCTAGTGGCTGGGGAAGGGCATTAGAGTGTGGCCTCCCAGTAATCCTCTGTGGCCTCCCAATCATCCTCTCTTTGCCGTCCAGCTGTTTCCTGTCCTAGGCATAGGCTGAATTTCAGCTCCAAGCCTCCTCTTTCTCCTGCTGCTGTAGCTGTGCAGTTGGCAAGCAGGAGGGACAGCTGGCCACAGGGTGCTCCCAAGGTGTCTGTAGCACACCAGCAAACATGAGTGCTCCTCACAGACCTGGGGACCCTCTTGCTCAGAGGAGGGAAATTGCAGGTCAGGTCAGCTGCATTTCCTTCTCTTTGTCTGTGGCACTGCACATCACTCAGCCTGTCACAGGGGCTCGGCCCTGGATGCCACCATTGGAAGGACATTGTGTGTGAAGGGGATCTCAGCTCGCTGTGAGTGCACTCTGTGTCCTGAGAGCCTCTCCAGTCCCACAGCCCCCGTGCACGGCTGGCTGGAGCTCATTCCCTGAGCTGCTGTTGCCCAGGGAACTTCTCCTTCAGCCTCAGAGGCTGTGAGTGCCGCCAGGGCTTTGTGCCCTGCTTCAGCTGGAGGGGCCTGGGGGTTCCCATCCCTGCCCTGCTCTCACTGAGGGAGCTCTGTTGGTGCTTTGTGCTGGATGGCACAGTGTGCTGCTGGTGCTCCCCTTGCCATCTCAGTGAGGCTGGCTGGACAGAAACCTGCCCTGAGTTAACCTGCAGACAGTTTGTAAGGCTGTAATACCAGTACTGCTCCCTCAGGTCATCCCTAGGTGAAAACAAGGATTAGCATATTGGTATTGCTTATGCTTGGAGATAATTGGTGTTTTTGTATCAGCACTGGGGTGGCAGCAGGAGCAGGACAGTGCCTGTCCCCTGTGCTGGCACTGCTGAGGGACCTCCAGTCTTGTGTCCAGTTCTGAGCTCTCATGGCAAGAAAAACATGGAGGGGCTGGAACATGTCCAGGGAAGGGAACAGAGCTGGGAAGGGGCTGGAGAGTCCCAGCAGTGTATGGAACTGTGAGGAGCAGCTGGGAAAGGGGCTCAGCCTGGAGAAAAGGAGGCTCAGGGGAACCTTCTCCAGGAGGGAGGAGCCAGGTTGGAGTCAGGCTCTGCTCCCAGGGAATGAGGGACAAGACAAGAGGAAATTGCCTACAGGCTCAGGGTGGGCACAGCAGGAATTTCCCCATGGAAAGGGGGCTCAGGGATTGGGAGGGGCTGCCCAGGGGGGTTTGGAGTTCCCATCCCTGGAGGTGCCCAGGAAGGGCTGGAGGTGGCACTGAGGGCTCTGGGCAGGGGACGAGGTGAGGATCAGGCACAGCTTGGACTCAATGGTCCTGGCAGTCTCTTCCAAGCTCAGTGATTCTGGAATTCTGCTTCCAGCTGGCTGCAAAGCCAGAGGCTGATGTTGGGGCTGAGGGGCTCTGGGATGTCTGTGTGCTCTCCTGGAGCAGCATGTCAGGGCTCAGATGAGGCTCCGGGAGGATTTGTTGGAGTGGCACAGGACGGGCAGTGTGGGCTCTGTGCTGGGCTGTGAGGGCAGTGCTGCCTGCAGCAGGAGGCATCAATGACATGTGCTCCTCTCTCTGGCTGCCTTGGGGCTGTCACCTGTGGCTGTGGGAGCTGCATTCCCGGGGCTGTGCAGCCCCCTGTGCACAGCTCTGCCCTCACTGGAATGTCCCTGCTAATGGGGAGCACAGCTCTGGGCTGTTTCTGCTGCTGTTGGTGCAGACCAGGATTTCTGGAGCTGTGGAGCAGAACCTCCCAGCCAGCAACATCCCCATCTCTGACAGGAGGGTTACTGCCAGCAGAGGAGACTTCTCATAGTCTGACCCTTTGCTCTTTCCCTAGTGCCTGATTTTGTTTGACAAAAAGGATTATTGAGAAAAAACCAGCCCCTCCACTCTGCACAAGGGGAATTTGTGACCTTCCTAGTCCAGTTTTGCTGCTGCCTGGCTGCTGTACATGCTGGATCCCCAAAGATGCCCTCAAATCCAAGCAAACATTCCGTGTGCAGGTGGGGTCACCATGACCACCCTTTCTGCTTCACAGGCTGTGAGAGTTGTTTCTGGAAATCCACTGTATCCACAGAACATTCTGTGTGGAATCCTCTCCTGCTCTCATTGTGTCCACAGAACATTCTGTGTGGAATCCTCTCCTGCTCTCTGTGTGTGTCTGTCTGTAAGGAGATGTCAGCCTGTGCAGAAGCTCCTCTCCAGGAGCTCCAGAGCCCCTGTTGCACATGTCGGCTCCTCCTGCCTACCTGGGACTGAGCAAAGTGCTAATTGTTGTGCAGATGTCATCTGCCAGGCAGGCAGGAGGCTGGAGGCTTGGAAGAGGCTGTGCTGTCATTTGCTAGCGGCCTCCTTGGTACACGTGAGCTCTATTTTTATTGGGAGTGTGCGTTTGCTTTCAGCCACTGCTTTGTTGAATTTTTCTTTCTTTTTTTTTTTTTTTTTTTTTTTATTTCCAGACTTGCAGATAAAGTTTGAGGGATACATCTATTTTTCATTATTCCAGTTTTGCTGCTTGTTTTATAACTGAAAAAATCTCAATCAAACCAAGAAACCTGTTCCTGTGTAAAAAGCTTTAGTTTGTTCTGAGGTGAGAGGGAATTAATTGTGTGTTGTGGTCACACTGGACTGAGGTCAGGACCGTGGGACTGTCCAGAAGGGCACAAGGATCAAGATCTGGGATCAGAGGGAGTCTGAGGCTGTGCATTGTGCTCTGGGTGTGCCAGCTCAGGAGCCTGGGTGTTGGCTGTAGCCTGGATTTGCTTGGCCATGTCCCAGGAGAGAGCTGGAGGCTCTGGCCACAGGTTGGCTTATGAAAACAGGGAGCTTTTCTTTTACTCCAGCTGTGGTTTAATAAGGGCTTGTGGGCCCTTGAGGTGGTTCTTTGACCCTTTAGGAAAGAGGAGACACTGAAGTAGGAAATGGGAGGTGATGCTTTCCTGAACTGTGTGAGTTAAGCAGGGGGATGCTCATTGCTCAGGGATGCTGTGGGTGTCAGAAATCCAGATCTGTTCCAAAACCAATTAATGAGAAAAATCCAGTTGATGTGGTCGAGGTGGCTCAAAGGAAGAGGCTGCTGCTTAGGAAGACCCTGGCTCAGGAGTTTTTGGAGGCTGCAGAAGTACATCAGGTGCACTGTTACCTCTGCTCTGTCCCTCTCCTGGTTTCCTCTTCCTTTTCTGGCAAAAACCAAGCAGGGAGAGGAAGAAACAACAAAGTGGAGTGTAGGGACAAGGTACCAGTGAAAGGGTGGAAGGAGAGGAGGCTTCCCTCCACGTCCCTGAAGGCTTCTGGGGGCAGAGGCTCTTTGGTGCCAGGAGCTGGTGGTGGGTGCTGCTGTGAGCAGGTTTTCTGCTTTGTGGGACACAAAGTGGTTGCTTCAGTGAGGGAGAGCTCTGCTATCTGATGTGCCACCCTGATGGACAGCAAAGCAAGATATTTCGGACTGTGTGTAGGGGAGGAACTTCTTTAAAACCTGGATAGGAGTAGGAGCAGACTTGATGGAGGGATGAGTAATGAAGGAGTGTTTGAGCAGAACTAATCAGTCCTATCTTCTTTCAAAAGACCTCATTTAGTTTAATTTAGCAGCGTGTAAATTTAGAGCCAATCACAGGAAATACTTGTGCAGCCTGTGTGCTGGCAGGCTGCTGCACTCCCTAGCCCAGCAGAGAGCTGAAGGCTGCAGGTGGATCCCGAGCCTCGTGTGAGGCACTGGGGGCACACGTGTGTGTGCTCACACGCAGGGTGGGCACAACTGCTCTGTGCCTGGGCACTGGCACCCACAGCAGCAGCAGCAGCAGCCTTCATTTCCCCGTGATGTGCTCTGTGCCCCATCAGGGTGGCTCTGTACCCATCAGGATGGCTCTGTGCCCCATCAGGGTGGCTCTGTGCCCCATCAGGGTGGCTCTGTGCCCCATCAGAGTGGCTCTGTGCCCATCAGGGTGGCTCTATACCCATCAGGGTAGCTCTGTGCTCCATCAGGGTGACTCTATATCCATCAGGGTGGCTCTGTACCCATCAGGGTGGCTCTGTGCTCCATCAGGGTGGCTCTGTGCCCCATCAGGGTGTCTCTGTACCCATCAGGGTGGCTCTGTGCTCCATCAGGGTGGCTCTGTACCCATCAGGGTGGCTCTGTGCCCCATCAGGGTGGCTCTGTACCCATCAGGGTGGCTCTGTGCTCCATCAGGGTGGCTCTGTCCTCCATCAGGGTAGCTCTGTGCTCCATCAGGGTGGCTCTGTGCCCCATCAGAGTGGGTCTGTGCCATGCCTCTGCTCCCTGGAACACCTGAGCATGGTCAGAGCCAGCTCCTGGCCCCATGGCTGGGCTGAGCCTCTGCTCTGAGCAGCAGGGAAAGCCTTGTGCTGTAGGAACCACTGAGTAAACCTTGCTGACCTCTGCAAAATGTTGTTTTCCTCAAGAAAAACCTACATATGCATTAGATGAACCCCTGCTCCTTGGACAGCTGGTCGTTTTGTTTAATTTGAATTAACGCAGCTGCTTCAGTGCTTAAAATGAGGCACAGGCATAAAAAGCCTTCACGGGATTGCACGGCTTTTTATTTTTCCCTCCAGTTGTCATCCATGGCACTGACACAGAGATTTTAAACAAGTCTTGCAGGTCTCCTCATATTTTCCAGGAGAGATATCATCCCCTGTGGGGTCAGTATGAGTTCTTGGCATTTCCTGTCACAAACCCCATTAGCAGTGAGCCCCACGAGTCCCTGTGCTCACACCTCGAGGTGTTGTGCCTCCTCCCATGTCACACCCCTGATCCCACGCTGTGTGGCAAAGTGTTGTGTAAAGAGTCCTGAAACCTGCAAAAAATGGAAAAAAAAATATGGTTGGGTTTGTTTTGCTTTGCATTTCAGGCTGGTGGCAATGTCTCCTTGGGCCAGGCTCCTCTCCAGCACCTCCAGGGTCAGCCTGCTGCTGCTGCTGGGCTCTGTGCTCCTCTCCTGCTCCAGCCTGGGACAGAGAGTGCCTGTAAGTTTTGGCTGCTCCACTTGACTTTAGACTGATAAAACACAGATGCTTTTTGCCTTTAAGGAAATGCCCATTATTCTTTAGGAAATGTCTTTCTCCTGCTTGAAATATGAAAACAAACCAGAAAGGGTTCTGCTGATTTCTGTGTAAATGAAGAATCGCTTGTGTGGTGCTGCCCGTTTTTGCTAGAAATGCTAATGAAAATGGGGTATTGCAAAGCAACTGTGGCCAGGCAGTGACAGCAGCACTTAAATGAACCAAGTCACATCCTTTTATCCTTACTGAGCGTTTAAACCCCACACTTTTCCTGAGCAGAGCTGGTAAACATCAGCTGTCTCCGTTATGTGTTTGAACAGATCCAGCACTGGGAGGCCTGGTGGTAAATTTACAATAGCCTGTATCACTAACTCCCTCTTGGATAATCACAGAGCTGTGGAAATCAGCTAAGTAATAACTGCTCCACTCACTCTTTTTTAGTCCTGTTGAGTCATGGCTCAGAAAATGTTAACATTGATTTTCATCTGCAGAACCTGGGCTTTTATGGCTGTGATTGTTCCTGAGCTTTAACCATTTGTTATAATTTAAACAATTCCAAGCCCCTGATGCACTCAGCAAAAGCAGGAGTTAAGATCTGGTTCCTCGTGCATTTCTGAAATCGCAGTTGCTTTCCACAGCTGAAATAAAAACATTCTATGGGTTTGTCAGCCTTCCTTGTGTGTTACCACAATCATGGAATTGTGCAATTGTGTAGGTTGGGAGAGACCTTTGTGATCATTGAGTACAGCCTTTAACCCAGTGCTGCCAAGGCCACCACCAGCCCACGTCCCCAAGTGCCACATCCACACTGTTGTTGCTATTTCGCATGTTTTGCTCAGGTTGACATTTCTGTTGCTCAGAAAGACTCTTCTAGGCTGGAAACGGATATTTATATGCAGAGCATCCAAATTCTGATAGAAAACGTGCATGCATTTTTTCCCAAAGAGTGGAAGAACTGAAGGCAGATTGTGTCCCCGAATTTCCCAGTTAACCTCTGAATTTACTTACATTTTTCCCTGTGAAAACATCCTAAGGATTAAGAACCAAACACTTCACGAAGTGAGCTGTAACTCCATCTTAATTGCCAACAATTAGGACTAATCATTCCCTGTAGGGTAGTTAACTCAAATTCCTCAGTGATGACTGAATTGGTGATCTCAGAAGCTGAAAATATTCCCTTCAGCAGGCACTGAGCTGTGGGGATGATGAGCCTGGACCAGTTCATCTGTTCCTGCTGGAACCAGAACAGCCCAGACCCAGAGTCAGTGCCTGGTGTGAGAGTACAGGTCATTTCTGTGCACTCTCCAGAGGTTTTTGTGACTCCCACCAGCTCCCTAGGGAGGCTTTCCATTGAACACCAAGGTTTCCCTCACAGCAAGGATTTTTTTCCCTGCTGTTCTTCCCTTGGTGTAACATCGAGCCGCTCGTGCTGGCTGCTCTCCCACACCTCTGCCAGCCTCGTGCTGCACTTGCCATGGAGGTGGTGATTAAATCCCTGCCTCATTGTTTTAAAAGCCTTGGAGAACACTGGAAGAGGGTGGAGAAGAGGATCCTCACATTTGTATCATGTGGGCAGCTCGGTGTGTTTTTTCCCATGTCCTATTTTGGAAACAGCTGAACTATTTTAGCTGAAATCTTCTCCTAGCCTGAAATAAGTGCATTTAAGAAAAAGAAAAAAAAAACCAACCCAACAAAGCCCAAAAAAACTCACCAAACCCCAAACCAACCAACAAGCCTTGAGGCATTCCACTCGTGTGGAAAATTTCAGCTGAAAAAGTTAAAAGTTTGACATATTTTTAGGCAAGGGAAAATGGGGTCTTACAATGTTATACAACCCTAATAATAGCCAGGGCTCCTGCCTCTGACTGAAATACAGGTAAGGCTCTGTGAGAGCTGGTTTGAAACCTGCAACCTGCTCTGGAATAGGAAATAAGCTGCGTTGCTTTGTTCAGCACAAATGTCATGCTAGTTATGCATGTTTAACCTTTAATATACTTTAAATCTAAATTTAACCATGTGAAAAGAATCTCAGATGTCAAAAAAAAAAAAAATCTGCTGGCAAGGGAAAAAATTTTGTATTCTCAGCCAGCACTAAATTACCCAGAAGCAATTGCTAATGAGCTGAATCTCTTCTCTCCAAAAGGAGTTTGCCCTTACAAAAATAGAAGAGAGCGACATAAAAGATGACAGTGGGAAGGAGCTGGGGACAGGGGATGATGCTGATCCTGAAGACCTGGAAGTGTTTTACCCCACGGGTCAGTGGCAAACCCTGCGTCCAGGTAACTGCTAATTATAGCATGCCTCTGGAACCCACCTGCCAGCACTGACAGGAGCCTTGCAGACGCTCCAAGAGCTGTTTGTGCCCATGACAATGTGTGCTTTTGCTGGTGCTCACACAGAGAGGAGGACTCGGTGACCCAGTGCAGGGACTGGAGGTGGTGAGCAAAGCATCCAAGGAGGGGAGAGGTTGCTCCAGGGCTTTCAGGTCACTGGAGCAGGAGGAGTGGGCTGCCAGCCCCCTGTGGGTGGGGGGCTGTCTCTGTCACTGGCTCCACAGCCCTTTCTCTCTTCATTTGTCAAGGGCCAGGTTTTATAACGTTTGTTGGCACGTGGATTCCCAGGTCTGCTGTGCTCCGGTGTGGCGCTGCTCAGTGGCAAGCTGATTAGGAGCTGTCACTGGAGCACTGCACAGCTTTTTAACAATGGCTTTTCTGTTCCTCGCCTGTTTGAAAGCTAGCTTTTATTTCCATCTGTGCAAACCACAAAAAATCTCTTGCCTTTCTTTGGGTTGGTGTCTTTCATTAGACATGCCTGGGACTCTGTGGTGAGAGGAGCCCAGCAGAGCAGCTTGGCCTCTGTGTGCTGAGAAGGCTCTGGAGGGGCCAAACCCATTCAAACACACACAGATGCACATGTGCATACATATTTCAACAATTAGCCTGTCTCTGGGATCCTGAACGAGCTGTTTAATCCACTTGTGCTTTGGTGTCCTCATGTATATGCAGGTGTAATACCTTCCCACCTCACAAGGGTGAACTAAGTAGTAATTAATTTTTATAAAGTGCTCTGAATTTAAGAGCTTTATCCTGTGCTCAGTATTATCATTGAAAGAATAAGTATGGGTTCCATTTGTCTTGAAATTTCTGCCAGATATAGCAGAATGACTTTTCCAAATGTAAATCTTTGTATAACATAAATGGCTACAAAAGCCCCTGCGTTCCACAGAGCTGCAGTATATACTTATATTCCATTTCTGTACCATTATGTATGGAAGGTGTGTGGTGTCCCTGCTCATTATTCAGCCTGGCAGATCCCCACCAGCTTTGTTGGAGCAGAACATGCACATACTTGCAATCATTAGAAACCTCATTGCAGGGTTTGTTCACAAGCACCTTCTCCACTGCTCGGGTGCCTTATTCCGCTTCATTTTTGTATTTATTCCATGTTGGGCACATGCAGGTGAAGGGCTTGTGGAAGTGGGAAGCTTGTCAGTATTCACAGAGGAGAGTAATTTTGGTTACTCTTGTAAAGACTTAAATGGTGTCCTGCCTCATGTTCTGGCTGCTACAGACCCCAGCACTGGGGACGTGGCACAAAGAGGAGCCGGCCTTGGTCTCCTGCTGCCAGCCTGGGTTTCTGTCTCCTGGGGTTCTTCTGCAGTGAAATCCCTGTGAGGACTGGCACTGACACCTTCAGCACGTGTTAGCCAAGGCTGGGGCCCTGCTGCCAGCATGAGCCCATCCCTGTAGCCTCTGGCCACACTTTCCCAGTGTGAGCTCAGCTCTGGCTGGCAGGGAGCTGACCTGGCACAGCTGCTGCTGTGGCTGCACAGGGATTCACCTTTTGGTGCTGCAGCAGAGCCACGCACCTTGGCAGCGTGTCCATCCCACTGGTTCTGCATGTTACCATGTTTTCCATGTGGCTGCACTCACTGGCAGCTGAGCAGAGCCTGGCTGGGCTCAGGGTTTGCCTGCTGCTGCCCATGTCTCCAGGACACCCCCACTCCCTCTCCCGTTGTATCCCTGTGGCAAACTAGGCCAGTCTCTCTGGGGGAAGCAAATTCAAGTGTTTGAATTTAGAATTTGGATCTACAGTTCTGAGCACTGGGAGGGAGCTTGGAGCTGCATTTCCCCCATCTCACTCCTGTTTCAACTTGTTCCTGTTCTGAGCTCACGCAGGATTTTGTGCTTCTCTACAATGGCGCAGCAGCTCATCTTTTATAGATGTGTTCCCAGTTTTCCTCTGCTGAGTTTCCAGTTCCCTGTTGCTAATTGCATCAATCCACATTTCCACCGGGACTGCAGCAGTGTCATCAACCTGTAACCTGTCAAATCCCTCCCCAAATTTGATTGTTGTTGTGTCTGTAATGCTTTGGGCGCTTGTTCCTCGCTGTATACAGTGTGAGCTGGATTTTGATCAAGTGCTTCCTTGCACTTTGAGCACACTTCAAGCTGCTGGAGGTGGCTGGATGCAAACACAGAGAGACAGTTGCCCTAAGAGCTGTGCTGCCTGTAATTTGGAAGCAAGATCAGTTGTCTCTTCTGCCAGGCAGCCGGAGCTGACCGCTCTGGAAAGGTTGGTGAAACTTCCCAAAGCCCTTTAACACTTGGTTAGGTGTTGCTTCTTTCTCACTTGGCACTAAATAATGCACCAGGTGCAGGCTCAGACTGAAGGGAGATGTGTGCCCCAGAGAGGCTTCCAGCACCTCTGCTCTTAGACTTTTGGGCATCATCTGTGGGGCTTTTCCTTCTGTCCATGGTTGGAGTCCACAGGAACCTGGAGGTTTTTAGGGGTTTAGTGAGTGGGATTGCTGTTTCCTCTGAATGAAGGTTCACACCCCTGCTGTGACTCCTCATGGTCAGGTAACAGAGTTTGTTAAAGTTGTGCTTCCTCTGCAGTCTTTTTTCTTTCAGAATACACTTTCTCCATGTGACAGTACCCTTGGGAGCTGGAACATATTTTACTTTTGTTATTTGGGCACCAAATTTCCCAATATTTTGTTCAACATTCCTGATGATGATTGGAAGTTGGATTTCTCTGGCCATCTAGTTATATCACTGAGCAGCAGATTTTCCACCCAGCAGTGGTGGGAAATTTTCCACCCAGCAGTGGCTCCTCTGGGAAGAGTTTGCTGTGAAGATTCAGAGCAAGGATATTAGAGGCAGGGGTTTAATTGGGAAAGGAAAAGGGCATTAATCGCCCCCCAGCAGTGATGAGTGGAGAGCTGGGGCTGCACAGGGCTCTGCTCTGCCCATCCCCGTGGCAGCAGTCCTTTGCTGCTCCCTAATGTGGCAGAAACCCTCTGGCAGCTTTTCCAGCTGACAGTTGGGAGTTAGTGAGTCCAGTTTCCAATCCAGATGGAGAAGTGAGAACCTCCACTGCCCAAATATCAAAATATTTACAGATTGCTCTGCAGAGAGGCAGCAGTGGGGCACAGAGGCTGCCTTTGCTGCAGAGCAGCTCCCTGCAGACTGGAGGGATGGAGCAGAGCCTGGCACTGTGACTGGCACAGTGCAGTGTGGATCTCTCTGGGCTTTGGATGGATGTCTCAGGGCAGAGCAGGGAGCTCAGCTGGCCTGCACCTTCAGCTGTGGTTAAAGCTCTGCCTTGCAGAGCTGAACCTGCAGTGGCTCCCCACTGTTTGTGCTGCCCAGAGTAATTTTCTGCAGTGCCCAATGATTTCCCAGTTAAAAACCAAGGAGCCACAGCTGCTGCTGCTGGTCAGGCTGCCAGAGTGAAGCTGATGTGAGCATGCTGTTGGTGCTGCTTCTGCAAAGATGAAACCATCTCATGTTCAGCAGGGAGCCAGTGATACATTGCTTGGCATTTAAATATCCATGGCTGCAGCTCCCAAGGACCCTCAGGCTGCCTTTGCTGCTCCTGCTTGTCACAGGTCTTCTCCCGTCTCATTTGCTGCTCAAACAAGGTTTTACACCTGTGGGAGCCCAGTTCTGCAGGCAGCCACGGCAGGGAGGCGTTTTCAGGGCTGCTTTGAAGGGCTTGTTGTGCAGGGACAGGGCTGAGGATGGGCAGTACCTCGGCCCAGTTTCACTGCCAGTCTGTCCCCCAGGGGATTCCAGTGGCCAAATGAGGCAGTGCTGATTTGGCTGACAGGAGGTTCCTGAGGCAGGGGAGGCAGGAGGCAGCAGGATCTGTGCCAGGCCTGTGCCACAGCCCGTGGGGGTGACCTGGCTGCTGCTGAGGGTCCCCTCACACCTTGTCTGCTCCTGCTGCTCGCTGGGATGTCCTGAGCTGCAACAACTCTTGCTAATTGCTCTGCTGAATTCATCACTGTCCAAACCATTGGCTTCTCACTGACCCAGACCTAACTGAGACAGTGGTGGGCAGGTCTCTGAAATATTTATGGCAGCACAGTCAAGAGAGGGCTGTGAAATACAGAGTGAAACCACCAGGGTATGCTCGTTTTTGCAAAGTTTGACATGTCTAATCCGGGAAATAGGAGCCTCATCAGATCAGCACGGTTTTGCATACAGAGGGAAGGCAAATGGAAGTTTAAAAACCTCATCTATACTAGATGAAATGCTTCTTCTCCACGTTTCTTTATAAAACGACTTGTTAGTGATGTGCAGATGGGAGGAATCTCGACTCTGGAGTTGTTATAATCTTGTCTGGCCAGCAACAGGAGAGCTGGAGGATGATTCCAGCAGGTAGGAAAGGCCAGGCTGACTTGAGAGCAAATGTTCAGTGCTTGGAAGCTGAGTTATAGTCCCTGGTAGTTCTCCCTCTACTTGTTTTCAATCTGACTTCTAGCATAGGAGGCTTTCCATCTCCTTAATTTATCTCCTGCCTGTCCTTTTTATTGCCAGCTGCCTTCATGGGCTCCTCTCTCAGCTTCCTACCCTTGTGAGCTTTCCTTTGCCCCTCATCCTCACATCACCGGCGGAACAGTGTCCCTAACACTTGTGCCTAATTCCAAGTCCTTGGCAGAAGTGCCAGGGCTGAAGCTCCAGGTGCTGCTCCTGCCTGGCGTGTGGGGCAGTGCCAGGCAGATGGGGCTCACCAAGCACACCCTCCATGCCCTGGTCCTGGTCTGGGTAAGAGGGACAGTGGGGTTTCCCTCCAGCTGTTGGTGAGAGGACAGGATTGGGGCTCAGGAGATGCTGGGACAGTGATCAGACAGGGGTTCCCAGCCCCCTGCTCCAGCAGGAGGATGTGTTTGAAGGATGCCAGCTCTGGTCAGGGAATCACAGCACAAATATCCTGTCCTGCAGCTTGGTTTCAGCATTTCTGCACAGAATTGGGACCCCCAATTCCATGAATTAGGAGCCAGCTTTTGCCCCCCAAATGCAGGTAAAACTTCTCTTCTGTCATTTGCAGAAGTGGCAGTGTCCTGGCAGCACTGGTGTGGTGAGGAAAAGCCCTGCAATGCTTGCTCAGGTTTAGGAGCAGAGTGGGCTTGGGGTGGGTTTTTGGTGTGTCAGGTCAGTCCTGTCCCTTACTGGCTGTGATGTTACTGGTTTCAAACTGGTTACAAAAGACTTTTGCAGGGATGCTCCTTCTGCCAAAAACTAACTGTGCTTCTGAGCAGCCAGAATAAAATCTGAGCTTCTGTAACACAGAGCCATGGACTAGGCTGTGGGCACTGCCAAAACAAGGGTGCAGGGCTGTGTTTCCATGAGCCAAGCCATGACTCCTGCTAGTGGTTTGTGGAGTTCTGAGCCCTGCAGGGTATTCCAGGTGGCCATAAACCAGGGGATGAGGTGCTGAGAGTCAAGCAGTGGTTTTAGTGCAACAGGCGGAGGTTAAGCTGCAGCTTTCAGAATAATTTCAAACTTCACTTTAATGATGCTCAGGCTGCTGGTGGTGTAATAGCAGCAGACATCAGCAGTGGAACCATTTCCGTGGTTAAATGTACATTGTTTGGTGGGGGAAAAGTGCTTTGAAGGAAGAGAGACTGTTTCCCAGGGAAGACATCTCTCATTCCTTGCTTTTATCTCCTCCCTGCCAAGCTGGGAATGCCGTGAGCCTGTGAGCTGCTGAGAGGTGCTCAAATGTGTGCTGGGTGATGAGGAATACCTTGCTCTGGTTTTTATGTGCAAGTAGGCTGGATTTTCTGCAATAGCTCCAATAACCTTCGAGTGGCTGTTTAGAAGAATGAACCTCATTAAAGAAGAGGTATTTAATAACAGGCCTATTTTTATCTCTGTCTTTATCTAACAGTCTGCACATTTATTTCAAGCTTGTAACCGTGCTTTGGAAAAAAAATGTTTTCCCTCCTCTGAAATGTTTTGGCAGTGCCTCCAGCCTTGGTTATCTTGAATTTCCAGTCTGGCTAGCATCTCTCCTCCTTCCAAAGCCAGCAAGCCACAGCAGGCCCAAAGCTCCAACATTTTCCTTGGGAAATGGGAAATTCCTGGGGGAATATGCTTTCAAAACATGGGACTTGTGTCCCAGGGTCACTGAAACAGTTCTGAAGGTTTGATCAAACATAATCACAGCAACTCCCTCAGGCTTCAAATGTGTGATCTTGTGTGGGACAGGCACTGCAGGCACTGCAGTGTTTGGTGTTTGCTGCAGGATGTGACTGACCACACACTCTGGGAGAGGCTGGCAGCTCTGGGGTCAGGCATTCCTGCAGAGATTTTTTTGTCCTAAATTTGTCAACTTTATTCTGTAATTTCATAGATTAAACCCTGACCTATAGATATCTTGCAGACATTGTGTGTTCAGCCCACTCTCCTGTGTTTGCTGTCATTTGCTGGTGGTGAAGGAGGCAGCCCCAGCCCTGAGGGGATGCACCATCTTTCCACCTCCTTCCACATCTGTCCCTTTGGCATTGCTGGCTCTGTACCCAGACCCTGCCCTGACTGAAGGTTTGCTGGAGCACAGGTGTCTGAGCCTGTGGCCAGGATGACCATTTCTGAGCCTTTTCCCAGGATACATGTGGCCATGTGCTCCAGGAGCTGCTGGATTTGGGCCCTGGGATGTGTGTGGCAGTTGTTACAAAAGAACTTGGCTCTACGGGCTAATCCCTGGTTTTTCCTTGCTGTTCAGTCTGCATCATATACATCCCTTACCCACAGTTTTGCAGCATTATCTTTTTCCATAATTAGGGAGTGTTTTCCATGGTCTTGCTCAGGCCCTCCCTTCCTGCAGTTTCCTCCGTGGGTTAAGGCCTGACTTACTGAAACTTCCACAGAGCTGATTCTGGGTGGGCAGGGACAAGGTCAGAGGGTTTTCAGCAGTCAGCACAGTCAGATGGCTCCTGTGAGGAATATTTCACTTGCTCCTTCACAGCTCTTGCCTGCAGATTGTCCTCTTGCTCAGATGGGGCTCCAGTTTCTTTTTTTTCTCCTTTTTCTTTCCTAAGTTATTCAGTTTTCCACACATTTATTTATAGGGTCACACAAGCAACAGGTCTGCTTTTTCCACAGATCCTTCCAGAGCCACGTGCTGTGCCTGCTCCATTCTGGTGCAAAAGCACCTTCTCCTCTGAGGAAAACTCAGAATATCCATCCAGCTGTCTTGACTGAGCGAGGCATTTTCTCTGAACCCTGCCCTCTGTTCATTTCAGAATCTGCAGGGAATTTGGGACATAAATTAAAAAGCTATTTGATGCTCCTTGAGGTCTAGAAGCTGGTTTTGCATTTGTTCTTACTTGAACGCACACTGAGACAAATGGCTCTGCTTTACTGAAGCTGCTTCCTTTGGCATCCTGAGGAAGCTTCCCAGTTAAAAAATAAATATGGCTCTGTTTTTCCAGCCCTGCTTTACCAGCAAAAGCTGGGGAAGGAAATGTAATCTCCTTGGGTCTGTCCTGATTTTTTGTACAGCTAATTCCCATTTATTGGAAGAACTCTTCCACACCAGAATAACATTTAATTTTTTATTATGTGTTTACATTTTGGAAGGAGTAAGGGTAGTGATGTTGGAAATTCTAATGAGGGACAACATGTCTGATTCAAAAGACTCAGGCTCCTCTCTCCTGATTTTTCTGCCTGATCCTTCAGACTGCAGGAAGTTTTGCTTGGGTCATTCACTTGCAGCAGGATGTTATGTGAATACAGAATTAATGTATGCAGCCTGTCACTTGGAATTGCTGCTGTTCTGCTGCTGGGGAGCTCCCGGGGTTGCAGAGTCCTTGCAAGCAGCAATAACAGGAATGTGCCTGTGATCCTGCAAAGCCAGAGGAGGAACAGGGAGCTTCAAGTCTCCCCCATCACTGCGGGGTGTGAATAAATAGATCTAATCAACAATTTACATGTTAGCCCTGGACCAGGATTTATTTTCAGGATGTGTCAGTCAGCCCAAGCAAAACCTCTGCATCTCAGGCTGGTGGTGTTTCTAAAAGCACCTCTAAGTGATCACTGAGGCTGGATTTTGAGCTGCTTTTACATTTTGATAGAATCTGCTGCTTTCCTTATCTGAAACAAAGCCTACCTGATCTTCATTAATTACACTATCATTTCACCTAACCAGGGTGCTACTAATTACAGTTATCTGTCTGTTCTTCACCAGATAATGCACAAAAAAATTGTTATCCCTGGCTGTATCTGGATTAGCTGGAGCTGTAAGGGGGGTGCACATGGTGATGGGTTTTACAGGTGGAGTGCAGGTATTTATAGACTGTCTGAGGAAATGCTGGATGAGTGGCTCCTGCCCCACTGGCTGTGCTGCCATCCCAGCAGCAAAACATACAGAAAACACTGCTTAAACACAGAAAAATGGTTACTGCAGGGTGGCTGGAGCAGGCCAGCTCCGCAAGAGAGGTGTTGGAGTCTTGGGAAATCCCAGACCCTCCTGAGCACAGCCCTGGGGCTGGAGGGGACACTGCTGGAGCAGGGGTTGATCCCAGAGGTGTTTCCAGGCTCAGCTATCAGGGACTCTCTGGCAGTGCCTTTTTTGAGACAGAAAATCTCACGGGGGCTTCACAGAGGGCTGCAAGCCCTGGTGGTGGTGCTGACTGCTGCCTCACTAACATCAGCTGCAGTCTGAGCGGAGCAAGCACAGAAAGGGCTCCTCTGAAAAGAGGCAGCAGGAAATGTCTGAGCTGCTGGGGAGCTGTGGGTCCAGAGGGCTGGAGCCAGGAGCCACAGGCTGCAGGGAAGGGGGTCCATGAGGGCAAAGCCTTTGCTGGAAGAGAAGCCAAGGGGCTTTCACTTGACTCCTGTTTCATCATCCTTCCACACACTGATCTCTTCAGATGCTCTCTAAACCTTTGGTTTGCTTTCTGAAGGGGAAAGGACTTGTCCTGGAGGAGGAGCAGAGCCAGGCTGCTGAGGAGAGCTGGTGGCTGTCAGCTGGCAAGAGGGGAGGGACACGGAGGCCAGAAGGGGGACACTGGGTGAAGAGATGTTCACACTCAGCTCCATCCACTGTGAGTGCCAAACACACCTGCACTCCTGTTTGTATGGCTTGCTGTACTTGATAAACTGATAGGTGTGAGTTTGGGGATTTCTGTTACCTTTTTGTATTCTGAAGAGAACTAAAGATGGTTCACATGATTTTTTTTGTGCCTTCTGCAGTGCAGGCGATGCAGGCAGGGATGGAACAGCACCATCTTTATACTTGTCAAGTCTCCATCCACACCCAAGGCACTGCCTGAAGCTCAAAGTGATTTTCTTGCAGGCTTAGAACACTACACCAGCAGGGAGAACAAGAAACTCAGTGGAGATTATGCTCCAGAAAAACTGTATGCGTGGCCCAAAAGCTAAATATGGAACCATGGAAGTGCACACTGCAGTGGTAGGGGAGGTGGGAATGCTGAATGGGGAGGTTTCCTGCCCTTCTGGCACCAGGAACCAGGGGTCCTCTGGTTCTCCATGGTTCTCCTTGAGGATCTCTGGTTCTCCATGTTCCTCCTTGAGGATCTCTGGTTCTCCATGGTCTTCCATGAGGATCTCTGGCCGTCCATGGTCTTCCATGAGGATCTCTGGTTCTCCATGGTTCTCCTTGAGGATCTCTGGTTCTCCATGGTCCTCCTTGAGGATCTCTGGTTCTCCATGGTCTTCCATGAGGATCTCTGGTTCTCCATGGTTCTCCTTGAGGATCTCTGGTTCTCCATGGTTCTCCTTGAGGATCTCTGGTTCTCCATGGTTCTCCTTGAGGATCTCTGGTTCTCCATGGTTCTCCTTGAGGATCTCTGGTTCTCCATGGTCTTCCATGAGGAACTCTGGTTCTCCATAAGGATCCGTGGTTCCCCATGGTTCCCCCCAGGGCTGTGCTGGTGCCTTGCCCGGAGCTTGCTGTGACAGCAGGCAGCAGTATCAGGTGGGGCTGCTCTGCTGGCAGGGCCTTGGTGTTCCCAGCAGAGCAGGGCAGGGATGCTCCTGTCCCAGCAGGACACTGGGCATGCAGGTACCACCCCACAGCAGCTGCTCCTCCTCTGCATCACTTCCAGGGACAGAACTCCTGTCCTGCTGCGTGGCAGGGAGCCCTGCAGAGCCAGCACGGAGGGGACAGGCTGGGCAGCAGCTGGGCAGCACTGGTTTAATCCTTTTTGCCTGTTCCTGTCGTGGAAGCTGTGTACTGGGTGAGGTGTGTGTGTCTGGGGAGGGCTGGCCCGACCATTAGCCTGTCAGGGTTTGCAGCACTGGCAGCTGGGGAGAAAACTGTTATTAAGTGTAACGTGGCACCTTGGAGACAGAAGCATGGGGAGACAATAAATACAGCCTTCCAAAATGCCATTTTATGGTGTCACTCTTCAGAATTTATTAAGACTTGGTTGCAGCCATGCCTGCAGCCTCCTGTGCTGGAATCCATAAATTGTGTTCATTATCTCCAGCACTTGCTCTGACCTGCTATGTTTTACAAGGGGGGGACACTGGAGGCGTGGGGACACCCCAGCTGCTTTCTGCAGCCATTCCCCTGGTGCCAATCCAGCTTTTCTGGGGTTGCTGGGACACCCCAGGCAGTGCTTGGCTGCGTGGATGGACCCCAGGTGTGATGTGATGGTTGAAGAGAACACTGAGGGACTGAGGAGCTGCCAAAATCACCACAGCTCCACGGGGAGCAGGGAAGGAGCTGGGCGAGGGGGGAGCCATGGGCACCTTGGAGCACACTGGCACATTGTCACTCCACTGTGGGACCACTCCAGCAGTCTTGGATGTGCTGAGGATGCTGGAGGTGGAAAAGGGTTCACAGGAGCTCCCTGAACTGCACACAGGGAGATGCTACACCCCTGCTTGGTGTCCTCTTGCACCAGTGTTCTCAAATGAAAACACAAATGAAATCGTGCTCCTTTCACCCACTTTTTGTCATGACAAATCTCAGCAGCAGCATGTTTGTGTACCTTCATCCTTATCCTCAGCATTCAGGTCCAGGATGGAGGAAAACAAGTTCAAGCCCAACCTCCTGATAATTTATTGTATTCCTTATGCTTAAGGGCAAAATTTAAGCTGCCAAAAGCAGATGTTTGCATGCTCTTTTTTTAGCTCTCAAAGTACTTTCTGTGTGCTTGATTGATGGACGTCCCTGTTACATTAATAGCTGGGCTTTGCAGAAAGCTGTTATTACCAGGAGAATCTGGTGTGGGTTTCAGTTTTTCTTCTTGCATTGAAAATCCATTATTAATGTCTTTCTGAGGAAAATAAAAAAGGTTTCAATTCAGGCATTTTACTTTGGTTTCTCTGGCTTCTTCTCAACTGTCTTTACAGAGGTGCTTTTAAAATCAATATTACAATTGTCCTTCAAATTTTACTGAGTGGTTGAAGGTTTCTACATCTTGTTATTGATTTCTGATTGTACTGCAAGACATGTAGGTGCACACAGGTTGCTCTGTGATGGATAACTTTATATGTGTCTTCCTAATCATCACTGAGTTGCCTTCTGCGTGTTCCCTGTTGCTGGATGCGGCTGCTGGGCGTGGAAGGCACCAGGAGAGCTCTGAGTGCAATCCTGAGACACCAAACTTGTGACTTCTCATTTAATTCAGTTTGGTTTTCAATCAGACACAGGGGTCACATGAGGCTTGTGGGGTCTCCTCTTTTGTGTTGTCTTTGCAGAGTTCTTCTGCCTTGGCTTTTCAGGCAGCTTCATGTTCTGTGTTGTAGGAGCAAAACAAGTCATTGTCCTGGCTTTGTGTGGGGTGGTCATAATGCACCTTTAGCTTCCAGCACTGACCTTGGCCCTTGGGGCAGCTCTGCAGGCAGATCTCAGCATTTCAGAGGTGCAGAGTCATTGGGTCCCAGAATGGTTTGGGTTGGAAGGGAACCTTGAACTCATCCAATTCCAATCCCCTGCCATGGCAGGGACATCTCCCACCATCCCAAGCTGCTCCAGCCCCAGTGTCCAGCCTGGCATTGGGCAGTGCCAGGGATCCAGGGGCAGCCCCAGTTGCTCTATGCACCTGTGCCAGGGCCTGCCCACCCTCCCAGGGAACAATTCCTGATTCCCAATATCCCATCCATCCCTGCCCTCTGGCAGTGGGAGCCATTTCCTGTGTCCTGGCACTCCAGGCCCCTGTAAAGGTTCAAGTCTCAATGAAGCAATGCAGAAGCGCAGTGTGCATTGGTAACTGCTGTAAAGCTGGATTTGCAGACTGAGGCTCTTGGAGCACATCAGCACTGATGGCACAATCTGTGTGAGAGCTTGTTGGCACCAGAGGAACCTGTGAGCAGTGACAGGACTGTGGCCAGCACGGGTGCTCCAAAATGCGTCCATGGCTCCAGGTGGGTGTACAGGGGAAGAGCTCTGTGTGTGTGTGGGCACAGTCCTTCCCAGCTCTGCATGCCCTGGCACAGGCTCCACATCTGCCAGGGGCTGTGGCTGTGCCAACAGGCACTCTGGAGAGGGCTGGCTGTGCACAAACCTCTGCTGGCTGGACTGGGCTGTTTGCTCCTCAGGCTTATCCTGGACAGGCTCCTGCACCTTCAGACATGGAGGCTACACCTGCCTTCTGAGGAATTGGTTGTTGCAGTTTGTCTGTCCGTGCTGGGGACCCGGACAAACACTGGCACAGGAGCTGGTCCTGTGTCCCGGGGTGGCAGGGCTCGGTGGTGGCAGCGCTGGCAGGGACACGGCAGCCCAGCCCTGCCTGGCCCTGCAGAGCTGGGGAGGGAACAGGGCTGGCACCCATAACAATGGGCAGGCTCTGACACTGCCGCTGGAACTCACTTAGCAATTCTGTTGATGTTCTGGAAACGAAAATATAATTCAGGCCACCTTCTCCTCCAAGCTGACCCTGAGAATCTGGGAGAAGAGCTACTGAATAATTAGGGGCTTTTTTTTTTCTCCCCCCTTTTTGCTGGAGTTACTGCTCAGTGTTGAACTGTCCTCTACAGTGTCATCAGTTCCCTTGATCTTACTGCTCTGAGTGTACTTAGCATTAATGTTATTACATAAATTGCAGTCCCATTAATCACTGGGGGCTGCGGCACATCCTTGTTGTGCTGTTTCGTGGGTGGCTTGGCTGGTGGGAACCCCTGGCCAGGAGTGGAGGCTGTGGCTGGAGCACTCCCCCTCTGCTCCTGAGCCTGGTTTAGCTGAGCTTTGTGTGTCTCACCCTGCAGGATCTGGAGTGTTTGCCAGCACTGCCATGATTGCAGCCTTGCTGCCGCAGAGGAGAAAAGGGAAAGGTGGGTTTGTCCCAAGGGAGTTTGGCTGGACCACATCCCTGCTGCTGTCCCTGTGATTTGGGTCTGTGGGGTCCCAAAATGCAGAGCCCAGCCTCGTGGCTTGGCAGTGAACACCCAGAGCCCGTGCTCTGTGCAGGGTCTGCTGCAGGGCTGTTTGATGATGCTGTGCTTCTGTCACTGTGGCAGAGCTGTCAGCCTTCCTGGCAATGTAAATTCTCCTGGCTGCATGCTAAAATTACACTGAGTTATTGATTTATCTTTGAGAGGATTTCCTTCCCGAGGGACATTTCTGGCTGCTGTAGTGATTTAGTTCTCCTGCAAGTGCAGAATCCGTGGCAGAGCAGAGCCACCCTCCTGCCCTCGAGCCTGCAGCTCAGGGTCGCGCTCCCTCAGGCTTCCTCTGCAAGCTGATTTCTGTTCCAAGGCTGGGACAAGGTTACATGGCTGTTATTTCCGTGTAACAACTGCAAATAAAAGGGCATTTTCAACTTTCCACTGCAGAAGCTGCAAGTCTGGGACAAGCCTTTGTGCCGTGGCACCAGCATTCTCCTGGGCATGTCTCAAACCCAGCTCCAAGGCTGGCACGTGGGACATGTGGAGCCATGCCAGCCTTAATATACTTGGACTCCTGGGAATGTTTTAGTTCCTCAGAGTGGGGTATGATGGGAGCAGGAGCTTGCAACACTTTTCTCCTAAAGCTTCAGGGTACAGCCTCTCTTTTCTTTGCTTTCTATTGACTCACAATGGAGCATCTCTGAAAACCAGGCCAGGTGAGTTCCTGCTGCTGGTCCTGAGGAAGCCAAGATAGTTCTTTTCTTCTATCCCCAGTTTTCTCCCCTTGGCCCTGAAAGCACCCCCACCAACTATGGCTCAGCTGGTGAGCACCATCAGTAGAAGGACCTGACCCTTCAGGACATTGCCCAATATTTCAGATACTCTGTGGCTGGAAAATGCCCAGCTCTGTGTCCTTGGGTGCCCATTTGAAGCATGTCCTTGTGGGTTCCTGTATCTAACCCCACTTTCTAGTGGATTTGGCACCAATCTCAGCTGCACACTGATAAAATGGGAGGCTGCTCGTGCATGTGGTGTTATAAAACAGCATCCACCAATTAGGCCCAGGGAGAACATCAATTTATTTTCCTGTGAACCAAGTGTGGCGCAGCTCCTTCCTTTCCCAGTGATCTATCTGTGAGATAAAACGCATCTTTAGTGTCTATCTTAAATACTGCAGTGTTGGCAAGTTCTCTTGACAGAAATTAGGCTAATGTCCCTTACGGCTGCATTAGCTGTAGAAACAAGGCTTTAAATTGAAGCTTCGCAAAGCGCTATTCCAGTGCCCTCTCCAAGGCATCTCCTTATTCCAACTTTTATTATCCAAATTTGTTCTCACTCTGCCTTGGCAGCAGGGCTGGCAGGCAGCTCTGCCCATCCATCCTGCTGGTCTGGCAGCCAGGGGGTGGGAGCAGCACCTCCAGGCTGGCCCGGGCAGTGCTGGCCAAGCCCTGCGGAGCCCTCGGCCCCGGGATGCTCCGGCTTGGGGGGCACCACTGCTGGGACGGGGCTGGGGCCTGGGGGAGGGGAGGCAGCTGATACCCATCGAGCACAGAGGGGATCCAAGGCAGTCAGCTGCACGCCCTGACAGCGGCACAGCGTGTCCTGAAACGCTCCCACTCGGAGCTGGAGCTGGGAGAAGGGAGTTTGTGTTGTGCGTGTCTCATCCTTGCAATTTCAGCGCTGAGTTACAGACTCAGAAGCTGAGGACAGGAACAGAGAGTGCTGAGGCCTGGTCATGAATCCCCTTCTTGAGCTTCCCAGCCCTCCCCTGGAAAATAGTTTCCTTTTTAGCTCCTTTACCCTCCTCAAGTTGAGCCCTTTTAGCCTGTAACTCCTTGTTTCCAACAACAGATTAACCAGGGCTGTTTTAACCTCCTGATTCTCACACTGGTGTTGGTCCTGATGGATTATCCCTCCCTATTGTGTCCTTTCTGTGCCTCCACATTGCCAGGTTCTTTGGTGGCCCTCTCCTGAGTCGCTGAGAGAGGAGGAGAGGCTGAGAGTGACGCATGTGGGAGACACGATGGTTGATGATGTTCTGGAGGTGCTAACCTCCATCATAGTAAAGAAGCCTCTCTCAAAAGGTATTAAATGCCTAAAATCCCACAAAGTTAATATCATCCTCAGTTCCTTTTGTCAGGTTCTCAATTCTCCTGGTCAGCTGCCTTGTTCTTCTCTGCCTACATCCTGCATTGATCTTCTCTGAACGTAGCCAAGCCTTCAGCATCCCAGATGAGCTTTCTGGAGTAACAAATAGACCTGAGGAATGACAATTATTGAATGGATTGTAGCATTGGCTTGGGGATAAATATTGTAGGGAGTTGGAAAGGGATTAAAACTGGCATTTGTAAGTAAGCTTCTCATGGATGTTGACTTGGGGACATGGTGAGACAAAGGTCACTGCAGTGTCTCTGCAGCCTGGTGTGCCATTTGAGAGATGAAATATCAGTGTGGCTGGATACCTTTGGGCTCTCTGTTTCTTCTGCTTGGACCTTTGTGGGATTAAACTCTCTAAACTGCTGCAGTTCACAGACTTCAAGCCCAGTATCAGAAGAAAAAATAAATCAAGTGCCTTGTATTAAATCCTGAGCACATGGCTCCTGCTGCACCCGGGGCTGTGGTAACTCACTGCAGTGCCTGCCTTGAAGCTGGGGAGAAGGGTTTGCTGGCAAAGTGAAAACAGGTTGTGCCCACTCTACAAAAGGACACCCCTTCTTCTTCCTGCCCTGTGGTTATTTTTTCCTGGTGTGTTTGCTGCTGTTGCACTGAAGGCAGAGCAGCCCTCCCAGCAGGGAGGTGGAGAATGGAGCACTTGTTGGATGAGCTCTTTGCCACAGGAAGCATTTCCCTCCTGCAGCAGCAGCAGCAGCAGCAGCAGCAGGTACATCAGCAGATGCTGCAGCAGTGCCCCCATCAGAGGCCCTGTATTTCCCCCTGGAGCCCTCCTGTCACCCCTCCTTCCCTGAGATCCCTCCTCCCCAGGCTCCTCGCTGGCCTCCACCTTCAATTCCATCACTTCCAGACTTCCCAGGGGGCCTCATGGGAGGGCCACGCTGTGCCCTGTGTGTGACAGACACCCTCCTGTCCTTGTGGCTCCCCTGCACTGGAGGGATGAGGTTTGGTGTGTGTTCAGCAGGCTCAGCTCTGAGCATGAGGTTTGGCCACCTGGTGTGCCACCACCATCATCATCGTCACCTTGGCTGCCATTGAGGGTGGGTGGCAGTCACAGGGACCTGCTCTGGCACTGCCAGCCAGGCCCTGCCTGTCCCCACGGCCCTGCCTGTCCCAGGGGCTCACCTGCCCCTCCTTCCCCCTTGCTGCAGGAGCTGCAGGAGAAGCCAAGTGGATTTGGCAGGCGGTGTGAGGAGAGAGCCCAGCCCAGCCTCCCCCACAGGGTGCCTCTGTTTGAATAGCCGCGTTCAGAGCACTCAGCACCCACTGATCAGCTGGGAGAACATAAATCCCAGTGCCACAGGAGAGCCCTGGCTCAGGGAAAAGGGCCAGTTGTGAGCGCTGTCCAGCCCAGTGTCCAAATGGAATGGTGCTTTCACATCTCTAATCAAGGGTTACTTAGTGGAGAGCCCCTTCCTTGTGAGGCTTTGTTCTCTGCTAGCTGTGGATAGAATCATGGGAGGAGGGATTGGATTCTGGCATCATTTTAAAAACGTTTTCATTCTATTTGCCGAGGGCAACAAATTACAGAGAAGACCTCTCAGCACTGTGACAAAAGAGTGGCTCTAAAACCCTTTTCAGCCAAACAGAAGTTTGAGCTGAAGGCTGATGGATGGTGCTTAAAGATGTGGTTACTGCAGCAAGGTTGGCATTAAAAATCCCTGGGTGAAAGAAAGTTCTCCCAAGATTACTGTGGGGGTGTGTCTCCCTGTAATCCTGGTGTGAGGAGCCCTTAACACCCTGAGTCCACCAGTGAGCTCTGTGGCATCAGCCACGGGAGAGCAGCAGCACAGCAAGCACCAGTGGGTCACTTGTCTCTTGCTACATGAGAAACTGCAATGGGATCAGCCCATTTGGGATGGTATCACTGTGGCAGGAAGGCTGGAACTGGATGATCTTTAAGGTCCCTTCCAACCAAACCGATCCACAATTCTTTCCCTGTCCCTGTCCAAGTGGGGTTCAAGCAGAAAGCAGAGCTGCTGCTTTGGGACCTGTGAGGAGCCTGGGCAGGAGCACACCTGCTGTTGGGATGTACCAGAACAGGGTGGCTTTGGGGCTTTCTCAGGAATGCCTTTGCTGCCAGCAGCTGTGCTGGATGTTGGACAGGGGACAGATTCACCCTTGGCAAGCTTGAAAGCATTTCAGATGGCTTCTGTCCCTGCTCCAGTGCAGCACAGAACAAAATCAGATGTTGGAGAAGATGTCATACTTAGACATCACCATTCTGACAGGTTGATTTCCAGGATGTTTATTAACATAGCTTGGAATGTCACAGAAATGTTTGTCAGATAAACTAGCCAACTGAAATTCTTACATGAGACTTCCTTGGTTTTGTTGAGGTGCTTTGAACTCTTCATTCAGTCTCTCAACAATTCATTCCCTTCAGGCCTTTCTGGAAGAGCCTCTGCAAGGTCTGTGGCTGGGGGATCAGGCCCTGCCTGCTCCCTGTGTGTCTGGGTGTGGAATCCTTTGAATCCCTCAGGGCAATCCCCAGGGCTGTGCCCTGGAAGAATATGCTATAGAGTCTCCACCTAGGCTGAAAGGGAAAATTTCCCCATGGAGCCTTAAACAACACTATGAACCACCCCAGTTCCTTTCCCGTATGTCCCAAATTCTGGTAGTTTCTCCTTTCCCTGTTCCCTCATTGGTTGTGGTATCCCTGGTGGCTGGCTCTGCGTCTCCCCTGTAGGGCAGTGCCCTTTGCCTGCCCTTTGTGCCACCCCAGTGCCTTTGGACCATTGGCCACTGACCCCTAATTAACCCTGTGCACACCACATGGCCAGCTCTTTTGTCTCTGATTCCCCTTTGGCGTGCTGGAATAAACCTTTGCAGGAATTTGTCATACAAAAGGCCCTTCTGCCTCTCGTGGCTGAACTGGCCATGGTGAGTGTGGTGTGTGGAGTTGGCTGCTCTCCCTGAATGTTCACCCAAGCAGCTTTTCCAAGGAGATGCTTATTGGGAAATAGGCAGCAGCATCCACCATCCAAACCCGTGTTGCTCCATCGGGGTGCCCTGGGAGGCAGAAGGAAGCAGCAGTGCCAATTTTTTGCTCATGCTGTAAGGACAGAACTCCTCTCTGAGGGTTTCCTCTGCAATCCCAGGAAGAGAAGGACATTTCTGTCCTTGTCAGCCCTTTGGGCAATGATCAGACAGAACAGCGATGAAACCAGGCTGGCAGCACCAGGGCTGGTCACTCACACGCAGAGGCAGCCCAGCTCCTCCAGCCTGAGCTGGGCAGCGCCTGGGAGAGGTGGCACCATGGCACTGGGCATGGTGCATCACCCCAGGGGTTCCTCCTGCATCCCATCCCCTGCAGAGCCCCTGCTGTCCCTGGTTACCTGAGCAGTGGAGAGGCAGTGCCCAGGCTGGTGCTGCTCTGAGGAGATGCTGCACTCAGCAGGCAGCTCTGGCTCCCCAGCAGTACTGTGGGAGGAGGAGCTGCCCAGGGAGTGCATTTGTAAAGCATTTCTTCCCCAGGAAGAGGAGTTTGTCACAGGAGTTTGTACTTGGGATGTGCACACAGGTGTCTGAGCTTCCTCCCTGCCTGAGGTGGGGAATGCTGGGGGTGCTGGGGCAGCTGCTGGGGGAGCTTCCAGGCCTGGTGCTGTGAAACCTCCCCACCAGCTATCAGGAGGAGGTGACACAGAGCATATTAATGACATTTTCCAGTGGCACTTAATTGGGAGGAGCAGTGAGTATCAGACAGTGAACTAATGCAAAAGGCTATAGCTGAGTGAAGAAGGGAAAGAAAAAGAAAGGAAAGAAAGAAAAGATAGGAAAGAAAAGGAAGAAAGGAAGAAAGAGAAAAAAAGAGAGAAAGAGAGAAAGAGAGAGAGAGAGAGAAAGAGAGAGAGAGAAAGAAAGAAAAGAAAGAAAAGAAAGAAAGAGAAAGAAAGGAGGAAAGAAAGAGAGAAAGAGAGAGAGAGAAAGAAAGAGAGAAAGAGACAGAGAAAGAAAGAAAAGAAAGAAAGAGAAAGAAAGAGAAAGAAAGAGAAAGAGAGAAAGAGAGAGAGAGAGAGAAAGAGAGAAAGAGAGGGAGGGAGAGAGAGAAAGAAAGAAAGAAAGAAAGAAAGAAAGAAAGAAAGAAAGAAAGAAAGAAAGAAAGAAAGAAAGAAAGAAAGAAAGAAAGAAAGAAAGAAAGAAAGAAAGAAAGAAAGAAAGAAAGAAAGAAAGAAAGAAAGAAAGAAAGAAAGAAAGAAAGAAAGAAAGAAAGAAAGAAAGAAAGAAAGAAAGAAAGAAAGAAAGAAAGAAAGAAAGAAAGAAAGAAAGAAAGAAAGAAAGAAAGAAGAAAGAAAGAAAGAAAGAAAGAAAGAAAGAAAGAAAGAAAGAAAGAAAGATATATGAATGAGATTATAAATGAGATTCAGGCTCTGGGCCTCTTCTTCCCATCAGTAATCCATCTCATCCTTACCTGTGTCTGTTACATGTCTTCCTTTTGTGTGTAAAAATGTTCTGTTTTGAAGTAACAAACAATCTGCAGAGTGGTACATTTGCCTTTGTAGGAAAGAAAGGAAAGAAAAACGGAGGCAGACTTTGCTGTTTTCTTGCTCAGCAGCTCTAACCAGAGTCTGGGGTCAGGGTGTGAGCTGAGCCCCCAGACTGGGTCTGGCTCCTCTGTTTTCCTCTGAGCACGCTGGTGTGGGACATCCCATCCACCCAGGCACAGCTGGAGTCAGGCACAGTGTCCCCATGTGCCACCAGCACGGGATGCCCCAGCCTCAGCCGGGTCCCCAGCCCTGGCACTGGTGGCTCCTGGAGCTGGGGAGGCAGCTCTGGGGAGCTCTGCTGCTCACTGGGATTTGTCTCCTGGTAGTTTTTAATAAATATTTTATTAAAGGAGAAGGTGTGGTGCCATCAGATAACTTATTATGGATGCTCTGGCAGTGTGATTATTTCAGTACTGCAGCACTGCCGGTGTGTTTTGCTGGAACATTCACATATTGATACCAGATTCCTTTGTTGCCTGTACTAGAAAGAAAGTCCCTTTTCCCTCACTCCCTGCGTGGAGAGAAACAAAGAGTAAAGGAAGGTAGATGCTATCTGAGGCTTGCTCACACACTGAGGTAATTTTTGAGAGCTGCAGAGCCACTTACTGACTCATAACTGGGGCTTGTTTTCAAACCCTTGATAGATTTTGAATTCTCTTACAATGGCAAACAAGGATGCTCACTTGGGGACAAGCCAGGAATCTGCCTCAGTGAGCTGGATCACCTTTGTTCTGCTTGCTCCAGCCTTCCCAGGGGACATTCCTGTGCCAGGGGGGACAGGGTGGTGCTGCAGGGGGAGAGTCTCCTGTCCCTCTTGGGCTCCTCTTGATGGGCAGTCAGTGGCTGGCAGCTTTGTCCAAGGGGTGGGGATGGGATGGGATGGGATGGGGTGGGATGGGATGGGATGGGATGGGATGGGATGGGATGGGATGGGATGGGATGGGATGGGATGGGATGGGATGGGATGGGATGGGATGGGATGGGATGGGATGGGATGGGATGGGATGGGATGGGATGGGATGGGAAGCCACTCTCAGGAGTGCAGTGAGTTACTGCACAACCTTGGTGAGAGGTTTGCAGGTCAGTGTGTGATGTACAACTTGCCAGCCTGTAGCTGTGCAGTGAGTTGGGGCTCAGCCCTGTCCCCATGCTTGAACACAAACCCACTTGTGGAATGTGGAATGATGTGCTGGAAAGGAGTCCAGGATGAGACCTTTCTCCTTTAGTGAGGAAACACAGCTGGTCATTTGGTTGCTCTAGAAGAAGAGAGATGGGGTTCTTTGGTTATCACTGCGTGCTGCATATTCCACACAGCAGCCCTCTGCTATTACTAATGTGGTGCACAACGTGCCTGATCCTCCCTCAGTTGTGAGCCTGGTGGAAGCATGTCCTGTTTTCCATTTGTTTATTAATTTATCATCTTGTTTTTAGCCTCTGCAAAGCTTGATATTGGTATAGAGCCTGGGAAATGTGCACAGAGCAGAGTAACAGATAGTTGTGATTTGGTTACAAGGCAATAATTTAAGTGGACAGGTTTAGCTGATAACATAAAGCACACGAGAGAAATCACTTTGGTTTATAAATGTCAGCAGAGCCCCTGTGAGGGAGCTGCTGCCTGGTGCTGCTGCTCCAGCCAATATATTATAAGGAGATATAATCAGATGTCTGAAAAAATCTGGCTGACCAAGATTAAAAGAATGGGGCTATAAATTAAAGTCTTCCTTGGCGTCTCTTTAAGCATCTTTATGGACAGAGTGCATCCAAATGGAGGAGTGCCAGTGCTCAGAGGGACCTGCAGGTGCTTTGGGCTGCAGAGGCAGCACCCAGGGGTGGGGACAGCTTGTGGGGACAGCAGTGTCAGTCAGAGCTGGCATGGGAGACCAAAGCCTGTCCTGGTGCTTCTGCAGCTGATAAAGGGATTAAATCAGGAGCAGGAATAACACCATCCCTGCAGCGTTGCCAAAGGATCAGTGTCTCCTGTTTGGAAAGTAAATGCTGTTGCTCTGCTTTGACATTTATTCCCAATAAAGGCCTTGTCATTTGTGCAGTGACAAGGGTTTTATCCTTTGGGAGTACTTTTCCCGTTGGACACTGTCTTTTTGGCTGTGTGGCAGCTGAGTGACTGAGGGGCAGGTGGGTGGCACGTCCCCAGCAGCGGCATTGGGAGCTCTGCTCACACCCTGGGGCTTTCTCCTGATCCATCATCCCAAGGCAATGCAATAACACCTATTCCAACTGAGAGCAGGTTCAGGTTGGATATTAGGGAGGAATTGTTCCCTGTGAGGGTGGGCAGGCCCTGGCAGGGTGCCCAGAGCAGCTGTGGCTGCCCCTGGATCCCTGGCAGTGCCCAAGGCCAGGCTGGACATTGGGACAGTGGGAGGTGTCCCTGCCGTGGCAGGGGATGGCACTGGATGAGCTTTAAGGTTCCTTTCCACCCAAGCCATTCTGTGATTCTGTGATCTTATTTTTAATTGATTTTAATTTATTTTAGTTGTGGTTAAAAAAATCCCAAGAGTGGGATATTTTTTAATTGGTAAGGGTTCCAAACCAATTGTGGGAGCAGGAATTTGCTGCTTCCCTCTCCACAGCTGGAACCCTTCTGGCAGGTTTGTGGAGGGGATTTCACAGCTATTTCTACTCACTGGGTAGTTGATTTAGAGCTGGGAAATTAACTAGAATGGAAACTCTTCTTTCCCTTTATGAGGAGCAAGGGATGAGGTCTGGCAGCTGTAGAATTTGCAGCTCTCAGGGAAGAGGGACTATTCAGTAACACATCTATGCAGTGCCTACCTGTGAATACACATATTTTATTTGTCTGAGGTGTCAAGGAGAAAAAATGTTACGAAATGGCTTAAATGAAAGCATGGTTTTGTATTTTTTAAATTGAGTTTCATTTCCCAAATGCAACTTAATGCAAACAATAAGTAAGAAATTAATTTCTCTTGGGAAAAAGCTATTAACAGAATGGTTCTGTTTTAGCAGCATGTGAAGCTGTGTAATTGCTTACACATGTATTGCTCCAGTGTGTGCTCCCAGTTGTTGAATAGTATCAAATTATAGGAATCAAAGAGAATCAACTATTTTTAAGGGAAATGTCTAGAAGCTACATACTGAAACATGATTAAAATTCAGTATTTCCAGCTTACTTGTCTAAATCAGCAATTTTAATCACATTATTCAAGCCAACCCACCCTCAAACACACTTTTGACTTCAAAATACCCCAAACTAAATAAGACAGAAGACCTTCCTTGAGCAGCTGTAACATTTTTATGTGTCAGTGTCAATCTTTTTGTTGAAAACAGAGATATTTTTCATGGTTTATTTATTAAAGCAGCGCATTTGTCCTGCTGTGCCATGAACCTGGGCTGCTGTGCTGGGTGGGGAGGGGAAATCTCTGGAGCACCAAGAGCTGCTTAAACACATCAGGGCTGTGAGTTTTGCTCTGGGGTTCAGATGCTCCTGGTTAAATCCCATTTAGTGTGCAAAGGAGGAGCAGGAAGGGTTTGTGCCTTGGCTGATGCAGCCTCGGGGATTTGGCTGTGCTGGGGGTGCAGCTCATGAGCACCAGGCCTGGGTTTGGTTTTGTTTTCTGCTTGCTGATTAGACAGATGAGAAATGCCATGGTTGACTCTCACAATTAAAAAGAAAATGTTCAGAGAAGTTTTATAGTTATGTTTTACCCCCTTGTGTTGTTATCAGGGATGCCCTGGGTTTGGGACATTTGGGAGGGTCACTCATTCCTGTGGCAGCACCTGAGCCCCACTCAAGGTGTCAGGAAGGGATTTCCACCCCTGGGCAGGGAAGGAGGAGTCGATGGACAGAACTTTGGGGGGACTAAAGGGTTAAAAGGTGAAACCTCCCTGGTGTGGGTGAGCACATGGTGGGGAAATCCTCTGCTCCCAGCGCTGTAATCTTTTCTCTATTCCATCTGCTGTTGTATTTCTGATAAGGTTTTAATAAACCTTTTAAATTTTTTGGAAGTGAGTAGCATTTCTCACACTGAGAATAGAGGGCTGGGCCCCCCAGCCCCCCACCCTTCTGGAGCCTGCTCCTGTGCTTTCCCTTTGGGTGATTCCCTCAATGGGATTCCATCCACCTCCTTCCCCTCCCTGGCAGGCTGCTGTGGCTGGATGCAGCTGGAGCTGTGCTGTGCTCCCTGTCAGGGGCCATTCCCGGCTGTGTGACAGCCCAGAGCTGCCACAGCCACTGCTGGGGCTGTGACCTGGCCTGCCCAGCGCTGGTGGCACGGTCAGGAACGCTTTGGGCTTTGGGGGCAGCCAGCCGGGCCCTGGCTGTGTCTGCAGAGGAGGGGATCGTCCTCCCGCCTCCCGTTCAGCCCGCGATGGCATTTCATCCTTCAGAGCCTGGCCTGGAAGGGACCTCACAGCTCACCTTGTTCCACCTCCCTGCCGTGGGCAGGGACGTCTCCCACTAGAGCAGGTTAGCATTGGCTGTGTTTTCCTTGCTGGCAGAGCCCTGTCCTGGTGTTGCCCGAGCCAGGGACAGGAGATGTGGTGTTGGCCTTTTCATGGAGATCCTACAAACTCCTTTCTGACCAGCACTCCACCGCCAGCAAGGGGCACACATTGGTGAGGGCACCAAATTCCTGCAGAGCCCGATTTCTCAGCGTGGGAGGATGCTCCCATAGATAGACAGAGATTAAAGGTCCTGTGTATCACAAATTTAAGGAGCAGGAGAAGGTTGGGATCTGTCCATGGAAAGCATTCCAAGTGTGGAGGAGGAACATGTAGCCTATCCTCCCCTAAAACGGGGAGATAATCACACCTGTCCTCTCACATATGCAACCAATGCAGCTTCCAGTGGACAGGACTGATGGAGAGAAAGAGAGTCTACCAGAAATACAAACCTTGTTTTAATAGGAAATCCTCCAAGATGGATTTTCCTGCATTTTCTAAAAGCATTTATACCTATTGGATGACTACAGGCTTTGAAATGTTTCTGTCTGAATTGTGACAAACATCCCAGTCTTACACAGGAGGGACCAGGTCCTTTGATCAGGGAAATGTCTCTTTGGTCTTGAACAGGGAGGGGTCAATCCAGTTGTTCCCAAGACCAGAGCTTTTTGTCTGTGAGTACATGCATTTATTCTACAAAATAATTACCCTTGCCTTCACTTCCCTTTGGTAGGAGATGCTCCCTGTCTCCTGCAAGCTGTTACTCTATCCCAGGTATCTTTTTAGGTAAAAGGAAGAGAAAAAGGAAAGGTTGAATAAGAAATCCTCCTCAGAAGGGGGAAGATGAGCCGCTTTGGTCTGTCTGTCCATCTGTGAGCAGCTCTGTGGCTGTTCACCTGCATCCTTGCTGTCCTGGGCAGGCAGAATTCCTGCATTAGGAGAAGAAGAAATGCCATCAAGAGGTAGCAACAAAATATTGCCTCCCTTTGACCCCAGTGCTGGGCTGGCCATTGAGATGTGTTTGGTGAAAACCACTCTGAATTTCCTATCTTTTCTGCATTTAAAACTGAAGCTTAAGGTATTCTGTGTATTTTTGTTGGCAGATAGTAGTGATCATAAATTCCTTTTAATACAGTATTTCTACACCAGCACACCCTTGATATGCAGCGTACCTGGCTGTACTCTGTGGGATGCTTTGATTTCCCTTTGGCAGCTTGTAGAAGTCCATCCGAAAATCCTTCATTTTTGCCTCACAATTGTCATGAGAAAAAGACTTCCGAAGGGTTAAAGCTGCTGAGACGGTTGGGAAAGAAAGTCTCCTGCTTATCTACTGTGTTCACAAGTGATGTTTGCAGAGCACGCCATGCTGTACTTGAAGGGGGCATGCTGCCCTTTTCTGGACAATTGAACTGGACTTTCTTCCAAACTCCTGACCTGGCTCGACTGAGCTCTGGGGTGGTTCCCCTCCGCTCCATAAGAAGACCCCTCTTGTCTGTCTCCAACCACCGTGACGGACCAACTGAGATGCGAATCCCCTTGTCAAGGAACCAAGAACCCCTCTGGCACCCTATTGACACCCCCATGGCACCCCCATGGCACCCCCATGGCAACCTCCTTCCAGAGACTGGGACTGTACTCCCTCCCAACTCAGGGAGGGGGAAAACTTAACGTACCTGTGAGCATTCAGCCATGAAAACAATGGACTTCTCTCCTCCATGGAAACCTAATTTCAGTTACCTTCCCCCAGCCAAGAACAGTATATATATTGGGGTTCAGCCCGACTGTCCTTTGAGTACTCCCCAAGACGTGCACCAGTGAGTTTCGGCGGCGGGACCCCGAAGACATCACGTTTTGGTAGCTATACCCCATTCCCTGACCTTCTTTCCTCCCTTTTTCCTTGTCTTACCTTTCTCTTCCCCAGATCCCTTAACCAAACGCATATTTAGCTGTGGTTATAATCAATAAAACTGCACCTTGTTGATTTGTTACTGCAAAACCCCTGTGCCTTGTGTTGGTTATTTTTGCACCCAAAAATCATTCGTCACCCGTTTATTTCGGGTGGACCTTCACATAATTGGCGTCACAGACAAGGATTCCAGCAGCCAGTGAGATTTTGCAGGTTTTTTGTAGTTTGTAACCTCTCGCAGACTACACATGCCAAAGCCAAATCTCATGCTCGATTGAGCACACAGGCTCCGGAATTGACACAAAAGATTTTTCGGTGCAAAAGCAGGGAAAATTGTTACTGTCATTTCTGATACTGATTTTACCGGCACGGACACTGACACTGATACTTCTCCTGATCCTGATATTGATGCTGTTACTGATATTGATACTGATGTTGATACTGTTGTTGTTGTTGTTGTTGTATTTGAATTGAATCTGAACCTGTTACTGTTGTTTTTGAGCTGAATCTGAACCTGTTACTGTTGTTTTTGAGCTGAATTTGAACCTGTTACTGTTTTTTACTGCTGTATTTTGTGTACCTGGACTGTCTAAAAGGGAAGGGGCAGACTTGAAGAAATTAAGCTGTGCCTTTTAGACAGATATTGTCCCTTCACCTACACAGGGAGCGAGGGGCGGCGCAGCGAAGGCTGAGTGGCTTTTCCCTCTTCTAGGTTTCTGGTCCCCTCACAGAGAAAACATTTGTGTGTGTGTGTGAGTGTGTGCGTCTGGACTGTCTGGAAAGGAAGGGACAATCTTAAGCAATTAAAACAGTGCCTTCCAGACAGATTTGGTTTCTTCAGCTATCTAGGGAGACAGAGTAGAACAAAAGTCTGTATGATTGTGTAACTTGAGTTTGCATATCAGCTCCCTGGTATAGTCCTAGTCCCTTCACACAAAAATGAGTGAAAATCTCAATCCTAAAGCAAAAGCTGACTTTTACACCTTGCTTGCTAAATACCATGCCAAACCGTCATCTGGCGGAGAAACTTGGGCAGAAAACAATTGGTTTAATTTGGAAAATGTCATTGATAGAATATGTTCTCTGCAACATGAATCAAAATTCAAAATGGGTAAAAATAAAAACATTCTTTGCTCAGTTCTTGGAGCATGTCTTACTGCAGCCATAGAAAACCGCTGTAAACGGAGAACTGAGGAAACGGTAATTATAGATTCCCTTCAAAATTTGGTTGAAATTTTGCAAAAACAGTTAAATGAGGACAGAAATGAAATTTACACACTGCGAGCTGCTCTTGGGAAGAACACACCAAAGCCATACACAAAATCAACTCCTCTACAGAGGAGGAAGAAAAAGTAACACCTTGCATTAAAAAGATTTATCCTTACAAAGAACTTGAGGCAGCAAAACAAAAAGAATCTGAAATAGCAAAAAATTGTGGGGAAAATTGTTGTCCTCATTTGAGACCTTTTATTAAAACTGAATATAATTACATTAATGATGAAGACACGGATCCCCACATAACAACCAAACAAACACCATTCAGCGCTACCAAATTAGCTAAATTGAAAAAGGAATTCGGTCGCCTCCCCCATGAATCAGAAACAGAATATGTGTTCCGTGTTTCTCTCACTGGTGGAGACCAGATTAAGTTAACTGAACAAGAAGCCAGTGGTTACTGGGGACACGGTGTTTTCCTAACAACAGGAGATAAGCGTGATGCCTGGTCTCTAACACAACGTGCAGCCTATTGGGCTGGGGGAATAAATCCCCTGGAAAGGGGTGATCCCTTAGCGATTGCCACTACCCCTGACCAAATCCTAGAAAGTGTACAAAAAGCTGCATGTTTGCAAATGATTCATGAGAAGAAATTAATTCCTGGTTTTGAATCCCCAATGCAATTGCCTGTGAAGCCTGAAATTATGACCCCTTAAATTCGCGGGCTTCCAGAAACATTGAAATCAACCGCAATCACTATTCAGAAAACAGTTATGGCTCTAAGCCCAATAGATAGATTAGAAAGACTTCTTAACAACTCCACTGATCAGTCTGAATCCACTGACACTGCACGTTCACCCTACACACCAACACAGGCTCCCACAACACCATCTGACACATCTAACAGTAACCGCAAGATTTGGACATGGGGTGAGGTAGCAATTGATTTAATAAACTATTGTAGACAGTATGGGCCTGTAAAAACCCTGGAAGAAAAATCTGAAAAAACAAAAGGTGTCCGGTTTATGGGAAACCCTAACACTGAAAACATAGAACCAAGAAAACAGATTTCCAACAGACAACGCTGGTGGATGCTGGGAATAAAGAAAGGGGTTCCCCGGGACATAATGGATGGTTTACCACTTGAAAAATTGCAGAAAATCATAACTAACTGGAATTTTAGAAGAACAAATACCCAGCCCAGTGCCCCGATCCCCCTCCCTCACCAGAAACTAACAAACACTCCTACCAGTACACAGTTCAGTACACACAATACATCACAGTCTTTCACACAGAACACAAGCAATGAGCCAAAGTTAACCCTTTCACAGTCTCTTCCTCGGAACCTGAGCAGTGAGGCTGCATCTCAGCCTCTCCCACAGAACACAGCCAGTGAGCCAAAATTAACTCTTTCTCAGCTTCTTTCACAGAACTTGGACAGTGAAACCCTGGCTGCGTGTCTCCTGAAAAGCACCAGCAGTAAGCCGGAAGTAACTCTTTCGCAACTTCTTTCACAGAATCTAAGCAACGTAACTGCCCACCCGCCCGTGCCCCAAATCACAAACAGTGAATCTTTACCAACAGAGCTTTCGGGAAACTAATATCTCCACCGCTTACAGGTGAGCGAAGGGGTGGAGATTGGGTTTACTTACGAAGGCTCACAAAAAATAAATCAGGAGACATGTTAATTACAGCAATCACGGGTCCTAAAAAGGTTCTGGTAACCTACATTGTTGATACGGGAGCCCAGATCTCTGCACTAACACATAGAGATGCCCAGAAGTGTGGAGTTGTTCCAACAAAAAAGCAATGCTGCGTTCTTAATGCTTTAGGAACCATAGAACCCATGAATGTTGCTTTAGTCAAAATAACACTCCCTGGAGAAGAAAATCAATTGATTATCAAAATGGTAATTGGGGACATACCGAATAATCTGCTAGGGATGGATGTCCTCTCAGGAAGACAGTGGGAAGACACCGAGGGTTTCCTCTGGTCTTTTGGCACTCCACAACTTAACATTAGACTGCTTCAGACCGCACACGCACTGCCTTACAGTAAAACAATCAATGTGAAACAGTATCCCTTGCCTTCTGGAGCTAGAGAAGGCATCAAACCAGTTATTCAGGAATTGCGTGATCAAGGAATAATTGTTAACACACACTCCCCATACAATTCACCCGTGTGGCCAGTCCAAAAGCCTAACGGGAAGTGGAGGCTTACGGTTGATTACCGTAGGCTGAATGCCAACACTGACCCTCTGACTGCAGCAGTGCCAAATTTAGCTGAACTGATAACATCAATACAAGAAAAGGCTCACACAATCATGGCAACCATAGATGTCAAAGACATGTTCTTCATGATACCTATACAGCCCAAGGACATTGATCGCTTTGCATTCACATGGGAGGGACAACAGTACACATTCACCAGACTCCCTCAGGGATACAAACACTCTCCAACACTAGCACATCATGCTTTAGCAAAAGAATTAGAAAAGATACCTAAACCTGACACTGTAGCTGTGTACCAATACATTGATGACATTTTGGTAGGAGGAGAGGAAATTAAAGAGGTGGGGGATCTCCAGCAGAATATAATCTCTCATCTGGAGAGCCTTGATTTAAAGATCCCTTCAGAGAAAATCCAAAAGCCTTCTCAGGAAGTGAAATTCCTGGGAATTTGGTGGCGATCTGGCAGCACATGCATCTCACCTGACACTCTAACTTCTCTAGAGCAGATGAAAATGCCTGAAAACAAAAAAGACCTCCAGCAAGCCTTAGGACTGTTAGTATTCTGGAGGAAACACATCCCAGATTTCTCAATCATTGCTAGGCCCCTTTACAATTTACTGAGGAAAGGAATAAAATGGGATTGGACTGCTTCTCAGGAGGAAGCACTGCAGTTATTGATTTTTGAAGCCACTGCACATCAGGCATTGGGGCCCATCCATCCTAAAGACCCTTTCCAAGTGGAATGGGGATTTGCCTCCTCAGGGCTATCAATACACATCTGGCAGCGAGGTCCCGAAGGCCCAACAAGGCCTGTCAGCTTCTTTTCCCGTGGTTTTAAAGATGCTGAAAAAAGATACACTACCTGGGAAAAAGGATTTTTTGTTGTTAGCTTAGCTCTCATTGAAGTAGAAAAAATCACACGGCAGCAAGCTATCATCTTGAGAGGTCCCTTCAAGGTAATTAAAGCTCTCACAAATGGGACCCCTCCACCTGACGGCATAGCCCCAAAGTCGTCAGTCAGGAAATGGAATGCTCAAATAGAGTATTACTGCAATAGTTTTTCTGTCACAGAAGGTGCTGCAAAATTCTTAGCCATACAAGACACTGAGAGCCTGGATAGTAGCCAAGACAAACCTGCTTCTGTAATAAAAATAGCACCACCATTCTCACCTGAAATAGCAGCAAACTGTTGGTTTACAGATGCTTCCTCAAAGCGGGAAGGAAAAATTTGGAAATATAAGGCGGCTGCCTTACGTATTTCATCTGGTGAAAAGATTATCACAGAAGGGGAGGGCAGCGCTCAGGTAGGAGAACTCATAGCCCTCTGGAGTGTTTTCCAGCGTGAGGCACAAAACACTTCTCCTGTTTACATCTATACTGATTCATATGCGGTATACAAAGGCTGCACTGAGTGGCTCCCTTTCTGGCAACAGAATGGCTGGGAAGTTAACAGAATCCCAGTGTGGCAGAAAGATAAGTGGAAAGAAATCCTAGAAATCGCCAGTAAAGGAAACTTTCTGGTTGGTTGGGTAGCTTCTCATCAAACAGATGGAAATCAAGCAGGTGAATGGAACAACAAAGTTGATGAACTAGCAAGGCTTAGCCCCCTGAAAAAAGAAACTATTTCAGAGGATTGGAATCAACTGTTAGAATGGTTACATGTAAAAAGGCAGCACACAGGTGCCAAAGATCTGTACCAGGAAGCACACGCCCGCGGCTGGCCAGTCACCAGGGAAATGTGTAAAACATGCATATCGGCCTGCGAACAGTGCCGCAAGCGACTGGAAAGGCATCCTTTAGAGGATGACCCTCTGCATTTGAGGAAAGGTAAAGGCTTGTGGGATGCGTGGCAGATAGATTATATTGGTCCTTTTAAGCAATCAGGAGGTAAACATTTTGTGTTAGTAGGAGTGGAAATTGTATCTGGGTTAGTACAAGCTGATGCTTTTAAAAGGGCCACAGGTGAAAATACAGTTAAAGCTTTGCAGGGGTGGTTTGGAACTTTTCCAAAGCCACAAGAAATTCAGTCTGACAACGGGTCTCACTTTACTGCCAAGGTGATTCAGGATTGGGCCAAAGCCGAAGGCATAAAGTGGACCTTTCACACTCCTTACTACCCTCAGGCTAATGGGATCTTAGAAAGGACAAATGGCCTTTTAAAGCGGTTCCTTAAGCCCCACAAAGCAAGCTGGGACTGTCGACTGTGGGAGGCTGTTAAAGGGGTAAATAGCAGGTGGGGAGTGAATGGCTGCCCCAAAGTCACTGCCTTTTACCCCACACCTCCAAGCATCATCCCTTCGCTGGAAGGTCCTGACGATGCAAACAATCCATCGCATTACCCTGGACAACCTGTCTTAGTGGACCTCCCCTCGGTGGGCGAGGTACCACTTGTGCTGAAAACCCCTCTGAATAAATATGCATGGGTAGCCTCTGACGCTCTTGGAAAAGAGCACCGCATACACACACGCTAGATAATCCCCTCATTTTAAACTCCTTTCTGCCTCTCAGTGGCAGGATTTTTTGTTGTTCTTGCTTTTACAGGTGAACCCCGAGGGACATGAGAGTCGTCTGAAAACATGATAACCTTGCTAATACTTTTCTGCATTTTACCGCAATTTCATGGACAACCCCCTGGTGAGCAGCTGTGGCTTGAAGCCATTGTTCAGCACACCAGTGCTCTTGGAACCTATCCTAAGGGCCGTTACCCGAGCCTGGCAACCCTAGTGCAGCATGACTCCAACGTGTACCGCCCGAATGAGTGAAGGTGGGACCAGAATGAGTTGATGAGAACCCTGACGGGAACGGTTCGTGAGTCAATTGTGGTAACATGCAGAAAAGTGGAAGGAACCCTCCATGAAAAGGCCACCTCCATCATAATTGCTGGAAATTTTATGAAAGCAGGTGGAAAGAATTACCTGAACATCCCCTCAGCAAGATTGTGTCCCACAAAGAAATGGGGTTGTTCCAAAATAGAAAGTCCCCTTACTCTGTGTTGTCGCCAGGAACATGTTGGTAGTTATGTTTCTAGTGTCAAAACCACCAATGTTGCAATTACAAAAGATTGTAATGATGAATCACTTGATTGCTGGTACAGTTTTACTTTGGCCAAACCCACTTACGTGACATGTCGCTGGGATGGGAGATGTCACGGGTCTGAACTTGCTAACAGTAGTTACACATGAGGATATGCTGTACACCAGACAAGAATGGGAAAGACGCAGAACCTGGCAAGTTCATGGAGTAGTGGGTGAAAAAATTAGTGTTGGGTGCTGAATGGTTAATGGGTCTAATTACAGCAAAGCAAGATCAATCAGTGTTTCCACAGATCGGGAAAACGAACAGCAGCAAATCTGCACACACCCAAGCATACGGGATTGCTGGTACAGTTTCACATTAACCGGCACTACAGAGGTAATTTGTCTCTGGGCCAAAGACACTCAAGGCCTTTCTTTTAAATTTATAATTAATGTTGAAACTACTGCTCCCACTGTCACCACTGTTACCACTACACCCATACCACCGGTCATACTCATCCCAATAATTTTCGAGATTGGACCTTATGTGATCAGGAAAACTGGCCAACAACAAATATTGTTCAATTCGGCATGGTCTCTCAAACAGGTCAAATTGCTAATGCAGAACAATGTTTCAGATATTGAACCAGCCTGTTCTCCGTTCCTGCAAACCTCTTTTGAAGGCTGGAACACTTGGCTTCGGAAACGAAGCTCCTTCAAGAGAACACCAAGGGATGTGACCGGTGTTGTGGGTACAGGATTGGGAATTCTGAATAGCATTGACTCTGAAGTACTAATGAACAAATTGGCTGCTACAACTAGGGATCTGGCCGGACTGCAGCAACCACTGAGGTCATCTCTGTCAGCCTTAGGGACACACCAGTGGCTGCTGTCAAACATTTTGCCAAATTGGGAAAGAGTGAATGTGGATGATCACAAATTGGTAATTGATGCACTTAGTACTACACAGAACAATGTTTCCTTAGCCCTCAGCTGTATCCAGGCACAATTGTGGATGCAATCTGTCTCTGCTGCAATTATAAGAGAGGGCGAGGAAGGCACCTTCCCCACAGAAATTCGGAAAGTAATCTGGGACAGTGCCACTGAATTTGAAAAAGAATTCCAATCCTGGTGGAACCTGGTGAACTTTACCTATGATCCCATTTTAAACACAGCCACTGCTTTTGTCCTAACCATACGCAATGCCTCTGTACATTTGGTCTTCCCTGTTATTGCATTAGGATTAAACCATGACAGAGCTGTTCTCTCTCCTACTGAACATAGGGGATGGGCCCGTCAGGTTGATGACAAATGGCAAACTGTTAACCTGGAAACTTGTATTGTCCGAGAACAGCAAGGGTTTATCTGTGAAAGCAATGCAATTGTAGCTCAGGATATCTGTTTGGACACAGAGCAGAACATCTGTCATTTCGAGATTCGTCCACATGAGGATACCCAGACAGTTCTTATATACATAGGCAATGGCTGTGCATGCTTTAGAACGACATGTGATTCTGTCTTTGTAGAAGATGTTGTGGTAGATACAAAGAATCATTCAAATTTTTGTGCTTGTAACTTTACTAAGATAGTAGGATGCGATTTCTCTTATGAAGCTCCAGTTACTTCTCACCACCTACTGCAATCCAACTGCACGCTGATCCAGAAGCTGATGCCCACTCCTATTGGGATGAACCTCACCCTCGTGAGACAACTATTGCTCCATCAAGACCTGATTGACATCCTCGAGAAAATCAAGGAGAGCGGACAGAAGACCCTGGTCACTGTTCATCACAACGTGAAGCAAATACACCGGGTTATGGAGAGGGTAAAACAGGATGCTGAGCATAGGTGGTGGGATACTCTTTTTGGGTGGTTACCTACTGCCACAGGTGTTCTGAACAGTGTGTGCCATCCAATTGTTGTTCTTTTGATCCTAGTTACTCTTGGCTTTATCTTGTCAGCAGCCCTATTCATTTTGAATTGGAGAATGATGAAAAAACTTAAGAAACTATCAACTGTAGTCAATGCACACCGCTTAGCTGATGTACTCGATACAATAGATGTCCCCAAAACACTTGATACGAAACGGTTATGAATCAAGCATATGTGCTTTAGAACAACTTCTTAAATATTAAGTATGACTTACAGAAAGTTACTTTAATTCTTAGAAAATAATTTTAAAAGATGATGATAATATTATGATTTGTTTGTTGTTTTGATTATTTCTGATTTATTTTAATACTTTTGAAATTGTTAAACAAATGATATTGCTTTAACTGAATAATATTTTTTTTGAAATTGTTAAAATTAATAATAATTTTTGAAATTGTTATAACAAATGACCACATGTGAAGTTGTTATGATGATCAATATTAATTATGTTTATGTTTGTTGGTTCCTTTTTTCCCTCTTTCTTTTCCTTCACTTCCCCTTTTATCCCCTCTCTCCTGTCATCCCTGCTTTTCCGGGGTTATGCTACCAACGTGCAACGAGTTTTGAAGACACTCTAGAGCTCTGCTGATGAAGATTCCTCAAGACAATCGTGAGTCACGGGGTCGTGTAGAAGTCCATCCGAAAATCCTTCATTTTTTGCCTCACAATTGTCATGAGAAAAGACTACCAAAGGGTTAGAACTGCTGAGCCGGTTGGGAAAGAAAGTCTCCTGCTTATCTAGTGTGTTCACAAGTGATGTTTGCAGAACACGCCATGCTGTACTCGAAGGGGGCATGCTGCCCTTTTCTGGACAATTGAACTGGACTTTCTTCCAAACTCCTGAGCTGGCTGGACTGAGCTCTGGAGTGGCTCCCCCCTGCTCCATGAGAAGACCCCTCTTGCCTGTCTTCAACCACCGTGACAGACAAACAGAGATGCAAATCCCCTCATCAGGGAACCAAGAACCCCTCTGGCACCCTATTGACACCCCCATGGCACACCCCTGGCAACCTCCTTCCAGAGACCGGGACTGTACTCCCTCCCAACTCAGGGAGGGGGAAAAACCTAATGTACCTGTGAGCATTTGGCCATGAAAACAATGGACTTCTCCCCTCCATGGAAACCTAATTTCAGCCACCCTTCCCCCAACTAAGAACAGTATATATATTGGGGTTCGGTCCGACTGTCCTTCGAGTACTCCCCAAGACGTGTACCAGTGAGTTTCGGCGGCGGGACCCCGAAGACGTCACATTTTGGTAGCTATACTCCATTCCCTGACCTCCTTTCCTCCCTTTTTCCTTGTCTTACCCTTCTCTTCCCCGGATCCCTTAACCAAACGCATATTTAGCTGTGGTTATAATCAATAAAACTGCACCTTGTTGATTTGTTACTGCAAAACCCCTGTGCCTTGTGTTGGTTATTTTTGCACCCAAAAATCATTCGTCACCCGGTTCATTTCGGGTGGACCTTCACACCCAGGAGCAGGGTGGCACAAAGAGAGGAAAGCAGATCAGAGGATGGGAGCCAAGCATTGGGACTGTACCCCCTGAGGGAAGTACCCCTGGGGGGGTACAGGGAGGAATTGGGTTTGTAACTGTACCTCTCAGTTCTTCTGATGTGAGAATGTTTAAAAAGGAATTAAAAGGACTGTTAGAGGACCCTCTTGGGTCAGCGAAGCAGCTAGACCAGTTTCTGGGGCCCTATATTGATATATGAGAAGAGATGCAATCAATAATGACTATGTTGTTCACACCAGAAGAAAGACAGATGATCCAGGCGGCTGGGATATGGGTATGGGAAAGGGAGCATGTGCAAGGACCTCCTGGGGATCTGAAAATGCCCATGGTGCACCCCACCTGGGATCACAACAGCACTGGGGGGATGCAAGACATGGAGGAATATAGAACATTGATTACAAGAGTTATCAAAGAGGCGGCCCCATGTAATCAAAAAGCCTGTAAGGCTTTTGATGAGCAGCAAAGGAGGGAAGAAACTCCAAGAGAGCGGTTAGAAAGGCTGAGGGAAAATATGAGACAATATTCAGGAGTTGACCCTGACATGGTGACCAGGGAGATCTCACTAAAGATAAATGTCATCACTCATGCTTGCCAGATATATGGAGAAATTTAGAAAAGTTAAATGGTTGGCAAGAAAGGAGGTTAGAGTATCTTCTAAGGGAAGCACAGAAGGAGTATGTAAAGAGGGACAAAGAGAAGGCCAAGGCAAAAGCCAAGGTAATGGTAACTGCCATTAGGGAAGGGAACCGGCATGTGAAGAACAACCCAGGCAAGGCAGGGGATTCTGAGTGTGGGAAGATAGATGGAGGGGCAATACAGCTCCTTGGGACTGGGCACAAAAAGGAGAGTTTGGGAATTAGGGGAACTTAGGACCAGTTTGCTTTTACTGTAAAGAGAGTGGGAATATTAGAAGGAATTGCCCCCAGAAAGAAAAGGGTCTATGAGATTGAGCAAAAAGGAGAAGTGGAAGACTAGGGATGTCAAAGGCTCTACCTCCTCATGAAAGAATACCATGAGGAGCCCCTGATAACTTTAAAAATAGATCCCCAGGAGGAACAATTTGAATTCTTAGTAGACACGGAGGCTGAAAGAACTTGTGTTTTTAGAATGCCAAAGGGGTGCAAGTAGTAGGTGCAAAAGGAGAGGAGTTCAAGGTCTCAGTTTTAAAGGAAGTAAAGTTTCAAGGGGCAAATAAAATAGGAATCAGGGATGTTCCATTAGTTCCAGAGGCAGGATGCAATACATTAGGGCAGGATTTACAGGTGCGTTTAAGCAGTTAAGCTTTGGAGTACTCCGAGAGGAAGGGAAAATGGTAGTTAATCTTCTCCAATTAAGGGAAGAGGATGAGAGCAAAATTCATGAGATGGTGTGGGCAAAACTGAAAAATCGAGGCAAATTGAACATGAAACCTATAGTAATAAAAATAGTTAATGAGGACCATCCAGTTTGGGTACGACAATATCCACTCTCCCTGGAGGGGAGACAAGGACTGCAGCCGCTGATCCAGGACCTACTTGAGGATGGGATCTTAGAACCATGTATGTCCCCCCATAATACACCCATATTACCAGTAAAGAAGTCAGATGGGACTTACAGGCTTGTCCAAGATTTGAGAGAAGTGAACAAAAGAACAGTGAATCAGTACCCAGTAGTGCCTAATCCCTATACACTACTGAGTAATATCCCCCCAGCACACCAGTGGTTTAGTTTGATAGACCTAAAAGATGCTTTTTGGGTGTGTCCACTGGCAGAGGAAAGTGGGATATATTTGCATTTGAATGGGAGGACCCTGATTCCGGGAGGAAGCAACAGCTTCGGTGGACTGGGTTACCCCAAGGGTTTTCCGGATCCCCAAACATCTTCATTCTAGCCCTAGGAGAAGTAACACAACTCTTCTCCATTAAACCTGAGATAAAGTTTCTCCAATATGCAAATTATTTGCTTCTCTCAGGATGGGAAGAAAAAGAAGTTTGGGAATCCACCATAGTGTTGTTAAATTTTCTGCAGAATCAAGAACTTCAAATATCAAAAGGGATTCTCCAATTTGTAGAGTGGGAAGTAAAATTCCTAGGACATGTGATTTGTCAAAAGAGCTGGCGGTTAAACCCTGGGAGAATTATGGTGATAGTCTCACTCCTACAGCCAAAAACTAAGAGGGAAGTCAGAAGGTTTCTAGGCTTGCTGGGATATTGTAGGCTATGGATTGAAGGATACACTCAGGCCCTCAAGTTCTTGTATGAAAAGTTAGCAGAAGAAGAGATTAGGTGGGAAAATGATGATGAATAAAAGTTTAAAGCTTTAAAGCAAAAATTAGTGCACCAGAACTGAATCTTCCTGCCTTAGACAAACCCTTCTATCTGTTTGTGGATATAGAAAAAGGGGTAGCACATGGAGTATTACCCCAGGACTGGGGAGGGTCCAGGAAACCAGTGGCCTGTTTATCAAAATTACTCAAGCCTTTTAGCCAGGGGTGGCCAACCTGCATTCAGGCTGTGGCAGTGACTGCCTTTCTCATAACAGAAAGCAAAAAATTAACCTTTTGGGGGAAAATTGAAAATATACATCACAAACTCAGTAAGGAGTATCCTGAGCCAAAAGGCAGAGAAATAGCTCACTGATTGCCAAATGCTAAAGAATGAAGCCATCCTTATCGATAATGGTTGAGAGCTAATTGTGAGTAACCAACTCAACCCTGCCGAGTCCTTGTATGGCGAACCAGATGAGGTTGCCTAGAGGTTATAAGCTATCAAACTAAAGGAAGAGAAGGCCTAACAGATCAACCACTCCAAGGTGTAAAGCAATTGTACATTGATGGAAATGATTGTACATCAATGGATCTTCATGGGTAATAAAGGGGCACAGGGTATCATGGTACACTATAGTGCATGAAGGGTTGGTGGCCGTAGAAAAGAGAAAGTTACCTTCCAACTGATCAGCCCAAGGTGTGAGTTGTATGCCCTAAAATGAGCTCTGGAAATATTACCACAGGTAAGGGGAACAATAGATACAGACTGAAAATACACTTTTGGAGTAATGCATACCTTTAAAAAATTTGGGAAGAGAGGAGGCTATTAAATTCAAAAGGAAAGGGACTGATTCCTGAAAAATTTCTTTTAGAAGAGTTAGAAACTTTAAAATTACCAGAGGAAGTAGCGGTGCTATATGTTGAAGGACATCAAAAAGGGGAGCAAAGGAACAATTTAGCCAATTTAGAAGCTAAAAATGCAACTGAATCAGAGACAGAAAAACTAATAGTAGTATTAAGCCCCATGAGAGAAATGCAAAAAGTCCCTGTATTCAGCGGGACCAAAGAGGAAGAAGTCCTTAAAACAGGAGCCAAGAAAGATAACAAAGGGAATTGGAGATTAGCAGATGGGAGGAAAATGTTGAATAAACCCCTGGCCAAGAAAATGCTAGAAGGCATACATGGAACAACACATTGGGGTACACAAGTGCTAAGTGACCAGTTTCTAAGGGATTGGGGCTGCATTGAAATTTTCAGAATAGCTAAGCAAGTAACTGAATGGAGTGTGATATGTCAACAAGTGAATAAAAAAATCATGAGTAAAACACCCATAAGAGGGTGACAACTAGCCTTATGGCCCTTTCAAAACATCCAAGTAGACTTTACCAAGCTTCCCCAGGTACAACGGTGGAAGTTTTTGCCAGTGATAGTAGAACAGGTGACTCATTGGGTAGAGGTGGTACCCACTGTGAAAGCCAATGCCAGTGTTGTGAATAAAACAATTCTAGAATCAGTCATTCCCTGATATGGGATGGCAAACAGGATTGATTCAGACTGGGGAACTCATTTCACATTGAAGATATTGCAGAAAATTTTTCAGGCCTTGGAAGTAAAATAGGAATTACACACTCCATGGCATCCACAGAGTTCCAGTTCAGTTGAAAGAATGAATCAAACTCTTAAAAGAGCTCTAGTTAAGCTAATGATTGAAACCCAAATGTCATGGATAAAATGTCTCCCTTTGGTCTTATTAAGAATTAGAATCCAACCCCAGTCAGATCTGGGGGTATCACCCTATGAAATGATGTTTGGCTTACCCTTCCTGACCTCACCCCAGAAGGTTGCCACCTATGAGGAAGGGGGAACGAATGCCAAGAAATAAGTTATGTCTATATCATAAACCTTATAAGGGCTAAGACATAAAGGGGCAATTCCTCAAACTACCACCCTGGATTTCAAAATCCGTAATATTAATCCCAGGAACTGGGTGATGATTAAGGCATGGAGAGATCAGCCTGTAACTTCTCAGTGGGAAGGTCCCTTTCAGGTACTGCTCACCACCAAATCGACCATGCAAACTGCAGAGCAGGGATGGACTCCTGGCAACAGAGTCAAAGGCCCAGTAGAAGAACCCAAAGAGTAGACTATAACATCCAGGATGGGTGAAACAAGATTGACTCTCAAGCAGAGACTGAAAGACAAGGAGAAAAAGGCCAAGACCTCCAAAAAGTAGAGTCAAGCTTTCACCAGTCAGGTCAAAAACTGTCTTCCTGTTTTCATGGGTGAGAATTATCAGCATCTATTGAGGGGAAGTACACAAGGGGCTGTAAAAGGTAATGGGGAAGCATCCTTAAGAAGTAAGACAAGGAATAGAGAGCAAGACCAGGTTGGCCCCTTTGTTTGCTACCAAGAAAGCTCCATAGTCCTGCTGCAGGCAGCAACCCCACAGGCATGGTAAGGTGGGGACAAAAGGCCAAACCAGACCTCTATAATTCCTCAGTTGTCTTTTAATTCAACAGGGACTGGAGGGCAGGACCGAGTTGGCCACTGTACTCAACCCTAAGATACACTGACTATGGGTAACAGCCACATAGGCACAGTAGATGGGAGTCAAAGCCATACTGGACCTTTGTGATTCCCTTTTGTTCATTCCAAATAAGTGTGTCTAAGGAAAGCCTGAGATTTTTTTCTCCTGTTCCCACTGTCCTTGCCCACATCAACAGATGCTGGTATGGCACATTCAAGAGAGAGAGAAAAGTTTTTACTTAACTGTTTGAGCAAAATGACTTCTAGAAAAATAAAAAGGGGGTTTGTTAAAGATTAGTAATTCTCATGGTTGACTCTCACAATTAAGGGGTGAATATTAAATATATGTTAAGAGAAGTTTTGTGGATGTATAGTTATCCTTCCCCTCCTGCTTGCATTGTTATCACAGGATGGCCTCAGTAGTTGGGGCATTTGGGAGGGTCGGCCTCTTACTATGGCAGCACCTGACCTCCAATCAAGGTGTAAGACAGTGCTCTCCACCACTGGACAGTGAAGAAGGAGTTGATTGACAAGACTTTGGGAGGGGCTAGAGGTGTAAAAGACAGAACATCCATTTTGTAGATGACCACACAGTGACTGAATCCTTTGCTCCAGGTGCTGTATCTATTTCTTTATTCAGTCTTCTGTTGTATTTTGATAAGGTCTTAAAAAACCATTTGAATTTTGGAAGTGAAAATTGTTTCTTACATGGGGTTGGGGAATGTGGGGCAAAGTTGTCCACACTGGGTCAGCTCCAGGGTACAACTTCTCTGACCTGGCCAGACCTCCTTAGGAGAGACCCTGGATCAATATCAATCACAGAATGCTGAAATCACCTCTTGTACAATAGGAACAGCAATAAAAGAAACCCTTTAAGAAACGAATACATATTTCTTAGAAGCTCATTGAAATATTTCTCCATAACTGTAAAAGGAATACTTCCTAAAGAACTGCTCCAGACCAGAGGGAAATCAAGGCAGAGCCATGGTTTGTTAGGACCTGCTTGATCCTATCGAGTCCTGTGGTGCATTTGGAGCTGAGCCTGGAACCTCAGGACCTGAGAGGAGACTGCACAAAGCTTTCCAGGAGTTCAAGTTACATGAAAGCAAGTGTCTGAAAGCATGAATGGATCCCACTGAGGCCAATCCCAAACACAGGCTCCTCATGGATTCCTTGGAGGACAAAACTGGAGGCCAGGATGGCACAAGAAACTTCTCAGAGACTCAGTATGGAAAGAAAAATCCAAAGTACCTTAAAAACTTTGAGTATCTCGAAGTATTAATGAGCCCCACTGAGTGTCAGTACAAAGCTCTCAAGGGACTCATTAAAGCAGAGAATTGGGCCATGATTGCACAAACCTCTCACAGAGTCTGCATCAAAAGGGAAACACCAAGTACCTTAAAATAACTGAAGCACCTTGAAGCATTAATGACCCCCAATGAGTGTTGTTACTGACAAAGCCTCTCCAGGGACTAATTACAGTAGATAATTGGAGGCCATGATTGCAGAAACTTCTCAGAGACTCCAAGGCAAAAGCCAAACCCAAAGTCCTTTGAAAAACCTGGAGTCCCTGCAGGGAGCATTCAGGAGCCCCCAGGGCCATTTCTGAGCAAGGCTCCCCAGGGACTCCTTCCAGCAGATCCTTGAGGCCACTGGGATGTGGGCTAGGGGGGGATGCTGAGGGCAGGACAAGGGGCTGACAGTGCCCAGCCTGGCTGGGGCTGTGCCAGGAGGCCCCAGGGCCTCAGGACAAGGTGTCTCCTCCCAGCCCTTGGTGGCACAGACCCTGCTGCTGTGCCCCAGGGCACCAAGACTTGGCTTCTCTTTGTCCCCACCTGTCATCACTGCCTGCAGTTCTCTGCTCTGCCTGAGGCCTGGGGCCACTTTCTCAGTTGTGTCCCTCAGTGGGACCCATTAAAAGTCCAAGAAACTTTGGAGTTGGATTCTGACTTTGACTTCTGGAGAGGTTTCTTCAGCTCCCTCTCAGGGACTGATGTTCAGGGCCTGAGCACAAAGCCCCAGAGGCTCATTAAAGTCCTGGTGCTGAGCTGCGCTGGGCTCCTGGCGCAGAGGCAGCTCCTGGTAACCAAGCAGAGCTTCAAAAGCACATTTCTCTTGATGAGCAGCTCTTCTGCCAGCCCAGCAGGGCTGGGGCACTGCCTGCAGCCACCCCAAGCACAGCACAGAGGCACAGAGAGCTTCAATCAGTCAGGGCTGGGAAGGGGCTGAGAAGTGCCTGGGGCACAATCATTGCCAGCCCTTGGCACAGGAACCTCTGGCTGCAGGACAATGCAGCTGCAGCTCCTGGAGCCATCTCCTCAAGCTGGAACATCCCAATGCCTACAGACCCTGTGAGTACATTCTCTGATTGTCTCTTGTGCAGAGCAGCCAGGGGTGCCCAGGGCTGTCCTGCAGAGCAGGGTCCTGCAGCCCAGGGCGCTGTGCTGGGGCAGGGACTCTGCTGCCTGCCAGGGAACGCTCTCAGCCAGCCCTGGCAGCTGCTCCCAGCACTGGGGGACAAGATCTGGGTGGGAGGAGACAGCTGGTAAGGCTTGGAAGTGTTCTCCTTGTGTGGTGAGGATGCTGCATTGTTCAGGGCTGCTCTTAGCATGGCATTTAACTGCAGCACATTTCCAAGTATATTATACAGGGAGCATAGCAAGGCAGGGGCTGCATAAAAGTGAAAATCCTGCTTTTTTAATACACTGCTCTGGGTTGCCTGGATGGAGCCTATAGATTTTCATCTCTCAGTTCAGAATGGAATAATAAAAACATTTTGTCTCAGATCTGAATGAAGCAGGCAGTGACAAATATCTGCACAGGGCCCCTTTGAGGCAGCATCAGTGTCGCTTTTCCAGCCTCCTCAGGGTTGCTCTGACATTCCTATCAGAGCCTGCAGAGCCAGAGCATCCCCTGGGCAGTGCCAGAGCTGGGAGGGGTCTGCAGGGCAGAGCTGAGGCCCCAGGGCTGGGCTGGGCTCTGGCAGCACTGGCAGGGCCCAGCCCTGGGCACAGGGAAGCAGCTGCTGGCAGGGACAGCTCCAGGCAGCAGAGCCCTGGGCAGGCAGTGGGGGGAAAGTGACCCCAAGATGTGCTGGGATATTTAAAGTCCTCTCCAAACCCAACTATTGCTTGATTATTTTTCTTAAAGATCCCCATGCCAAGACAGCTCAAATGTCCAACAGCAGCTGCATCAGGCACTTCCTCCTGCTGGCATTGGCAGACACGCGGCAGCTGCAGCTCCTGCACTTCTGCCTCTTGCTGGGCATCTCCCTGGCTGCCCTCCTGGGCAACGGCCTCATCATCAGCGCCGTAGCCTGCGGCCACCACCTGCACACGCCCATGTTCTTCTTCCTGCTCAACCTGGCCCTCAGCGACCTGGGCATGATCTGCACCACTGTCCCCAAAGCCATGCACAATTCCCTCTGGGACACCAGGGACATCTCCTAGACAGGATGTGCTGCACAGCTCTTTTTCTTTCTCTTCTTTATTGGGGCAGAGTTTTTTCTTCTGACCATCATGTGCTACGACCGCTACCTGTCCATCTGCAAACCCCTGCACTACGGGACCCTGCTGGGCAGCAGAGCTTGTGCCCAGATGGCAGCAGCTGCCTGGGCCAGTGCCTTTCTCTATTCGCTGCTGCACACAGCCAATACATTTTCCCTGCCCCTGTGCCATGGCAATGTCCTGGGCCAGTTCTTCTGTGAAATCCCACACATCCTCAAGCTCTCCTGCTCAAATTCCTCACTCAGGGAACTGGGTCTAATTGCAGTTAGTGGCTGCTTGCTATTTGGTTGTTTTGTTTTCATTGTTTTCTCCTATGTGCAGATCTTCAGGGCTGTGCTGAGGATCCCCTCTGAGCAGGGACGGCACAAAGCCTTTTCCACCTGCCTCCCTCACCTGGCTGTGGTCGCTCTGTTCCTCAGCACTGGTGCATTTGCCTACCTGAAGCCCCCCTCCCTCTCCTCCCCATCCCTGGATCTGGCTGTATCAGTTCTGTACTCAGTGGTGCCTCCAGCCCTGAACCCCCTCATCTACAGCCTGAGGAACCAGGAGCTCAAGGCTGCTGTGAGGAGAATGATGACTGGATGCTTTCAGGAACATTAAACTGCTGGTCAATTTCTGCAAATCACTTGTAATAAAACTAGTTTTTGATACTTCTTGTTGGTTTTATTTTGGAGATTTCTTTCCTTTGTTTTAGTTTTTCCATTCTGTCCACAAAGAAACATCATTGCTTGTGCCATTTCTCATTTTGTTTCTCTCCACCTTCCTTGTGGCCACAGACTGTGTCAATGGGGGACTGCACTCTTGGTGTATTTAAAGGAAGTAAAGGATGTCCCAGCAAAATTTTCTGCAGATATGCCCTTTTGTTGCCTTCTCTGGAGCTGCAGCAGCAATGTCTGTGTGCAGAGCTGGGGGCAGACCAGTGCTGGCACATCAGCCCTGCTCCTGCTGGCCACACCATTCCTGAGCCAGGCCAGGAGCCATTGGCCTTCTTGGCCACCTGATCACACTGATGGCACATGTCCAGCCTGCTGTCCATCAGTCCCTGCAGGTCCCTTTCTGCCTGGCTGCTGTTCAGCCACTCCATCCCCAGCCTATAGCACTGGGGCCAAATTGCAGGGCCTGGTACTTGGATTTTTTTAAACCTGAAATTGCTGGATTCAGCCCCTCAATCCAGCCTGTCCAGGTCTCTCTGCAAAGCCCTTCTATGCTCCCACAGATCAACACTCACATCCAGCTTGGTGTCATGTGCAAAGATGTCCTAGGTTCCAGGGGGCCCCTCAGTGTCACAATGGCCTCTTGGTTACACCAGGCCCTGCACTGTCACATTGTTCTCCTTGGGTCCATGAGACCATGCAGAGCAACAATGGTCTCCTTGGTTCCGTGGGGCCCCAAAATGTGACAATGGACTCCTTGGTTCCATGGGGCTTCACATCTTCTTGTTGGTGCTGCAGTTTCACAGTGGCCCCTTGGTTCCATGAGGCCCCAGAGTGTCACAATGGCCCCATGGGTACATGAAGTCCCACACCGTCACCATGGTCTCTGTAGTTCCACAAGTCCCCTCAGTGTAGCAATGGACTCCTTGTTTCCATGAGGCCACACAGTGGCACAACGTTCTTCCAGATCCCCTGAGGCCCCCTCGTGTCACAGTGGCCCCTTGGTGACACAGGATCCTGCACTGTCACAATGTCCCCTTAGTTCCACAAAGCCCCGCAGTGTCAGAATGGCCCCTTGGTTCCACTGGGCCCTGGAGTCTCCCAATGGTCTCCTTGATTTTCCAGTGTCAAAATGGTGAAACCCCTTGGTTACACAAGGCCCTGCAGTGTCACAATGGCCTCTGTGGTTCCACAAGGACCCAGAGTGTCATGGTGCACTCCCTGGTTCCATTTGGCCCCAGAGCACAACAGTGGACCCCTGGTTCTGTGGGGCTGCATGGTGTCACCATGGTCCTCTTAGTTCCATGAGGCCCTGCAGTGTCACAATGGCCCCAGAGTGTCCCAGTCATAACAGAATGACAGAATCAAATAGGCTGGAAAAGACCTTTGGGATCATCAAGTGCAACCAATGCCCTAATACTGCCTTGTCACACAGACCATGGTGCTAAGTGCCACTGAAGAGGGACAAGGACTCTGCCACCTCCCCCTGGCCAGCCATTTCAATTCTCACTTACCCTTTCTCTGAAGAACTCCTTCCTATTTTCCAGCCTGAACCTCCCCTGGTGCAGCTTAAGGCTGTGTCTTCTTGTCCTGCTCTCCAGCAGATCCACACTCACACCCAGCTTGGTGCCATCTGCAGTTTGTGAATGGTGAACTCGATCCCCTCACCCAGATCACCCGTGAAGATATTAAACAGGACTGGGCCCAACACAGATCCCTGGGGGACACCACCAGTGCCTGGACACCAGCTGGGTGCAGCATCATCCCCACCACTCTCTGAGCCCAGCCTCCAGCCAGCTCTTAAATCTCCCAGCGAGGAGAGAATATGCCCAAGCTGTGGGCTGCAGCTTTTCCAGGGAATGCTGTCAGAGACAGCGTCAAAGGCTTTGCTGAATTCCAGGCACACAACATCCACAGCCTTTCCTGCATCCACAGGTGGGTCACCTGGTCATAAAAGGAGATCAGATCACTCAGGCAGGGCCTGCCACTCCTAAATCCACGCTGGCTGGCTCTGACCCCTCGGCCAGCCTGTGGGTGCCCTGTGATGGCACTCAGGGTGATCTGTTCCATAACCTTGCTGGGCACCCAGGTCAGGCTGACAGGCCTGGAGGTCCCCAGATCCTCCTTCCAGCCCTTCTTGGGGATGGGCTCACACTGGCACCTCCAGTCCTCTGGGAGCTCCCTGCTGAGCCAGCACTGATGGTAAATGATGGAGAGCATCCACATTTGGGGAGCTCATCCACAGCTCCCTCATTGCCCTAGAATGGATCCTGTCTGATCCCATACACTTGTGAGCATCTGAGTGGCTCAGCAGGTCACCCACTGCTTCCTCCTGGATTCCAGGGGCTGTTCTGCTCCCTGTGCCCATCTACCAGCTCAGGAGAACACTTGTCCTGAGGGCAACCTGTCTTAATATTGAAAATTGAGACAAACAAGGTGTTAAGTAGTCTAGCCTTTTCCTTGTCTTTGGTTACTATATTCTCCACTGCATCCAATAAAGAGTAGAGGTTCGCCTTATCCCATATTTTGCTATTAGTTCATTTATAGAAACATTTTCTATTATTTTTCACACAAGTGGCCAGGTTAAGTTCTAATTGAGCTTTCACATCTCAGCTTTTCATTCTGCATGACCTACAACACCCTTAAACACTTCCTAAGTTGCCTGATCTTCTATCCAATGTTGATGCTTCCCGCTTAACATTACTTTCTTGAAATGTGTTCATCCTTCCTGGGCCCCATTTGTTTTTAAGGGCTGTTTCCCTTAAAACAATCAGTACCTGCTTTGGTATTCCCCAAATCTGCCTCCTAAACAGGCCAAAGTCTGCCCTTCCTAATTCCAGTGTAGAAGTTTTGTTGCTGCCCCTCCTTCTTTCACAGAATATTGAAAACTTGATTATTTCATGGTCACTCTGCCCCAGGCAGCCTCTGAGCCCCACATCTGCCACCAGCCCTTCTCTGTTTTTGAACAGCAGCAGACAGAGCTTTCCTTGGCAGTGGGAGTGTTACCAAAAATTCAGTAAAACAGAAAACTCCTTAACCCCAGTGTCGCATTAAGAAGCAGCATTCTTTATTCAGCTGGATGAACAGGGGATAGCTCCTCCCAAAGCCGTGCATGCTGAGTACAGGAGAGTTTCTCTTTATTTTCTGTATTTTACATACAGAATCACAGAATCACAGAATGACAGAAATTCAAGGCTGGAAGAGACCTATAAGATCATCAAGTCCAACACATGTTCTAACTATTCAACTAGATCATGGCAGCAAGTGCCACATCCAGTCTTTTTTTGAACTCTTCGAGGGATGATGACTCCACCACCTCACTGGGTAGATGATTCCAGTTGATTGTCCTGGATAAACACACATGTGACAATCGTTTCCCGAATATCATTAACATATTTCCCCTCCCCTTCACGCATGTCCTGGGGGCCCTCTGCTGGTCTCTGGTGGTCGTGGACCCCAATGTTCCAGTGGGCCTGGCTGAGCTGGCAGGACACTGAGGCTGCTGAACTTCCAGTCCCCCTTCTGACACAATGAGCGTTGTGTAGTTTCCATAGGCCTGGGTTTTTGAGAACAAGCTCCAGGTGTCAGCTCAGCTGGTGGAGACAATTTATCATCTGGTAACATGAGGTCACAGAGTGGGTTGTGACATCACAGAGTGGATTATGTGAGGTCATTGAGAGCTATGACATCATACACTGCCTCTGTGACATAACAGAGCCAGCTGTGACATCACATGGCAGAGGTCTGACATCACAGTGCAGACTACAGCATCACAGACTGTGGTCTGACATCAGAGACCAGCTGTGTGACATTGGAGAATGGTCTGTGACATCCCAGAGCAGGCTGTGACATCCCAGAGGGGCTGTGTGACATCCCAGAGGGGCTGTGTGACATCCCAGCAGGGCTGTGTCAGGTCACTGGGTTGGTCACTCTGCCCCAGTTCCCCCTCACAGTTTCTCCCAACAACTCCAATGCTGTCCATGCCCAGCGGGGTCCCTGTCCTCCAGGATCCCCCTGGCCCACCTGGAGCCACAGCCTCCACCAAAGGATGTTCCACAGGATCCACCCCAGAGCCTGACATGGGGACAAGCGGCCAGGGCTGTGTGACCAGGACGTCAGGGACTGGGATTATCCAGGTCACCTGGGTTGGGTTCCCCAGGGCAGGAAAGATGTCTGGCAGCTGGAGCAGTGTCTGGGAAGGGCCTCCAAGGTGGGGCTGGAGCCCTTGGGCTGTGAGCAGAGGCTGAGGGAGCTGGGCTGGTCCAGCCCGGAGCAGGGAAGGCTGAGGGGCTCCTCACCCCAGCCTGGCAGTGACAGCGAGGAGGGGATGGAGAACACAGAGCCAGGCTCTTCACGGGGGGCTGGGGGGAGACAAAAGCCAATGGGTGGAAGGGGAAAGAGGGGAGATCAGCCAGGGCATGAGCAGATGAAATGAGTCAGGCTGGTTTCAGCATTTCCTCAACACCAAAAGCAGCCTGACCTCCCTTCTCCATCCACCACTGATAGATTTGCAAATCAGGAATTGTTTGAGCTGTTCTGTCCTCAGTCCAGGACAAGAATCCTGATACAAGAACTTAATTGTGTTTATATCTATCACAGAACCACATTAGTCAAAAATTAATTTTAGTATGCAAATCAGTTGTGAACAGTGGACTCATCAGACATGCTGGGACATTGCACATAGCTCAGGGAAGAGTTTGTAATTGTGTGATTGTTATTTTAATGGTGTAATTTTTATTAAGTTATATCCTGTTCAACTGTGGTCTGTTGGCTAAGTCCAGTGTGGGCTGGAGGGAGCTCAAATTTGCACAAGGCTGCTCTGAGTGCCAGCCTTGGATGGGGAAAATGGTGCGGTGGGGATAGGGACAGAGTCTGATTGATTGTCAGCCATGAAAGGTCCTGATTTTCATACCCAGTCAAACTGCATGAGGAGGTACTTGGATTCAATGTCAATTGGAGATTGCACATATCAATTTATGAACAAGGAAAAAAAATTAAACAGGACCTAAAAAGTGTTTTCTCACTGTCTTTTTAAATAGAACATATTCAGTTGAATGCACTTCTGAAATCTCTCCTATTAACCACACAAGATTTGGAAACTGAAATCAAATTATCCCCAGAGATTTGACTTGTTGAGGTGTTCTGAATGTTAATGAGCCCTGGGACACTGAATTCCTGAACTGAAGAGCTGAAGGCTGAACAAGCCTCTGGAGCAGGAAAATTCAGCAGCAGCCTCCAAGGTGCTCAGGATGTCAGCAGCCCCCACTGAGGCCATCCCTGCCCAGAGACCGTGGGGGAATGGGCAGACAAGGGGAGCGTCCCTGGGGCTGGGGCAGCACAACTCAGAGGCATCAGCGGCTCCAGCTGGGAAATGGAATGTGGAATGTGGCTGGGAAAGCCCTGCCTGGGCTGTGCCAAGCCGGACACAAAAGCCCTGAAACCCCATCTCCCAAACAATTCTCTTATTGAGACATTTAAAAGGAATTACAATTGTTTGTGTACTCTGAGTTGGATGCACTGGAGAAATACCAACAGAAGCTTCTCAGGAGCTCAAAACAACCAAACAGCCTTTACTGGGAACTTTAGATAATCGGAGAAATTTTAGCAACAGGTTTAATACAACATTCAATCAACACAGAACACTTCTTAAAGCACTGACTTGGCCAACTTTACAAACTCTTAGCTATTTGAATTTTAAATTACTCAAATTGTCAAAAGTACAGAAATAGAAGGAAAGGACAGAAAGAGAGAAAGGCAAAAAAATACAGAGGAGCACAAAGAGAGGTACCTACTTCTGGATTCCAGCAGTGTTCAGATTGAAATTCCAAGAGGAGGTAGGGTCAAGATGTGTGCTTGCCTTGTTGTCATCCTTAAATACCCCTTGGTCTCCCTGGGCCCTTCCCCCAGGTGGGACTTGGGCTCATTTGGTCCCTCAGGAGCTGGGCTGGGGCTGCAGAGGTGGCGGTGGGGCATTGCCTGTGCTGTGCCAGGGACTGGCAGACACTGCTGGGCTGGGATAGAGGGTCTGGGGGGATTGGGGTTCCAGGGCAGGGCAGTGCTGGGGTTCCAGGGCAAGGCTGGACCTGCCCCTTCCTCCCCCACACACTAAATGTTTCCACCAACAATCTCCTCCAGTCTGTCACAACAGGCAATGTTGGAGGTGGAACTCTCACTGCCAGCCATGGGTGCCTGGAGGAGAGGGACAGTTCTTTTCCATGGCAAGGAAAGCACAGAGCCCCATTGTTTCAGCAGCAGATGAGAAGAGACCCTCAACCTGCAAACGTTAGCTGGACCAGTTTGGTGCTCCCTGGGAGGCCAAGCCAGCCAGATCTGTTCCATGTTCTTTTGTTTTTACGATGCCCCATAATGTCACAATAGTGCCTTGGACCCATGGGGCCCTGCAGTGGTGCCATGATTGGCACCATGGTGCCAATGATTACATGGGGTCCAGCAATGCCACAATAGACCCTTGTTCTGGTTGGTTTCTACAGTCTTGTAAATGCCCCTCAGTGTCACAATGGTACCAATGACTCCATGAGGCCTTGCAGTGTCACAATGGTCTCTGTGGTTCCCCAGGCCCCACAATGTCACGTGATGCTTCTGTACTATAAGCCCTGCAATGTCATAATGGACCTTTGGACCTCAGGGTTTTCAGTGTCCCAATGGTCTTTTTTGGCTCCACAGTGTCACAATGGACCATTGATGACAGAAGGCCCCTCTGTGCCACCCTGGAGCTTTAGTCCTGCACAACTCTGCAGTGTCACAAAGGTCTCTTGGTTTCATGAAGCCCCACAGTATCACAATGGTCCTCTTGGTTCTGTGGGGACCCCCAGGGTCACAATGGTCTTACTGGTTCCATGAGGCCTCACAGTATCACAATGCTTTGCTTATTCCATGGGGCCTCATAGTGTCACAATGGTCCCCATGCTTCCCCAAGGCCGCTCAGTGTCACAATGGCTCCTTGGTTCCATGAGGCGGTCAAGTGTCTTAATGGTGTCTCCATGATTCCATGAGGCCTTGCAATGTAATAATAGACCTTTGGCTCCATTGGGTCTCATGGTGTCAAAATGGCCCCTTAGTTCCATGACACCCCAAAGTGTCACAATGGCCTCCATGGTTAAATGAGGCCCTGCAGTGTCACAATGGACCCTTGGTTTGATGGGGCCTCTCAGTGTCCCAATGATCCCTACATTCCATGGAGCCACACAGCGTCAGTACGTCCCCCTTCGCTCCATGAGGCCCAGCAATGCCACAGTGCTCTCCACGATTCCATGAGGCCCCACAGTGTCACCATGGTCCCTTGGTCTCACAGGGCCCCACAGTGTCACAATGGTCCCTTGGTGTCACAGGGCCCCACAGTGTCACAATGGTCCCTTGGTTCCATGGGCCCTGTGCTGCTGCATTCCCCCCTCCCCTTCTCAGGCTGCCCTGCCAGCTGAGAAATGCTCCTTGGGCCTGGGCCTTGGCCAACAGCCCCTGGGCTCAGCTCCTCTGCAGCTCATCACAAACACTGTCTGCTCCAGGCACTGCTGCTGCCCAACCAGCTCCTGATTCCTTTAGGAGGAGCCCTGGGTATTGGAATATGAATCCCAATATTACCAGATAGATTGTGCCTGGGCCCATCTGACCCCTGCTGCTAGGCCAAAGGCGGCAACTGTGGTGTTTCACTCCAGAGACACTTTTGGCTGGCCGGAGGTTGCAGCTGGGGGCTGAAACAAGTCCAGGCTTGTAGAAACTCAGTTTACCTCAGGTAGGAAGTCTTCAGGCGATGGTGAATAGAAAGGAGATGGATTCTGCCAGAGGGTTAATATCCAGAGTTTATTGCATGGTCACAGATGTATGAATCTCAGGTAACAGCTCCAACAGAATGGCAAGCACATGGTCCTTGGTCAATTTAGGCCCAGGGACAGGGGGAGGGGAAGGGACAGGTGAGCCACCAACCAGGTGGGAGGGGCAGGGTCTCAGGGGATGATGACACCCAGACAGGCCAATGACCCCCAGGCCTGAAGGGCATCCTTTGAACTTGACCGACAACACAAGGCCTTGCTGGAATGTTAAGCCTGATTGACAGGACTCACTCAGCAAGGGGGCAAGGGGGAAGGGAGAGGGAAGGTGCCACACCTGGGAGGTGACTAGGAAGTCTAAAACAGGAAACTGCAACACACTGCAACACCTGTGAAGTGTTTTTGTTCCCCCAGTGGCACAACATCCCTGTTCTCACCCTACCAAAGAAAGCAGTTGATGCCAAGTGTGGCCAGGATGAACCATTGCTGGGACTGAAGCCCCTCTCTTGGGGCCCTGCACACAGCGCTCCAAAAGGAGCCCTTGGAGCTCTCCTGGGCCAGCGACTCCCTCTGAGTGGGGCCTCTCCCAGCCGGGAACTCTGCTGTTTGCTGCACTCGGGGATCCTGAACAACGATGGAGCCTGGGCCGATCCCCCCACTCCTCCAGGCTCAATCCTTGGCCCGCTGGGGAGATGCCAAAGGATCCACAGGGAGCATTCCCTGCCCTCGGGAATTTCTCACAGGGGCCTTGCACTGACTCTTTGTGTCTGTGTGCACACAGGAGTGCCCGTGCTGGGGAAATGTGGAAGAAATGCTGCACTCTGAGGGACTTGAGTGCCTTGCATAGCTGAGTCAGTCAGATATCCAGGTATCAGTAAGTAAGTTAAGTCACAAGGTCTAAACAAAGTTAAATGCTGCTAAGAGTTGTTCTTTTGCTATGTTGTTAAGTTTAATTTGAGTTATTAGCTAAGTTAAATATTGTTAAGTGTTATTTCTTTGTTCAATTGTCATAGTTTTTAAGTTAGGTTAAATAGTCTTAAGTGCTGTTATTTTGCTAAATTGTGAAGTTTTTAGGTACCAGTTAAGGTGTAAGTTAACTCCTGTTAAGTTTGAGCTCTGTAAGCTGTTGGGCCATATTCCTTTTATCCTTACTCTCTCTGTCCTCGTGTTACACACACAGGGACAGTTCTTGGTTCATTTCTGGTATGATTGCCTAGATTGTGTTTGGTTTTGTTGTTGCTTTGTTTCCTTGGTGTGCCTGAAGTGTCCACTCAGGAGCAGAGTGACTCTTGCCAAGGAACTTTGTGCTGCTGTCCTTTAATATTAAATCTGGTTTTTGCTGATCCCTTGCTGGGGATTTTTCAGCGCTCTCAAGGCCTCGTTTGTAAAAGGGTGAAGGAGCCCAGTCCTGGGCTCTGGCCCTGGGGGACACGGGGAGGCTGCCAGGGGGTCCCTGTCCCCCTGTGCCACCCCCAGGGCCCCGGCCCCCCGTCCCCGTGTCAGGCTCTGGGGTCGATCTCGTGGAACATCCTCTGGGGGAGGCTGCGGGGCCGGGGGGACCCGGGGGGACCCAGGGGGACAGGGGACCCCGCTGTACACAAGCTTGGTTGGACTGCTCTGGGGGGAGCTGTGAGGGGGGCCGGGGCAGAGTGACCTCCCCAGGGACCTCACACAGCCCCTGTGATGTCACACAGCCTTCTGTGATGTCACACAGTCATCTGAGATGTCACTCTAGGATGTAATACAGCCATCTCTGTGATGCCACAGAAGACACTGTGATGTCAAAAAAGTCACCATGTGATGTCACTGTCTTTTTGTGATATCACAGTCTGGTCTGTGAGGTCACAGCCTGCTCTATGATGTCACACAGCCACCTGGTGATGTCACAAACCAATCTTTGATGCCACAGATTCACACTTTATGATGGCAGAGTCTGCTCTATGGCCTCACATCCTACTCTGTGATGCAACAGCCAGCTCTGTGATGTCAAAACTCCCTCAGTGATGACACAAAATACTCAAGAACTCAGTTACATTGAAATGCTGAAGTTTCTTGCACTTTGAAGAGATCCCTGTCAGGGACAGGACTGAGAAAGTGTCCCCAGGTTCCAGGGAGAGCAGAACACTGGAGGCAGTGATGACAGCTGGGGACAAACAAGGCAAAGGTGTCTCTGGTGCTGAGCAAAGCTGGATGTGTTTGAGGAATGCAAAGGGACAAGGCCTGAGCCCCAGCCCCTGGCCAGGCAGATCCTGTCCCTCCCTTCTTGCTCAGGGCTCTTCCCGGGAGGGGCACTGGCATGTGGGGCTGTGCAATGCCAAGGGCAGGAGCATGGGGCGGCCCCTGCCAGGCTGCTGAGCAGGGACAAGGAGGCAATGAGGCTCCAGCCCTGCAAGGGTCACTTGTCCCCTCGTGGCCTCAGGCCCAGGCCCAGCAGCCATGGCCAAAGTGCTGCCCAAGTTGGCTCAGCAGGGCTGTCTTGCAGCTGCTGCCCATCCCTGTGCCCTGTGCATCCCAGGCTGTCCCACGGTGTCTCTGCCCTGTGCCTCTGTCCTTGCAGGCTGTCGTCCCTGGCACAGCACAGGCAATGCTCCACAGCTATTAAAGCGTCCTGAGTGGGTCGCTGGAGGTGAGAGACGAGAATCTTGTTTCTTGATCAGAAGGCTGGATTTATTGATATATGATATATAATACATTATTACTATACTAAATAGAATAAAGAGAGAAGTTTGCAAATGCTTGCTAAGCTAAGAATAGAAAAAAAGAATTCTATAACAAAGTTGTGTCCAGGGACTCAGTCCCCAGCTTGTTCCTGTGACTGGCTCTTAATTATAAACAAGCACATGAGACCAATCACAGAGGCCCCTGTTGCATTTCACAGCAGCTGATAATAATTGTTTACATTCTTTTTCTGAGGCCCTTGCTTCCCAGAAAATGCAGAAATCTGAAAGAAAGGATTTCTGTGAAAAAAATGTCTGCGACACACAGCCATCTCTGCAGCCCCCAGCCCAGCTCCTGAGAGACCAAATGCCACCAAGTCTGACCTGGCGGAAGGGCTCAGGCAGATCAAGGGGTATTAAAGGCTGACCACAATGCAAGCACATATCTTGACCCTACCTCCTCTTGGAATTTTCATCTGAACACCACTGAAATCCAGGAGCTGGTAGCTCTGTGTGTGCCTCTTTATATCTTTTTTGTCTTTCTGTCTTTTTGTGTATTCTGTTTCTGTGCTCCTGCAAATTTTGATTAACATTAAATTGAACAGGCTTAGAGTTTGTCAAGTTGAATGGGCCTAGTCAATGCTTTGAGAAGTGTTTTTTGTTGATTGAATGTCTGTCATCGTTTGACATGAGAAGAATTTTCAAAAGCAATTCAAAACTTTTTGTGTAACTGACAATCTGTTAAACTATTAAGATACTGAACACATCTCTGTGAAACACATATGTTAAAGATGAAAAAAGCCAGGAACTTCCTCTTTCTTTTCCAGTCAACAAAGCAGCAGCAGGCCCTGGCCCTGGTCCCCATCTCAACCAAACCAAACCAAACCAAACCAAACCAAACCAAACCAAACCAAACCAAACCAAACCAAACCAAACCAAACCAAACCAAACCAAACCAAACCAAACCAAACCAAACCAACCCAACCCAACCCAAACCAAACCAAACCAAACCAAACTAAACCAAACCAAACCAAACCAAACCAAACCAAACCAAACCAAACCAAGGAACCCTGCCGTGGGCTGAGCCCCTTTCCCCCACCTCCCCCAGGATGCCCCCCCCATTGGCCCCGTTCTAACCAAACCATACCCCAAAAACTACCAAACAGGAAAAAAAAGGTTCTACAAAACCCTAACCAGAACAAAGCTAGACGCACTTATTAAAACTTACGATCAAGTCCCCTTCCCCCAACACCACTCAAACCATAAACCTCTACAACCTGCAACCCATAAAAAATAACCCTACAACTAAAATTAAACACAAAACACCCCACAAACAAACCATAAAACCGATCCCAACAGAGTCCAACCACAACTTCCACCACAAGTTATTGACAGGTCAGGTGTTAATCCTTTCAATACTTCAATCCTCCCTCAAGTATAAAAAAAAAACCAAAATACAAGCATATAAAAAACAATATAAAACCATCAAAGTCAGTAAAGAAGAAATTAAATCCCAGATTAAAAAAAAAGAAAAAAATATCTTCATCTTAAAACTAAAATCTTCTTATAAACTATAGAGAAAAAACTCTTTTCCTTTATTACACATAAAACTAAAAACCAAAATTCAAAATAATATCAAACAAAAACTTCCATACTAAAGTAAACAAACATTTAAATAACTGTAATTTCATCAAAAGATTAGGCAGGGGAAAAGAAATAATCCACTATCCCCAAGAGAAGATCTCTATTCCCAGAGATAAAAACAATTTTAGAAGAAAATAATAAAAACTGTTACCTTTAAACAACTCATCTTTAAAACATTTTAGAATTAAACTGAAAAAAAAGAGTATTCTACAAATAGTAAGCTAAGTAGAAATTTTAAGTTTACTTTCTTTACATTGTCAGTAAAAAGAAAAAGTTGCAGAGAAAAAGAAGTGTTCTAAAGAGTTTAATTTAATTCTTACTACCTTTCTCTTTTAAATTTATTTTTAATAAAATTTTCCTTTAAAACCTTTTAAATTTTTTGGCTTACTTTACCTTTCTCATAATCCAATCTCACAACAAAATAAATACATAAAAAAATTAACTGACACTAAAACCCACCACACTCATCAGTACATTAATTAGGAAATCTCACAATTAGAAAAATCTTAAATTAACAAACCAAAACCACTACAATGTCGTAATAAACCTTTTGCCAAAGTTTCTCTGATTTTCTAAAGTTGCCAGTAAAGCCTGTTTTGTTGTTTTGAGCCCCTGAGAATCTCTTGTTGGTATTTTCCAGGGAGTCCAACTCAGACTACACAAACAATTGTAACTCCTTTTAAATGTCTCTTTGAGAGAGTTGTTTGGCGTTTGGGAGTCAGGGCTTGTCTGTCCTGCTTGGCCCAGCCCAGGCAGGGCTTTCCCAGCCACATTCCACACTCCATTTCCCAGCTGGAGCCGCTGGTGCCTCTGAGTTGTGCTGCCCCAGCCCCAGGGACGCTCCCCTTGTCTGCCCATTCCCCCACGGTCTCTGGGCAGGGATGGCCTCAGTGGGGGCTGCTGACATCCTGAGCACCTTGGAGGCTGCTGCTGAATTTTCCTGCTCCAGAGGCTTGTTCAGCCTTCAGCTCTTCAGTTCAGGAATTCAGTGTCCCAGGGCTCATAAACATTCAGAACAACTTAACAAGCCAAACCTCTGGGGATAATTTGATTTCAGTTTCCAGATCTTGTGTGGTTAATAAGAGAGAATTCATAAGTACATTCAACTCAATATGTTCTATTTAAAAACACTGTGAGAAAACATTTCTTAGGTCCTGCTTCAGTTTTTTGTTATTTATTTTATTAACAGAGGAATGTTAATAGCAATCTCCAATTGACAATGAATGCATGTAGCTCCTCATGCTGTTTGAGTAGATATGAAAATCAAGACCCTTCATGGCTGACAATCAATCAGACTCTGTCCCTACTCCCACCCGACCATTTCCCCCATCCAAGCCCTGGCACTCAGAGCAGCCTTGTGCAAATCTGAGCTCCCTCCAGCCCAGGCTGCACCTGCAGCTTTCAGCTCCTTGGCTCCAACTCCCACCTGCCTTTCCTTGGAGAAGGAACTGCCTGAGGCACAGAGTGATGTTCATTTATTGTCAGCCAACAAAGACAAGGGAAGGCACATCTCCATCAAATGCAAAAGTCATTCTTCTCCTGGGCACTGCCCTGCACTTTATTCCCCACAGCCTGTCCTGTTTCCTTCATCCCTGCATTGCCAGGGACTTTGTGGGACAAGGGAGCTCTGCTCTGGCTATGGAGGGAGATGCAAGTGCCACCACTGGGGTGGGAACCACAACTCATCAGGTTTGCGTCCTTTGGGGGTCAGGAACTGGTGAGACTCAGAGGCACAGGAAGTTTCTCTTCATGGCCAACAGACTATAGTGGAACAGGACACAATTTAATAACAATCACACTCTTCCCTGAGCTATGTGCATGGTCTCTGCAGCATCTGATGAGTCCACCATCCACAAGTGATTTCCATACTGAAATTAATTTCACACAATGTGGTTCTGTAATCGATACGAACACAATTAGTTCTGGTATCAGGTTGCTCATCTTGGTGTGGTGCAAAAGAGCTCCAACAATTCCTGATTTGCAAAGCTGTCAGTGGTGAATGGAGAAGGGAGGTCAGGCTGCTCTTGCTGTTGAGGAAATGCTGAAAGCAGCCTGACTCATTTCATCTCCTCATGCCCTGGCTGATCTCCCCTCTTTCCCCTTCCACCCATTGGCTTTTGTCTCCCCCCAGCCCCCCGTGAAGAGCCTGGCTCTGTGTTCTCCATCCCCTCCTTGGTGGCACTGCCAGGCTGGGATGAGGAGCCCCTCAGCCTTCCCTGCTCCAGGCTGGACAAGCCCAGCTCCCTCAGCCTCTGCTCACAGCCCAAGGGCTCCAGCCCCACCTTGGAGGCCCTTCCCAGACCCTGCTCCAGCTGCCAGACATCTTTCCTGCCCTGGGGAACCCAACCCAGGCCACAGCGATCTGGATAATCCCCGTCCCTGCTGTCCTGGTCACACAGCCCTGGCCCCTTGTCCCCTGTCAGGCTCTGGGGTGGATCCTGTGGAACATCCTTTGGTGGAGGCTGTGGCTCCAGGTAGGCCGGGGGAATCCCAGGGGACAGGGACCACGCTGGGCATGGACAGCATTGGAGTTGTTGGGAGAAACTATGAGGGGGAGCTGGGGCAGAGTGACCAACCCAGTGACCTGACACAGCCCTGCTGGGATGTCACACAGCCCCTCTGGGATGTCACAGCTGCTCTGTGATGTCACAGCCCATTCTCTAATGTCACACAGCTGGTCTCTGATGTCACTGCCAATTCTGTGATGGCAGACCTCTGCAGTGTGATGTCACAGTTAGCTCTGTGATTTCAGACTTCTGTCCTGTGGTGTCACAGAGGCAATCTGTTATGTCATAGCTGCTCAATGACCCCACATAACCCACTCTGTGATGTCACAGCCCACTCTGTGACCTCATGTTACCAGATGATCAATTGTCTCCACCAGCTGAGCTGACACCTGGAGCTTGTTCTCCACAACCCCAGGCCTGTGGAAACCACACAATACCCATTGTGTGAGAAAGGGAACTGGAAGTTCAGCAGCCTCAGTGTCCTGCCAGCTCAGCCAGGCCCACTGGAACATTGGGGTCCACGACCACCAGGGCTTACCAGAGACACCCCCAGGAGAGAAGAACACATGGGTAAAGGGGAGGGGAAACACGTTAATGATTTTGGGTAAATTATATTCATACATGTGTTTAGTCCAGGACAATCAATGCATATGTGTGCAAAATACAGAAAATAAACAGAAACTTTCCTGTACTCAGCATGCACGGCTTTGGGAGGAGCTGTCCCCCGTGTATTTAGCTGAATTAAGAATGTTGATTCTTAATGCTACATTGGTGTTAAGGAGTTTCCTATTTTAACAAATTTTGGGTAACACTCCCACCTAGAGGACTGGAGGTGCCAGTGTGACCCCACCCAAACAAGGGCTGGAAGGAGGATCTGGGGAACTCCAGGCGTGTCAGCCTGACCTGGGTGCCCAGCAAGGTTATGGAACAGATCACCTTGAGTGCCATCACAGGGCACTCACAGGATGGCCGAGGGATCAGAGCCTGCCAGCATGGATTTCACTATCTGCACTGATGATCTGGATGACGGGATTGGGTCAACCATTGGCAAATTTGCAGATGACACCAAGTTGTCTGGGAGTGCTGATCTGCTTGAGGGTAGGAGGGCTCTGCACAGGCTTTGGACAGGCTGGATCCAGGGCCCAAATCCAACAAGGTGAGGTTTAATCAGTCCAAATATTGGATCCTGCACTTTGGCCACAACAACCCCTGCAGCACTACAGGCTGGGGACAGCGCGTCTGGAGAGCAGCCAGGCAGAAAGGGATCTGGAGGCACTGATGGACAGCAGGCTGGACATGAGCCAGCAGTGTGCCCAGGTGGCCAAGAAGGCCAATGGCTCCTGGCTGGATCAGGAATCGTGTAGCCAGGGCCAGCATTGCAGGCAATAAAAATCTCTGCAATGGTGTACCAGGGCAGAGATGGGCTGTTTGAAGGGGAAGGAACAGGGGCAGGCAAAAGGAAGAAATTTGCAGCAGGAAGAGTAAAGAAAGCAGAGGTGAAGCAAATTAAACGCTCAGGGCAGTTTGGGGGTTGCTGCCAGGCAGCCCTGGCTCTGAGCAACAGCGTCTGCAGTGGGACAGGAAACTCCCAGCTGATGGGAACAAACTTTCTGGCTGACTGCAGAGGCCAGGACAAAGCTGAGTGGTTTCCCTGGTGTCCCCCAGCCCTTGTGGCCCCAGGGCCTGATGGCATTTATGCTCCCTCAGGTTCATGTCCCCACAGCAACAGCATGGGGGTTCTCCCCCTGCTGTATGCAATGCAAACAGGGGCTCCTGAGCCAGTGCTGCCGTGTCTGTGCCTGCAAGGATGGGGCACCTGTGTGAGCTGGGGGAGAGGCCAGGGCTGCAGAGGGGGGATGTTGTTGGCAGCTCCATGAGGACGCTCTGGGAGGCTGCCCTGGGCTGTGCAGCGCACTGGGGATGGATCAGTCCCTGCTCTGCTGCTCCTTCCCATCTCCCCCAGGGTCCTTGCAGAGCCCCAGCCATGCTGTTTGTCCCCAACCTGCCCACGGCCAGCCTGGGGCTGCTCATGGGGGTTTTCTGTGCTGAGCATTGGCCTGGGTGTGTCCTTGAGAGAGCCTGGGCAAGGAGCCTGGAGCCCCCAGGGCCTGGCCTGAGGCGTCAGCGCTGCCCCAGCAGTGCCCATGGCCTGTCCCTGCTGCAGCCCCGGCACTGCCACTCCCAGGGCTGTGCCCGGCCCTGAGAGCACTCAGGCCTTACAGCAACACCAGGGCCACCAGAGCAGCGGGGCAGGGCCATGGCAGCAGCACTGGCAACACCAAGTGCTGCTGCTGCTGGGGACAGCTGCTGGGGAAGCCCTGATCAGCCCCCAGATCTGCACAGAGACATTGCTGCTGCAGCTCCAGAGAAGGCAACAAAAGGGCATCTCTGCAGAAAACTCTGCTGGGAGATTATTTAGCTCCTTTAAAGCAACCAAGAGCACAGCCCCTCATTGATACAGGCAGTTGCCACAAGGAAGGTGGAGAGAAACAAAATTAGAAATGGCACAAACAATCATATTTATTAGCGGACAAGGTGAAAAAGTAAAATAAAAAGAGAAAGAAGCTCCAAAATGAAACCAAGCAGAAGTATCAAAGATGACTTTTATTACAAGTGATTTGCAGAAATTGGCCAGCAGTTTAATGTTTCTGAAACCATCCAGTCATCATTGTCCGCACTGCAGCCTTCAGCTCCTGATTCCTCAGGCTGTAGATGAGGGGGTTCAGGGCTGGAGGACTGCGTACAGAACTGACAGGGCCAGATCCAGGGATGGAGAGGACATGGTGGGGGGCTTTAGGTAGGTAAAAAATGAGGTGCTGATGAATAGAGAGATCACGGCCAGGTGAGGGAGGCAGGTGGAAAAGGCTTTGTGCCGTCCCTGCTCAGAGAGAATCCTCAGCATGGCCCTGAAGATCTGCACATAGGAGAAAACAATGAACACAAAGTAGCCAATTCCTAAACAGGCACACACTGCAAGAAGCCCAAGTTCTCTGAGAAAGGTTTTAGCACAGGAGAGCTTGAGGATCTGTGGGATTTCACAGAAGAACTGTCCCAGGACATTGCCATGGCACAGGGGCAGGGAAAATGTATTGGCTGTGTGCAGTAGTGAATAGAGAAAGGCACTGGCCCAGGCAGCTGCTGCCATGTGGGCACAAGCTCTGCTGCCCAGGAGGGTCCCGTAGTGCAAGGGTTTGCAGATGGACACATAGCGGTCGTAGTGCATGATGGTCAGCAGGGAAAGCTCTGCTGACATGAAAAAGGCAAAAAAAAAGGGCTGTGCAGCACATCCTGTCTAGGAGATGTCCCTGGTGTCCCAGATGGAATTGTGCATGGCTTTGGGGACAGTGGTGCAGATGGAGCCCAGGTCGCTGAGGGCCAGGTTGAGCAGGAAGAAGAACATGGGCGTGTGCAGGTGGTGGCCGCAGGCTACAGCACTGATGATGAGGCCGTTGCCCAGGAGGGCAGCCAGGGAGATGCCCAGCAAGAGGCAGAAGTGCAGGAGCTGCAGCTGCTGCGTGTCTGCCAGTGCCAGCAGGAGGAAGTGCCTGATGGAGCTGCTGTTGGACATTTGTTCTTCCTTAGCATGGGGATCTTTAAGAAAAGAAATCATGGAGTAGTTGGGTTTGGAGAGGACCTTAAATATCCCAGCACATCTTGGGGTCACTTTCCCCCCACTGCCTGCCCAGGGCTCTGCTGCCTGGAGCTGTCCCTGCCAGCAGCTGCTTTCCTGTGCCCAGGGCTGGGCCCTGCAGTGCTGCCAGAGCCCAGCCCAGCCCTGGGGGCTCAGCTCTGCCCTGCAGATCCCTCCCAGCTCAGGCACTGCCCAGGGGCAGCTCTGGCTCTGCAGGCTGTGACGGCAATGTCAGAGGAACGATGAGGATGCTAGAAAATCAACACTGATGCTGCCTGTAAAGGACCCTGTGCTGATTTCTGTCACTGCCTGCTTTATTCAAATCTGTGAGAAATTTTTTGTTTTTAGTTTTTCAACCTGAACGGCAAGATGAATATCTATGTGCAATTTCCCATCCAGGAAACCCAGAGCATTAAATAACAAAGGCAAGATTTTCCCTTTAATGCAGTCTCTGCCTTGTTGTGCTCCCTGTATAATCTACTTGGAAATGTTCTGCAGTTAAATGCCATGCTGGGAGCAGTCCTGAACAATGCACCAAGAATTATTCTACTGGTCCCCATTGAAATCGCAAGATTCCTTTTCCCTTCCCGAAAGGAAATGAAATTTCCTTTCGGGAAGGGAAAAAGAATCTTGCGAATCCCAAAAGAAAGGCTTACAAACACTCTTGAAAGGAGGTAGGTTCAAATGAAATGCAATTGAAAAAAGCAGAAAATCGGGAATTTTAGTGTCTTCAAAAAATCGGCTGTGAGGAAATCAGCTGCATTGCAAAGGACCAAACCATGCCAAAACTAAGCTCACAGATGTTGCAACTGCACGGGAAAAAGACAAGGAGGATGACAAACCTTGGAGGGGAAGATATGAGAGACTTGGCAAGCATACTTAAAAAGAAAAGAAGAAAATTAAAGAAAAAAATCTTTCCCAAAGTCGAAGCCATCAAAATGCAGGCAGGCCATACGATATCAAGTGAAGCACATGGAGCAAAACTTGCCACAATTGATCCCCACTGAAGGCCAAAACAGAAAAGACTTAGAAACATGCAGGAATTGAGATACCTTCAAAGGAATTGCAATTCGAGGAGAAAAGAAGAAAATTTGGGAAATTAAGTGACTGTAAAATAATAGCCTGGGATTATATCCAGTGCAGTGAAAAGGACCAAAACATGCCAAAACTAAGCTCACAGATGTTGCAATAGAATGGGAAAAAGTCAAGGAGGAAGACACAACTTAGGGGGCAAGATATGAGGGACATGGCCTAGACACTTCAGAAAACAACCAAAAAAAGAAAAACATCTTTCCCAAAGTCAAAGCCATCAAAATGCAGGCAGGCCATATGCCAGCAAGTGCAGGCACATGCAGCAAAGCTTGCCAAAATTGATCCCCACTGAAGGCCAAAACAGAAAAGAAGGACCTGCAAACACGCTGGAATGGAGACACCATCAAAGGAATTGCAATTGGAGGAGAAAAAAAGAAAATTTGGGAAATTTATTGACTCTAAGAAAATGGCCCAGGATTATATCAGGTGCAGTGCAAAGGACCAAAACATGCCAAAACTAAGCTCACAGATGTTGCAAAAGCAGGGGAAAAAGTCAAGGAGGAAGACAAAACTTAGGGGGCAAGATATGAGGGACGTGGCATGGACACTTCAGAAAACAACCAAAAAAAGAAAAAAATCTTTCAAAAGTCAAAGCCATCAAAAGGCATGGCATGCCATCAAGGGCAGGCACATGCACCAAAGATTCCTCTATTGGTCCCCATTGAAATCGCAAGATACTCTGAAAACCTGAAACTCCTGTAAACTATACTTCAGACTGCCAAAAGTGAACACAGACCACTGGGTGTTGTATTTGCGGACATTGCCAAGGCTTTTGACACCATAAGCCACCATCACATCATACATGCTTTGCAGCTGAGGGGAGTGGATCCCCACATCATTGGCCTGATGAACAATATGTACAAAGACATCAGTATGTATGTCACCACAAAAATGAACACACACACAGACAAAATCCAGATCCGGGTTGGAGTAAAGCAGGGTGACCCGCTGTCACCCCTTTTATTTAACCTGGCAATGGACCTCCTGTTGTGCAAGCTGGAAGAGAGTGGTAAAGGAATCCACCGAGGACAGAGTAGTATAACAGCAATGGCATTTGCTGACGATCTGGTCTTGTTGAGCGACTCCTGGGAAAACATGAAAACAAATATCAAGATATTAGAGATCTTCTGCGATTTCACCGGTCTCAAAACACAAGGGGAAAAGTGCCATGGCTTCTACATCAAGCCCACAAAAGACTCTTACACCTTCAATAACTGCGCTGCATGGACCATCAACAGCGCACCCCTGAACATGATCAACCCTGGGGAATATGAGAAATACCTTGGCCTACACTTTGAGGCCTGGACTGGGATAGCAAAAACCAACCTCCCCACAAAACTAGAATTTTAGCTTGAATGAATTGATCAAGCTCCACTTAAACCTCTGCAAATACTCGATATCCTCAAAACATACACCATCCCTCGACTGACCTACCTGGCTGGCCATTCACAAATGAAACAGGGGCCCTTGAAGCCCTTGACCAGAAGATCCGAACAGCGGTCAAGGACTGGCTGCAACTACCTCTGAGCATCTGCAATGCCATCTTGTACTCAAGCACGAAGGACGGCGGTTTGAGCGTCACCAAGTTGGCGGGACTGATTCCCAGTGTACAGGCCCGGAGACTGCACTGAATTATGCAGTCCTCGGATGAAACAATGAAGGAGTTCCTAGAGAAGGATCAAATGGAACAACTGTATAAGAAATTGTGGATTCAAGCTGCAGGGGAAAGTGAGAAGATACCCTCAATTTGGGAAGCACTACCGGCGAATGAACCATCCAACAGTGCAGACACAACCTCGGAGTGGGAAACACCGACCCTTAAAACTAAATTTCCTAAACCTTGTGATTGGCGGAGAAAAGAATTCAAGAAATGGACCAAATTAATATCCCAATTTCATGGAATTAAAAGCTTTGAAGGTGATAAAATTAGTAGTCATTGGCTCCAATACTATAGATGCATTCCTCATGGGAAACTCCTCACTACACTACAACTTAGGGCCAACTTCTACCCCACAAGAGAATTTCTCTTCTGGGGTAGAGAGGAAAATTACATCAAGGCTTGTAGGCACTGTGATGCGGACAACGAAACCTGTGCCCTCATCCTCGGCTACTGCCCAGTGATTCAGGATGCTCGAATCAAGAGGCACAATCATATCTGTGAAAGGCTTATTGAGGAGATGAAGAAGAGGGACTGGGTAGTGTTCAAAGAACCACCCATAGGGGAAACCATCAAGAAGCTGTACAAACCAGATCTGATATCTGTTAAGGACGGACGTGCATTCGTCGTGAAAGTGACAGTACGATACAAAGCCTCCAAAACATCTCTGGAAGAAGCCGCTGCAGAGAAAGTAAACAAGTATAAGCATTTGGAAACCAAGGTGCAAAGCCTCACCAATGCAAAGAACGTTGTTTTTATGGGCTTTCCCCTTGGAGCGCGGGGGAACTGGTACAAGGGGAACTTTGAACTTTTGAGTACACTTGGCCTCTCCAAATCGAGGCAAGCGATGGTTGCGAAGACTTTATCCACAGATGTCGGCGGAAGGGAACCAGGACATCAGTTTGATCGTCACAGGCTCAATTTTATTGATCAGTATGGCGGGTTAAATACAGTTAATAATGAGCTTCATACATATTGCAAAAGTTGAGCTCAGGATTGGTCAGCTTGCATATCAGCACCTACGCCTACTTCTACATTCCTATGGTTCCACTTTTGATACTTTCTACATATTCTTAGGATGTATTCAGGACTAATCTCAACTCCCTATCCTCATGTTGCAGCAAGGTCACTGCTGACTCTTCCTTTCCGCTTGCTGACTGCTGACTTTTCTCCTTCAGCTTAACCAGTGGCATTATATCAGTGTGGCCTTTCTCAGCTAACCAATTATTAATAATGCTCTCCACACACAGAAGAACTCATATTGTCTGTGGAGATTGTACATATGTTCACCAGTAGGGCCAGAAGATTACATTATTCAGGGTAGTGAATTTTTGCATTTTTTGTACTTTGTAATGTTTTGTAGATCTTTATTGCTGTTTTAATATGTTGATTTTTGTATGCAATTTTTTTTTGTATCACTTTTACATTTTAATAAACTAGAGAGTAGCTAGGTTTGTAAGGAAGCCACAAGCCAGTTAAGTAGCTCATAGTGAGTAGGGACAAAGACTTTAATTCATAACGCATCAATTACCACCTGATTCAGACCAATTTACTGTATTTGAAACAATTTACCGGATTTGTCCAAGGTGGACGGGCCACCTTTATTTAACCCGGAAAAGGAACATATATTATTTATATGTGTTTGAAAAATAGCCAAATGCCTCGTCATCTAAGTAGTGACGTGCATGAATGGATGAACAGATTCCCACTGTCCCTACCTACTATACAGCAAAACCACAGCAAAGGCAACGGGCTTGGCAGAATCAGCGGGGAAAGAAGACCCTGTTGAGCTTGACTCTAGTCTGGCACTGTGAAGAGACATGAGAGGGGTAGAATAAGTGGGAGGCCTGGAATGCGCTCGGCAGTGCAGGGTGACCCGCCCGCTGGCTTCCCGGCCGTTGGTGAAATACCACTACTCTGATTGTTTTTTCACTTACCCAGTGAAGCGGGGGGGCAAACCCTGAGGGGGGCTCTTGCTTCTGGCGCCCACCCCCCAGGGTGGCTAACAGCCACTCTATTGGATAGTGAACCCCCATCTCCCAGTCGCTCTATCGACCGGTCTGCCTGCAGGCACAGGAATGAGGCTGAGCACTCAGACATCTCTTAGTGGCTTATTCAGCCATCCTATCTCTCTTTTCCCTCGAGGGCCCCTCAATATATACCGTATCCTCCACACACCAGCAGGTTATTTTCTGTCTCCGCAGGAGGGAAGCCGAGACAAGCAGAGCTCCTCAGAGAAAATCCCAGGGCGCATTTTGGAGGTCCATCTATGCCTCTCTGCCCCTGTGGAGACATTTCCTCCTACCTGGCTCGCAAGTGACTGTTTTGTGAAGATGAACAAAACTCCACAACTTTGTGAAAGTTGTAAAGCTGGTATGTTTATTACAGTGCTGGATGCATGTGGAGATTACTCTCCTTAAAAGACATGCATACTTCTGGGAATTTCAGGTCCCTTTTTATTCCCCTCTAAAATACATATGCATACAATCTTACAATAGGTTCATACATATTCATTTTCACAAATTTTGCCATTTAGACATTTGCCACCAGTTCTTCTTTATCAGAAGGAATTCCTAGGTCAGGTTGACCTGCTCTCACCGCAGTCTTTCTGTCTCCCCCCCCTTATCTCTGTCCTTCACTGAAGCAGTTTCTCTGAGCCTAGGCTTCTTAGGAGAACAGGCAGTCACACTAAATAGCTATGTTTTCAAACTACAGACTTAACTCAAAGATGTGCATTTCAAAGATGTACCTAAATCAAAATAGATTTCTACTCTGGAGAATTTCTACTCTGTCTCATCACAGCCTCAGCCAGGGACTGAGTCCCAAGGCCATTGCCATGGCAACCAGGACTGGGACCAGCTGGGATGCTCCAGTCTCCATGGGCCAGAGTATAGGAATGGGATTTCCCTATTTCCTGCTCCCGCTGCCATTCGCTGCCCTCCTACCTCCCATGGAAAGCACAGAAGACAAAGATCCCAGTGTGGGATAAGAACAATTTACTGGAGAGCAAACAGATAAGGAACAAACAGGAACAGCAACAACATTGATAACAGAAGGGATAAAAAAATCTATTCGCAGGGAAAACTACACCACCGACTGTCTCTTCCCAGCCACATATTCACTCCTGCCTGGGAAGGACACCCTTCTCCTCGGGTGAGAGAGAGAGAGTCCCTTTCCTACCCCTAGCAATGACCTGATGTGGGAGAGAATATAGTAACATGACCATGGCCAGACCCTCATGTTCTTGGACCCACATCATGTCATTGGCAGGGACAAGAAAAGGGACAGGTGTCTTCCCAGCATTGATGACAGGGAACATGGACCACCAGGGTTCACCAGGGTTCATCCCAACAGGGGTCTTACAATGGGAAATGAAGCTGGAGCAGTGCAAGAAGCTTTTCCTGAAGTTGGGGCATTTGCAGGGCTTCCCTTACTGGTGCCTCGGTTGATGTTTGATCAAGAGAGACCTCTGGGTGAAGCTCTTCCCACACTTGGGACACTCGGAGGGCGTCTCCCCAGTGTGGATGCGCCAGTGGGCGATGAGGTGGGAGTTGCAGATGGAATCCCTTCCTGCAGTCAGGGCAGCAGAAGGGCTTCCCCTCTTTGTGAATCCGCTCATGCAGAAGGAGATCGGAGCTGATGTGAAACCTTTTCTGACACTCAGAACACTCGTAAGGCTTCTCCTCAGTGTGGATGAGTTGGTAGGTGACGAGCTCAGAGCTGCACCTGAAGCCCTTCTTACACTCCCCACACTTGTAGAGCCATTGCCCGGTGTGGATCACCTGGTGGCGGATCAGGGTGCTGCTCTGCCTGAAGCTCTTCCCACACTCCAAGCACTTGTAGGGATTCTCCCATTGTGAGGCTGCTCATGCAAAACCAGCTCCGAGCTCTGGCTGAAGCTCTGTCCACCTTCCTGGCCCAGGGTGGGTCTTTCTTCCTCAGAGCACCCTGGGCTGGGTTTGGAGCTCCTCCTCCTGTGGGACCTCCAGGGCTTTTCCTCTCCGTTGGAGTCCTGTGCTTTGGAGCTGCTAAAAACAGCCTCTTCCACGAGGTTCTGCTGTGGGGATTTGTCCGCCCTGGTCTCCATCCTCAGCTTGTTGCCTGCAGGTGGAAGGGCAAGGTCAGGATGGGATTAGCCTCTGTGTCACAAGGAAGGAGAAGGAGATCCCCCCAGTGTGTCCCTGGCAGGAAGGCATTGCCAGCGGCGTTGTTCTGCAGCTGCGGGCCATATTGGGCTGGGAGATGGAGGAGGAGAGAGGGAGAAAGGGGCACTGACTTCCTCTCACCTGCCTGGGTGTCCTGGGGCATAATCTTGACTTGAAAAGACAGGTGTCTGCCAAAGAAGGTGAGAACCTCACTTGAAATGGAAAATATTAATCCCCTCCCTCTGAATTGTTATATGTTTAAAATTAAGGGGGTCTCAGGCAAAAATATGGGACTAGGAAAAACAGTTATTGACTAGGAAAAATTTAAAAATACAAATGCAACTGTACAAAAAAACCCCACTAACTGAGTCAGAGTACAACCTTACACCTTGTGGGTCATGGTGCTGGTAGCAGTTCCATTACTTGGTGATTGCAGAGCTTCTGTAGTGACAGATGTGGTTCTGTTGGGGTCCTGTAGAAGAAGGGTGGAGTTTTCCTCTGAAGGTCCAGTGGTGGTGGTGGTGTTGGGTCTGGTCTTCCTCTGGGAATTCTGTGGAGAAGAAAGCTGCTCCTCTGAGAATCCTGTGGGAAAGGCTGGCTTTGGAGTCCCAAGGCTGAGCTTATATCCAGGTAAGAATGCTTGTCTCCCCCCCCCCCCGAGCAGAGCATCTCACAATGGGATGATGGAATTTTTATCAGTCATATAGTGACACTCAATGGCCCATTAAGAGAAGATATTTCCCAGAGGGAGCATTGTTTGTAGAAGAGATAAAGAAAACTGCTCAATTAACAGATGATACCTGCCCCCCCCCCCCCCCCCCCCCGTTTAAAAGATGGGAATTGATGACAAACCCCCAGCTACATCTTGCAACCTAAGACAGGCATCTCCATCTTCCTCACAGCTTTCTCCTCCGTGCCACCAACGATTGGGAATGGAAACTCCTGGTTCTGGAAAAACAAGGGTTTAGCACAGAATAAGATTGAAGCCCCCTCTCCCCAGGTCCCATCTCTAGAAGTAACCGGCCATCTGAGCTCCATAAAATCATCCCAAACACTAAGATTCAGCCCTGAAAATGCTTCCCAGGAGTTCCCTGTCTCTGGTCTGTCCCCTTTGGTGTTTCAGGGTTGCCCCCTGTACCAAGTGCTGTGGGTCACGCTTGGATTGGGGGTCCCCTGTCTACTTGGTCCCCGCCCTCCCCAGGCTGCTGGAAGTCCCAAGAATCAAAAAGTTCCCCTTTTTCCATCTCCTCATTTAGGGATGCTGGGGGGTTTTGGGATCCTAGGGTCCCTACTTTCCTAATTCTCTGCTTTGGAGTGCAGGGGATCCAGGAGTCTCCCCCTGCTCCTCTCCAGGCTCTTGAGGCTCCCACCAACGGTAGCACTCCCCCCTCTCTGGGCTCCCCACTTTGGGCTCCTGGGGGACATAGAGCTCTGCTCCTCCAGGCTGCCTCTGCTGGCAGCTGCCACCGGGACCCTCCAATGTCCCTCAAGGGGCCTTTTCCGCTCAGCCTTGGAGTTCTACATTCTCCAAACATCACCTCAAAAAACCCAGCCCAGGGAATCCCCCAGGATATCTGAGCCAAGCTCCCCCCCTCTCCGGTCACCTGCGCGATGGCAGGGAGATGGTGAAGATCCCATGGGTGGGGATGCGAATTCATGGACTGCTTGACCTCGTGGTTCCTTCTGCTTTCTCTGATCCTCCTTTGTCCCTCATCTTCCTCTTCCTCCCATTCCTTCCCTCCTCCTTCCCCAGCAGCAGCCACACCCTTGGTGCCCTGTTCCCGCAGCCCTCGCAGCCCATGGCAGGAGCGGGGGTGGAGCCGGGACAGGTCAGGATGGGCAGTGTGGGGCTCTTGGCTGCTCCCAGCCACTGCGGGTGGGGGGAACCCAGCCTAGGCCAAAGGAGAGGAAAACTGGGCAAACTTGGGGCTGAACATATAAACTGGGTCTTGCTGGGGACCCTGGCTGGGCACTGCCAGCCCTTGGGGCTCCACTCAGGAGACCCAGGAGGGGTGAATGCAGAGAGGGCTGGGGGATCCCAGGAGTTTCATCACTGAGAGGGACTGAGGTGTACCGGGATCATACTGTGATCATATAGGCAGTGACTGGAATTATATTGGGTTTGTATTGACATACTGGGATCATACTGGGAGCAGCTGGACCCCTGCTGGTGGAGAATGTGATCACAATGAGGTTAATGGGATCATAGCGGGATCATACTGGGACTGAGAAGGAGCCTGCTGGGTGCAATTGTGGCCCTGTTGAGGCACATGGGATATACTGGGAGCAACTGGGATCATGCCGGGTACACGCTGGGGGTCATTAGAAGCCACTGGGCTTCTACTGGGATGAACTCAGATTATGCCAGGAGGGACTGGGAATATGCTAGAATGTACTAGGATATATTGGGAGAGACTGGGAGAGACTGGAACAAAAGTCAGGGTGAAAGGGAGCAACTGGAACCATGCAGGGCACAAGTGGTTCATACTGGCAGCAACTGGGACCACAGTGGGCTCATCTCTGCATCGTACTGGGAGTGACTGGATTAACACTGGGAGTTTCTGAGAGTGACTGGGAACACACCATGCACATCATCCCTGGACTGGGGGTGGCTGGGAGCAACTGGGAGCACACTGGGAGCAACTGGCATAATCCTGGGAGTGACTGGGTTGATCTAGCTGGAGGTAACTGGGACCATCCTGGGAGTGCTTGAAAGTAACTGGGACCATACTGGGAATGCTGGCATGTCACAAAGATCATACTAATACATAAAATTTCAATAGTCGATGCGAATTTTATTTCTATATCTTTGATTTGAAAGAAGGTGAGCAAGCAGCGCTGAGTGGCCGAGGAGTCACCGCTCCACTCATGGCACACACTACTTACAAATTCAGTAAAGTATATGTTCTGTTCTTAAGCTTATAAAGCATTTTCCATTGGGCTTGGTTAATACAAATGAGTAAATATCAGTAAGCTGGAATCAGCAATTTCATCATCTTTCCAGGTGGTTGTTGACTTCCTGTCCTTCTTGTGCTCGTCTGGAGAGAGGCCCCTTCGCCACTGTCCTCTACAATATTTTGTTAAGCTTTTTATTACACATAAGCATTTAGTCACACTGCAGTCCCCTTAGCTTTAATAGAGGAATAAAATAGAGGAACTACATTCTAAAGACTTAGAATAAAATAGAGGAACTACAACAAGTTCCTCTATTTTATTCAAAGCATCAGCCATCTTTCTACCTCACCTCTTTACCATACTTCCCCTATTTCAAAGCTTTATTTGGCTATAGAAAGTTTCAAAACCCTTCCTTGTATCTATCCCAAGGAATGCATCCATTTTCCACACAGCAGATACAAGCATTTGCTGATTCCATTGCAGATTGACACAAATCACAAAAACATTTTCCCCAATATTGCTCACCAAATTGATGATGTGGCGATCTGCTTCCCTTTGCTGTAGGACATGTAGAATGTGATGCTGGCTTACAGTGTCAAAAGCCTTGGTGATATCCACAAATACAACACCGAAATGTTTGTGTTCTCCTTTTGCTGACCGAATAATGATTTGCAGGAGTTTCAGGTTTTCAGAGAATCCCACTGCTCTTATAAAGCCTCTTTACCTTGAATTGAGGATCAAGCCTTGGTTAGTGTGGCTGTTAAAATCCTGGAGAACAGTCTTAGCAAGACTGAACTGATTGGGATAGGTCTCCAGTTGTTAATTTCCTTTAGGCACTCTGGTTTGGTTGACTTAGGAATCAAGAGAGTCCTGCAACCCCTCACTGTTGTGTTGTGTCTGTATAAGTTGGACTGGTCTGCTCCCCCCTATCTTGTAATGGTTCTGCCCTGGTTCTCTCTTCCCTCCCTTGTGCTGTCAGTTGTCCCAGCTCCTCCCCAGTTGCCTTGGAGATTACTGTACCCTGTCTCAAATCCCTTCCCGGTGCCCTGTCACTTGGCACTCCCACCCTTCTCTCTGGAACTCCCTAGAAACTTCTAACTAGAGCGTCGAGTGATTGGCTCAGGGGCCGAGGCTCCACCCTCACCCTCAAGTTATCACCATTGGTGTCCTCCCTAAGTCAATTTTTGCTATTACACACCCCTCTAAAACCCTATTTGTCTAAGGACTGACTCCTCCCCTGACCCCTCCTTATAAGCGGTTGCAACTTCCCCCTCTTCCTCTCCGGTTGTCGATCTCCCCTGGGGCTCAATAAAGCTGGATTCACCACAGCTGGAGAGCGCTCTTTTCTTATTTCTGCTGACTGTAGCCATAAGCCAAGCCATGTCCTACCACAAGGTACCGCTACTGTCATAGCACAGAGCATTTGCCTTAGGTGCTGTCCCGAACCACAGAGATTGGGATAGTGCCCACCTACTGCTAGTGGTGCTGGAAAGCTGGCCGGGCCATCCGAGAAGGACCATTTTTCTCGAGTTGGACCGCTTCAGTTGTAGTGCCGAACGTTCCCCACTGCCTCTGTGCTGGGGCAGAGATCGAGTGGGTTACATTACACAGGGTATCCAGCAGGACCACGAGGAGGTGCAATCTCTGCACCAATGCACAGTTTGTAACTATACTCTCAAAAACTGCCTTAGGAGAGTCATAGTCCCTCCTGCTACTTGCCTGCACTTCATTGAATTTCTTCGCTATGACATTCAGAGCACTGAGCAGAAATCACATTGCATCAACACCCACCTCAGGCCTTTGTGATAATTTGCTTTAATTTAATAGTCGGATTTCCCTGGTTTGCACCAGTTCTAAGCTGGCTGCTGGGTGCTGGCCAAGGCGGGGCACCCACCTGGGGACCCCCTGGTGACCTCCCCCATGTGAACCGCTCACAGCAGTTGACAGCAGAACATGGAGCGACAGATACGGCTTGATGGCAGCCAGGTGGTCCACAGCAGCTGGGAGCCTCACAGCAGCCAGGTACAGCTTGGCAACAGGCACAGGCAGCTCCATAGCAGCCAGGAATGGCTCCAGAGCCAGGGACCCTCTTACAGTGGCAGGGCACTCTCCCGCCGGGGCCGGGCACTGTCTCGCCATGGCTGGGCACAGCTGTAGGGGCGCTTTCAGACACAGCAAAGCACAGAGAGGTGGTTCCACCGCAGGCAGAGATGGCTGCAGGGGCAGCAGCATGGCACAGAGGAGCTGGAATCTCACAGGGGCCGGGCACTGCTTCTGAGATCTCAGCTGGTATGGCAGGGCCTGGTGGAAGGGCAGCAAATCCTGCTCCATTGCCAGGCTCTGTCCTGCAGGAGCAAGGCATCTCACAGTGGTTGCAGCTGGGTGCCTTGCAGTGGCTGCAGGGGCAAAGCGCCTCCCTGCTGCTACCAAGCGCTGCTTCTGGGGTTCCAAATGTGGCAGCAGGGCACAGCAGTGGCAGAGTGCCTGTTCAATGTGACTCTGCAGCATGACGTCTCTCCACCCTCTGGATCAGCAGCAGCGCGCTCCATTGACAACCCGCGCTGTTCTTGGGCGCTTGTGGCAGTTTCTGCGAGCAGGGCAGAACAAGGGGCAGCAGAGGGCACAGCCGCACAGCAGCCAGTCCTTTCAGGAGTCTTGGCAGCCACGGCAGGGCACGGAGGGGCTGCAGGGTGCTCATTTAACACAGCCAGGCTGCTCGAGGCCACTCCAGCACTGACCCCAGGGACGGTACACTCAGCTGACAGCACCCTCCCGCCTGGGGCAGCGGCACGGCCCCGGGTGACCAGGGGATATCCTGCTGGGAAAACACCTCTGCCAAGGGTGGCAGCATAGTCCTGGGGGCAGCAGGGCACTCCCTGGCCAGGTCACTCTCACCTGGTGAGGCTCCACGGCTCTGCCTGGTGGCCTCCTGGTGGGCTGTGCCTTCTGCACTCATCCTCTTCCGTCGCTCATCCAGCACAGCGTCTGCTCTCCCTGCTGCCTCCCCCAGTGCCCTGCTTTCACCATTAGCCTTGGTGGAGAACCAGTGAATGCCCCATCCTTGGAAACATTCCAGCACGGATATGGGCCCCGAGCAACATAATGGAGTGAAAGATGCCTCTGCCCCCACCCCACAGGAGGCCCTGTGGTGTCAGCTACTGGAGTGGTCAGTGTCTCTTGTAGGATGCAATTCCCCCAGAGAGCAGAGAGAACACAAACACCACAGCTGGCAGGAACACCCTCCATGGAGATAGGAATATTCTGGATCAACAGGCTCAGGCTGCTGAGTTTTGCCCCCTTGTAGATGGACACAAGTGTCTGAAGTTCCTGAGAGCCAGGAGGCCCCACAGTGTCTCTGAGTCCCCTTGGTTCCCTGAGATCACACAGTGTCCCAGTGTCCCTTTGGTTCCATGAGTCCCCACAATGTCACAAGAATCCCGGGACACAACAAGGTTCTGGGGGATCCCAATGGATTGTTGGTTCCAACTGGCCTCACTGAGTCACAAGGGCCTCTGGACTACTTGTGACTCCACAATGCTACAGTGTCCCTTTGGTTCCACAAGCCACAGCGTCATAATGGTTCCTGAGCATCTTTAGGCACCAGAGTCTCAGAGCATCCCCTCAGTTCCATGAACTCCACAGTGTCACAATGTCCCCTTTGTTCCATTTAGTTCTGCAGTGTCACAAGGATTCCTGGAAAGAATGAGGCCCTGAGGTATCACAATGGATGGTTCCATGAAGTCCCAGAGTTTCACAGTCTCCTCTTGCTTCCATGGATTCTACAAAGACCCTGGAGTGTCACAGGGCCCCTACAGTCCCATGAGTCTTCAGAGTGTGACAATGTCCCCAGGAGACACTGCAGTGTGACAATGTCCCCAGGAAGCAGTGCAGTGTCACAGAGGAGCAGCACTGGAGTGGGCACAGCACCAGGGGAGGTTTGGCAGTGTTTCCATGTCTGTGACACAACAGTGGTGGCAACACCAACGTTCCCATCTCTAAGATAACACAGATGTTCAAGTCCGAGCATTCCCCTGTCAGTGACACCCCAGTGGTGGCAACCTCAAAGTTCCCCTGTCTGTGACATGACAGCAGTGGCAATAGCAATGTGCCCCTGTCTATGACACCAAAGCAATTGCAAGCCCAGTGTTCCACTCTCTGTGACACCACAGAGGTGGCACCCGCAGCGTTCTCCTCTTTATGACAGCACCACAGTGGCAGCCCCAACATTGCCCTCTCAGTGACACTGCAGGGGTGGCAGCCCCAAATGCTCCCCTGTGACACCACAGCAGTGACTCCCCCAACATTCCCCTCTCTGTGATACCACTGAGTTGGCAGTTCCAGCATTGACTTCTGTAGGGCACCACAGGGGCAGCAGCCCCAAGATTACCCTGTCTTTGAGCCCACAAGGATGGCAGCCCCAACATTCCTCTCTCTATGATACCACAACAGTGGGAGCCCCAGAATTCCCCTGTCTCTGGAACCCTAGCAGTGTCAGCCCCAACATTTCCCTCTCTGTGACATCATAGTTGTGGCAGCCCCAAGTCCCCCTCTCTGTGACACCAGAGCAGTGGAAGGCCCAGAGTCCCCTGTCTGTGACACCACAGCTATGGCAGCCCCAACATTCTCCTCTCTATGACTCCACAGCAGAGGCAGCCCCAATGTTCTCCTCTCTATGACTCCAAAGCAGAGGCAGCCCCCAGCCCCCAGCATTCTCATGTGTATGATACCACTGTGGTCAGTCAGCCACAACGTTCCTCTCTCTGTGACACCTCAGTGGTGGCAGCCCCAGTTGTCCCTTCTATGACACTACAGCAGCAGCCACCCCAACATTCCCCTCTCCATGACACCTGAGCTGTGGCAGCCCCAGTGTTCCTCTCTCTGTGACACCTGAGCTGTGGCAGCCCCAGTGTTCCCCTCTCTGTGCCACCACAGCTGTGGCAGTACCGTTGTCCTGGTTTCTGTGACACCACAGCAGTTGCTGCCCGAACGTTCCCCTCCCTGTGACATGCCAGCTGTGGCAGCAGAACTAAAACAGAAGCAGCAGCCGTGGAAGAACAGGGGAGCAGGGGAGGAGCAGAGAAGGAGCAGTGGAACAGTGGTAGATGAGCAGTGTTGGAGCAGCAGTGGAGTAGTGTTGGAGGAGCTGAGGAATCGTGCTGAAACTGCACTGCACAGCTTTTGAACAGCCGTGGAGTGAGCATGGAAAAGGCGGAACAGTGGTGGCACAGGAGCTACAGCCATGGAACAGTGGTGGCACAGGAACTACAGCCAGGGAACAGTTGTGGCACAGGAGCTACAGCCATGGAACAGTGGTGGCACAGTGGTGGCACAGGAACTGCAGCCGTGGAACAGTGGTGGCACAGGCTCACAGCTGTGGAGCGGCGCCTGAGATGCCGAAGCTGTGGGACACAGAGCGGCTCCCAGTGCTGTGTCCTGCAAGAGCCGGTCCCGCACACACTAGAGCGATGCCCCTCAGGCTGAGCCAGAGCTGGGGGCACAGGCAGGAATTGCTGCTGGGCTGTGGAAGGCGTGGATCGAGTGCAATTAATGGTGACCTGGGCATTTGATCCTGCTCATTGTGGCTGCTTTTGTGCAGTCAGGACCATTCCAGTTCATCTGAAGTCATGAGTCATGAACTCAGGAGAAACTTGGGACAAAAGGAATCAAAGTGCCTTCTGTCCTGCTGTCTTGGTTTGAAAGACAAGTGCCTGCAAAGGAAGGCAGGAGCCTCCCATGAAATGGAGAATGTGAACCCTCCCCCTCTGAATTGCTATAATTTTAAATTAAGGGGCTCTCAGGCAAAAAATAAAAAGTATAGGAGTTGGAAATAACAGTTATTTAATAGGGAAGAAAATAAAAGGATAAAATCAACAATGCAGTACAGTCAAACAACACTGACAGAGTCAGAACACAACCTGACACCCTGTTGGTCAGGCTGTTGGTAGCAATCCAATTGGAAATGTGGCTGCAGTCCTCCTGGAGTGGCAGGTTTGGTTCTGTTGGAGCAGGGGGTCCTGTAGAAAAGGGTGTAGTCTTTCTCTGAGGATCCAGTGGAAGAAGAGGCAGCTGCTATTCCACTGGGAAATCCAGTGAAGAAATTGTGCTGCTATTCCAGAATCTCCAGATTCTATCCAGTTAGGAATGCTTGGCTCTTCCCTCTGGGAGGAGATTCTCCCAATGGGATGCTGTAGTTCTTATCAGCCATGCAGTGACATTCAATAGGCTGTTATCAGCAGATGCCTTCTTTCCCGGAGGGAGGAGTGTTTGTGGAAGAGATAAGGAAAACTGCCATACAGATGGCAAATAAAATCCATTTTGCCTCTCAATCTGGCACACCTGCAGAGGAAGACACCTTGGTAGAAGTTGAATGATTTCTGATTTGGGAACCGAAGTGGGTCAATTATTGGCCTGTAGTTTGTTCTCATCCAGAAAGATGTTCCAAAGTACTGCAATTTGGCATTAAAACCAGGAACGTGCTTCTTCATCTGGATATTGCATATGTGTTGTGGTGTGCTGTGATGTCACATTTTGGCCTTCCAGGTCACTTTCCCAGGTGTGCCTATACGTCTATCCCTTCCCCCTTGCCCCCATGCTGAGTGAGTCCTGTCAATCAGGCTAAACGTTCCAGCAAGGCGTCGTGTGGTTGGTCAAGTTCAAAGGATGCCCCTCAGGCCCAGGGGTCATTGGCCTGTCTGGGTGTCATCTTCCCCTGAGACCCTGCCCCTCTCACCTGGTTGGTGGCTCACCTGTACCTCCCCTGTCCCTGAGCTTAAAAAGGTGATCAGACCATGCGGTCTTGGTTCTGTTGGAGCAGTTGCTCACGTTCAGACCTCTGTAACCATGGAATAAACCTCTGGACATTAAACCCTCCAGCAGAATCCATCTCCTTTTTCTCTTCACCATCGCCTGAAGCTATCCCTCCTGAGGTAACGGGGTCCCTTACAAGCCTGGACTTGTTCAGTGCCCAGCTGCAACCACCAGCAAGCCGAGGTATCTCTGGGGTGATACACCGCAGTTGCTGCCTTTGGCCCAGCAGCGAGGGTCAGACTGGCCCAGGCACAATCTAACTGGTAATATTGGGAGCCTTTTTTTTTTTCCAATATTTGGCGTCCCTGATGCGGGCAAAGCGACTCTGCAGCCTGAGACGGACCTGCAGTACCTTAGAGAACCTTCTGGCAGCCGTGCATCCAGCTGAAAGGGGCTTTGGTTTCATCGCCCTCGGCTAGAGACTTAGGGAATATTCCCAGAAGAAGTTTCGTGGACTGTTCGGCGCCTCTGGAAAGCCCAGCTCCTTTCTGGTGAGCAGATTTTCCAGAGGGAGGACAGGGGAGCCTCTCTCGCCCAAGAGAGGTCCTGTTCCGGTGAAGAGACCTTCCTGTACCCAGCCAGCTACAGCTTCCATTTTGGGTGAGTATCTCTGCTCTCGGTAGGGCAGGAGCTCAAAAACAGACTCTGCTGTGAGTTCTGTTCCCTTTTGCCTTTGCATTTTTGGCTGCGCAGCCCCACAGACGGGAATTCATTGATTTCTAGCTATTAGCTTTCTGCCGCGTGTTTTGCTGTCTTTTGGAATTCGCGCGGGAGCTCTCTCTCTCTTCCTCTTGGCTCTGCAAGCTCGGCTCTCTCCACGTGGCCGGGAGATCTTGCTCTCTCTCTCTGCGGGGGAGGGGGGCTCTCGGCTCTCTTGCCGCGGGGGATCCCTCTCTCTCTCTGTCGGGGAAGGGGGGGCTCTCTGCACACGCGGCGCGGGGGGCCCCGGTTTCGGCTTGCCACGTGGCGTGGCTGCTCTCTCTGCTCCGCGGGGGGGTGCATTCCACGGCGGGGGGGGGAGGCTTTGTTTCTGCCTCAGCTCGGCAGGGCGTGCCCTGCTGCTGCTGCCCGGGAATTTTAAAAGCGGTAAATACAGCTGCATTGTGAAGCTTTTGTCGGCTCGTTATCCCTTTCCATCTGTGGTTTTTTTTTTAAATCGGTAGCTGATTTTGGCTTTGTTTTTGGTCAGGCAAGATTTAGTACTTTGCTTTTTACATCTAACATGGGTTTGAAACTCAGCATTGTACAAAAAGGAGTGTATTATAATATTGTAAGCATTTTGGACAGTGGTAATGTTAAGTTCTCTAAAGGAAAATTGAAACAGTTTATAAGATGGCTTTTCCTCCACTTCCCACAAATCTCCCCTGAAGAAATCCACAATATTCAATTCTGGGATAAAGTTGGAAATGAATTGATATCCTTAGGACAATCTGGCAATGCCTCCTCAGGTAAATTTGTGTTTTGGAGTTTACAAATTCGAACAGCATTGCTCAAACAAAAGGAAATGGAGAAAAAGCCAAATGTAAAACCATGTACCTCTGCTCTCCCTGTTTCTCCCTCTCCTAGTTCTAAAACCCCTAAACCTCTTTCCCCAAAACTTAGTATTTTAAACAGATCAAACTCATTGGGAAGTCGACGCCCAAAGTCTGTTGAAATGCCTGAGTTGCCCTCTCCACAAGGCCCTGGCCAGGCTGCGTGGAACCTTTCCCAATCCCCTGTGTCCCATCCTCAGAAACCCACAGCACGTGTCAGCTTTCCGGAGAGCAGTGATGCCCAAAATGGCCCCCAGCCCCTAGGGGGTCCACAAGATGGTGGATGCCACGTGGCATCTTCCCAAACCTGGTCTTCTTCCCAAAATCCTCTTAAGCATCCCGAAACTCCAGCCCCATCCCCCTCTCCTCCTGTTCCTCGTGACACCTTCCCCCCTCCCCCTCCCTTTCCTGCAGTACCCTCAGCTCCGCCCCTCTACTCCTCCCAGGGGGCGTCTGCTGACGTGATGTCACCAGGTGTCCCCGCCCCCTGCCTGCCCCTTGACCCCGCCCCTTGTTCCCACGGTATCCCCGCCCCTTGCCGGCCCCCTGTCCCCACCCCCTCCCCGAGTTCCCAAGGTGGGGACACACCCACTGCCATCCCCCAAACCTGTATCTGTGATCCCAATGCTTCCAATTCAAGGGATACAGATCAGAGAACAGCAGATTCAATGCATAGTCCCATGTTGTCACTGGCTCCTGTTACCTTTCAGCCTGCTGCTCAGGGGGGAGCAGCTCCAACTGCTAATTGGAGTTCTTTTGGACGGCAATTGATTAAAGAGATCTGTAAGTCTCATAAAGAATATGGTCCACACAGTCCATATTTCCGTGGCCTTTTAAATTCTGAATTGAGTAGGACTGTAGTGATTCCACATGATTTAAAACAGCTTTTTTCCTGTCTCATGACCTCCACGGAATTCAAATTATGGGGAATAGCATGGAAACAAATGCTGAATGATGCTCTCCCAGGCTTGCATGCTGATCCAAACACAGCCAAAGACAACAGTGGTAACCCTATCACCATTGAGCACCTCTGTGGTGAGGGCCAATGGTCTTCTCCCTCAATCCAAGCTACTGCAATTCCTGCAGAAACACTCGAAAAAGTAAAGGAAGCAGCTGAAAAAGCGTTCTTTCCCCTACAACCTGAGGGGCCTTTTGAGCCCTATAGTAAAATTAAACAGCTACCATCAGAGCCTTTTTTGAAATTTGTAGAAAGGTTAACTAGAGCTATTGAAATACAAGTTAAAAAAGATTATGCTAGGGAAGCAATTTTAGAAGAAATGGCATTTACAAATGCAAATAATCAGTGTCAAGCGGCAATCCTGAGCCTTCCTATCGAACCTTCCCCTACGCTAAAAGATATGCTTCTAGTGTGTAACAGGAAAGTGCCTCTGATGAGTGTAGCTGAACACACCAGACCAAGGCTGCTGCCAAGACCACCTCAGCGTGTCGCCGTTGCCAGCCCTGCGCCTTTCCCCTCAGCACAGCACTACCCTGGGCAGCAGCGGAGACCAGCAATGGTTGAGCCCACAAAACCATGCCTGCTTTGTAACAACCTAGGGCACTGGAGTAACCAGTGCCCCCTGAAAAGGCAATTTGATGAATTTAGAAATGGCAGGGGAGGAGAACTACAAGCCCTCCCTGGGGGTCAACAACAACAAAAAAACTGAAGAGCCAGCGCCGGCCTGCCAGGCGCATAGACACAAAAAGAGCAGGCCAAGGGAATAAGGGTAGCAAAACAAATCAAGCGCGTGATAATATTAATGTTTGTGTAAGTGAAGCAGGTGCTTCAAAGACTGTGTATGATTTAGGTGATCCTGTGTTAACCACGTCTTCTGTCAATGAGCCTTACAGGTTGCAGCTGACAGAGTCACTCCATCTGGAGGACACTGATTGGCATTTTGTCTCTGTCAATCCTGAACAGAAAGGTACTTGGAACCGGATTCGTTGTAAGTACATCGTCATTGGGGACACCAAACACACACCACAAGAGATCGAAATTGCTCCGGGAATGACAACATCAGATCCTGAGCAATTCGTTCTCGGCCTGCATTGTTTCCACCCACCCCTGTTTCTTCCCAAGGGACAAATTGTTGCACAAGCTATCCCTGTGCCATCTTTACCTGAAAATATCAAAAAACAAGGGCCCACAGTCGCCCGGGTCCAAGTTATTGGAAAAGACAAACCCAAATTATGGTGTAATGTCAGTGGGGGTGGGGAGTCTAAATGCATTGAGATGCTTGTAGACACAGGTGCAGACTGCACAGTAATTCCAGTACAAGACTGGCCAGCACATTGGCCTTTGCAAAATGTTGCTGGTCACCTTCAAGGTGTAGGAGGTCTGCAATTGGCAAGACAATCCAAAAGCATTATTCAATTTGAGGGACCAAATGGACAATTGGCTAATATCCGTCCATTTGTGTTGGATTATTCAGAACCTTTGTTAGGGAGAGATTTAATGGCCCAGTGGGGTGTCACAATTGATATTCCAGACTCTCCACAGCATATTTGTGCAGCAGTCATTGAACAACAGCGCCCCACCCAAAAACTGAAGTGGATAACAGACAAACCAGTTCAGGTGAAACAGTGGCCGCTCAGTAAACAAAAAATAAAGGTGCTTGAGGAGCTAGTGGAAGAGCAACTAAAAAAGGGCCACATTGTGGAGACCATGTCCCCATGGAACTCTCCAGTGTTTGTCATCCAAAAAGCTGACAAAAAGAGATGGCGGCTCCTCTGCGACCTCCGACAAATTAATAATGTAATTGAAGATATGGGTTCTCCCCAACCTGGTATGCCATCCCCAACAATGCTTCCCCAAGATTGGAAATTAGCTGGTATTGATATTAAGGATTGTTTTTTCCAAATCCCCTTGCACCCTGACGATGCACCGCGTTTTGCATTCTCAGTTCCTTCTATTAATATAGAATCTCCTATGAAAAGGTACCATTGGACCGTTCTTCCTCAGGGATTAAAGGTATCTCCAGCTATTTGCCAGTGGTATGTGTCTTCCCTGCTTTCCCCAGTACGTGCAGCCGCAGAGAAGGCCATCATCTATCATTATATGGATGATATCCTTGTGTGTGCCCCCAATGATTATTTACTCACGCATGCGCTTGACCTAACGATCGATGCATTGATTGTTGCAGGGTTCGAGCTCCAGGAAAAGAAAATTCAAAAGATGCCACCTTGGAAGTATTTGGGCTTAGAAATTGGAAATAGGACCATTGTTCCTCAAAAATTAGAAATCAATCCAAAGATCAAGACCCTTGCGGATGTCCACAGGTTGTGTGGGTCTTTGAATTGGGTAAGACCATGGCTCGGTCTGACTAATGAAGACCTTGCCCCTCTTTTCAATTTATTGAAAGGGGGAGAGGACCCAGGTGCTCCTAGGTCTGTTACCCCAGAGGCACGGAAAGCTCTAGAAAAGGTTCAGATTGCAATGTCCACAAGACAGGCCAACCGATGCTGGCCTGACCTGCCATTCAAATTTATCATCCTAGGTAAGTTGCCACACCTCCATGGAATTATTTTCCAGTGGGAGGAAAAACAAACACCTAAGGCAAAGAACACACCAAAAAAGGACCGGGACCAGAGGGACCCTCTCTTGATCATAGAATGGGTTTTCCTCAGTCACAAAAGGTCCAAGAGACTGACAAAGCCTCAGGAGCTGGTAGCAGAAGTGATCCGGAAAGCAAGGACCCGGATCAGGGAGTTAGCAGGATGTGATTTTAAGTGCATTCACATTCCAGTTGAGTTAAAATCAGGACAAAATACTGTGAAAATACTGGAACAATTGTTTCAAGAAAATGAAGTGTTGCAGTTTGCTCTGGATTCCTACTCAGGACAAATTTTGGTAGCGCGGCCCGCTCACAAATTGTTCGAACAAGATGTTCAATTTACCTTAAAACTGAGAAGTGCTCTAAGTAGGAGACCTTTAAAAAGGGCTCTAACTGTCTTCACAGATGCATCTGGGAGGTCCCACAAGTCTGTTATGACTTGGAAGGATCCTCAAACCCAGCAGTGGGAGACAGACATTGCTGAGGTGGAAGGTTCACCTCAAGTTGCTGAATTGGCTGCAGTTGTTAGGGCCTTTGAAAGGTTCTCAGAACCATTTAATCTGATTACAGACTCTGCATACGTGGCAGGAGTAGTATCCAGGGCAGATCAAGCAATACTGCAAGATGTGTCTAACATCGCACTTTTCGAATTGCTCTCAAAACTGGTAAAGTTAGTCACTCACCGAGAGCAACCATTTTATGTGATGCATGTCAGATCACACACTGACTTGCCGGGGTTTATTGCTGAAGGCAACAGAAGGGCAGATGCTCTTGCTGCACCTGCAGTGATGGCCACTCTCCCAAATGTTTTTGAACAGGCAAAAATCAGCCACCAGCTTTTCCACCAAAATGCACCTGGCCTGGTTCGTCAGTTTAACATCACTCGAGAACAGGCCAAAGCGATTGTGGCCACGTGCCCAAATTGCCAGCAACATGCACTCCCTACAGTGAGTACGGGAGCAAACCCAAGGGGACTGAACAGTTGTGAACTGTGGCAAACAGATGTAACACACATACAGTCTTTTGGACGGCAGAAATATGTTCATGTTAGTGTAGATACCTTTTCTGGAGCGGTCTATGCTTCTGCCCACACAGGAGAATCATCTATTGATGCTACTAAGCACCTCTTGCAGGCTTTTTCTTTCATGGGCATCCCCAAGGAGCTGAAAACTGATAATGGGCCTGCTTACAAATCCAAGGAATTCGGGAGCTTCCTGCAGCAATGGGGAGTAGAGCACAAAACTGGCATCCCCTACTCCCCTACAGGTCAAGCCATTGTAGAAAGAACTCACTGTGATATTAAAAGGGTCCTGGACCAGCAACAACAGGTTCTGAAGGTGGAACCTCCCCACATCCGGTTATCCAGGGCACTATTCACAATAAATTTTCTGAATTGTTCTTTTGACAGCCTGAACCCACCCATCCTACGCCACTTTGGGGGGAGCAATCATAGGTTAATAAAAGAAAAACCTCCAGTTTTAGTAAAGGACCCTGAGACTTGGAAAATGGTGGGACCCTACAAATTTGTTACTTGGGGACGTGGATATGCCTGTGTGTCCACCCCCTCTGGTTTAAAGTGGGTTCCTTCCAAATGGGTAAAGCCCTATGTTCCCAAGGTCTCAGAGAAATCTACAGAAGCACCCCAGGTTGCTCATGCTGCCTGGAGAAGAAAACGCCGCCCGTGTTCTCTGGAGGAAATTCCATTTAAGCCTCCTATCTGGAATAGTTTATAATATATGTTTGTTTCAAGTTTTTGTACCAGTTTAGATCCCACTGTTCGTGTGTAGCCTCGAGACACCATGAGACCGAGCCTGCTTCTCGTCCTCGTGATCATCCCACCTGTGACCTCCTGCATAGTGCCTCAGCCCAAACCACATATGGACTACCTTGACAAAGGCTCTCAGACATCAACAGAGAAAGTGACAACTGGCTGAATGGACTGTTCAAAGGCTGGGGACTCTCGGGCTGGTTGGGATCTATTCTGAAAACTGTGTTTTTAGTGCTGTTTATTTTAGTTATAGTTATTGTAGTTGTCAGCATTGTTTTTGGACTAATCAAACGCATGGTTCTCAAGTTAATTTCAAGCTCATCTCCCCCTCCTGAGGTCTACCATTTTTGAAGCCCTCAGTGGAAAACACTGACCCTCCTGTAGAGGAAGAACTGATTTACCAACCATGCTTTGGCAATCATTCTGCACCTCAAACACAGTCCTCTTCTTTTTAAACAAAACTAGGGGGAGATGTTGTGGTGTGCTGTGATGTCCCATTTTGGCCTTCCAGGTCACTTTCCCAGGTGTGCCTATACGTCTATCCCTTCCCTCTTGCCCCCATGCTGAGTGAGTCCTGTCAATCAGGCTAAACGTTCCAGCAAGGCGTCGTGTGGTTGGTCAAGTTCAAAGGATGCCCCTCAGGCCCAGGGGTCATTGGCCTGTCTGGGTGTCATCTTCCCCTGAGACCCTGCCCCTCTCACCTGGTTGGTGGCTCACCTGTACCTCCCCTCCCCCTGTCCCTGAGCTTAAAAAGGTGATCAGACCATGCGGTCTTGGTTCTGTTGGAGCAGTTGCTCACGTTCAGACCTCTGTAACCATGGAATAAACCTCTGGACATTAAACCCTCCAGCAGAATCCATCTCCTTTTTCTCTTCACCATCGCCTGAAGCTATCCCTCCTGAGGTAACGGGGTCCCTTACAAGCCTGGACTTGTTCAGTGCCCAGCTGCAACCACCAGCAAGCCGAGGCATCTCTGGGGTGATACACCGCAGTTGCTGCCTTTGGCCCAGCAGTGAGGGTCAGACTGGCCCAGGCACAATCTAACTGGTAATATTGGGAGCCTTTTTTTTTTTCCAATACATATGGACTATAGAGCTATTTGTGGTCAATATGATAAGAAAACAAGTGGAAATCTTTTCTTGATTTCACTCTTTCTTCCGGTCTCTGGGATTAGGCCTCCAACACTCCCTGCAGGTCTTCTTTCCATAATCTGGTCCTCCGGAGTTGAGATGTGACAAATCAGCCCTGGGAAGAGGGAGGACAATGGACCATTACAACTGCAAACTCTGGCTTTTATAGTCTTTGGATTTCCGGTGCTTAGAAACTGTCATGTTTGCAACTGTCTGAACAAATCCCACATTTGTCACTTTTTCCGTGGCAGAAAACCTTCCTTTGGCCCTATTTAGGAACTGACCCTGGGAAACACCTCAGTGCAGCTGCTATTTTGTTGGTTTTGCTAAGAGATGAGAAGAAAATGAGTACACAGGGTATGGATGAGAGAAAGGGAAGAAATGGTTCCTTTCATTTCTCTTCCTTGTGGAAACTCTCCTCTAGAGGTTGTGCTCCAGCCAGAGACTTCCCGGGCCAAGGGCTGAGGGAAGCAATTCAGCTGAGGCAGTTGGGGCATCTCCTCCCTGGTCTGTAGCCCTGGGGCTGGGAGGGGACACGGGTGCCCCCCTTGCAGCCCTTGCAGCCCCTGGAATGGGGGATTCCTCCTGCCTCTGCCAGGTGCTCCTGATCCTGGCATTAGCCCTGGCCTGGGTGCTCCTGCTCTGAGCTCCTTGCCATGGTCATTGCTGGTGCTGGAGGGCAGGAGGGAGGGATTCAGTGCAAACCTGGGAGGCACTAGTGGGCTCAGAGATGTGTGGAGGTGACAGTGACAGAGTGACGGAGGTGCAGATTAGACACAGGGACAAGACAACACCCTAAAGAAAATCTCTTGGAAATTTGGGGGACTTTGAGTGTAAAATACACCCGAACACAGACACACAGACACAGAATGCTGCAAAGCATTTCCCAGCTGTCTTAGGTTGGACATGGGGCATGTATTCTATTCCTATCTGATGGGGCAGTTATATTCTGTTAATTGGGCAGTTTTCTTTATCTCTTCCACAACCCATCCTCCCTCCCAGGAGATATCTTCTGTTAATGGGCCATTGAGTGCCACTGCATGACTGATAAAATTCCATCATCCCATTCAGAGAAGCTCCGCCCAGAGGGAGGAGCCAAGCAATCCTACCTGGATATAATCAGAGGGCTGGAAGACCAGAGTCAGCCTTTTCCACTGGATTCCCAGAGGAAGACCAGGCCCAACACCACCACCACTGGATCTTCAGAGGAAAACCCCACTGTTCTGCAGGATCTCTGCCACCGCCACTGTGAGCCACAGGGTGTCAGGTCATATTCTGAATCTGTCAGTGTTTTTTCTTTGTACTATTGTGTTTATATTTCATTTTTCCTACTTAATAGTTTTTATTCCTATTCTCATATCTCTTTCCTTAGAGCCCCATAATTTCAAAATTATAACTGTTTGGAAGGAGGTTGTTTACATTTTCCATTTCAAGGGAGGCTCTTGCCTTCCTTAGCAGACACCTGTCTATTCAAACCAAGACAATGCCCCAGGACACCCAGGCAGGTGAGGAGGAAGTCAGTGCCCCTTTCCCCCTCTCTCCTGCTCCATCTCCCAGCCCAGCACAGCCCTGGCTGCAGGACAACCTCACTGCCAATGCTGTCTTGCCGGGGAAGTACTGGGGAGATCTCCTTCCCCTTCCCTCTGTCACAGAGGCAAATCTCATCCTCTCTTTGTCCTTCCACCCCCAGACAAGGAGCTGAGGATGGAAACCAGGGTGGACAAATCCCCACAGCAGAACCTTGTGGAAGAGGCTGTTTTGCACAGCTCCATGGCACAAGAATCCAATGGAGAGGAAAAGCCCTGGAGATCCCACAGGAGGAGGAGGGGCTGCAAACCCAGCCCAGGGTGCTCTGAGGAGGAAAGACCCACCCTGGGCCAGGAAGGTTGACGGAGCTTCAACCAGGGCTCGGAGCTGGTGGTGCATGAGCAGCTTCACGATGGGGAGAATCCCTACAAGTGCTTGGAGTGTTGGAAGAGCTTCAGGCAGAGCAGCACCCTGATCCGCCACCAGGTGATCCGCACCAGGCAATGGCCCTACAAGTGTGGGGAATGTAGGAAGGGCTTCAGGTGCAGCTCAGAACTCATCAAACACCGACGCATCCACACTGGGGAGCAGCCCTACAAGTTTTCCTGTTGTTGGAAGAGGTTTTTGGATAAGCTCCCATCTCCTTCATGAGCGGATTCACACTGAGGAGAGGTCCTTCCGCTGCCCTGACAGCGGGAAGGGATTCCAACACAACTCCCACATCAGCATCCACCAGCGCACCCACACCGGTGAGAGGCCCTACGAGGGTCCCCAGTGTGGGAAGAGCTTCTCACACAGCTCTACCTTGTCCCGACACCAACGGAGGCACCGGTAAGGGAAGCCCTGCACATGCTCCAACTGCAGGAAGAGCTTTGTGCACTGGTGCAGCTTCATCCCCCATGGGAGTACCCACATTAGTCAGAACACTGGTGACCCACATTCCCAGTGATCCATGTTATGAGGACACCTGGCTGGTTATCCTTTTGGCCCTAATTTTCTTCTTCTTCTAATTTTCTTCTCCAGAATTCCAGATAGATTTGTCTGTCACCTCAAAATTATTCAATCCCATTGAAAACACCCGAATTTTACCCCAAAATTGACCAATCCATGTCAAAATGCCTTATTCCCACCTAGGAAAAATTCAGTCCCATGACAAATCTACTTAATTCCACATTGTCCAGGGTGAGACGGGGTTGGAAGGAGATTGGGAGAAGTGGCATCCAAATTTGAGGGTGTGGGATTGGGATTGTGTGTGGCTGGGTGTGTGGCCTGTATTTTGATAGTAAATAAAACTTCCAGAATGACTGATTTCTGTCCCATTCATTTTTTGTCAGTTCCAGTTTGTTTTTCAGAGTGCCACCTTCGCAGCTGATTGTGTTTGTGCCCTTCTGTCTCTCCTGCCTTTCTTTGCCTGCTCTGTTTCTCTCTCAGTGTCTCTCTTGACCCAGGGCAGCACCCACCAAAGACCCTGCCCTGACTTATTTCCCACTCCAGGAGCTACAACAACCACGGGTGAAGCTATGAAGGCTGGCAGTGAAATGTCACTGTAAGATCATGCTCCACTTGGAGCATCTTTTCCTACCTGGGAATGGGAATTCCAGCCCCTGGCAGTGTGTGCCATGGATCCCAGAGGGGCATTCCCGAGGCTCCCAGGGTGCTGCTCCTGCTGTGCCTCCCAAGGAGCTCTGCAGGGCCAGCGGACAAGGTCCAGCAGCTCTGTTGTTTCTGCAGTGCCACCAGGGCCCCTGGTTCCATGAGTTTCCCTACTGCCAACAGCGGTTCCTTGGTTCCCATGATGCCCTGCTGTCACCATGGATATTTGGTGCCATGAAGTTCTTCAGTGTCACAAGGGCCTCCCTCACTCCATGAGCTTCTGCAGTCTCACAATGGCTTCCTTGGATGGGCAGTGTCACCATGCAGCCCTGCTGGGTCACCATGGACTCTTTGGTTCCATGAGGTTCTGGGGGTGTCTCCATGGTCTCCTTGGATCCACAGTGTCACCATGGACCACTGGATCCACGTGGCCCTGATGTGTCACCATGGCCCCTTGGTTCCATGGGACCCCAGGGTCATAACTGACTCCTTGCTTCCACGTCACCTCCTCAGTGCCAAAATGGCCCCTTCGTTCCATGAGGAACAAAAAAGTTTTGTAGAAACTTTGAAAAATCAATACACCTGGGAACATCTGTTTGCATTCAAGAGAGAGGTAAAAGGTGAGGATGGCAGGAGCAGCTTCATCTGCAACAGAGATCCAGGGAAAGGACAGGAACAGCAAATTCAGCTGCAAGACTCAGACAATTCTGCTCCCAGAGATCATTTCTGCTCACACGTCCCTTGTAGAAAGGTGACATCATTCCAGGCAGCCTGGACTGAGCAGGTTGTTTCTGAGGTGGGTTTGTTTTTCAGGAAACCCACTCGGGGTTTTCTATTTGTTCTGGTTTGAAAGCAAAACCAGAGAGAGACTCAATGTCAGAAATACAATTTATAAAGAGAAAAAAAAAATCAAAAATCATGCAATAATACATAAGAAAAAACACTTATAAAGTCAGAATATAACCTGTCACTCTCTTGGTCAGGGTGTTGATAGCAGTCCAGTTGGAATGGTGGCTGCAGTCCTCCTGGAGTGGCAGATGTGTTTATGTTGGAGCAGTGATCCTGTAGCAGGGTGTAGCCTACCTCTGAAGTTCCAGTGGAAATGGCAGCTGTTGCTCTGGGGAATCCAATGGATAGGCAGCTTGTTTTGTCCCAAACCCCAGATAATATCCAGGGGGGCATGCTTAGCTCTTCCCCCCTGGGTGGAGCATCTCACAATGGGCTGATATCATTCTATGAGTCATGAGGTGGGTCAATTAAACAGAAATGGCTCCTGGAGGGCGTTATCTCTGAGTCATGCAGAAAGGCATTGATGGGCCTATTAACAGGAGATAAGGAATAAAACAATACCCCTCCTGTTTCAACAGCTCTTGAGAATGGGAATAGAGTACATCTTTATATTGTAACCTAGGTCATCTCTCACCAATGTAAGTCTGGGACAGAATAACGTCATATTAGGTGTCATTTTGTGCTCTGCTGGGAGTTTCCCGAGGGCTGGTAGTGCTGTTGGCTTCAGGAACAGTTTGGGTAATGGCTGTAGGACTGAGGGCTGGGTAAAAAACCAGAACAGTATTCTTGTATTTATAGTCTTTTGCTACATGTCCAGTTTTCCTGCAGTTATAACAGTTTCCACTGCCTTTATTACATTCTATATTGTGGGGAAGCACGTTTGCTGCAACCAGCATTTCAATTGCACCCTGGCTGGTGGCCTTGGCTAGAATGGAGTCACAGTCTGAGACCGCTTGGCATATGCAAGCATCAACCATCTGAGCAATGGTAGGCTCAGGGTCAAGGGGGAGGCTGTGAAGAACCTTTCTGCAGTCAATACTGGCATTATAGAAAGCTAATTTGCTAATAAGATAATCCTGGACCTTTTGATCATCTACCTGTTTATCCAGGGCTTTCATAAGGTGCTTTATGAACTAGATATAGCTCTCATCCGGGCCCTGGTGAATGTCAGTGTGGGGTGTAGAATCATCAGGTGTTTGGAGGAGGGTGGACCATGCAGCGCCTTTGAGATCTTCCAGTATTGACTGGGGGAAGACTTCAGCCTGATACTGCAGTCTAGTATAGTCTCCTTCCCTGATAATGCGGTCCATTGTGAGGTGTTGTCACCCTTCTTCCTCAACATAACCTTTTGGTAACTCATGAACTATATTATCCAAACTCCTTTCCAGAAAATAAATTCATCAGGTGACAATATAATTTTCATACACCGTTTTAAATTTTGTGGTACTATTGTGTGGGCAGTAAATGGCACGTCCAGCAAATTGTTAAAATCGAGAGAACCCCTCCCATAATCCTTGGCAGCCTTTACTAAGTCATTCATTTCCCTATGAAGGTAGGGAATCCAAGATTCAGGTGGCACCTGTGCAGTATAAGCAGGGGCCAAAACCTAAATGGGAATCTATTCCCTATGGATTCCCAGGGGCCAAAGCCTAAATGGGAATCTATTCCCTATGGATTCCCATTTAGGTTTTGGCCCCTGCTTATACTGCACACCACCTGAATCTTGGATACCACCTCCCAGTCCCCCTCCTTTGCAGCTTTTCTCTGCATCCTCTGCCAAAAATCCTTGGGCTCATCCTCACTCTCAGATAAGCTAACACTCTTTTCCTCTGTAGAGGAGGCAGGTCTGCTGGCAGAGGCGCAGGTCTTTTTGCCGACCGCAATGCCTGGTGTTAAAGGCCTTTGGTAGCCAAAATGGCTTCCTTCCAGTTGGCCCCCTGTCCGGTTCCAGTGATGTGGGAACTGGAAGAGGCTGGACTGGAGAAGGGGCCTGGAAGTGGAGAGGTGGAGCCTGTGCCGGGGAGGAGCTTTCTGATGACAGGGGAGGGACCCAATGCAGCGGTGGAATTCAACATTAAGGTGAGACCCGTCACAGAGGAGGCACCTGGAGCAAAGGCGGGAAATGGGGATGAAGGTAGGAGGGAATCTAAAATGGCGGTCTCTCTAACAGGAGTATTGCCATCTTGTGATTTGTAGGAAGGGGGTTTAGAACTAGGGAATGAAGGAATGTGGGTGAGGGAATATCTCAAGGCAGCAGGGCCACTACCACCCTGAGGAGAGGACAGAAAAGGAGGGGAGATGGCAGACAGCAGATGGCTTGTCTGTGCCAAAGGGTGGGCTCCATCTCCCATCCTGTTCTCAGGGAACCTGGGTTTGGGAACATGGAGGGCAGGTTGAATAAACCAGGGCAAATTGTTAGAACCATGAACTCCTTAATTGAATGAAACACCAGATAAAATTTCCCAACTTTTAAAACCCCTTGTGTTTGTAAAATATAAAGCTTTTCCCCGACAGCATCCCAAAACGATAACTGATAGATAGAATCAACAGAGATATCAGGAAGTTCCTCAAATAACCATGAACAATACCTTTTAAACTCCCTTCAGAAAATTAACTCCCCTCTAAATTTAAAACTCTCCAAAACTTAACAAAAACATCCTTTTCAGCTTGGGAATGAGTATTTCCCGTAGCTGCCCCCAATGGAAGTGGAAATGCACACCCACAGGAATAGAAAATCAGAAGCCTAAACCCCTGGGAGCTCTCTGCCACTCAGTCACTCACTCTCAGTCTCACAGGCAAAATCTCCAGCCAAAGTGGGGCTTGTGGGGCTGTCAGAGAAGCTGTTCCCATGGATGTTGAGGGGATTGTCAACGTCTTCTTCAGTGAGATTCGATAAAACTGGAGTCTCACTTCAGTGTTGTGGTTGACCTGAAGGGGTACAGCTTCCAGTGACATCTGGCTGGCAGGATCACTGCTGGAGACGCTCACAGGGACCTCAAGGAATCTGGTTCCTCTTTGGGCACCATGTGTTGCATCATGGCCCTACTGAGGTCCTTGGAGCATCCAGCACTCATGAGCCCAAACCTCACTGCTACCTTAGAAAGCTGACAGAATGAGCAGGATGGGTTTTCATATGCTTTTCAGCAAACTGGGTTTATGGGTACAGGAACAGGCTACACAGCTGAACAGGGTCCAGGGACAAAGGCAGGGTGTAGACTGAGGGAATAGGATCTTATATGGGGTAGTGATGGTGGAGGTGAGGGTCAGGGTCCAATGGATATGGGGGAAAATGATGCAGAGGAGGGGTCAGATCTCAGGCCAGGCAATAGGGAAACAAGGGTGGAGGAATTCAGCAAACTAGGGCCAATGGAGGGACAGAGAGAGAACATTCTAGGGGCAAACAAACGTGAGCAATAGGAGTTGAACTAGGTTATTAGGCCAATGGGGTATCCTAACAAAACAAAAATCAGCATATGTCTGCAAAGATCAATATGATAAGAAAGCATCTCACCTAACCTGAAAGCCTATTCCTTTTATCTGGAACCAGTCCTCCATATGTGGGAGATTGAGACTCTGGTGGTAGGCCCCTGGGCCTCCACACTTCCTCACAGCTGGCCCAGGGCAAGTCTAGAGTGCTTTTGGTGGCAGCTTGGGCTTGGCACACACTTGAGGAGGGTGTCTGTTTTCAACAGGGAGTTTAGGAGTTTTACAGTGCTAAAAGAAAAGAAAGAAAAACCCTCTTTGCCTGAGAGCAGCCAGTTCTCCAGGCTAAGCTGATGCCAGGTGAATGAGGAGAGACAGGATGGGGTTTGGAAATGTGGAGTAAGGCTGTCCACACTGTGTCAGATCTCAAGACGCAGCTTCTCAGAGCAGGCCAGAGCTCCTTAGCAAAGTCCCTGGGTCAATATCAGTTACAGAATGCTGCTATCATTTCTTCTCTAAATAGAACCATACACCCTTAAAACAGGAATGTGGATTTATTAGAAGCTCTTTGAAATATTTCTCCATAACAATAGAAAAAACCTTCCTAGTGAGCTGCACTACAGTAGAGGGAAATCAAGGCAAAACCATGGTTTGTCAGGACTTGCTTGATTCTAATGAGCCCCATGGTGCATTTGGAGCTGAGCCTTGGAACCTCAGGGCCTGAGAGGAGGTTGCACAAACCTTGCCAGGAGTAAAAGACGTAAAAGAAAACCCCAAAGTGTCTCAAAGCATGAATGGGTCCCACTGAGGTCCATCCCCAAAACATGCTCCTCATGACTCCTTGGAGGAGAGAACTGGAGGCCAGATGGCACATAAACCTCTCAGAAGCCTCACTGAGGAAAGGAAATTCCAAAGCACCTTAAAAACCATTATTATCTGAAAGTATCAATGAGTTCCACTGAGTGTCAATACAAAGCTCTCAAGGGACTTGTTAAAGCAGATAATTGAGGCCATGATTGCACAAATCTCTCACGGAGTCTGTATCAAAAGGGAAATACCAAGTACCTTAAAATAACTGAAGTATCTTGAAGCATTAATGAGCCCTACTGAGTGTTGTTACTGACAAAGCTTCTCCAGGGACTAATTACAGCAGATAATTGGAGGCCATGATTGCACAAAGCTCTCACAGACTGCAAGGCCAAAGCGAAACCCAAAGTCCTTTGAAAAACCTGCAGTCCCTGGGAGCATTCAGGAGCCCCAGGGCCATTGCTGAGCAAGGCTCCCCAGAGACTCCTTCCAGCAGATCCTTGAGGCCACTGGGATGTGGGCTAGGGGGGAATGCTGAGGGCAGGTCAAGGGGCTAACAGTGCCCAGCCTGGCTGGGGCTGTGCCAAGAGGCCCCAGGGCCTCAGGACAAGGTGTCTCCTAACAGCCCTTGGTGGCACAGACCCTGCTGCTGTGCCCCAGGGCACCAAGACTTGGCTTCTCTTTGTCCCCACCTGTCATCACTGCCTCCAGATCTCTGCCCTGCCTGGAGCCTGGGGACACTTTCTCAGTCGTGTCCCTCAGTGAGAGCCATTAAAAGTCCAAGAAACTTTGGAGTTGGATTCTGACTTGGAGTTCTGGAGAAGTTTCTTCAGCTCCCTCTCAGGGACTCATGTTCACGGCCTCAGCGCAAAGCCCCAGAGGCTCATTAAAATCCTTGTGCTTTATCTGTGCTGCTGAGCTGGGCTGGGGTCCTGGCCCAGAGGCAGCTCCCGGCAAGGGCAGCGCTGCAGAGAGACAGCTCTGGCCAGGAGCAACTCCTGTGCACAGCCCAGCAGGCACTGCCTGCAGCCACCCTGGGCACAGCACAGAGGCACAGAGAACTTCAGTCAGGCAGGCAGGGCTGGGAAGGGGCTTAGAAGTGCCTGGGGCACAATCACTGCCAGCCCTTGGCACAGGAACCTCTGGCTGCAGGACAATGCAGCTGCAGCTCCTGCAGTGATCTCCTAAAGCTGGAACATCCCAATGCCTACACACTCTGTGAGTACATCTCTGAATATTTCTGCTGCAGGGGAGGTGAAAGGCTCATGAAGCTCCGATATGCTGAGGACTTTTGATCTGTCCCAGAATATTTCCAAGACAAGGATTTTGATAAAAATGAGGACATTTCCTAAGACTTTGTATTCAGTTTCCTAATATTGGAGAATGGCATGGAGGAGGGATAAATATTAAAGGATGATTATGAATTTTGACAAGTGCCTGAGACATCTGAACTGTTCCTTTTAGTGATCAATAAGTTCACAGGAGATCCCTGATGTTCCTTCAGCCACTCTGCCCATGGACAGCACCAGCATCACCTTTGCTGGACCCGTCAGGCTCAGTCCGAGCTGTCCTTTCTCCAGGCTGCAAACAGAACCCACCCCCAGGCAGTGCCCTGCAAACAGGCAGGGTGCTGTAGGGCCAAGGAGAGTGCACAGAGATTTGGGCTCTGTGAGTGCTGGCACAGAGAGATCAGGCACAGGGAAACACCTGCAGGAGGAAAATCTGCAGGAGGTAGAGAGAAGATCAGGCAATGAGAGAAAACAAAACCCAGCAATTCTGTGGCAGGGAGAGTTTAGAGATATCCACAGGATCCCCTCCAGTGCAGCCCCTCCCTCTGAACAAGCTCCCTCCCTCCTGTGCCCCAGCCAAGCCTCTGCCCTCAGGGCCGGGGCTCCAAGGCGTGCAGCCCCTCCTGTGCAGGCAGAGCTGCAGCAGAGCCGTGGGACAGCTCTGCAGCCCTGGGCCCAGTTCCCTCTGCAGAGCACAGGGCTGGGAGCAGCTGCCCGGCCCTGGGGGCTCTGGAGGGGGCACAGCTGGCTCAGGGTGATGCTGTCCCCAGTGCCCGGCTCTGGGCAATGCTGTCAGTGCAGCCAGGGAAGGAGCTGCATCTCCGTCAATCCAATGCCATCATAAGGACACTTGGAAGTCTCTGTGAGATTTCAGTCCAAGCAGGGAGCTCCAATCCAGGATGCAAACCTGTCCTAGAGCCTCTATGTGTAATCTGAAAACCCCAGGGTGATGCACAGAAGTTCTAGGTTGAGAAAATGCCTTGGGTGGGTGAAATGAGCCCTGTGTGCCCTTGGGTGCAAATGTGGGGCTGAGACTATAAGAAGGGGATGGACACTTGGTGGACTGTGGGGGATCCATCTGCTCTCAGCAGTGTCAGGATGGTTCTTAAAGGAAACATCAGAACATTATCATCCTCTGTCTGAGAATGCTGACAGCCCAGAAAACCTGGGACATGACTTGGAGACAGACCACCTCCCCTCACTCTCCACTCACCACCTTGCCTCAGACAACTCACTCTGTTCTCCCTGATGGCTGCAAAAATGCTGAGAGTTTCTGACATCCAAAAATAGTCAGCAGGAGAAAGGGAAGAGGAGTATAAAAACTCTAGAATATTTAAACAGACTTTCCCATTCCTGGGGGTGCAGATGTTAACAGGGCCTTCTGTGTTAACAGGGTTTCAGAGTGGAACATGAGGACAGGTCCCTGTCCTCCTCCCACATCTGCATAGCAATGTGGAATTATAAAAACACTGTATGTAGTTGCCCTGAACCTGAAGTCCCACTCAGGCACCAACAGCCAAGGCTCCCCACTTGGAGCTGAAGGAAAATCTGCTAGAAAATCAAAAGGGTGTCAGAGGGTTACAGGAGAAGGGTCTGTAGGAAAAGACTTTGATTTTGCTGGAAGAAGTGCCTCCTAACCTGTCACTGACTTTTCTCCATGAACAGCTCCCCAAGTGCAGCCTCAGCAAATGTCCAACAGCAGCTCCATCAGCCACTTCCTCCTGCTGGCATTGGCAGACACGCGGCAGCTGCAGCTCCTGCACTTCTGCCTCTTGCTGGGCATCTCCCTGGCTGCCCTCCTGGGCAATGGCCTCATCATCAGTGCTGTAGCCTGCGGCCACCACCTGCACACGCCCATGTTCTTCTTCCTGCTCAACCTGGCCCTCTCTGACCTGGGCTGCATCTGCACCACTGTCCCCAAAGCCATGCACAATTCCCTCTGGAACACCAGGGACATCTCCTACAAAGGATGTGCTGTACAGCTCTTTTTACTTTATCTTCTTCATTTCAGCAGAGTAATTCCTCCTGACCATCATGTGCTATGACCGCTATGTGTCCATCTGCAAACCTCTGCAATACGGGACCCTGCTGGGCAGCAGAGCTTGTGCCCAGATGGCAGCAGCTGCCTGGGCCAGTGCCTTTCTCAATGCTCTTCTGCACACAGCCAATACATTTTCCCCGCCCCTGTGCCATGGCAATGCCCTGGGACAGTTCTTCTGTGAAATCCCACAGATCCTCAAGCTATCCTGTTCACACTCCACCTTCAGAAAAATTTGGAGTTCATTGCTTGGTGTCTGTTTAAATTTTGGTTGTTTTGTGTTCATTGTTTTCTCCTATGTGCAGATCTTCAGGGCTGTGCTGAGGATCCCCTCTTAGCAGGGACGGCACAAAGCCTTTTCCATCTGCCTCCCTCACCTGGCTGTGGTCTCCCTATTCCTCAGCACTGCCATTTTTGCCTACCTGAAGCCCCCCTCCATGTCCTCCCCATCCCTGGATCTGGCCCTGTCAGTTCTGTACTCGGTGGTGCCTCCAGCCCTGAACCCCCTCATCTACAGCCTGAGGAACCAGGAGCTCAAGGCAGCAGTGTGGACTCGGATGACTGGAAAATTTCAGAAGCATTAAACTGGTTGACAATTTCTGCAAATTGTCACATATAATAAATGTAATCTATAATAATTCTTGTTTTGATTGTTGGGTTATTTTCCCTTTGTTTTAGATTTCAATAATGTTCATAAAGCAAGGTCATTGCTTCTGCCCTTCATCATTTGGTTTATCTATACCTTCACTGTGGCCAGTGTCAATGAGGAGTGGATCTCTTGGTGGCTTTAAATGAATTGAAGGCTTTCCTAGCAAAGTTTTCACTAGAGATCCAGCTTTTGTTGCCTTCTCTGGAGCAGCAGCAGCAATGTCTGTGTGCAGAGCTGGGGGCAGATCAGTGCTGGCACAGCAGCTGTGCCCAGAAGCCCTGCCCCGCTGCCCTGGTGACCCTGGTGTTGCTGTAAGGCCTGAGTGCTCTCGGGGCCGGGCACAGCCCTGGGGGTGGCAGTGCCAGGGCTGCAGCAGGGACAGGCCATGGGCACTGCTGGGGCAGCACTGATGCCTCAGGCCAGGGCCTGGGGGCTCCAGGCTCCTTGCCCAGGCTCTCCCAAGAACACGCTCAGGCCAGTGCTCAGCACAGAAAAGCCCCGTGAGCAGCCCCAGGCTGGCCGTGGGCAGGCTGGGGGTGAACAGCATGGCTGGGGCTCTGCAAGGACCCTGGGGCAGATGGGAAGGAGCAGCAGAGCAGGGGCTGATCCATCCCCAATGCACTGCAAAGCCCAGGGCAGTGTCCCAGAGCGTCCTGATGGAGCTGGCAGCAACATCCCCCCTCTGCAGCCCTGGCCTCTCCCCCAGCTCACACAGGTGACCCAGCCTTGCAGGCACAGACACAGCAGCACTTGCTCACGAGCCCCTGTTTGCATTGCATACAGCAGGCGGGAGCATGCCCATGCTGTTTATGTGGGGACATGAACCTGAGGGAGCACAAATGGCATCAGCCCCTGGGGCCACAAGGGCTGGGGGACACCAGGGAAACCACTCAGCTTTGTCCTGGCCTCTGCAGTCAGCCAGAAAGTTTGTTCCCATCAGCTGGGAGTTTCCTGTCCCACTGCAGACGCTGTTGCTCAGAGCCAGGGCTGCCTGGCAGCCACCCCCAAACTGCCCTGAGCATTTCCTTGGCTTCACCTTTGCTTTCTTTACTCCTAGCGGCACAAACCTCTTTCTACTGCCAACTCCTGTTCCCTGTCCTGCAAACAGCCCCTCCCTATTTGCCCTTTCCTCTCTGGCCCCACTCCCCATTGCAGTTCCTGACTTGGCACCATGGGATCGTCCCTTAGGGAGCAGGATCATCCTACAAGTGCTGCAGGAATTTTCTGCAGGCTCGTGCAGTGCCTGGTGCTGCTCCCTTGCCAGAGGCACCCCAGGTCAGGGGGGCGCATCTGGGCTGCTGTGTCTGGCTCTGGGGCTCCCTGTTCTGGGCAGTGAGGAGGAGCTGCAGAGGCTCTGCAGGACTGACAGGATGGGCTTTGGAGCTGGCAGGAGAAGCTGAGGGACCTGGGCTGCTGGAGCTGCTGAAGAGGAGGCCCAGGGCTCATCCTGCAACTGCTCCAAGGGTGCTTTCAGAGAATCCCAGAATCAGCAAGGTTGGAAAAGTCCTTGGAGATCATCAAGTCCAACCTGTGCCCTGACACCTCCTTGTCTCCCCTGAGCCTCCTCTTCTCCAGGAAAAACAACCCGAGCTCCTTCAGCTGCTCCTAACAGGAGTTGTGCTCCAGACCCCTTCCCAGCCTTGCTACCCTTCTCTGGACATGCTCCAGCCCCTCCATGTCCTTCCTAAATTGGGGGGCCCAGAACTGGACATAGTGCTCAAGGTGCTGCCCAAGCAGTGCTGAGCACAGGGGAAGAATCTCTGCCCTGCTCATGCTGGCCACACCATTCCTGATCCAGGCCTGGAGTCATTGGCCTTCTTGGCCACCTGGGCACACTGCTGGCTCATGTCCAGCCTGCTGTCCATCAGTGCCCCCAGGTCCCTTTCTGCCTGGCTGCTGTGCAGCCGCTCTGTCCCCAGCCTGTAGCACTACAGGGGTTGTTGTAGCCAAAGTGCAGGACCCGGCACTTGGACTTGTTAAATCTCACCTTGTTGAATTTGGGCCCTGGATCCAGCCTGTCCAGGGCCCTGTGCAGAGCCTTCCTACCCTCCAGGTGATCAACACTCCCAGCCAACTTGGTGTCACCACAACTCTATGAGACCCTAGAGTGTCCCAATGGCCTCCATGATTCCATGAGGCCTCCCAGTGTCACAATATCTCTTTGGTTCCATGGGACCCCTTGGTGCCACAAAGTCCTTTGGATCCTTGGGCCCTGCAGTGTCACAGTGGCCCTTTGTCCCCCAAGGCCCTGAAGTGTCACAATGGATCCTTTATTACATGAGGTCTGGCAGTGCAGTAATGCTCTCCTTGGTTCCACCATGTCACAATGGCCTCTTGGTCCCAAGGGCTACCATGGTGTCAAACATGTTTCCTTCATTCCAGGAATCCCTGAGGAGCAGCACTGGCCCCTTGGTTCCATGGGGCCCTGCAGTGTCACAATGGCCCCATCATGACACCTGATCCTGCTCTGTCACAATGCTCTGCATGGTTCCACAAGGCCCTGCGAGGTCACAGTGGCCTCTGTAGTTCCAGCAGGACCCAGACTGTCACCATGGACTCCTTGCTTTCATCCAGCCCCACAGTGTCACAATTGCCCCTTGGCTCTGTGCTGCCATGTCATACACAGTGTCACCATGGTCCTCTTAGTGCCACCAGGCCCCACAGTGTCCTTATGGCCCCTGGCTTCCCCAGGCACCTGCAGCGTCACAATCATCAGAGAATCAACCAGGCTGCAAAAGACTTTGGAGAGCATCAAGTCCAACCTGGGACCCAACACCACCTTGTCATCCAGACCATGGCACTCAGTGCCACATCCAGTCTTTCTTTAAACACTTCTAGAGACAGTGACTCAGCCACCCCCCTGAGCAGCTCATTCCAATGCCCAAACACCCTTTCTGTGAAGAATATTTCCTAATGTCCAGCTCAAGTTCCCCTGGTGCAGCTTTTGGCTGTGTCCTCTTGTCCTGTCACTGTTTTTTGGGAAAAATTCCTGACCCCCACCTGGCTGCACCCTCCTGTCAGGGAGTTGTAGAGAGTGATGAGGTCTCCCTTGAGCCTCCTCTTCTCCAGGATAAACAACCTCAGCTCTCTCAGCTGCTCCTCACAGGACTTGTGCTCCAGACACCTCACCAGCCTTGTTGCCCTTCTCTGAACACGCTCCAGCCCCTCCATGTCCTTTCTCAATTGGAGGGCCCAGAACTGCAAACAGCACTCGAGATGCTGCCCAACCAGTGCTGAGCACAGGGGAAGAATCCCTGCCCTGCTCCTGCTGGCCACACAATTCCTGATCCATAGGAGTGCCAGGGATTGGGTGAGGGAAATGATGGGAGGGGATGGGGAAAAAGTGTTCTTGATTGTCAGCCACGGAGGGCTTTGGTTTTCATATCTGTTCAGACTGCATCAGAAGACGCTGGGGATCCATATCAATTGGGGATTGCTGATATCAGTGTATAAACAGGAAAAGAAAACTGGATAAAACAATGCTCTCTGCATTGTTTCAATACAGTATATTCAATTTAAATGCACTTCTGAAATGTCTAATTAACCACAGAAGAATTGAAAATTTAAATTATTTCCAGGGCTCTTCCAGTCTGAGCATTTTGAGTAAGAACTGAAAATTTAAATTATTCCCATGGGCTTTTCTTGTTTGACTATTTTGAAGAAATGTTTATGAGCCTTTTTCAGTGAATTTGTGAACTGAAGAGCTCAAGGAAGAAGAGGCCTCCGGGGTAGGAAAACTCATCAGCAACCTCCTAGTGGATGAAGGTCCATCCCCATCAGAGCAGCAATGAACAGAAATGGGCACAGCTTTGTGGCTGCCCAGCTTCGGCATGGGCCCTGGGCCTGGAGCAGGAGCAGCTCTTGAGGGCCCCAAGGCCGGGGCTCTTGTGTTGCCCTGGGCAAATGGGATGGCAGCAGGGGCTGCAGAGCTCTCAGCACCTCAGCCCGAGGGGAGCAGGGCAGCCAGGGAGCCTCCTTTGGCCTTGGCCAAGCACCTTCTCCCATGGCTGAGGCTGAGTCCTGTGGCAGCTGCAGCTGCTGCTGTGCCCTTGCCAGGGGCTGAGGCCGTGGGGCAGTGCCAAGAGCAGCCTGGCCTGAGCAGAGCTGTGGGGCCAGAGCTGGCTGGGCTGGGCTGGGGAGAGGCCCTTGGTGCTGGCCAGAGCTCAGGGCAGCTGGCAGAGCTTGCAGGGAGCTGGGCTGGGCTCAGAGAGCCTGGCCCAGAAACCATCTGTGTCCATCTCAGCCTGGCTGAGCGTGCAGGGGCAGGACTCAGGCCAGGCCTTGTGGGGCAGGGCCAGCGCCTGTGCAAGGCATTGAAAACAGGTAAGCGGCCCAGAGAGGAGGCTGCTCTGTGCCCTTGGTGGCATGGACAGAGCAGGGAGGGGGCCCAGGACATTTGTCAGTGCCAGCCTCTGTGCCCAGCCCTTGGCAGCCCTGGCTGCTGGGCCCAGCTTTGGCCTGGTCTGAGTTTGGCTGTGGCCCAGCTCCATCCTCCTGCAGGGCTCAGGGCCTGTTGCTGGCCATGGCCAGCCCTGGCTGCCTCTCTGCTGGCCCAAAGGCCTGCAGAGCCCGGAGCAGGGCTGTCTGTTGTAGGTTAGTTGCGGTGGGGAGTGAATCACCAAATAAGAAGTCCAAAAAAAAATGAAATTTATTAATTGATAGAGCAAGCGATAATAGGCAAAGTCAGCGTCCTGGGCGTGCTGGGTGACAGGAGAGTCTCCACTCTACCACTGCCGCACTCTTCTGATTTTCCGTGGAGTTCTTATACAGTCCTGCTTCCAGGCTGATGTGCAGTACTCTGTGTATTCTCCTTTTGTGTTTAGGTGGTCATAGTCCACCTCCCGGGGTCTGAAGATGAAGGTTGGTAATTTTCCTTTCTCTGATTCCTGGAATTCTTAGGCTCAATCTGATGAGTTCCTGGAATCCTAGGTTTACTGAGCAGATAAGCTGATACTGTGTTATCAATCATAGCAAACCCCCCACCCATATTAACAGTTTACTAAACAGATAAACAAATGTTTGTGAAACCTATTCTCTTTTGGTTTCATCGTCCTTATCCTTTAAAGTCTAGAAATTTACTTAGACAAACTAGAGGTGATGCAACAGTCTTACTGGAATTACTTTGTCAGCTTTGATGAACAAACTTTAAGTTTTAACCCATTACATTGTCTGTGCAGGCCCACAGGTGCCCTGGGCTCTGCAGGAGCTGGCAGAGGCTGCCCAGCAGGGAGGCCATGGGGCACAGAGCCCCAAGGCTGCTGTGGACACCACGGCACAGGGGCCGTTCCCAGCCGCAATGCTCCTGGCCTGGGCTGGGCCTGCACAGGGGCTGGGCCACCATGGCTGGGCCAGCACAGGGCCACAAAGGGGCCACGCAGCCGCTGCTGGGGCTGACAGCAAGGCCAGGCACACACAAGCAATTGCTGAGCATGGCCTGTGCTGGCCAGGCCTGACTGTGCCAAAGGCAGAGCTCAGCTGCCCTTGGGGACTGCAGGAACAGTCCAGAGCCCAAAGAGCCTCCATGGCTGTGCTGGAGACCAAGGCTGCAGGAGGGAAATGCAGGGCTGCTGTGGAATGGGGAGGGCATTGAATTCCAGCACACACTTCAGCTCCCTGATGATCTCGGCACCATGCTGGGCCCTGTTTCAGACTGAAGCAGAGCAGATGTTGATGGGAGAGTAACCCTGCGGGGCTGCCAGGGACCTGGAGCTTGCAAGGATCTCTGCTCTCCCTCAGGTGCTCTCGGAGAGATCCAACCCCAGCTGGGAACCTCAGGGCACAAGTGGCACTGCCTGTTCATAGGCACACAACTGATGTCTGCCTGGAAAGGGGCACAGGTTTTAATACCTGCTTATATCATAAGATACAAGCAAATCTTTTTTATGAGGGTCATTTGAGTACTTTTGGGAAATGGCAATATTTTCCTAGTACGAACGGGGATTCCCTGGAAGCATACTGATGGCAGAAGAAGAAACACTGATCTTCTCATCTACTTGTGTCAGCAGTATTCAGTTTATTATTTAATCTCACTCTTCTATCAGGTGTTTCCCGCTCTCCTGTTTTAATGGCCATTTCTAAGAACATCTTTTCATTTAGAGCAGCTGGATCTTTGTACTTCCTGCTGCTCCCAGATTTTCTCCTCTAGGTCCTTTCTGGTCATTCAAGTACCACTCAATTGACTGGTTTAATGCTTTGAGGTGCAAGAAGTTGACCAAGAATTTATATATTATAAATATAGAAATAATCATCACCTCAATTATGTTTGTATTTATCACAGAATTGTTTTTTCTTATGTCCTTATCTAAAACTGTTCTTGTATGGAAGTCCCTGGGGGATAGGGGACATGTCACATGCTGCTGGGACATCCCAGAGAGCTGAGAGAAGAGCTGTGATAGTTATTAAACTATTCAAATGATCAGGTTCTGTTTGTTTGCAAGAAACCTTTCTGTGCCTCTGAGTGTCATCAGTCCCTTAGCCCAAAGGACACAAACCTGATGAGTTGTGATTCCCACTGCATGGGCTGCATTTGGACCTTGGCTCTGCACAGGAGAGCTCTTCATCCCCTTTCTCTCTTTTCCTCCCTCTGGGCATGGAGGGAGCTCCTGACTTCAGCGTGTGACTCGTGTGTGCAAAGAGCAAATCTGGGCAGAATAGGGGCAGGGAGGGTTTGGGGGGACCTTGGGATCTGTGCTGGCCAAAGAAGGTGTTTTCCATTGCTCTGAGAATGTCTGTGGAAATTAGATGTAATTTCCACCAGAGGAATGACTTTTGCATTTGATGGAGCTGTGCCTTCCCTTGGCTTTGTTGGCTGACATTAAATGAACATCCCTCTGTGTCTCGGACAGCTCCTCTCCAAGGAAAGCAGGCGGGAGTTGGAGCCAAGGAGCTGAAAGCTGCAGGTGCAGCCTGGGCTGGAGGGAGCTCAGATTTGCACAAGGCTGCTCTGAGTGCCAGGGCTTGGATGGGGGAAATGGTGGGGTGGGGGTAGGGACAGAGTGTGATTGATTGTCAGCTATGAAGGGTCTTGATTTTCATGTCCATTCAAACTGCATGAGGAGTTACTTGGATTCAGTGTCAACGGGAATTTGCACATATCAATTTATGAACAGATTAAAATAACCTCAACAGGACCTAAAAAATTCTACTCTGGCTTTTAGAGAGAATCTATTCAGTTTGAATACACTACTGAAATCTGTCTAATTAACCACAAAAGATTTGAAAATTAAAATCAAATTATTCCCTGAGGCTTGGCTTGTAAAAGTGTTCTGAATGTTAATGAGCCCTGGGACATTGAATTCCTGCACTTAAGAGCTGAAGGCTGAACAAGCCTCTGGAGCAGGAAAATTCAGCAGCAGCCTCCAAGGTGCTCAGGATGTCAGCAGCCCCCACTGAGGCCATCCCTGCCCAGAGACCGTGGGGGAATGGGCAGACAAGGAGAGTGTCCCTGGGGCTGGGGCAGCACAACTCAGAGGCAGCAGCGGCTCCAGCTGGGAAATGGAGTGTGGAATGTGGCTGGGAAAGCCCTGCCTGGGCTGTGCCAAGCAGGACAGACAAGCCCCAACTCCCATCCCCCAAACAATTCTCTCAGGGAGACATTTAAAAGGAATTACAATTGTTTGTGTACTTTGAATTGGATGCACTGGAGAAATACTGACAAGAGAGCCTCAGGAGCTCAAAAGAACACAACAGCCTTTACTGGTCATTTTAGAAAATTTGGGAAACTTGGCAAATGGTTTAATATGATATTCTATCAAAAAAACCCCACTTATCAAAGCTTTAATTTGGAGTATTCAACTTCACAAGCTCTAAGCCTGCTCAGTTTTAACATACTCAAAATTTGCAAGAGAACATAAATAGAAGAAATAGATAGAGAGAGAGGAAAAAAAAAATTCAGAGAACCTTACACACAGCTACCAACTCCTGGATTCCAGTGGTGTTCAGATGGAAATTCCAAGATGAGGTAGGGTTAAGATGTGTGCTTGCCTTGTGGTCAGCCTTAAATAACCCTTGATCTTCCTGGGCCCTTGCCCCAGGTGGGCCTTGGGCTCATTTGGTCCCTCAGGAGCTGGGCTGGGGGCTGCAGAGGTGGCTGTGGAGCATTGCCTGTGCTGTGCCAGGGACTGGCAGACACTGCTGGGCTGGGATAGAGGCTCTGGGGGGATTGGGGTTCCAGGGCAGGGCAGTGCTGGAGTTCCATGGCAGGGCAAGGCTGGACCTGCCCCTTCCTCCCCCCTCCCCCGACAAAATGTTTTGATCCAACAATCTCCTCCAGTCTGTCACAACAGGGAATGTTGGAGGTGAAATCCCAGTCTTGGCCATGGGCACCTGGACCAAAAGGACAGTTCTTTCCCATAGGAAGGAAAGCACAGAGCTTTCCCCAGTGTTTTGGGGACAGATGAAAGGTGACTCATGTGAAACTATTACCAGCCAGACTTGTCCTGGCAATCTTCCTTTTGGAAAAATCCTTGGATATATGGAATTTTGGAGGTGAAATCCTAATTCTTGCCATGGGTGCCTGGAGGAGAAGGCCAGTTCTTTTCCTTGGGAAGGAAAGCACAGAGCCCCAGTGTTTCAATAGCAGATGAGGAGACTCTCAATGTGCCAAGGTCAGTTGGACCAGTCAGGCAGTCCACAGGTGGTGAAGCCAGACCTGTTCTTTGTTCCCTTGGTTTTATGGGGCCCCACAGTGTCACAATGGCCTGTTGATTACAAGAAGACCTGCAGTGTCACAATGGACCATTGGTTCAATGGGATCCAGCAGTGTCACAGTGGTCCCTAGGTTTCCTAAGGCCCCACAGTGTCACAGTGGTCTCAATGATTCCATGAGTCTTTGCAGTGTCACAATGGTTTTCATGGTTCTCCAGGCCCGACAATGTCACGTAACTCCTCTGTTCCATGAGCCCGGCAATGTCACAATGGACCTTTGGACCCTGGGGGTTTGCGGTGTCACAGTGGTCTCCTTTGGCTCCACAGTGTCACAATGGGCCACTGATGACAGGGGGCCCCCTGTGTCACCCTGGAGCTTTGGTTCCATGCAGCCCTGCAGTGTCACAAAGGCCTCTTGGTTTCACAAGGCCCCACAGTATAACAATGGTCCTCTTGGTTCTGTAGGGACCCCCAGGGTAACAATGGTCTCACTGGTTCCATGAGGCCTCATAGTGTCACAATGGTCTCCATGATTCCATGAGTCCCCTCAGTGTCACAATGGTCTCCATGATTCCATGGTGCCCCACAGTGTCACAATGGTCCCTTGGTTCCATGACACCCCAAAGTGTCACAATGGTCTCCACAGTTCCATGAGGCCCTGCGGGGTCACAATGGACCCTTGGTTTTATGGGGCCTCTCAGTGTCACAATGATCCCTACATTTCATGGACCTGTATGGCTCCATGGAATATAACAATCATTGAGACACTGGCGGGGGGATGGGGGAGACAGGGGACCCGCTGTGCAGGAGCAGTGTTGGACTTCTCTGGGGTAAACTGTGAGGGGGCTGGGGTGGATTGACCTCCTCAGTGTCCTCACACATTCCCTTTGATGTCACACAGACCCTGTGATGTCACACTGTCCCTGTGATGTCACACAACCACCTGTGATGTCACACAGATCCTGTGATATCACAGACCTAACTCTGTTATGTCACCCTGTAGTGTCATACAGCAGTGCTGTGATAGAACAGAAGACTGTGATGTCACAATGTCACACCAGGGAAATTCCTTTCTCCTGGTGTCCAGTCTGGGGCTCCTCAGCTGCCCTTGGCATTAATTCTTTCTTTCTCTGGCTGTTCTCTACCATGTTCAAAGGATCCACCATGTCTGAAACCACCCTTCAGTCCCTCAGAGGGCTCTCCTCCACTGTTCTCAATCTCCACCCCACTGAGCACAGAGCTCCTGTGTCCCTATAGAGTGGTCAAGTGCTTGAGGCCAAGAACACCTGGAGAAGAGGAACCTTTATTTTCTATAGGAAGGAAACCACAGAACCCCAGGGTCTGAAGGCAGATGAGAAGCAGTCACCAGAGGCCAAGGCAAGCCAGACCTGTCTGTCCTTGCAGATTTTGTCAGAAAGCAGCCTTTGGATATTTGGGGAGTTTTGGGAGTGGAATTCCATTTCAGACATGGGTGCCTGGACAGGAATGACAGTTCTCCATAGGAAGGAAAGGGCAGAACCCCAGTGTTTCAAAGGCTGATTAGAGGCGGCCCCAAGGAGCTCAAGGCCAGTCAGAGCTGTTGTCAGGGGAGAATCCTTGGATAGACAGAATTTGAGAGGCCAAACCCCACTTTTTTCTATGGGCATCTGGACAAGAAGGACAGTTGTTTTCCATAGGAAGGAAAGTATGGAGCCCCAGAGTTTCAAAGGCAGGTGAGAGTTGGTCCTCAGGAAGCCAATGGAACCTGGACAGCCCTGGCAGCTTTTGTCTGGGAGCTATCCTTGGATATAAGGAATTTTGGAAGCATATTCCCAATTTTGGCCATGGACACCTGGACTTGAAAGATATTTTTTCTATGGTAAAAAAGCAGAGTCCCTAGTGTTTTGAAGGCAGTTGAGAGGTGGCCCTTAAAAGGCCAAGGCCAGCCAGGGCTGTCTGTCCTGGCAGGTGACATATAGGAATAATCCTTGGTTATAATCAAATTTGGAGGAGGAATCCCAATTTTGATCATAAACCCCCGGAGAAGGAAAGTTTTTTCCCACAGGAAGGAAAACACAGAACTCCAGAGTTTCAGGGGCTGATGAGGAGTGCCCCTCAACATGCCAAGGCCACCTGGGCCAGTCAGGCAGCCCACAGGAGGCCAAGACAGCCAGACCTGTTCCATGTTCTTGGATCCTTAGGGCCCTGCAGCATCCCAACGGCCCCTTGGTTCCATGAGGCCCTGTAGGATCACAACAGATTTTTGTTTCCATGAGGCCCAGTGATATAACAATGGTCTCCTTGGCTCTACAGTGGCACACTGGCCCCTTGCTTCCATGAGGCCTTGCGGTGTCGAAATAGTTTCCTTGTTTCCATGGAACTGTGCAATGCCACAATGGCCCATTGGTTCATGAGGCCTCAGAATCTCAGATTGGCCCCTTGGTTCTATTGGGGTCCTCAGGGTCACAATGGCCTCTTGGTTCCACCAGGCCTGGATGTGTTACACTGGCCCCTTGCTTCCATGGGAGCCCACAGTGTCACAGTGGCCCCTTGGTTCCAGTGGGTCCTGAAGTGTCATAATGGACTCCATGGTTCTATGAGGCCCCACAATGTCACAATGGACTTTTGATTCAAAGAGCTTTTGTACTGCCAACAACAGCCAACAACAGTCTTTTTGTTTCCATGGCGTCCCACTGGACCCTTGGTTTTATGGGGACTCACAGTGTCAGAAGGGTGCCCTTGGTTCCACGAGGCCCTGTAGAGCCCCTTGATTCAACGAGGCCTCAATGTGTCATAATGGCCTCTTGCATTCCATGAGGCCCTGCAGTGTCACAAGGCACCTTTGGTTCCATGTGTTCCAGCACTGTTCCATGAATCCTTAGTTCCATGGGGCCCTGTAGTGTCACAATAGACTCCTTGGTTCCATGCTGCCATAGAGTGTTACAACTGCCACTTGGCCTGCCAACACTCCATAGTGTCATAATGATTCCTTGCTTCCATGAGGCCTTGTAGTGGCACAATGGCTCCTTGGTTCAGTGAGGCCTTTGGTGTCACAATGGTCTCCATGATTCCATAAAGTACCTGGAAAGACAGATGGTTCTTTTCCATAGGAAGGAAAGCACAGGGCAACAGTTTTCCAAGGGCTGATGAAATGTAGCCCTCAACACTCCAAGATCAGCTGCACCTGTCAGGTGGCCCCTGGGAGGCCAAACCAACCAGATCTGTTCCATGTCCCATGGTTCCATGGGACCCCACAGTGTCACAATGTTCTCCTTTCTTTTTAAGTGTCAAAATGGCTCCGTGCTTCCACGAGGCCCTGTCACAACAGACCATTGGTTTCATGGAACCCCACAGTGTCACTGTGGTCCCCTTGGCTCCACAAGGCCCTGAAGTGCCACAGTGGCCCTTTGGTTTCACAAGGCCTCAAAGTGTAAAAATGGCCTCCATGGTTTCATGAGGCCCTGCTGGGTCACAATGGACCTTTGGTTACATGGTGCCCCAGAGTGTCACAATGGTATCCTTGGTTCCATTGGACCCTTCATCCCATGGAGACCCACAGTGTTCACTGCAGTCCCCTTGCTTTCATGAGGCCCTGCCATGCTGTAATGGCCCCTCGGTTCCAGTGGGTCCCAAAGTGTCAGAACAGTGTCCATTGTTCCATGAGGTCCCGCAATGTCACTGTGCTCCCCTTGGTTCCACAGAGCCCCACAGTGTAACAATGGACTCTGGGTTCCCTGAGGTTCCTCAGTCACAATGGACTCCTTGGATCCGCAGTGTCACAGTGGCCCCTTGTCACTGAAGATGCAGACAAGAATGTGACACACATACACCGAAGTCATGCAGCAACAGATGATTTTATTGTCGAGCTCCCCCTTTTACAGGGGCTTTGAATTTCGTGGGTTTGCACACCATTGGACAAGGGTCTCAACTCTGCCCAGATCACTGGCCAAAGATGTGGCTGCATCCATGGTTGAAGGGATTGGCTGGGATCCTCTTGTTTGAGCTTCAATCCAGCCCATGAGTGACATACCCAGGGACTTGTTTACTTTCACCATCTAATGAACGAGGTTGGTGCAGTAAGTGTCTGTCATGGCCAAATTATTTATGCAGCTGTAGAACAGCTATAGCTGTCATAGATCCCATACACCTGTGAGCATCTGAGTGTCTCAGCAGGTCACCAACAGTTTCCTCCTGGATTACAGGGGGCTGTTCTGCTCCCTGTGCTCATCTACCAGCTCAGGAGGACATTTGTCCTGAGGACAACCTGTCTTACTGTTGAAGACTGAGGCAAAGAAGGTGTTCAGTACCTCAGCCTTTCCTCATCTTTAGTAACCATATCCTTCCCTGCATCCAGTAAAGAATGGAGATTGTAGTTTCTCCTCCTTTTGCCATTCATGTATTTATAAAATAATTTTTATTATTTATTAATCCTTCATAGAACAACCAGGTTAAGCCCTAATTGGGCTTTCACCTGTCTAATTTCCCTTCTCATGACCCAACAACAACCTTAAACACTTCCTTACTTTCCTGCCCCTCTTCACCCTTCAAAAGTGATGCACCCTCTTTTTCCCCCTGAGTTCTTGCTAAAGCCCCATGCCCAGCTGTAAGGATCCATCCTAGTGAACGGATGACCTGGTGGTTCGTAGGAGTGATCTCAGGGTGCAAAAACCAACATGGTACAAGGGGGTTTGCAGTGATAATCAAAACAAATGCAGTTTTATTGAAATAGCCACAGCAAAAATGCGATAGAGGGATTAAGGGAGAGAAAAAGATAGAGAAAGAGAGAGAGAGGGAGGAGATAGAGCTACCAACGCAGAGACGAAGTCCTTTAGTCCAGTCCAGTCAAGGGTCTGCCTGTTACGCCGGGAGATCTCAAAGGCACAGTTCATTTGCACCCCAATTATACTCTTTTTGTTGGGGGAAGGGAGAATAAATTTCGCAACTGAAACAAAGGATTTAAGGGGGGTACACAGAGTCCAAGCTAGGCAGCAGGAAAGAACCTTTGTTTTCTTGGTCCAGTGGTCACAACCTGCAGGCAAACATCTCGCTTTGGTCAGCTTGCCTCTCCCACACACCTCCCCCAGACTGGGGGTTTCAGTCCCAGTCCTTCGAAGGAGCAGAGGGGCCTTTTGGGAGTTTCATGTCTCAGTCCTTGATGGAGAAGCTTCTTACATCTCAGTCTGTCTGTCGCGGTGGTTGTAAAACAGGTGAGGGTCTTCTGTGGGAGACCACCTGAAACTCAGGAGAAGTCCAGCCAGGTCGAGAGATGGGACAGCTTCCAAAGCTGCTGTTATGTTTGCCCAATTGTCCCATCATAAAAAGGCCAAACAATATTAAAAGTAGTAACAATTTTAATTAAATAGTTTAGAAAATATATAAACAAGGGATAATTTGGTTCAAATAATAGCACATAAGCAAAAACAACCGCGGGGTACGGAGGGCAGAGTTCAATGACCCTTGCCACTTCACGTACAAGCTTGCCAAGAGAAAGTCACCCCTTATATGCCATGTGTCAATACCATCTCCTCCTATTTTCGGTTCGTCACTTTTTTGTCTCCGCCCTCATTACCACTTTTACCATGCATGCGCCACCACTCGGTTTGGTGGTTGCACAAGTCTTTGGGGGTCGTCACTGATGAAGGCCCTGTAGTCTTCTTCGTTGTCCTTTAATTCACCTTTGGGTTACACATGCGCACCAAGCCAGTACAATGTAAGCCAAGACTAACGTATCACTCCATCTACATATCAAAGCAATAAGTCCCTTATGATTAGCATTTTCTTGGACCCAACCAGGTTCTTGGTCATTTTTAGCAACTGTATCTTCAGCTTCTTTCCTGTGGTCCTTGAGAACATCTGCTGGGAAGGCGGGGTCTCTTCTTTGGCATTACAACTTTTAACTATTAACTGTTTTATTATTCTCAAATATTAATTACTGTATCAATATTGATTACTGTTTCAATTTTTATCAGCACGAATCATACCTATTTATCACACTGCTATTGTTGCAAATGGGGCATGGTGCCCCCTTCTTAGCATACAGCAAACACACTTGTGAAAACAAATAACACTGTGCTTTCAGGTCTCAGGGCCTTTGGCATGTGACTTTCTGCTTCAGAGCCAGAGATTCTAGACAGGGACGGTCTTTTCTTCAGTGGTCTCCCAATGACAATTGTGAGGCAGATGAGGGAAAATTCAGACAGACTCTCACACCAGCCAGGCCAGATATTGTCCTTGCTGGCTCATTTTTTGGCATATAGGGACATATGCCTCCTATGCCTTCAAGATTTATTTCTTGAAGTATGCCCATCCTTTCTGGACAATTTTGTTTTAAAGGGCTTCTTCCCTCAAAAAACAGTACCTGGTTCACTACTTCCTAAATCTGCATCCTGAATAGGCTGAAGTCTGATCTATGTAAGTCCAGTTAAAAGTTTTGTTGATGCCCCCTCCTTGTTTAACTGAAAATTGAAAACTTGATTATTTCACGGTTACTGTACCCCAGATGGCCTCTGACCACCACATCGCCCACCAGCCCTTGTCTCTTTGTGAGCAGCAGGAGACAGAGCTTTTCCTGGGAGTGGGAATTGCAGGAAACCTCCCCAAAGTGCAGCTTGGAAGGTTCAGCCTGGAGCTGAGGAGAAAGCAAAGTCCCTGCCAGGGCAGAATGTTGGTGCTGGAGGTGTGGCAGGGTGAGGCTGGGCCATGGCCAGGCTCTGTGTGCCAGGAGCCGGCAGCGCTGGGTGCAGGGAGCCCAGGGAGGGCACAGAAACGCTGGGTGAGAAATGCTGGGGCACAGCGAGATGGGCGAGTGCAGCCGGCCAGGGCAGAGGAGCAGCACGCACAGGGGGCACAGCCTGCAGGACAGATGGCCAAGGGCTGGGCAGGGCTGGCAAGGCCACAGACACCCAGGCCTTTGTGCCCTGGGCTCGGGCAGCGCCTCTGGAGGCCCCACAGGAGGAACTTTCCTGGCAGGGGCTGCAGTTTGTTTCTCCCTCATCCCTCCCTGGGGAGGCTGGCAGGGGCTGCAGGTTTATGACATTTGTCCTTGCTGCCCCTCACATCCCCCTGGCCCACAAACAGCCCCGAGGCAGCCGTGAGGGACAGGCCCTGCTGGCCCAGGCTGGGCTCAGGGCTTGGCCTTTCTGCTTCCCCCAGCCAGCCCAGGCCTTGCTCAGCATTGCAGTTCCCTGCCCAGAGCCTTGGGCGCCCTGCAATCCTGACCTCAAGGATCTGTTCTCAGCAGTCCCTGGCGAGCCTTTGTCAGTCCCTGCCCTCACTGGGGCCCAGACATGCTCCAAAGGACTTGGAGTTTTGCTGCTGACTCCTTGAGCAGCTTCTTCATCCTTCTCTCTTTGCCTGAGGTCCAGATCCAGGAGGACCCAGCCCCAAATCCACCATGGGGCTGATTAAAATACAGAAAGACCTCAGGAGCTCTTTCTCTCCCTTCCATTGTCTTTGAGTCCCCAGGGCTTCTGCAGTGATTGGAGTCAGTTTGCAGTTTTCTTCAGGAGGGACATTCCAAAATGCACCTTATGATGGTTTTTTAATCAAGGGTGCATTTTTTTATTTTTCAGTTCATTGAAGAGGTGGCAGAAGCATTCTCTAAGTGATCTTGATGGTGAATTTCTCATTAGGAGGTCTGTGCATGGAGAAGAATGAGCCCTTTGCAGGCTGAGCCTGTTTGGACAACCTGCTCCTCACCCCCAGCCTCACCATCGCCCCCTGGGACTGAGATCCCAAAACATCCAAAAATGTTCATGCGATTTATTATATTATTTTTATTCTATAAAACATTACTTAGTGTTAATATTTTCATTTATATATTTAGTATATTTATTTATAAGAACAGTATTAGTTTTTATTACCTTGTTTGTATATTTATATAAAAAATCAATAGTTTTAGTAGCCGAAAAAATGAATGCTCAATGTTTCTAAGAAACACAATTCCCTTCATTAATAAATTAAGCTCTATTAGCTCTTTTTTAATTCCTGTTCCTGAAAATTAGTTATATTCATAGTCTTTTTCTCATCTTTTTTTATCTTTTTACAATACAGAATCAGTGGGAGGGGGCCACGTTGGGGTCCATTGAGACATTTCTTGGGCACATTTGGGGCAGTTTTCGGTCTGGGGAGAGAATTCAGAGAGAACTTGAGGGTCTGGAGGACACTTGGGGGAGACGAGTGGGCACTTGGAGGGGCACTCAGGGATTCTGAGGGACAGTTCGGGGTCCGGGGCAGCAATTGGGAGGCTCTGACTGGGCTCTCGTCAGCGCGGGGTGTGATGGGAGTTGAAGGCGCGGGTCTGATATGTTTTAACGGGCCCACAGAGCATCACGGGAGTTGAAGACGCAGCTGCAATGGCTCTCGGTGGAAGCGCAGGGAATGACGGGAGATGAAGTCCCGGCTATATAACCCCTGTACGTCCGCCGCTGAGCATGATGGGAGCCGTAGTCCCAGAAGTGGCTTTAACGCACCGTTTGAGGGTCCGGGAAAGCTCTTGGGGGACACTTCTGCGTCCGAGCCACGAGTTGAGATCCTCAGGTAAACGTAAACGATTTGAGAGCACTTGCGGGAGAGCTCGGGGAGATCTTTAGGGCTTTTTAGCGCGCAGGGCACGGCAGGAGTTTCAGGCATGGGACTGTGTTCTGAGGGGCTCTGGGGCCGCGGGGTATGAGAGGAGATGAATTTCCAGAAGTGGCTGTACTGGGTATCTGTGGGGTTGGGAGCACTCAGGGAGTCCGGGGACGCTTTTGGGGGGATCTGAATGGGCGCTGAGGGGGCTCTGAGGGATCCTGGAGGGTCTGGGGGACACTTAAAGGACAAAGGGGTGGCGGATCCTGGGGTTCTGTGGAGCGCAGGGCATGATGGGCGTTGTAGTCCCTGTTCCAATGGGGCCGCGGGGCATGATGGGAGTTGTAAGTGGAAAAAAAGGTGGCGCCATTATCACGTCCTATACCAAGTGCTGATTGGCTACGGGCAGTGATGGGCAGAAGCCTCGACAAATGGGGTGCGGCAGAGGCGGGAACAGCCCATTCAACTTCTCCAGTCCCTGCCAGTACAGCCCAGTTCATCCTAATACACCTGACTCCATTCCCAGTCCCTCCCAGTTCATCCCAATGTCATGCACAGGATGCTCCAGTGTCCCCAGTCTTCTCCGCAATGGCCCGAGTATGTCCCCAGTTTACAGCAGTATCCCCCAGTGTCACTCCCAGCATGTCCTAGTGTCTCCCACAGCATTCCCAGTGTCCCCAGTATGTCCCAGTCCTCCCAAGTGTAACTCCCAGTATGTCCCAGTGTCTCCCACAGCGTTCCCAGTGTTCCCAGTATGTCCCAGTCCTCCCCAGTCTTTCCAAGGACAGTTTAATTTCTCACAGTGGCCGTGGCAGCCAAACCCAGCAGTGGGGTCAGTGCAGTGCCTGTTATGAGCAAAAAATCAGTTGATTTTTTTCTGTGAGAAAAAAGTTACCACTACCGCTGGGCTGCTGCCTGTGTTATGGTAATTACGGGTCGTTGTCATTAATGGTTGTTTTTGTATAAGTAAAAGCCCTGGCTGGGGCGAGTTAATGGCCCTTCTCCGATACAGTAACGGGTGGAGACCTTCCCGAACAGTGAGGAGAAGAGACCTGGAGGGGGGGGGGTTATGCAAAGTGACTCCAGGACCAGCATGCTTTGTGGGACCCCCGACTCCAAACCCACGGAGAAAACCCAAAAAACAACGAGCCAAATAAGAGTAGAGAGACTGGAGTGATGTCTGGATGTGAGGAACGGAGCGCTAGGCCTGCAGAGATGCTGGAAAGCTTCATTGTTCCTCACCCTGTCTTCGAGAGTTCCCGGGCCAGGTCTGGCAGGAAGCGAGAGCCGGACCGAAGGACGAAGACCTGTCAGGGGACGTCACGCCCTAAAGGCTCCCACAAGGACTGGATCCCCCAGCTCTGCCCCTAGTGGACAGAGCTATGCATATCCTCCTTGTCTGAGTCGCCCTGGGAGCGACGACGGATGCTGCAGACCCGTCGAGCCGCCCAATCCTGAGCTGATCACTTTTAATAAAGGCATTAAAAAGGAGAAGAAGTCTCTTGGCCCTGTTTATTTCAGCTGGGGGCGCTCGTCCGGAATAGCCACGCTGCAAGAGGACTCAAGACTGGCCATCTTGGATCTTCAGAGGACAGCTGGATACCAGGACCAGAGGGATCGGCTCAGGAGCAGCGACGCAGAGGAGCACCGGAGCACCGGACTGGTGAGAAATCCGGTGGCGGGAGTGGGAGACGTGCGCATGTGTGTGTGAGTGAGACGAGGCCAGCAGCCGGACCCTCGCCCTGAGAGTGGGCCCCTTAGTACCGCGTTTCCGGCTTTTCGCGAGAAACTCGGCCAGGAACAGGGGGAAGCAAGTGGAATTAGTGTGAGTGAGTCATCTCCCAACGGGGGAATAAAGGGCCCCCCCTCTGGGCGTGCGAAGGGAATTTGTATGAGTGGCACGCATCCAAAGTAAGTCCTGACAGAGGGAAGTCAGGCAGATTTGTAAGTCTCGAAAAGGATCCGAGTAAGATTTGTCAGTCCCGAGAAGGATTCGGGTGGTTCACAAGCCCTGCAGGCAAAGTAAGTCCTGACAAAGGAGTCAGGCACAAACCCCAGCGAAAAAGGCTGTGGTTTGCTTTTAAGTCCTGATACGGTGAAGCCTAAAAATTGGCAGGTTAGGCAAACTAAAAATCAGGCAGTTGTTTTTCCTGACTGAGGAAGTCAGGCACGACCCGGTTTCTTAAGGCCGAGGCTTCGTGTGTTCAAGTCCCGATAGATGTAAAACCTGACGTTGGGAAAGTTGGGCAATCAAGAGATTGGGCAGTTGTTTCGGTATAAAGTCCTGAAGATCAGGCAGAAATTTAAAGTTCAGTGGAGGAGGCTGAAGCTCCTCAAACAAGGTTTTTTGAAATTCCTGGTCAGTAGAGGCACCTTTGGGACTTTTTCTATTGAGACCTGGAAAATGGGAGGGTGCAATAGTAAAAAGACTGGCAAGAAACTGAGGTATATACATCCCAATAGTCCCTTAGGAGAACTGTTAGTAAAATGGGATTCTATAGAGGCCACGGAGGGATTAGATAAAGTGAAAATGATCCATTATTGTATGGAAGTGTGGCCAGAATTAGAGGTGCAAGGAGGATGGCCTTGGTGTGGGACAAAAGATAAGTGGATGTGCCAACAAGTAAATAATTATCTGACAGCTCGAGGCGATACTGATCCTGAGCAATTATTGTATGTATCTTGCTGGTTAAAGAGCACTGTTGAGGATGAAGGGGGTGCGAATTTGTAAGCTACAGAGGAAGAAAGAGGGGAATGAAGGAGGGGATGATAGGACTAGTAAAAGATGGGACCCCCTGGATTATTTGCCTCCTTCTGCCCCTCCACCTTATAATCCTCTTCTTCAAGCACCTCAAATGGCAGGTCTGGTTCCTCCCCCGGCTGCCATCTCATTACCACCTGCTCAAATTCCTCCCTCTACCTCTTCAGCTTCCACTATGATAAACCCAGTATCTCCTCCAGTTTCTTCTGCGTCACCACAAGCGCCTACTCCACCTGCTGCATTCTCCACCCCTTCTCCAGCTCCACTTAATATTCACTCAGGCTCTTCTCCCCCTCCTATTGCTGTCCCTTTACTTCCTCCGAGTTGGGACACAAATGCCTCCTCGCCCGATAAACAGCTATCAGCAAATACACCTGCTGATGGGCAGAAAGTTCAGAGTAACCCAGATATCCCTCAAAGTAGTTTGGCATCTGAAGGTGGGCCCTACTGTAGCACCAGATCCAAGACCTCCAAGGCAGAGAGACTCTTTCCCCTCAGAGAGGTTCCTATGGGAGGAGTAGCGGGAGGTGTTGGCTTTGTGAATGCTCCCCTAACTGCTTCTGAGGTAAGAGGATTCAAGAAAGAGTTGGGGCATTTAGTTGAGGACCCAGTGGGCATAGCCAACCAAGTCGATCAATTTCTAGGTCCAAATATCTACACTTGAGGGGAGATGAATTCCATCCTGAGTATATTATTTTCCCCAGAAGAGGTCCAGATGATAAGGGATGCTGGCATAAGAATTTGGGAGAAAGATAACAGTCCAGGACCCCAGGTGCCAACAGGTGAACAGAAATTGCCACTAACGGAGGCCAACTGGAACCCTAATCAGGAGGAGGGGAGGAAGGCCATGATGGAATATAGATCTTTGATAATACGGGGGATCAAAGAGTCAGTTCCCAAAGGATCTAATACCCAATTGGCATTTGAGGGAACACAGGAGAAAGATAAAGCTCCTGCTGCCTGGCTTAACCGCCTAAGGCGGAACTTTCAGTTGTACTCTAGAATAGACCCAGACACCCCAGAAGGTCAAATGCTGCTAAAAGTCCAATTTGTTACCAAATCTTGGCCTGATATACGGAGAAAACTGGAAAAGATGGAAGATTGGCAAGAGAAGGACATTAATGAGTTATTAAGAGAGGCATTGAAGGTGTATTTAAGGAGGGAGGAAGAAAAAGCAAAGGCCAAGGCTAGGATCATGGGTGCTGTAGCTAGAGAAAGTGCAGGGTGGTTGGGTCCACCACCAGGAGGAGGCAAGGATAGGTCAGTACTGTCAGGTACAAGAGGGATGGAGAGACCTCAAGGCCCTTTGAGAGAGCGACATTGCTCTTACTGTGGAAAGGCAGGACATGTCAGGAGGTTTTGTAGAAAGCTCAGTCTCGATGCGGCAATAGCCAGGGAACAAGATAATTTAGGGAAGATCCTTAAAGGTGACGATTAGAGGGTCAGGTGCTTTACACTATAGGGGACCCGATGTAACATCTAGAAGAGCCCTTGGTAAACTTTTAAGTGGGACCCTTAAATGAAGAATTAGAATAGATACAGGAGCAGATAAGTCCTGTCTCAACAAAGTACTAAAAAGTATAGTATAGTATAGTATAGTATAGTATAGTATAGTATAGTATAGTATAGTATAGTATAGTATAGTATAGTATAGTGAAAAACATCTGAAGTTAGAAAAAACAGCTAGGTAGAAAGGATATCCAATAGCACCAAAACTGGCCAGTAAAACTTAACTTATAATAAGTGATGTGGAAGTAAAAGGTACCTTTTTGTTGTCTTGTTGTGTGTGTGTGAGAGTGAGTCACAAGCAAAGTCAGCCTCAACTTCCCGGGCAGGTGGGAAGGGGGCAGTGGAAGTGTGTGTGTGTGTGACCTGCAAACCAAGATACTGTTCCCTGGGCAGGTGGGGGCTGTGGCTGAAATGCGTTTTTGTGACCTGCAAACCAGACTAGTGCTCCCCAGATGTGTGAGGGAGCCGTAGCTGTAAGAGCGTGAGTGACACGCAGACAGCCTCACAGGTGAATGTGCACCAGAGGCAAGAAGAGCCAGGGCCCTTCCAGGAGGCCCAGAGATGCTGAGACCTGTGGGCCAACCCCAAGGTGAGGGGAGCCACAGTGATTTTCTAGCAATAATGATCCAGTTTGTGTCTTGAGGGTGTGAAGGAATGTGTGAGAATGAATATAGACAAAGAATAGAGGTAATGTAGATTGTGCAGTACAAGTTTTACCACATCTCCTTAGAGGGAAGTGTACTGTGTAGAAGAATGGTGTAAAAAAAAAATATTTACGTGTAAGGGGTGGAAAGAAATATTTAAGCTGTAAGTGAAAGTAAGAAACAGAAGCAAGAGATAAATAGATAACATCTTGAAAAATAGAACAGAAAAACAGTGAATTAAATACACAGAAAAAATAGGTGAATAAAAATACTTTGGGAGTGAAGTTAGCTGAGAAATACAACTCCTTGCAAAATACAGAGTATGTAGAAGTTGATGAGAGAAACATGCAAGCTATGGAAAAAAGAGAAATTAACCAATAACATTTAACAGAGAAACTGAGTTTTGATAAAATCATTAAATAGCAGACTATTAAAGCCTGTGTTTGAAAGCCCGTTTCTGGTACTCTTCATTACTAACTCGACGGTGCAGACCAAAAGGTAAAGGTTGGACTCACATCACTCTCACCCCCTGGCATTGGACCAGGATTCAACACCAGTTTTTTTTCCCTCTGGCATTCTGGCATTGGACCGGACTGCACCCCATTCTTCCTCTGGCATTGGACCGGACTCTACCCCTTTCTCCTTCTGGCATTGGGCCAGAGTCCCAGTTTTTCACTCTGGCATTGGACCAGAGTCCACATCACTCTCACCCCCCGGCGCTGGACAAGATTCCGAGGGCAGGAAGAGCAGCTCAGGCAGCAGGTGGACGAGCCACAGGAGAATGGCCAGGTGAGCCTGACTGGCCAGGGCACAGAGGGAAGGGCTGGAAGAGGGGCATAAAGGACTCTTGGGACTGAGGAGGCCAGGAGTCCCACAAGCACTGGAAGGACAGAGCCTTGCAATCTGCAGAGATCAGCACCAGCACAGGAGGGTTACAGTGGAAGCAGAGCTGGGTAGGGAAGCAGAAACAAGGGGCTGAATAAATGTGATTTTGAGGCTAAAAGAGGGAAAAGCTGAGCCTGATGGCAGCTCTCAGTCACTTGCTCTGCTTTTGTGTGTACAGAACATCAAGGCAGAACCACAAGCAGAGCTGCCTGAAGCTCAGAGTGCCATCATGGCAGTGAAGAGGAGGAATGAAGACATCCAAGAGGAGAAGAATCTCCCTATGCACAGGGGTAATCAACAAAAACAGGTGAATGACAGAATGGCAGCCACTCCACTCATGAGAGAGAGTCCTTTCCATTGTTGTTTACAGAAAATTGACAAACAGATGCAGGCACAGCTGCAGGAAACTGAGGCGAGGACCAAGGCAAGGAAGAAGAGGCTAGATGAAAAAATTAAAATCATCCAAGAGAAAATTAATCGCCTCCTTCAGGAGCAAAAGGCTCTAGAAAAGCAAGTGAGTGAAATAGCAATCAGCACTGCAGTCACCCAAGGGTGGTTTCTGCCCTCCTTGCCTTTCCAGTGCAGAGCAGCAGGGGTGGGTGATGCCTCTGAGTGCCATCCTGATGAGGCCTCTGTCAGAGCTGCTCTCAAGGACACTTCCTGCTCTGCTGGATCTCAGCTGATGCTCTGGACAGTGGCATTACTCCTCTGGCCATTTAGCCAGCAGTCATCCGAATGAACTCCTGCTGGCTTCTTCCAGGTGACCTTGTTTCTTGAGGTGTTTTTGCAGGTGAACATGGTCACTCACATAGATTTAGAATACGAGCTAGAAGCTGTCTATATCCCTTGCAGATCTGCTCCTGTCCTTTACTTTCTTCCCAGTCGATGACTCCTGGCTGACGGGGACAAGCTGTAGTCTCTGACTGCTTTGTTCTGTTTGACTTGAGGTGGAAGTGTCGCCATCCTACCTGGCAGCCTGCAGAGAGTTCCAGCAAATGACGGGCAACCAAGAGCCCCGAGGCTGGCATGAGGCCCAGGAACTGAACCATCCAGAGATGCTGCAGGATAAGCTCGTCCCGAGGAAGGTGCAACAAAAGAGAATTTCATGGCAGGAGGTAGAACATTAGAATGAGGAGCTGCAAATGTATCTGCTAACCTAGGAGGGGGAAAGGAGTCTTTGGGAGGAGGTGGAGCGGTCGTTGCTGCAGTCATCCTTTAGAACAAGAAACTGGCTATGAACTCGAGTCAAACCAGCCTTTGCTTTTGACCATTTGGTTTCACAAGGGGACATCCAAAGCAATCCAGTTGAAGAGCTCTGCATGTGGCTGACAGCAGCTTCCTAAGGGCTTGCATTTCAAATGGCAATCTCTCTTGCATTTCAGGGCAATCTCTGCCACACCTTTCTGACATCAACTCATTTCTTGTCTCAGATCTATACCGACTCTGACACTGAAGCTGCAGCAGAAGCAGCAGTGCCGTCCCAAGGAGCCTTTGCTCCCCAGCTGAAGAAGTGGAGCCTGAACCCTTGGTTCACCTCCCGTGCTGACCCAGCTGCTGCTCAGCAACAGGAGATGGCGGGTGACTCCCTGGAGCAGCAGAGTATGTCTGGCATCTTTCTTATCTGAGGGACAGTGTGTTGTGTGCACATGTCAGCATAGCTGTACCAAGGGTTCTGATCAGTTTAGTGTCACAGAAGTGCTGGCAGTGCTCCGAGGCAGCAAGAGAGAGCTCTGGGTGTTCCTGCTGCCTCTGAGGGCAGCTTAGACTGGCTGGAGTTTGCCTGAGCTTCCCTCTCTGCCGAAGGCAGAAGCAGGGATTGTTCCTGGATAAGGAGAAGGCTGTGACTGCTTGAGTCCTAGCCACTGGCAGAAGCCATGCTGAGATCAGTCTCTAGGAGAACACATCAAGCCCTTTGTGATTCTGCAGCACAACCCAATGAATCTGCTTCTTGCCCTTAACAGCTGCCAGTGCTGTGCTCTCAGATAAGATCTGATAGGGTTTAGAAGAGAGCCCAGTGGATTCTGTGTCTACCATCACCTGTTGGGACAAAAAGGGCACCGATCTGCGCCTCGGTGTGGCTGATCTCAAAGCCCATCCTGTTGTGTCCTGAATGGGGGCAACAGCTTGTCCGGGGCTAAGACTCACTCTGGCTTCTTCCCATCAGTGCCTGTCAGTGCTCATGCTTGGGCTTTGCCAGCCTTGTTGTGGTCTCTGCCCTGTCCCTGAGGGCTGGTGAGAATGCAGAGGCTGGAGCCTTCCTTAGCTGGGAGGGTCCCGCTGCTGCCCGGCTGCTGCAGCGCGGAGCTGCCTGAGGCAGCAGCCCCTGCTCTGGGCCGGCTTCTGCCTCACACGGCCTGGACTCACAAGAGGGTCAGCATCTCCTCTGGGCAGCTCTCTGTGTCACAGGGACGCCTGAGGAGCTCTGCTGTCCTCTGTGCCCGTGCCCGCCGAGTTGGGAAGATGGGGACGCATGCGGTGCCAAGAGGGCGAGTGCAATGGGAGCGACTGATCCGCGCTGTCAGGGTGAAGAGAAGCGGCGCGGCTCTTCACGCGGGGCACGGGCAAGGGCGTCTTTGAGCTCAGCCTGCTCATAAAGGGTGAGAGTCCTGATGCTGAAAGCCCCGTCGGGATTGGTTCTAGCATGAGCTGCTCTGGTTTACAAACACAGAGGCATTCTTCTGGCAAACTGCTGCAAGGTGGAAAAGATGGGAACACTTGGCAATATTCCTCCTGTTCTGAACTTGGCATCTGTTCAGAGGAATTGATTCTAGATGTCCTGGTGCACTTAATCTTAGCAAGTAGGATATCTTTTCTAAATCTCACAGTGTTTATTCCCAAGAAAACAAAGGCACTGTTAGTTCCAGCTCTCCTAAATGTTTCTAGATGACAAACTTACTTGCCTTCATAGGTATTCTCTTCTGGTGTCAGTCTCCTCTGAATGTATCTCCCTGTGCTTCCCTGTGTGCCTGCTGTCAAGAGGTCTCTCACTTAAAAGGATGCTGGAAATCAGTCTCTGTGCCAGCCACTTGTGCTGTCGGCCTGCTGTTCTTTTCTTGTTGTTCCAGTTCCTGTTCCTGTTGTTGTTAGCCAGCTGTCCACAAAGGGAGGGCTCAGAGCTCCAGATAGTGGGGCTGCCTTTTGTATCTCCTAGAAGGTGAGATCTCTGCTTTGAAGTGAACATCTTGCATTTTGTTTCCCTCAGGGAGAATGGTGAAGATGGAAAATCCTATTCTAAAATACATTGAACTGGAAAATATTGGCAGTGGGTGAGTCCAAGCAATGTTAATTTTACAAAACTGTGCATCAGGTGTTTTGCTGGTGGAATAGGTATCAAGTGTGAAGTCAGACAAGCTGAAAATGTGTTCAGGCACTGGGCTTAGATGTTCAGTGCTGATCAGAATTTCTAAGTGTTCTCAGAAGGCATTGTCAAACACATCTCAATGCTTCCGGTGTCCTGCAGGTCTGCGGTATTTATAGCACAGATCACCTATGTGGGCTGGCTTTCACTGCAAGATCTAAATGGCTTCTCCTCTCTCTGCTTCTGTTTTGTTTCCAGGACTTTTGGAGATGTTTGTAAAGCACTTGACACTGCCACAGGAGGAGAGGTAAATGTCAACAGCCCCTGCAGAATCTGCTGCACTCGAGGGCTTTCCCCTCTGGTGTGAGCTGTGGCTGGAGCTTTGGGCAGAGTTGTGCTGAAAAGGCACAAGAAGCACAGACTGGTGCCAGCCCACAAAACACATTTGGGACTTTGTCCTCCTCAGCTGCCGGAAGGAAGGCACGGAGGGCAGCGGTTCCTTTCAGAGAAGGACGCGCTCACTCGCTCTCCACTGCTAAAACAAAGGTGGCGCCTTCGAGCACCTCACTGCTCTTTGGGGCTACAGCTTCAGAGGCCTGAATTCTCATTTCTGGCTGCCAGCAAATCCATCTGAAAGTTACTGGTAGTTTCTTAGCCACCTGCAGTGCTGCAATTGGGAACTGCACGTAGGGAGAGATCTGCAAGGCGTCCCTGAAAGCCCTGAGCCCTGCCCATATCACAAGATGTATCCACAGAGTATTAAGGCATGGATTACTTCCTCTGAATCCCAAACCAAGCAGCAGAGAGTGTGGTCAGAGGTTTGTGGGTGATAACTGAGACACCGCTGTTACCAAGTGGTCAAGGCAAAATGTCAGTGGCCCCACGTGTCCTGTAACTGGCTCCCAAGGGAGCAGAGAAATGGGCTGTTGGAATGTCAGTTCCTGATTACTGCAGTGCCTAATCACAAGGCAGTTTGGCACAGCTCAGCTGTGTCATTGCAAAATCACTCGCTCCACATGTCTTGTGGTCTCGTGCCACCAACCCCTCAAGTTACTGATTTTCAATGTCATTTTAGGTGGCAATAAAAAAAATAAATCTTCAAGGAGTGAGGAGGAAGGAGCTAACCTTTAATGAAATAATGATCATGAAGAGGTATAGGAGTCCCAATGTTGTGAATTATTTAGACAGGTGAGAGGTCATGGTCTTATCCCATGGATGTGTGTTTACATAAAGCAAATATGAGAGGTTAAAAACCCACTTTGGTCAGTGGCAGCAAGTAAAGCTGTTAATTTTTATTTATTCATATTTCTCTACTCATCTCCAATGGATGAGAAGAGAGTGCATCTTGTCTGCATGAGTCTTCCCTGGCACACCTACTTTGATAATTACTCCAAAATTATTCAAAACCTGGATCAGCTGTATCTTCCTAACTCAATAGCCTCAAAGTTCACTGCCTCCACATTTATTTGGGATTGTTATTTTAAAGTTTCTTAAGTGCAGATGAACCATCCTCAAGTGGATTTCCCTTGGATTGTTGCCCCTCTTTGCCATTGCTGTGCATGCCAGGAAGACTAGGTGCCTATTTCCAGAAACACCATGCCTGGCATGTTTTATATCTGGGCTCTTTCTAAACTGCACTTTTCATTTGCTGCCCATCTAAGACATCTCCTTTTTCACAGATGTGTCTTTCTCTATGAGACTGCACAGATTACAAATAATGCACAGCCAAGAGGGAATGTCTATTCCTTTGATTCTGTCCTTGTCACAAAGGCATCTGGAAATAAGAAACCTGGAAGCAAAAAATCAACGTAGCCATGCATGTTCATCTCTACCCCCTTGTTTCCTTCTTTCAGCTACCTTCTGGGCGAGGAACTCTTGCTGGTTATAGAGTACATGGATGGAGGTGTCCTGAGCGACATCGTCAGCCAGACCTGCCTGTCTGAAGATGAGATGGCAGCCATCAGTCGGGAGGTCAGCAATCCCATCTGTGTTTCCAAGGGCTTGGGCAGGATTGTCTGGGAAACAGGGGCTCAGAACAGGAGAGGTTTCCTGTGCCGAGCTTGTTTCTGTGTTGCTGGTATGCTATGGGCAAGTAAAAGCATCTCAAGTGAAAGGCCTGCCAGTGTCCCTGCACTCCCTGTACTCAGTGCCAGTACTCTTATCTCCTGCTGTTGTATTCTCGCTCTGTCTCTTGTATTTGTAGTTGCTGTTCTCCACCTTGCCTCTCTAAATGTTTGCCTGGAGTCTGTCTTCACTGCATTCCTGTCCTGTAAAAGCAAAGGTGCTGGTGGCAGGATTTGAAACAAAGAGCAAAGAAAGAAGAGAGAGACTTGTTTCTCTCAGTGCTCAGCTAAAAAGGATAGGAGCGCAGCCAGAATGCTCTTTGCTTCTGAGCACATGCACTGCAGCACGAGTCGTCCTGGCTGGTTGGCAGGGGACAGCCTACAACAGCAGGTGCTGTTGCTCTTTCAAAAGCTGACATGCCTTTCCTCAGAAAGGTCCTGCTCTGCAAGTGTTGGAGCAGCAAGCTCTTCCTCTCAGTGGCCATGACTGTTCTGCCATTACTCCCCATTCCCCTGGAGAGGGAATCTTTTAGATTCTTTGTTTCCTTTCTTGTGTGATGAAATCACATCACTCATTTTTGCCCTTCTGTTTCTGTTTTCTCGCTCAGTGCCTGCAAGGACTAGATTTTCTTCATTCAAACGATGTGGTCCATCGAGACGTGAAGAGTGACAACATCCTTCTCAGAACCGATGGTTTTGTCAAGCTGGGTCAGTATATTCTTGGTGAGGTGCAGCTTTCCAGGGATGTGGGTGTGGGGCTGCTTGGCGTGACTGCCAGCTCCCCAAAAATGGTGCTGGTGGCAGTGCAGGGACCCCTGCTGCGAGTTGAGGGCACGGTTGCAACGTGCACAGAAGTAGAAGGAGCCATAAGCAGTCAAGAGTGGCCTTGCTCTGTGTGTGTCCCTTCCAGAGGGAAGGAGTTACAAGTCTAAAGTTTCCAAAGAACAAAAGCCACTGCTAGAGGCAGTGTAAAACATGGGGGGATTTTTAAAGTCGCCAATGCCAGGAGATTCAACAGAGCAATTTCAAACTTCTACTGGGGAATTCTTTTGCTTGCTTTCCTAATTGCACAGAATTCAGATAAAACCAGTATTTTGTTTTCTCCTCAGCTGATTTTGGCCTTGCTACTCAGCTCACCCCTTAGCAGAGCAAACGGTGCTTGGTAACCGGGACTCCTTGGTGGATGGCGCCTGAAGTGGTGACAGGTCAACCATATGGCCCCAAAGTGGACATATGGTCGTTTGGAATTGTGGGAATTGAAATGATAGAACAAGAACCTCCTTACTTGGGCGAAAGTTCTGGCACGGTAAGGAGCAAATACTCACTGATCCCACTGTCTTTCTCACCTGTCCCATGTCCTGTGTGCCACTGGACAAAATCCCATTGCCATCTGCTGGAACTACTTCCACCAAGGTCCCCTCCTACAAATGTCCCTGCAACACATCAGCATCTGCTGTACTTTTGGTTGCATCAGTGGAGGAACTCAAGCCTTACCACATGCAAACAAACTCCAAACAAACTCCATTCTCACTCAACACTTTCCTTTGGGTTAAGTGGTTCCAGTTCTTTTGTCTGTGTAGATGGCCTTAATAACAGGGAAAAAGCATCTTAAAAGTGTTGTTATCTTTCCAGAAATGAAGGAAGGAAACCCAAACCCAACAAAGTTTCTAAAACCGTGGTCTTTAGAGAGGAACCTAACCCTGTGTGCAGTTTCTTCTCACTGGAAAACATGGGCATGAGGGTGTAATGCCCAGAGTCTCTTCTGCTTCTTGTGCAGTGCTGCTGAAACACTCAGTGACCGTGTTTCTCTCCTAGCCCAAGCAACATTCTGCACATTCTGTAACATTCTGTCACCAAGCCAGAGCCTGGTGATATGGAGAGCCTGCCAAAACCTCCTGTTTGTTTCCTGGCACTTTCTGGCATGGGCCTACCATTAATGCATTGACTTGAGCAGCCAAATGACTAGAGGGTGTCCATAGGGATGGAACCTCTCCTTCTTCTGACCTAGACAATTTTTCTTTGGCTGCAAAAATGGGAAGCTGAAATTTTCAGACTGCTGAGAGACAGAGCTGCAAGTGGCTCCTGTGTGCCCAAGCAGGCATTTTCATCCCAATACATTTGTGCAGGCATCTCAATGTGTCTGTGATGAAGAGGAGATTGTAAATGTTTGTTTCCCTACCTGGGTATTAACTGATGGATTTCCTTTCTTTTCTTCCAATTCCCATTGTTTTCAAGAACAGCACAAAAAGCTTGATGAGTTTTGTTCTAGGGCACGTGCGCTTAAAGGACCAACAAGCACTGCAGAGATGCCTTTCATGTACTAACCCTTGAAATTAGTATAGCAAAGTCCCTCTTCCAAAAACCATCTCAAGCTGGCATGAATCCTCAGAGAAGCAAATGTCCTTTTGCTGATGTAGTTCCCACTAACTAGGTCAGGCAATGAAATCAGCTGCCAAGGCAAGATCTGCAGGATGGTGGAAAAGCTGTGGCTGCATCGGGGTTTGGGTTTTTGGTTGGTAAAGGAAAGTCATCTCTGGGTCTGTGCCAGGGCAGAAACTGCCACTGAAGAACAGAGGTTAAACAAAGGGATCTGGGAGAGCCTTAGAGATGTGAAAGCAGGAGGTGGAGCCTGGTGTCTCCTTTCTCTCCAGGCTACATACCTGATAGCCACAGGAGGGACTCCACAGCTGCGGCAGCCCAAGCTCCTCTCGGCTTTGCTGCGTGACTTCCTGAGCTGCTGCCTACAGAGAGACGAGGAGCAGCGCTGGTCTGCCAAGGAGCTCCTGCAGGTAAAATGTGAAGGGGCTGCAGGTGAAACAGGCTCTGAGGGATGGGCTCCTCCTCCACTCAAGCCCAAGGCAGCAGATGAGCCCCCTTCCTCCTCACCTCCACTCTTGCTGCTCTTCAAATGAAAACACTGAGGAATCCTAGACTGGGCTGGGCTGGCAGGGCCCTGTAAAAGTCCTGTGGTGCAAGTGTCCTGCAATGAGCAGGGACATCCTTAAAGAGATCAGGTTGCTCAGAGCCCGTTGCCACCGGAGCCGGAATGGTTGCAGGGATGGGGCACCTACAAGCTCTTGGGGCAAGCTGTGCCAGGGTTGCACCATGCTCTGAGTACACAAGTTCTTCCTTAGACCTACTCTGATTAGATGCCCTTTGTGTTTAAAAATATTTGTCCATATCCTATTGTAACTGGCCCTGTTAAAAAAGATGTCCCGCACTTTCTTCAAAGCCACTCTGAAGTCTTGGAAAGTGGCAATAAAGTCTCCCTGGGGCCTGTCCTTCACCAAACTGAATAACTCCAGCTCCCTCTGCATATCCTGTGAGGAGAGGTGCTCTGTCCTCTGACTGTGTCTGTTGCCCTCTTTTGTGATTTGGTGGAGTATTCAGTTTTATCTAATGGCAAAAGAATTGAAGTAGAGCAAAGCAGGGTACAGAGACATGAAATGGTGGTGGAGGAACCCAAGGAAGCCAGTCCCAGCTGAGCAGTCAGAGATTTGGCTGTGGGCAGGAGGGGCTGTGGGGGGCTCACTGTGAGCCTCTGAGGGGCCCTGGTTGGTGCCCCCCAGCCCACCCTCAGAGGTTTCTGCCATGCAAACAGGGACAGCTGGGAGGGACTTGTCCCAGCCCCATCTGCTGCCTGGCACGCTCAAGCAGATGGGAACTGTGCCAGGGTTGCTGCCAGGTTGTGTGACAGAGAGGGAACTGCAGGGCCCAGTGCCACTGGGCTGGCCCTGCTGGGAAGGAAGGTGCCATCCAGCACACGAGGGGCAGGGCATGAAAAGGCAGACACTACTTTCTGTCCCTGTGGGAATCAGCACAGTGCCTGTCTTTCAAAGGCAGGGACCTATGTGAGTCATTGGAGTTTCCTGAAAGGAAGAAAACCCCAGGGACAGAAAGCACCATTTCTAGAGCGCTAGCAGGGCAAAAATCCCAGCATGATGAAGACATCACAATAAACAGATGAGTGGGATTCTGGGCCAGGTTTGCCTGTGATGGCAAGGTCTTGCACATTGGGGATGACTGGGGAGCAGATGGTCCCATTGCTCCTCTTTCTGGGTCTTTCCAGGAACTTGATGTATTCTGATTGAGTCCCGGAAGCAATGAGCTTGGAAAGTAATGGTTCACTGTTCTTTGTTTTTTTTTGGTTTTTTTTTTTTTTTTTTCTGGTGGACAGCATCCATTTGTAACTTCAGCCAAGCCACCATTCATCCTGGCACAAGTCATCAACTCAGTGAAGAAGACGAATAACCCTAACCCTAACTCTAAACCTAAAACCTAACCCTAACCTTAAATGCTAACCCAAACCCTAACCCTATCCCTATCTCTATCCCTTACCCTTTCCCTTACCCTTTCCCTAACCCCAACCCTAAGCCTCAGCCAAAGCCTAAACCTAAACCCAAACCTGAACCTAAGTCTAAGCCTAAGCCTTAGCCTAAGCCTAAGCCTAAACCTAAGCCTAAGCCTAAGCCTAAGCCTAAACCTAACCCTAACCCTAGGAGACGAGAACATAGCAATCATGTCAAGATGTTATCTCTGTTACCAGTTTAGAGTAGGATTGTAGAGTAGGGTTGCTAAAGAGATTTGTAGCATAGAATTATAGATTAGAGTTGTAATTAATAAAGTTTCTGAAACATCAACTCACTTGGAAGATTCTCCTCCTTCTGACCCCTTCAGAAAATTCAACATTTTTTTCTGAATTACCAATTGTTTTTTATTGGTACTAAGTCACACATATGGCTTTTTTTGTATGGTTTCATAAGTGAGGAGGGCTCTTCTTCATTCATCCTCTCCAGACCGCACTGCCTTTGGAATATGACCCACTGGGATGTTATGGCACAGCTGTGGTATTTCTAGTTGAGGCAGAAAGGGCAATGGCATTTGAAGGCAAAACCAAAGGAAGAATGAGGCAGCCCAAACACCCTGTGCAGATGCAGGCCTTCAGCTGTGACTGGAGAGCAGTGGGGTTCCTGCCACTTGGATTTGTATCCCTAAACGCAATAATCTCTTTGGCTGGAGGAGAGCCTTGCTCAAGTGAGAAAGCAGAAAGATCAGAGAGGGTGCTCGGGAAGGTCTCCTGTGGCGCAGAGCTGTCAGCGCCTGTGAGGTGAGAGCGGGCCCAGCCTTGCCCGGGCTGGAGCCCCAGCAGAGCCCCGGCAGAGGCCAGAGCAGCCTGAGCCCCGGCAGAGGCAGGCTGGAAGGAGGCCCTTGGAGCTGCAAGAGGCAGCAGCCGGGCCCTGGGTGCCTCTTGCTGGGAGCGGGCGAATCCTCCGCTCTCAGAGCCCAGGTGGCAGCTGGCTGCTGCCGAGGGGAAGGGCAGCCGTGCTGGGCACAGCCCGGCCTGGAGGCCATGGCCGTCTGGAGTGTGCCCAGGAGCAGAGAAAGGCCAAGGGCAGCCGCGGGCCGCTGGACTACCTGAGGATTCCTCCTCTTCTGCTGGCTGCCCTGCAACTCCTGGCAAAGGCCAGCAGTGTGTGCAGCACTCTGGGCACTGGGGCAGGGAGCCAGGCTGCTTGGCAGGCTGGAGCACAGGGCAGCTCCTTCAGGCCCAGCACTTGTGCCAGGGAAGTGAGGCCAGCGTGAGGCAGGGACAGCTTGGCAGGGCCCATCTGCAGGATCCAGCGCCTCACGCAGCTCTGGGAGGAAGCGCCTGCAACCCTGCAGTTCTGCACTGAGCCAGAGCAAAGGTGTGAGATGCAGTGTTTGGCAGAAATATTCAGGCCCACCAGGCCAGCCTGCTTTGTGCTCTGTGGTGCACAGCAAGCGCTGTGCAATGCAGCTCTGAGCTGCTGGGAGAGAGGCAGTCGGGGATGTGCCTGAGGTGAGTCAAGGGCTTAGCTGAAAATGTAATGAGGAAAATTGAAAAGTGCAGATGGGTCAAGGGCCCAGCTGGGAATAGAATTGGGATAGTAGAAGATTGCATATTTTAGTTAAGATTTTAAAATTAGGTAAGAAGCTAAGTTAGTAATACAGGTAGCAGAAATCATGTACCCTAGTTAAAGAGTACCAAATATATTAGGAACATAAAGCTAGGAGTGACAGGGATAGAGGAAGCAATTGTGAAGAAGCTGAGACCATAGAAAGACCTTGCCTTAAGAATAATTGAACAGTTAGGAGAGGCTTGGACCATGAGCAGCTGGTCAAAAGGTCTTGCCAACTGGCCATGGGAGGAGAGTTCACCATGAGGAAGACTGCTTTCTTCCTCCCATACAACCACTCCCTCTTTTCAAAATCCCACCAATCCAGTTAAGGGAATACAATTGTGCAGCTGTAATAGATATTCAGCTGATAAAAATGAGAAGCAGGCAGTAATAATTATGTATTATGGGTCCTTAGAAACCTAATGTAAAACCTTTTCTGTAGAAATAGAGAGCAGGAGTCTGTAACTCCTTGCACGTGTCTCTGGAAACTAGTTCACATGTGACCACGGCTGCAATAAATACCCTTCTTTTCTACTATAATTAGTTGAAGAGTCATCTGTCCGTGCTTCAAGGGTTATGCTGGAGTAGTGAACTGATTTGGATGGGAGCAGAAGAGTTTCAGCAGGCAAGTTTTGGAAGAGATGGAAGGCTCTTGTGACTGAAGGGAAAGCCATTTGGAAATGAGAAATGATCCCAAAGTCCATCCAATTGTATCTTTGTGTCTGAATTTAAATCAGAATGATTATAGATAGCTTCATGCAATTTGTCTACAAATTTATCAAAGTCTTCATTCTTTCTTTGACAAATCTGTGTAAAAGACATAGTGTGTAACTTATCTGGAAGTGCAAGAAATGCATTACATGCTAGTTGTTGGCTCATCTGTAAGACTTGATCAATGCTACTAGCCTGGGCAGTGGCAGTAGCCCCGGGCCCTTTGCCAAGTAACTGTTGTGCTGTTAAACCATACAGAGGATCACCCTGCACTCTAGCTCTTGCAGCTTCTTGAGCACACTTTTCCTCCCAGCTTTTATGAAACATCACCTGCTGATAGGGTGGCATTATAAGTCTTATTAGGGTATGCACATCAGCTGGAATTAATGCGTTAGATGGAAAAATATACTGCAGAAGTGACTGTGCAAGTTGGCATTTTCAACCAAATTGTGAAAATGCAGCTCTCATCTTTTCTAAAATCTTCCAATCGAAAGGTTCTCAAACTCTACTTGCAGCATTAGTTACTACAAGAAAAGCTTCTACATCATTGGAGAGAAAAGTCCCTTCTACAATAGCTTCTGCAATAACTTTTTTCTACTTTTGTTTCTCTTTGGTGGAGATAAAGCTTGGCCTGCAATTCCTCAGAAAGGATTAGGAGGACCATGCTAGTTTGGGAAATTGACACTGTTTGCCCCTAGTATTCAACAGATGCTTGACATCAGGCACAAATTCCAACGTCCAAAATGTAGTGAGCATCTATTAGGCTCAGACTGCAAGGATAACATAGAATTGTGGAATTGGCCTTCGGTTATCCTGGCATCACTTTTTACACCAGGATTAGCTTCATCACAGGCCCTTACATCATTCAAACGATTGGCTTGTTGGACAGGAAAACAAATTAACATTACATCTGCAATCCGGAATGAGCTTACCACTGATGTAGGTAGTATACACCACGCTGTGTTACAGGATAGGACTGCTATAAATTTTTTGTTGCTAGCACAAGGAGATGAGCGTGAAGATTTTGAAGGGATGTGTTGCATGAATCTCTCTGACCACTCTGGATCTATTGACAAGAAATTGTCATTGCTTAAGGAGAATATGAAAAAGCTCACAGTGGTTGAGAATTCTTTTGATGAGTGGCTAAAATCCTGGGGAATAACAGGCTAGCTCAAGGATTTAGTACCCTTTGGCATAATGATACTTTGTCTTCATTTTCAATTCTGCTTGTAGTGCCTTGCTGTGCAGAAAATAATTGAGCGTGCTTTTAAATCAGTCTGGCTTGTGCAAAAACAAAACCGGGGAACTGTTGAGAGTTTTTTGCAGATTGAGGAGTTCTTGCTAGACAAGGGCCATATTCAGCCGATGCACAATCCAATCTGCTTGTACTAATGGACAATGGACACATTCACAAACAATGGATAATGGACATATTCAGAAATGGGGTTGGTATATCCTTGAGAAAAATACAAGAAGAGTCATCAGGACTCAGCATGTTTAACAGCAAGCTTGGGAAAGAAGGAAAAAATTGAACCATGAGTGGGCCAGAAGACAACTAGGATTAACCAATCATGTATTAGCTAGAGACACGTGGACAGTAGAGATTTATTATAAATATAGTCTTTTTAGGGATAATAAATTTGGCTTCACTGGATCATATTGGTTGTGGTGTGATGTCCCTGAACCTCCGCACCCCGCACAAGGGCAGCTGGGGAGGCCCAGCCTGGGCAGCAGCAGAAAGGAATTTCCCTGGCAGGGCAGGGCTGTGGTGCAGCACGTCCCCAGCAGGAGCCTGGAGCAGCCCAAGGCTCTGTGTGGGCAGGCAGGGGCAGGCAGGAGGCAGAGCTGTCAGCAAAGGAAGGGCCCAGCCAGGTGGGGCAGCCGGGGGATGCCGACAGCCTGCAGGGACAGAGGCGCAGGGCAGGGACACCGTGGGACAGCCTGGGCTGCACAGGGCACAGGGATGGGCAGCAGCTGCAAGACAGCCCTGCCAGAGCCAACTTGGGCAGCACTTTGGCCATGGCTGCTGGGCCTGGGCCTGAGGCACACGAGGGGACAAGTGACCCTTGCAGGCCTGGGGCCTCATTGCCTCCTCGTCCCTGCTCAGACGCCTGGCAGGGGCCGACATGACAAAACTAAGCTCACAGATGTTGCAAAAGCAGGGGAAAAAGTCAAGAAGGAAGACAAAACATAGGGGGCAAATATGAGGGACATGGCATGGACACTTCAGAAAACAACCAAAAAAAGAAAAAAATCTTTCCGAAAGCCAAAGCCATCAAAATGCATGGCATGCCATCAAGGGCAGGGACATGCACCAAAGATTCCTCTATTAGTCCCCATTGAAATCGTAAGATTCCTTTTCCCTTCTCGAATGGAAATTTCATTTCCTTTCGGGAAGGGAAAAAGAATCTTGCCAATCCCAAAAGAAAGGCTTTCAAACACTCTGAAAGGCGATAGGTTCCAATGAAAAGCAATTGAAAAAAGCAGAAAATCGGGAATTTTAGTGACTTCAAAAAGTAGGCTGTGAGGAAATCCGCTGCATTGCACAGGACAAAAAATGCCAAAACTAAGCTCACAAATGTTGCATAAGCAGGGGAAAAAGTCAAGGAGGAAGATACAACTTAGGGGGCAAGATAAGAGGGACATGGCATGAATACTTAAAGCAAAAAAATAAACAAGAAAAAATCGTTCCCAAAGTCAGAGCCATCAAAGTGCAGGCAGGCCGGGCGCCAGCAAGTGCAGGCACATGCAGCAAAGCTTGCCAAAATTGATCCCCACTGAAGGCCAAAACAGAAAAGAAGGACTTACAAGCACGCTGGAATGGATACAGCATCAAAGGAATTGCAATTGGAGGAGAAAAAAGGAAAATTTGGGCAATTTAGTGACTCTGATAAAATGGCCCGGGATTATATCAGGTGCAGTGCAAAGGACCAAAACATGCCAAAACTAAGCTAACAGATGTTGCAAAAGCAGGGGAAAAAGTCAAGGAGGAAGACACAACTTAGGGGGTAAGATATGAGGGACATGGCATGGACACTTCATAAAACAACCAAAAAATAGAAAAAAATCTTTCCTCAAAGTCAAAGCCATCAAATGGAATGGCATGCCATCAAGGGCAGGGACATGCACCAAAGATTTCCTCTATTGGTCCCCATTCAAGTCGCAAGATTCCTTTTTGATTTTGCCAGTAGGAAACCACAGTTTTCTTCAAGAAGAAGTTTCGAACTCACTGAGCCACAGATGACAGCCTTCTAGAAATCTGCAGAACAGGTTTAGAAAGACTGAATATTTTGGCTAAAGACCCCTGAAATATTTCTAGAAAGTCTGAAGTTAATGAAAAATGGATGTGGGGATCCTTCATTGATGAACATCAGCCAACACTTTGGCTTTGTGTTGTGCACCTAAGGCCAAACAAAAGTGTTGGACTGGCTGATCTGAGCTCTTTTGATCTCAGTAAAGAATCCTTCAAGCCACAGGAAAAAGGTGGCAATGCTCCTTTTTGCTGGCCCAAGGTTTCCCAGTACAGCCATTTGCCCAGGCAGCCCAGAGCAGTGGTCACAGTGCCAAGGCTGACAGAGCTCAAGAAGTGTTTGGACAATGCTCTCAAGCACATGGAGTGACTCTTGGGGTCACTGCACATGGCCAGGAGATGGACTCGATGACCCTGATGGGCCCTTCCAACTCAGCATATTCCATGATTCTATGACCCTTATTCACACCGTGAGGTAACTTCATATTCCCTTTAGTTTCCACTCTTGCGTGGTTTCACCTTTACAGCCAGACACAAAACGGTTTTCCTGTTTTGGGAGGTGAAATGAAGATCATTATTTGTGTCCTTGTGACAGTCCTGAGCAAGCTTCCCTGCCACGTGTGGCAGCCTCTCAGCCCTGGGGGTGCCTGCGAGCTGGGTGACTCCAATTCTCTCCACCAGGGACAGGAGGATTTGGGCCGCACACTCACGCACCGGGGCAGGGCGGCTGCTGGGGAGGAGAGAGCAAACCCTGGGCACAGGGACAAGGAGCAGCGGCAGTGCCGGCCTTGGCCAGAGCTGCTCCCTGCCCTTGCTGGGGGAAGGAGCCTGGGCTCTCCCTGCACCTTCAGACACCTGCACAAGGCTCTGTCCTCAGCTAAACACAAAGGTAGCATTGCACACTAGGCCTGCCTGCACGGAAGAGGGAGGAATTCAGTCTCCCTGCACTGTCTGATACTCAATTTCTTTCACAGTATTTACTCTGAGAAAGATTAAAGAAATAGATGACATATGAATAATTTAGAAATTAAGAACAATTGATGCTGACCCATCAGAGGGCACCCACTACACAGAGCTGCAGCAGGATTGAGGCTCTTTCCATCCATTTATCTCCAAATCTGCAGACCTTTGGAAAACAACAACTGAAGGGGAAACACGTTGTGGGCCGTGAAGTTGCAGAATATCCAACAATGCAGCCTGTTTTTCCTCTGGGGCTTGGCAATGGATCCATCTGAATTTTTTACCCTATTGCAAAGCTGAGGAAAGGGTGGCAGGCAGTTTAGCCAGGCTGTCCTGTTCTAGAGAGTGTCTCTTGGGAACTATCAAGCCCAGCACCAACATTTAAGGCAGCATTTGCTTCAACTGTCCCATGGCAGTCAGCCTGTGAAGGTGCCTGTAAAGTGATTCATCATCTCAAGGCTAACATGAAACATCAGTTTGCATAGAAAGTAGAGCTCTAAGGCCAGGACAGTCATACAAGACTCCTTTGGCAGGAGCTGCACCTGCTGTGCAGGCTGTGCCACACCCAGCAGATTGTCCCCCATGTGCTCCACGCCCCGGCAAGGACTCTCCTCATTTCTCAAGTTAATGGCATCATGAGGAGACATGATTTTCCCAGGGCCTCTGTGGTTAGCACTGTGAAATACCAAACACTGCTCACAGCTGCAATTGCAATTGTCCCTCTGCCCACAAAAGCACAAGGCTCTATCCTTGGCCTTTGCAAGCACTTTCCCTTCCCCATCAGTCACCACATGTAGGAAAATCTGACAGACTGGGAGAACTCCAGGAAGCAGCAGGAAGCTGAGTCAGAGGAGCTTTAGTTTGGATATCAGGAAAAAGGGTTTTTCACCCAGAGGGTGGCTGGGCACTGGAACAGGCTCCCCGGGGCAGTGGTCACAGCACCAAGCGTGACAGGGCTGAAGGAGCATTTGGACAACAATCTCAGGCACTTGGTGTGACCCTTGGGCTGTTCTGGGCAAGGCCAGGAGCTGGACTCCATGGTCCTGATGGGCCCCTTCCAACTCCCCATATTCTACACTTCTGTGATTCTGAGAACTGATGGGCTGCAGGAGGGCAGAAATAGGTGACAAGAGGAAAGAAGTGAGGCTGGTTGGAGAATCAAGTCACTGAGTTCACAGAAGATGCAGGATACAGGACCCTTCCCTCCCACCATTCCCATTCTCTGTCTCATCCCTTCTCCCTCCCACACACACAAAGGTGAAGAACATCACTAAAAGAAGAAGAACCTACTTGACTCCCATGTCCATGAGAGCAGTCATTGCTCGTGCAGGAGTCACATTCTCCACCAGGATCCCCAGGGTCTGACTGGCTGCTTTCTGAACAAATTCTGGGGAGCTGGACACCATCTGGAGAAGGACCCGAGCAACCTCATCCATCTCAGAGTCCATGTCCTTCTTCAAGGTCACAAAGAGCTCTCCCAGAGTGACAATGGCAGAGCAGGACACCTTGGAATGGAGGTTGGTCACCTGGGGAAGTCATGAGGGGAAACAAGAATCACCTTGGAAAGAAAACCAGTTGCCTTCAACAGAAGTCCCAGGAAATGACAACACATCCCACTGTGTCCAGAGGAACATAAAATTACAAGAAGAGCAGAAGAGCACAAGCACAGAAAGGCACTTACTCTGGCACCAATTTCTGGCCTCAGACCTTCTCACTGCAGGCCTAAAATAAAAATTTCATTCAGTGTTCTACTTAACCCTACTAAAATGTCCACAGCTTTGATTTTAGGCCCTTTTACCAGAAAATTAAAGCAAGGGCTGCTTTCAAATCATAAATGCACAAATGTGATAAAGATAAAAGAGTCAGGTGCTCCTGTTCAAAAAGCCAACACCAGCAGTTGAAGCACTCAGCCAGGAAACAGAAAACACAGGCTCAGTCTACAGAATAATTTGCAGTGTTGAATTACAGCTTGGGCAGAGATTGGGACTCTGGCAAATAACATCATTAGTGTCTCAATTTTTGCATTTGCACATTGCATTATAAAGGCACCACAGTCAAAGATGAGTGTCAGATACCTGACCTGCCAGTGAATACAGCTGCATGCGCCCACAGATCCTACAGATAGCTGACAGACACTAGAAATCTCAAGTTTAAAACCAGAAATGAAGGCAGACGCTGAGCTCACATGGAGATGAACAAGCACATACCTACTCTACACACCGTGTATGAAGTATGGGGGACAATTCAGAACAATGTTCTCACCTCGCTGGCAACTGCCAAGCAAACCTCACCAAGCCTACAGAGCAGGACCTCTGAATGGGACCCAGCCAGGTGTTTGATGGTGAAGAGTCCCTTCTCCTTCAGCTCCCTGGAAGGCAGAAGATTGATTTTTCTTTCCACCAAGGCAGCACCCTCTAAAATGACCAGGCTGGCAGCTCAGTTGAACAATGGAAGGTGCTTTTCAAGGAGTGCTTAATGAAATTGTGGAATGCGTTGCCCCAGGATGCTGTGGCTGTCAAAGGCACACACAAATCCAACAGGCAAAGAGAGGTGTTTAAGAGTGGCCATTTGAGAAGACAGCCTTTCTGAAATCTGTGGCACATGAGGCCCCTCTGTCACTGCTTCCTAGAAGCTGTGAGACCGGGCCATGCTGCTGTTTGTTGTCACCTCCCTGTACCTGTCCCTGAGACACAGTGCCACCAGGCTCTTATTGGGGCATTTTCCTTCTTTGCCAGCCCCAGCAGGCATTCAGCAGGGAGAGTCTGCACTGCCACTCTGGAGCTGAGTTTCCACTCTATGATCTCGGCCTCTCTGTCACCCCCTCCACTCCCCCTCACACATTCCCCAAAAAAGCAGCAGGATGTCTGCTGGGACCCCCTCGGCCTGCAGGAAGGCCAAGTGGGTCCTAGCCTCTCCTGACCCACAGCACGGCTTTTTTCATCCCAGCATGGAAATATAAAAACTGTATTATCACATCACACAGAGGGCCAGGAGCTTTTTATTTTGGCTGCAAGTGTCCACAGGGCATTGGGGAAGAGGAGAAGAAGAGTGTTTTGCAGCAAGCAACCCGGCTACTCAGGCAGGATGGTAGGAAAAGTGTCTGGAAGCTGCTTTTTAGGACTTTGGTTGTTCTGCTGAAGCTTCTGACAGAGGTGATGGGCAGATCCCAGAGCTGTGGAGAGTTCCTGGGAAATTTGTCCTTGGATATGTCTACGAATGTTCTCCCAGCCATGAACTGCCATCTGTGTCCTGTCCATATGTTACTGCCTTGACTGTTGAGTGTCTGAGGTGCCTTATGGGGCTGCTATGGACCTCCTTCACCAAGGAATGGATTGTGATACAACATCCCTTCCTGCTTATGTTTGGGCACTGACAGAGCCTGGACCACTCTGGCTGGAGCTTGGGCTCTGGCCAAGCAAGATTGCAAATGAGAGCAGCTCATGGTCCTCAGCTCTTCCCTCCTGCTGGGACAGACAGACATGGCCATGGGGACAGAATGGAGCTGCCCCATCTGCCAGGTCACTAAGAAGGATGTGAATTTTTCTCTGCCCTGTCACCACCAGTTCTGCCTGGGCTGCATCCTGCAGTGGGCAAAGAGAAATCCAGCGTGCCCACTCTGCAGAAGAATGATAGAAGCTGTCAGGTTTTCTGAGTAGGATGAACAGGACTACATAAAATTTGCCATCAGCTCCCCCAAACAATTGCTAGAGCCAGCAGGGAGAGAGCCTGGCCACCTTGCTGAAAACAGCCCCCCAGACCCTGTGATGGCTGCTCCATCTTCCCCACAGGGAACACTGTCCCCAGCTGAGCAGGGGGCTGCAGGACCAGAGCCTGTGGATGGCCTCCTGCCCAAGGAGTGGGCCAAATTTTTCAAATAACAATGTCATCTGCTGGACCAAAGGTGGCCCTGGCTGCACCAGAAGCTGGAGGGAATATGCCAGCACCAGAGAAAGCTGGTTAAGGAATCCATAGAGCAGCATCCTGCACGCCCTCTGTGCCTATGGTCAAGTTGCCAAAATCTTGGTGCCAGTACTGCAGCTTCTCCTCTGTAGCAGTCTGAATTGTTGCTAGCATAGTCCAGGGTAAAGAAGCAAAAAGGACCTTTGCATGATCTCCACAGATGTTTCATTCAGCTGTGCAGGGAGATGTTCAGGTCCCAGCACCCACCCACTTTGTCTCCGCAGGGGCCTGGGGGCTGACCCTGATCTCGGGGCAGTACAAAGATAAGGGGGCCAATCAGGGAATAGGGAAGGTGTGGCTCAGGAACGCAGGAACAGACACAGGAACAGGGGAAGGAGCCAATGGGGTCTAACAGCTTTTTGAGGGAAGCTTCTGGTGTCTCCCTAGACCAGGGAATGCCCCCCCAGGGTCTCCACAGTTCCCTGTGTTTTATATTATTAGGAAAGCTTCTCTGAAGGATCAACTGAATCAACACAAAATGACAAAAACAATCAAAAGCACTCATAAGACAATTGTTCAAAATGCAAACAATTCTGAGTTCCCAACGTGCCAACAGATTTCTTGGAGTGTCTTAGATCTGCAGGGTTTTCTTAGCACAGTTCATCAGGAAACTGAGTCATACATACTGAACCTCTGCTCCATGGCCTCCTCACTGCCATCGTGCAGCAAAGAGGCCCAGAGGCTGCTGTGCTCTGGGCCTGTCAGGGATGAACCCAGCGGCTCTGTGGCCAGTGCCAGCTCCAGCAGCTCACAAGAGGAGACTCCTTCCAGAAGCTCTGCTGGCTCCAGTGTGGCAGACCAGCAGAGCCCACTGGAAGCCACCCTGCATTGCAGCCACCCCCAGCTGCGCCCATCATCGCTGCAGAGCAGGAGCTGCCCCAGAGGAGCCGCGGCAGGAGCTCATGGCAGTGGCAGGTCCCTGTGCCTGGGGCAGAGCCACAGAACCTCTGCTCCTGCCTGGGACAGGGGCTGCTCACCCTGGTGTCCCACTAAGAGGAGGGATCCTGGGCCCCAAACTCTGCCCAGCCCTGCCAAAGGCCACCCCGCCAGCAGTGCCAGCAAGTTTCCTGCAGCCGTTCAGCCAAATCAGAGGAAACAAATGTCTCTTCAGCTGACACAGTCTCTGCACACAGCTTTCTCCCCCTTCTCCTGGTGCCTTTCCCTGACTCCAGGAAGAGCTGCAGGAAATGCTGTGTGAGCCATGATGATGGAAGAGCTACTGATAAAAACTCTGGGGTGATGCTTTCAGAGGAGTCGTGAATGGAAGATTGACCAACCTTCCAGCCAATGGTGTGCCGAAAGTTTCCGTTCTTTAAATAATTGACTGCAATAAATTAGTAAAAAGAAAGATACGGAAACAAAATAAATCTCCCACAGCTGCTGGCTTTCTCAGGCTCCATGGTCTATGTATTGCTAGACTCACTTTATTTAGGCAGAATATTAACTGCCCTGACTTTTTGTAGACTGACCACAAGGTCTCATCTGTGGTGAGCAGTCACTAAAATTAGCTCAGCAGAGGCATCTTCAGCTGTCCTAGTGTAGCAGAAATACATATTCTCTGCTTCATGACTGTGTGGCAGCAGCTGCTGATGTGGATTTGTCAGCGTTGCTTCATGGATTACTCCTGGGAAGGAATTGTGTGCACAGGCACAGTATGATGGCTTCGATCTCCTCTAATTACTCCAGTCGGATGATGGCCAGAACTTTTAGGCAAAAAGCATCATGACAGAATAATTTACAATATTCTCCAAACTACTCCTGTGGTTTTGATTTTCTTACTGATTAGGTTCAGTGTCTGGCCTCAAGAAATCAGTCCAGAAAGAACAGGCAAACCTCAGCTTGCAAGTTAGGGTGCAAGCCTTTAATCTGCCATTTTTGCAGCATCTACAAACTGCTTTTCAACATATTTGCAAAAAACTCTCTTAGTTCTTGCTATACCTATCCAGAACCTGAGTCTCTCCTCATTTTATTTTGATTTGAGATCTCAGCATGATTTTTTTCTGGACAGGGAAGTAAGAACCAGCTGCAAATACAGACTACAAGTGTGAATCTCTACTGCAGGAACTGAGCTGTAGCTTGGAATTAAAGGCAAGAAGGGATGCCACGGTAAATGTGAACGTTTAGTGCTGGCATAGGAGCCTTCTGCAATGCTCCACCAACCCATGGTTCACACTGCTACAAACTCTTTCTGGTGTTACAAAGAATGTTGAAGACCTGACTGTAAGTAAAAAAAAATAGCCAGAATGTTAATTTTTGTTAATATGGCGAACAATGACTGTCTAATAATTCAGAGCTCATAGAAGTGAGTATTCAGATTTCCAATTAGTACGTGCTGGCAGTTTTAATTTGAAATCAACAGGTTTTTCCATATCAAGTTATCCATAGGAATTAATTTGCTCTATGATCTACCTAAAAATGCCTCATTATCTGATAAGTTTAGTAGAAATTTGCAAAGTCAACAGTCCACAGATTTTAATTTCTTGTTTAGTGGCTATTCTGCAGGAAAGCTTTTACAGACTAATCAGTTTGGATGCAATTAAAATGCCAGTACATTTCATCTAGCCATTCTGGTATTAGAACAAAACCATACGACTGCACAGCCTTTTAAAAAATATTTTAAAATAAATTTTCAAATCAACAGCCTGAGTAGGACTCAGAATAAAAACTCTACCAAACTTCAACTCCATTGGAAGATTCCCTTGTCAGCCTGTGAATCAACTCTACATTCAGAAGATTAAAAGTCCCAATCATGGTGGTTTTGGTATGGTTAGGAACTGGGGAACGGTCTTCTTCCTTCTCAGCTCCATGCTGCAGTGCCTTTGGGATGTGGCCTGCTGGCCGTTGTTTGTGCAGCCCTGGTGTTTCTCCATGAGGCAGAAAGTGCAATTGCATTTCCAGCCCAGAGCCCGTGAGGAGTGGGGCGTGCAGAGTTGTGCCAGACCCAGGCCAGCAGCTGTGCCGCCAGAGGGTTTTGGTTCCTGCCCAGTGCAGCTGGTGCACCTCTGCCGTGAGTGCCTCCCCTTCCAGGTGCCCATGGACAGCAGGTGCAGGGTTCTGCACGGGGCATGGAACAGGGTGGGGATGTCTGCTGGCAACAGAGTGCAGCGGAGAGCAAACAGTGCAGGATGGTCCTGGAGTGTGTGACAGAGAACTCCTGACACAGCTGGTGACTGAGCCAGTGAGGGAAGGCACTGCTGGCCCTGCTGTTTGTGAGGAGAGAAGGGCTGCTGGGTGACAGGAGGGTTGGAGGCGGCCTTGGGCTCAGTGATCACAAAATGCTTGTGTTTGATTCCCAGAGAAGGAACGAGAGATGTTGGGGAAGTGTTGACCTGCAACAAATTGTGAATTTGTTAAGCTTTAACAGGCAGTGCTTGTCGCAGACATTATTTCATAGAAATCCTTTCTTTGGGATTTGTTCATCTTCTGGGAAGCTGAGGCCCCAGAAGAAGATTGTAAACAATTGTTATCGGCTGGTGTGGAATGTAACAGGTGCAGCGGTGATTGGTCTTCTGTGAGTTTGGATTTGCTGACCACTCACAGGAGAGTTTGTCCTTGCTTTCTGCTGGACACAGAACTTTGTTATTCATTCTTTTCTATGCTATTCTTAGCTTAGCAGCATCTGCAACTTCTCTCTTTATTATTTTTAGTATAGTAATAATGTATTATATATCATGTATCAATAAATCCAGCCTTCTGATCATGAACTAAGATTCTCGTCCACTTCTCTCATCCTGAAGACCTTCATCAGGTCGCTGTAATAAGTGCTTAGTCGTACCTTCCCTCACGCCAGTGGTTAATGTGTGCAAGTGGATGTCTTAGCCTTGAGAATAAAGACAGTGGGCCTACTGAGGAGGTAGCTGCAATGCATTCAAGGAGAAGAAGGCTCTTAACCATGGGAGGAGAATTTGAGGAATGGGATGTTCACCACATGGCCAGCAGAGACCCTCAAGAGACCCCTACTCTAAATGTCAGTAATTTTGGAGAAGTGATTTAAACATGTCAAATACTTTGTCAGAATGTTTAGCCTGTGAGTTTGAGCAAAGTAATGAATAAAAGTAATGAAAGTCATGTCTTAGTTCCATGGATACTAACATGTGGGTGTGCATATTTCAGGGCAGTGATTCCCCACACACCCAGCACTGAAATAAAGTAATGCCTCTTTTCTCACACTGAGCTGGCAGTGTGGATCAGCCCTGCTCGGTAACATTCATTTTGGTAATTTCTATTGAAGCATAAAGAATGGTTGAAATGAAATCTTTTCCAGCTGTTTCCCTTTTGTTTACCTGTTTGAGGGTTAAAATTCCGTGCTGCAGGTGTGCTGGGTGTGTGCAGAGCAGTGCAGCCCCAGAAACCCCTTGGCTTGCCCACAGGTTGTCATGCCTTGTTGCCAGGTGTGCCCAGCTGTGGCAGGAGAAGGAGCCCGCAGCGCAGTGGGCACCGTGCCCTGCCCAGCCGGGGCTCTCTGGCACAGAGCAGCAGCAGCGCCAGCACCGTTCAACCCGCTCCCTCCTTGGCTTCCCCTGGCACACAGAAGCCTCTGGAAATCAGCAGCGCCAGTGGCGTTCCCAGCCAGGAGCAGCTGCTGCTGGCAGGCAGATGCTGCCAGTTCGACTGCTGCCAAAGGGGAAGAAAGGCAGAGATGTACCCGCACCGGAGCCCTGGGCATGTCCAATAAAGGTGCAAATATGTAGGGAGATTTGTTAGGAAGCATTTCAGCTGTGATGCCAACAGTGGCTTCTGTCCTGGCTCTGTGTGTTCCAGATGAGTAATGCAATGGTTGACTCTGACAGTTAAGAAGTAGATGCTATGTGGATATTCAAATGTGTAGTGATGGTATTGTAATATGTCCTCCCATAGTCCTCTTTCCCGTCCCCCTTGTAATAGCCTTGGTAGTCAGGGCATTTGGGGAGGGCTGGCTTGTGACCAGCAGGCAGGGTGTAACAACGCCTGACCTCCAGTCGGGATGCAGGAAAGTAATCTCCTCCAATGGACAGCAGAGAAAGAGTTGACTGACAAAACTTTTGGAGGGGCTAAGGGTATAAAAGGCAGAGCATCCTTTTTATAGATAAGCAGCACATCAGCTAGTCACAGAGATTCCCAATGCTGCAAGTTTTCCTTTTTCAGTCCTTTGTTAAGGTTTACTAAACCTTTACAATTTTAAAAGTGAGAGTCATTTCTCACATGTGCAATGCTGTGAGCCATTTACTTGGTCTGGTTTCCTTTGCTTGTGTCCCATCTGAATGCTCAGCTGGGGTACAGGCTGTAGGTGCTTGGGGCACCCTTGGAGTTACTCTTGGATCCCTGAACAACAGAGTTTGGCCCATGTGGCAATTTGTGCTGCTTTGTGACAGAGAAGTAGTATCCAGGCTATTTTCTGTTTGCTGTAGGGAAGGTTGGTTATTGCTTGGCATAAGTTCACAGACCAACATGGAGCGTTTGCTTTGTGATGTCAGGGCATGGTTGCCACCTTGTCGTAGTGACATCAGGCCTTGGTGCACGGAAGGCCTGAGTGTCAGAGCAGCCCTAGGCCTTCCTCACATCAGGAGAACTTTCCTCATTGGGGAATTTGTCAGTGGGTAGCTGCCCATTGACAAGAGCCTTGTTTTTTTATTATTTACCTAACCTTCAAAAATGACAATGTTTCACCATCTGACCACAGCAGCTTTCGCTGCCTATGGCATTTCTTTTTCCGTGTATTACCTTACACATTTTGCACATAAGTAGAGTTTTCCCTTCTGCTTAGGTTAGGGTGTATCCTAACCTGGCTTTTGTATGTCTTCCTGCTCTTTCTTGGTGGGTGAGTTTCCAATTTTGAAAGAGAAAGAGCATTAGGATGCCACTGGTTTGGTAAAGCTCCTGTCAAAGGTTCAGCTAAAAGGGGGTGTCTGTAGCCACAGGGGCAGCATTTTCAGGGGAACCTGCAGGGCTCCGTTCCCTCCACGGGAGAGTCTGTGGCAGCAGAGTCTGTCATTTCCTCAGGCTGCTGGGACAAGCAAGACACCTTTGAAAATGTAGACTGGCAGAGCTTCTTGGAAGGCCTTCTAAAAACTCTGCAGTTGTTCCCAGAATTCAGAGAAAGCTTCTTTCTTTTTAAATTTTGTCATGAAAGGATTTGACTGTCTAACTTGACCTCTTACCCAATGCTTAAATAGTGATTCCCTTTGCAAGGAAATGCAAACTCTAAAGCAGTGAGTGTCTGCCACAGTTCAGGGGGATTTTGGAGAAGCTTTTTCAGGCAACTGTTTCAAGCAAGTTGATGAGAATTAGTGCATGCAACTGATTAAAAAAAAAAAAAAAGTCCTCAAGACGAGGATTTAAAAAGCAGTTTTATGTGTTTGGTAGAACAGTAGCATTGAGTGTTAAAGAAGAATTTGCATTTTCTTGGTCATGTTTGTATTCATTTACTGGCTAAATAGGCCGAAGTGTAGGCACAGCCAAGAATATTGTCCTGATCTCTTGCTGGCTGTGCGAATGAATTGTGTCTCCTGGAGGGATGTTGTGAATCGGGAAATCATCTCTGTTTGGGTTGACTTGTTCTGTGGGATTCAGCAGCCCAGGCAATTTTCTGACAGAAGCTGCTTCATTTTCCCTTCCCACTACAGGTCACCTGAAGCATGTATTCAGCAGTGCTGAAGATCCTGAGGTGAGTGAGAAAGGAACATTTCATGTTCCTGGTGCTTAAGAATGGCAGAGGAAGGCATGAGCTTGGCCAGTAGCAGTAGACTGTAGAGGGCCAGCTAGGGAGGCTGAAAGAAAATCCATTTTCATGCCTGAAACAAAAGTAACAAAGGCAGCAATAGATATTTTTGGATTTCCTTCTCAGAGTTTCAAGAACTAAAAACCGAGTTTTGAAAAGAGAACGATGCTTGCTGACAGCAGATAGGAAAAATTTAATTAAGAGTGATTTCCTGTACAGTTGAATTAGATCATTTTAATTTAAACAGAGTGACTTAGAATCCTATTCTAATCAAACTTTATGATATCTACTTGGAACATGAGGTGGTAGAACAGGAAGGCCATCTTGCAATGGTGCCTGCAGTATCTGAAGTGAAATGGGCACCTTTGTGGCTGGGGAGCTGTGTGGGCCCAAAGGACGCAGGGCTGGCGGCCGTGAGCAGCTGAAGATGAGGCAGCGTGGGGCCAGGGGGCCAAGAAGGCCAAGGGCACGGTGGCTGTGCCAGCAGCAGTGGGGCAGCAGGAGCAGGGCAGGGAGCGTGGCCCTGTGCTGGGCAGCGCTGCGGCCACAGCTGGAGTGCTGTGTGCAGCTGTGGGCCCTGGGAAGCAGAAAGTCATGGAGGGGCTGCAGCGTGGGCACAGAGGGACAGGGGAGCTGAGCAAGGGGTGCAGCACAAGGCCAGGGAGGAGGTGCTGAGGGAGTTTTAGCCTGGACAATGGGGGCTCATGAGGGACCTTCAGGCAGACTGCCATTGATCCCTGCCTTGGATCCATAGAGCCAATGCTCAGCACAAAGGGCTGTTTCCCTGCCAAACATCCCCTCACTGCTTCCAAGTGTTTTAGACACTGGAGCAGGTAACACTTTCATATTTTGTTTGTTTATTTGTTTGTTTGTTTGCTCGAAGGAGAAGCCTTGTATAATTTCTCTTTCTCCAGGGAGCTTTTTCTCAGTTTTTGCTGCCCTTTTCCAGCACTGGCAGAAACACATCACTTTCAGGGTAACGGCTCCTGTGTCTTTTGGCAGCCCAGGGAATCAGTGTGTGTTGTGTTTGGGAATTGAGCAGGAAATCAATGCCCTTGCATTCCAGCTGGTGCTCAGAGATTAGAGGAGCTGGGAGGGGCTGGGCTGCATTTCTGATTCCAGCCACTTCAGCCCCATCAGTGTGGTCGAGTCCAAGAGAAGAACTTGCCTGAGCACAGATGCACAAAGAGTGTAGTTCCCAGTGCAATGCTCTGGGTCTGGTTGCATTCCATAGGGAACCACACGCTCCAGATTCCCCAAGAGTGTGGGTTACTGAAGCAAGAGGAGAGCAAGTTCAGGATGGCTGCTGATCGGGGCACTGCTACCGAGTGTTGATGTGTGTAGTGACAGAAAGGACAGGATTGATTCATGGTGACCCCCCCGTGGGGAATATTGTGCTTTGGCTCTATGATTTAGAAGGTTAAAGAAATGCTTTCTTAAGCTATGTTATATTACACTAGTACTATATTAAAACTATACTATAGAGATACTGTACTAAAAAGCTGCTAAAGAAAAACTTGTGACTGTCTCGCATTTCCCAAGCGGCGTCGGCAGGCTCCGGTGTTGTGAGTATCCAAGCGACAACTGTGACACCAGACGCTAGCTGCTTGGCAGGCTCGTCGGGTATGTCCCATACCTCTGCACCAGTAACATTTAAATCAGCCAATAGATGGAGATCGTGGACTATTTGTTGCTGCTGCCTGTAGGGGCGCAAGGGCGGCAAGGACTTGGCTCTGCGATGCTGCTGTCTGCTCCTTCAATCCTGTCCCTAGCTCTCTAATAGCTTCTACTAACATTGCCTGACTCCCTATGGGCACATTTGCCATGCGTTCTAAAGCTTCTTCTATAGTCCAATTAGCTCCTAGGGTATTTAACACATTTTTCGTAGCCTGGTTGCTATTTTGAAGCGCGCACTGCTTGAGTAAGGCCCCTTTCATGAAATCTGCTACTCCAGCTCGCTCGATAGCATCGGCCGCCTTATCGATAAAAGATCCAAACAATTCATCCCTTCCTTGTTTTATACCCATGTATGAGGGAACCCTGCCTGGTTCTTTTATCCTGTCTATAGCCAGTCTCACCAGTCTCATAGCCTCTCAACATTTATCAGGACCGATTAACGCTTGCGCTTCTGTTCAAGCAAAAACCCCTATACCGAATAATTCATCTAAGGTTACCCCATGTAAAGGGTCACCAGGTTGCCGAACCACTGCTACGCACTCCTGGCAGAGTGCTTGCCAATGTGCATTAAACAGAAGCTGCTAGAGTTGAGTAAAAATAAGCTTCACTATTCCTCTGCAATCGGCTGGCAATAACACCTGGGTTCCCCAAATATAGTCAAGCATTTGCTTTGTGGGCTCACCAGTCACCCCAAATTGACTAACTTTGGACCGTAACTGCTACAACAGTTTCCAATCTAGAGCAGTAATTGCTGCCTGTAATCCACCCCCGTCCAGAGGAGTATACACCACGGGGCAAGCCACTTCCATAGCTGCTGCCATAGCCTCACTATCCCCCGAATCCATGATCTCTTTTGCTACCGCTGCCCATGCCTTCCTCCGCTCTTGTGCAATGGCCCCCGCTAGGTCACTCTCTGCCCCAGGGATCGGCTCATTGCTAGGAGGGGGAGAGGGAGGGTCTGGCCAGGGCACAGGTGGTGCGGATGGTGCTGTTATGGGGGGTGAGTTGCTGCTTGAAGCAGGAGCCGATGTTGGTGGCAAGATAACTGTGGATGTGGCAGGGGGTAATGGGCAATCTGACCAATCTCCATAACTTTTATTCTTACTATGAGCAGCAGTAGCTTGCCGTGCATCCTTCTTTTCTACCTGATATTGTTCTAACTCATTATGCACCACTCGCCATAACTTTCCTAACTTCTTTGAAGTTTTATCATAATCTAAAACCGCCTCCCACAGCTTATCTCCAAACTTTCGCCACTCACTTAATTCATGGACTGTATGAGGATTTTGGAAGAATCCCTGTGCATACCCATAAGCTAATAACCCATGAAGCTCTTTCTGCAAATCTATGCCCTTAACCTGTAGCTTTTTTAAAAAGCAAGTAAATAAATCATATGCTGCTTGCCTTTCCATTTTAAAAATGTCTACACTGTTGCAGCCCCACAAGGTCTCGGCAGCACGTATCGGCCGGGCTCTCCTTTGAAGTCACCCAGGGTGCAGCACCACCCCTGTTTTCAGCGGTGCTTTTTCGCCGTCCTTGCTGCGACAGGACCCGAACTCCTTCACCGATCCCCCGTGGTCGCCATTACCGGTATCACGTCGTTGGGGTCACCATGTTGTTGGGATCAGCGGGAGAAATGCGACATGCAGTATGAGTGATCAGCAAATCTCAAACTTTATTGATAGGTACACATCTTTATGTCAATGTTAATGAGGCTCATACATATTGCAAAGGTGAGCTCACTATTGGTTAGTTACTTATCAGGCAACTACGCCAACTTCTGCATTCTTGTGGATATTTTATTGAAACTTTTCTTCGTATTTCTGCCAAAGATGCTCTCCCCTATCCTGCTGTTGCACCAAGGGCACAATGTCCTTGCCTGTTATTGGACACTGACTGCTGACTCCTATACTTGTCCCCTTCAGGCTTAACCAGCGGCATTATGTCGACATGACCTTTCTCATCTAACCAACTGTCCACAAAGCTCTACACACGATTCTCCATCTAAGACTGCATCATGAATAACTCTTGACCAGCGTTACTGTATTGGATCTTTTTCTGGCTTGGGAGCCTGTGGAGGTGACACAAGCCACCCAGGGACTCGTAGAGCAGTAGGAGTGATAAGCACTGAAGTGGAAAGGGGTGTAGGTAAAACTTCTGATTTTTTCACGTTTTCTGTTTGTTTTTCTAGTTCTTGCCAAGAGGATAATTCTGCTATTTTCTTTAGTATTTCTTGAAGTGGATCATTAAGTTTAGGGTATTTTGATTCACGAGTTTGATTTCTTCTTCTTCCTTGAATTCATCTGACGATGTTTCAGGCAAGGGGGGATACAAAGGGGAGCAGCACGGTGAATGACACGAAGAATGAGAACAATATGGAGAAAAATATTCTTTTTTCTTTTTATCTTGCCTGAAAGCTGTAACTTCTCTTTTTGGTCTCACACCACTAATCGCTCTGAGTGATTTATTGTTCTGCTTTTCTCCTGCAAGAGGGCGATCGAGTACTTCTTTTTGGTTTTGGTCACCTGTAAAAAGTTCCTGTGGGGAAACTTCTTCTTTTTGTGATACACTACCTATCATTTCTTGCAAAGTAGAGCAAACAGGAGTGGTAATTCCATTCAGAGGTTGAGTATTTCTGACCCCAAAGAAGGTAGCAAGACGTGATGGTTTAGGAGATGTTGGGTTTTTTATTTCTCATTGCCATTCACTAACATTGCCTCCTAAAGCTTCAGTGGCTGCAGCAGCCATGTTTTTCTTAGCTTTCATAGTTTCTAAACTGTTAATAATAGATTTACAGGTGGCTCCTAACTCTTTTGCTTCTTTTCCATCTTTTCCTCCTTCTATTGTGCTATCCCAAAGATGGTTTCCTACCTCTTTCCACTCAGTTGTACTAAATAGCAGGGAAGGCTCAAGAAATTTTTTTCTTTTTCATGCCCATTTCACTAGGGCTTCTATTTCTGTTTCTTTTATGTCCTCGCCTCTCTTAGAGAGGATACTTGTGAACAATCTAATTGCCGCATCTAATTCCATTGCAGTATTACCTTGGCAGGGGCTTGTTCGGCCACTTAAGCTCTGGACTCTGGTCTCTGTGTTTGCCCACCAGGTCTCTCCTGCCTCCGACTCTCTGGATCCCAAATCAGGTTCCTGCCTGATGCTTCAGAGTCTTCCACATTCAAGCATTCCGCATTCAAGCATCTCAGAGGGTCCCTGCTCGTGGCGCCAGTATGAAGAGGGTCCCACAGAGAGTCGGCTGAGTAATGACAATCACACCAATGTGGCTACATGTCCTCTTCCTTTATTTAGCAATTTTGTCATATTTATGCTTCTATACACTTGTCTCACACCACCACTGCTTAATGCTTATTGGTTAAGTGTCTGTATTCACACATACATGTTACTTGTGGATAGGTTGCCACACTGTAAGTGTTTTAGCTAAGGTGAGCTAAATTAGCAGTTGTTTGGCATCCAGCTTCATCCTTGCACAATGCTTATTCTTCCTTGTATCTATTCAAGGACAGGACATGGTCTATCTTGTTCCAAGGATGGTACATGGTCTTCAAAGTAACTCTGCAATCTGCAGGCCAGGGTCATCCAATTCCTGTAGGAGTATAGCATGCCCTTGTTCTGCCAAGAATTCTTCTACAAGCCCACTTCCAAGCTTTTAAAACTAGGGCAGCCACTTCCAACATGTCCAGTCCGTGGCTCTCACACCACGGACTTAGGAGTAATAAAGACCAGTCATCATATTTTTCAACTATTTTCTTTAAAATAGGAGTCCATACCTGCAGAAGGGATCCACCAGTTTCAAAGCCCCTGCTCCCATGCTAGTGGTGTCTTCCACTTTGTGGTGGTTGGACCGGAAATGGGATTTCTGGGATGCTGTGGTCACTACCATCAGGCCAATGGATGCTCAGATTGTAGGACCGCCTCTGAGAAAAAACACAGAGGTTAAAACCCAGAGCTGCACACCCCGGGAGCTTCTTGGGACATCTGTCGGGAAAGGCTTTGGATCTCGCCCCCTGTCCCAGCTGCTGGCTGGGTGGGGGGAGGGGAGAAGCCACGCAGCCATGAGGTAGGCCCAGCCCAAGGATGGAAGGGTGGAAGGGACCAAGAGACATCAGACAGGCCCCCCCAGGGAAGAGAGAGAGAGAGAGAGAGACAGCGTCTGAATTCGATAGTGGCGCTGGCCCAGGAGGAGAAGGGGGGGAGTGCAAGGGCAGCGTGGGAGTTCCGGAGCTCTGGGACAGGCAGAGACTGAAAATTTTAACCCTTTTCCTGCATGATTGAGACCTTGCAGAATGCTGATCCTCCTGGAGCTGAATAAGAAGAGAGATAAGAGATGAGATGAGATGAGATGAGATGAGATGAGATGAGATGAGATGAGATGAGATGAGATGAGATGAGATGAGATGAGATGAGATGAGATGAGATGAGATGAGATGAGATAACAAGGGATAGGCCCGAGGGAAGTGGAGAAGACTCTTGAGTGGGAGAGAGATGACAGAGTGGCCTTTTGGCTGGACTTTTCTTGTGTGGCCATAGACCAAACCAGTTTTTTTCCTATGACACAGAGACTGCATTTAGGGGAAGGCAGTGCCTCAGAACCGGGAGGGTTCAGTGTGAGTACCCCTCGGCCCCAGGGGGTGAAAAAATGGGGGGGACAGATGTCCCGAAGGAGAGACTGTGCCTTTCTTTTTGGAGTGAGACAAGGCATCCTTGAAAGACAACCCTAGAACAAGGTCTGCTCTATGCACAGTGGTGAGAGCACTGGGCATGCAAGGAAAGATGTCACGATGGCAAAGGACTTTCCCAGCGGTGCTGAGTGACATGGAAACACACGAGGTTTCAACGTGTTTCCAAGGGAAGCCGATGGTACAAGAAGGACTCCTCTCCTCTTCAGGAACTGAAGATTTAGTATTCTAAAGGGTGGTGCCGGACTGAGAGTTGGTGATTTGGGGGAATGTATTGCATTGGGAAATTTTGGTGGGGAGGAGGAGAAAAGTGCTTTTTGTAAGGCTTTCAATTTTTTTTCCCTTATAGTTTTTTCTTCTTTTCTTGTAGTTTAGTTAATAAAGTTTTCTTTATTTCTAAGCTGGAGCCTGCTTTGCTTATTCCTGGTCACATCTCACAGCAGACACCAGGGAGAATGTATTCTCATGGGGGCACTGGCTCTGTGCCAGGCCTAAACCATGACACACTTACAAAAAGAAAACTAATAAGAAGGAAAAAAAAAGAGGGTCCAGACCAATCACAGCTCTTTATGCCACTCTTTGCAGCTCAAAGGCTGAAGGAAACTCTTCCTGGTTGCCCTGCAGTGCTGGAGGCCGCCCTTCACAGCTCAAAGGCTGTGGGCAGCTCCTCTTTGCCGCCCCATCCATCTCTCCACTCTATCAGCCGCAGCTGTTGTGATCACGTCAGGGTCACCAATGGGGTCGCAGTGTCTGAGTAATATCAGACAATATCAAAAACCCGAGGAAGCCTTTGCCTGGTGTGTTCCTGCTGGGAATGCCAGCGGAGCGCAGGCACTCCGCAGCTCTTCCCGAGACACAAAGTGAAGTGTGAGAACAGGCATTTCACTCCTCTCCCTTGCAGCAGCAGCTCGGCGCAGCTCTGTCCTATTTTAACCCTGCCATCTGCTCCCAGTTCCTCCGGTCCCTGGGCGGGCAGAGCAGCTCCATCGGAGCCTCCCTGCGCTCCCACCTGCCCGGCTGCGGCCGTGCCCCGGGTACCACGGTGGGAGGGAGGGATGGATGCTCCTTAAACACCCATCCACTCATCACTCCCGAGCCTTGGCAGGCCAGGGAAGATGCTGGATCCACCCCACTGTCGTGTCACTCTGGTCTTCCCGGTCCCAGCGGGTTTAATGGTGCTATTAGAATCGTTTTAGTCAATAAAAGTAGATTTGTTTCACTGAGTCATGACTCAAAACCAAGACTTTGCTCCATTTACAAAAGCAAATCACCATCTTGCACATGCCAAGCACAGATTTCAGCTCCGAAAGTGAAGCTTGGGGAGTGTTTCCAGCCAGAGGGAGAATGGAAAACTGCATCTGCAAAAGCTAGGAAACGTTTTTCTCATTTATCTTGTTTTGATAAACAGAGAGGATATCCTGTGGAATACCAGCTCCTGAAGAAACCTGATGAACTCATTCTACATCAAGCGACTTAATCATGGATTAATAGAGGGGAGAGCAACAGCAGGAGATGCCATGGGACCAGGGACTGCAACACAACCCACGGATAATTCCAGCCAGTTCCTAGGTGGGAAGCCCTCGAGGAAAACTTGGGAGCCACAGAAAGCACCAGCAATTCTTTCTGCTTTCTGATTCATCCCTACTCACCCACCCACATGCCACGGCAGAGGAGGCTATAACTGCTACATTTAGGATGACATTTAAAAATCAAGGTTGTGCTGCTGATGGTCATTAAAAATCCCACAGCGTTTTTCAGAAACAAGTGGATACTCACATCAGTGTCCCTGCCAAGTATCAGCACAGCAGTCATTTTTTTCTAGCAACTTCAGTTAAAAGATAAAAGAAAATTGTGCCCACCTATAATTACTGTTATTACTGTTGCTGTTAGTTTTTAAACATTCACTATATACCTTTACATTTCCTAAACACAAACTAAGAAAACATTCCCCCAAACCTTTCCAAGTGTCAGATTCATCTCTATTAACATCAGACAGCTACAATCAAGACTTCCAGCCCATAAGAGCTGCCTGGGCTCCCTCAGTAACATGTCCTGACCTGTGGTCTGCATGGCCCTAGAGACCCCATGTCTGTTTTTCCATGGGACTTGCCCTGGCTAACCCAGAGAGGCAAATCCACTGCCTAGAGCTTTAGGGTCACTCTAAAGGGGGCTGCATCTGTTCTGAAAAGCATCTGAGAAATTCAAGGTCAGCAGCAGTAAGCAGAAAAGATGATTTATCTAATGGGAGATGGGGCTGCCTTTAACTCCTGCCTTAGCTGGAATGATTTGCCTGTTGGAAGATTCCCTGTCCCTGGCTGGATAGCCAGCTCAGGTGGAAACTCATGTAGGAGCACTGAGGCTGGGTGACACAGATCCCATTTTCAGAGAGAGGGTGAAGGAAACACCTATGAATGCCTGAATCAAGCTCTCAAAGAGCCAAGATGATCAAGGTAGTTAACAAAATACAGGAATAACTCAAAGGATTCATATGCAGGCGTAAGAAACAAGGCCATGGCAGGTACCAGAGCTGAACTGGGTGCTCAGGGAGAGTGGGAGCAGGGAGAGGAGCCCTTCCAGAAGGGAAGATTGTGCATAAAAGATGCAATGGAATAAGATAATTATGCAGGAAGAAGAGAATGTCAGCAATGTGCCCTACATCACTGATGGATGGAGAGAGCGGATACCTTGACAAAGAAAGCCAACGTGCTAATTAAGATTTAATGACCCTGAAGGCAAAGACAAAAAGCCCTCCTTTGCCACAGTGGAGGAGGGAGTGGACAGAAAGCCTCAGCCTGGCAAGGGAAGGGTTAGGAAAAGCCCAAAAGATCATGAGATGAACACCACCTCTGCAAGGGGGAGCATCCAGGCAGGTTCTGCCAGGCAGGAGAGAAGGGCTCCATCCCTAGGGCAGAAAAAGCTCCGAGAGCTGAGCGTGGCTGCGGAAGCTGAGCTGCCTGCATCCAGGAGCAGCTTGAAGGTGAAGGAGGAAGCGGGTTCAATTCATTCCACACTCTGGAACTGTGGAAAGACATACGCCAGGCAAATGTGAGTTGTGATGATCACTTCCCACTGCTAGACTCCGCTAGGAGAGGACAGGGAGGTGACACAACCAGGAGTTTACACATGTGCTGCAAAGGCGCAGGAGCCGTCAGGGCGTGCCAGTAATTGCTGGGGTGTAAAAGCCAGGCTGACTGCAGCCTTGTAAACAAACCTGGCTGTGCCTCCCCATGGCTCTGCTGCCCACGGGTCTGCCAGGGCCAGAGTGCACACCACAGGGCTGCCAGGGGGGGTCTGGGTGCTGTCTCTGCCTTCAGAAGCTTCAGGAAATCACTCCAGAAATCACTGGTCCTGCACCAATGCTTCTTGCCCAGCTGGATGGCAGCAGGAGCAGCCTTTGCTGAGGTGGGGCAGAGCATCTCCAAGCTGAGTCCATCAGCAGGACTCAGATTGAGCCTGGGCCATGCACACCAGGGAGGTGGCCACGGCCTCCAGCTGACCACACAAACCCTGCAGGAGGGGGCTGAGAAGCCATGTGCTGTGTGATGAGTGAGGATATGAGTGCAGCGTGCTCCTCTGGCCAGCCCCTGGGCTGTGACACGCTGGCCTCTTCCCAAGCTGAGCCGCCGCTGCCTCCCGCTGACAACATCCACGACTGATTTGTGGCAATGACATCAGCGCCCACAAACATCCTGCCCTTCCTCACATCCTGCCCTTCCTGCTCTCCCAGCAGCAAGGACACCAGCCTGCCACCAGGCCAGGGTGGAGGAGCACAGCTGGGCTGGCTCCCACCTCACCCCATGGCTGGTGGCACCCAATGGCACCAGCACAGCACAGTGACACCTTCCCTGTGCTGGGCAGTGAAGAGTCCAGGTCACAGCACTTGTGGGTGATGTCTGGAAACCATCACCCCATGGAGAACAGCCATCACACTGACCTACCTCCTTTCCATTCTCTGCCTGTTGTGCAGAAGCAAGAAAAATCCTCTGCTTGATCTCAATCAGCCATTTTTAAGTTCCACAGTGGATAGCAGCTATTCCTTGGATTCACCTCCACTCTGGAGACAGGCTAAAAGAGGTGGAGGGGAGAATGGAATGCTCTGAGGAAACCTCAGAGCCCCTTCCACTGCCTAGAAGGCTCCAGAAGAGCTGGAGAGGGACTTTGGACTAAGGCCTGGAGTGACAGGACAAGGGGGAATGGCTTCACACTGATGGGGGCAGGGTTAGATGGGATATTGGGAAGAAAATGAGAGCCTTGCACAAGGTTCCCAGAGCAGCTGTGGCTGCCCCTGGATCCCTGGCAGTGTCCCAGGCCAGGTTGGACACTGGGGCTTGGAGCTGCCTGGGACAGTGGAAGGTGTCCCTGTCCATGGCAGGGGGTGGAGAATGGGATTGGCTTTAAGGTCCCTTCCAACCCAAACCATTCTGGGATTCTGTGATTCTCCTCTCCCAAGAGGGCTGAGTGCCCAGAGGAGCTGGAGACAGACCAGTTCTCATGTTGGGAAGCAGGACTTGGACAGGCTTGGTTTAAGTCCATCTTGCAGAACCATTACGTTCAGTTCCAGTTCCCTTTCTTTTCTGTGTGTTCACTGTGAATTCCCCAAATGCAGCACAATCTTTCAGCATTCCTGCCATGGGATGAATCTGGGCAGGTTCCCGGGCCTCACTCGCTGCTCCCTGTTTATGTCCTTCACGCTGTGCTGTGGCAGCCCGTGCCACAGGATGCCTTGGACAATCTGGGCCATACATTTATGGCCATGGACCTCTGTGGTTCACAGCACAAATTTGGGAACCCACAGCTGACCATGGACACATCACTCATTCTTGAAATGTAGACCACAAAGCTACTTTAGTTCTGCTTTTGCTTGTAAATCAAGGGCTTACATATGTAATTGGCCCAACCTTAAGAGCAAACAACAGCAGTGGTAGCACCGTGCCAGCAATTATTCATGCCTGTAATAAACGGCTGTAAAATTGAAAGCCAGCCTTTAAAAATCTGACTCCTCCCTGCACAAACAACAAAAACTCATTTGCAAGGCTTGGCCAGGGGAGTTTTTAATCTGGGGAGAGAGATTGAGGTGGGTGAGGATTTATTTTTTCTCTTTTCATTCTCTAAAAACACTATTCATGCCCACGTTTAGGTCACGGATTACCCTGGCTACATTTCAGCACTGTGGAATAAACCCAGTGAGAGGCACAGGGGACAAATCTGCCCTCTGCATTCCAAGAGCAGGGCCCTGGGAGCAGGCACAGCTGATCCCCTTCCCCTGGCACGTGGGAGCAGTGAATCCTTTGCAGCCCTTCCTGCCTCCTGCTGAGCCAGCAGCGAGCCCGCAGATGAGCCACCATCCCTGGGGAAGGCACAGCCACAGCAAACCCCGTGCTGCTGTTCCACACCAGGACAGGGATGCTGAGCCTTGCACAGGCCCTTCCAGTTAACAAGAGCATCCTGGCTGATAAATCACTCCTCAGGGTCAAGCAGCAAACATCCCTCTGTCTCTTGTGCCCTCTTTAGCCAACCATGGCTGCCATGCAGCGCTCCTGGACTTGCAGGGGCAAAGGTGTGATGAGATCATTCCTTTTGCTATGCACATTTCTCACCCGCAACACCAGAGCAACTCCTTCTCTTCTAGCAACTCTTCAGAGCAACTCTTCTAGCACATGGCTGAAAATCTCCTTGGTGGTGCCGAGCAATGGCACCAGAGCTGATCCCTGCTCCCAGCACGAGTAGATTTTTCCCACTCCAGCAGCAAATGACAGTAGCAGGCACCTTCCACATGCTCTGGACAAGATTAGAAGGTCTGAGGCACTGACAGACTTCCTTACTAGGGAATCAGCCGTTTTACATCCTCCTTTGGCATTTCTGGTTGGCTTCCTCCTGCTTTAAGCAGTGGCAGAGCACGAATGGAAGAGCTCTGTGAGGACTGCTCTCTCTCTCTGCTGTGGAAAGCTTCCCTCGTCAGAAATCCCCTCTAACTAGCAAGTTGCAGTTTCTTCTGAAGGAAGCCGCATTCATCACAGTTCAGAAGGGACCTTTTGGCTAATCCCCACTAGAAAAACTGCCAAACTGATCCTCCCATCACACAATTAGCAGCCATGGAGACTTTGCTACACCGGGCGATGCAGTGCTGCTATGACAACAGGAACGGGAGCCTCGTTAAGGGTCTCATCGAGAGGGATAACGAGCAATCACGGCTCCGAGAGGAGCAGAAATCAATGGGAGCTGTTGATACCAGCGCGTTTTGCTGCATCGGGCCAGGTACTCGGGAGCCCTGGAAGCCTGGCTCGCATTGTTACGGCACGGTCGCCGCGAGTACAACTTGTGAGGACAGGCAGATTCCTGGGGAGTAGAGATGAATATTCATGAAGGAGCTCAGTTTGGGAGAGGAAATGAATCAAGTGTGACAAATGCCGCCTATTAGGAAAAGAGGGTGGCGTCTATTTTTAGTGGAGTTAAGTAAACATTAAAGCTCACTCTCCAAGAACTCCAAATAATACCACTCCCTGCTCTGCCTCCCCATCGGCAGATAAGAATTTAGCAGCACGTTCCCACCAGCCAAAACCCGCTCGCCTCAACAGAACTTTTCCGATTTAGCCCCCGTGAGTGTTTTATAAAAATACAAATTTTAATCTCTCATCTGCATAGGAAGATGTAACGGCTTCCACCAGGATTTATTTCCCCCCCCCCTTCTCCAGCATCATAAGGCTTGAAGGAACCTTTTTAAGACGGAAGAAAATGCTGCATTGAAATCTCCTAGAAGAGCACTCACATGGAGCTGTAATCACTTCAGATGCACAGAATTATCAGGAGGAGAAAATTCATCTCACTTAGAATCAAGCCCCAATTTGAAGGAGAAAGGAAGAGGCTTGGTTTGCCACCGTGCCAAGCACTCAGACTTTTCACTGAAGTCAAAGAAGCTACAGCTGCTCTGAGCCATTGAAAATCATGCCCAGAATCTCTAGCGAAACTTGTTTGCAGAGATGGCAGCAGACTGATAAGGATGTTGACTATTCCAAATAGGCCCATGTTATTTTATATTTTTAGAGATACTTAGTCTGTCTATTATTATTATGAAGCAGAGGTGGAGTATTTACTGCCCTTTTCTAGAAATCTATACAAATGCTGCTTTTCAGCAGGCTTCTATGTTCTTCTGGTGAATGTTCCTTCTTTTACTTTTCAGGCTTATAAATGTCCAGTTAAGGAAGACAACAATGAGAGGATAGTGCCTAACAAAAACACCACCAGGCCCACAAAGCTTGAGAGGCCTTCAGCCCATAAGATAAGCTGCTGCCCAGCCAAGATTATGACCAGAGCATTTGGGGAGCCGTAGGACATGGGTGGTCCTAACAGTGATCCCTAGAGGACCCCTGGGTGGGATGGTGGGGAGATGAGCCAGGGGTGAAGGACTCTTGGCACAAACTCTCCAGGCTCAGTCCAGGCTCTGCTGGCTCCTCCATGCACCAAGGGCCAACTCTTCAAGGCAAATGCCCAAACTTCCCCACATGCCACACCACATGGCCTCTGTCACCCCTCCTGTAGAGCATCAAACACAGTCTCAGCATGTGTTTAAAAAGAAGTTGCTCTGAAATTAGACATGCCAAGTGTTTATTATCGATACCAGTCTCTAGCACCAACAGCAGAGAGACACAGCCTTTCCCAGAGCATCCAAACCCTGGGAAATCCTCTTTGGCTTTGGGATCACAGGTGGTGTCCCTCCCTGAGCTCCCCTCCTTGGCCCTTCCTTTCTGATTGAGCGTCCTCATGATTCCCCCTCAGCTTTCAGGTTACAAGCTCCCCTTCCATGTGGAGGGGAAGACACCCTTGGTTAACAAATTGTGACTTGTAACTGGGTGCACTGGGGCAGCCTGCATACCCAGCACATCTGGGACCCCACCAGGACAACAGAGTTGTCCATACATCACCTCCTGGTGCTCAGCAGGGCTATTTGTCAGGGCAGTTGGGCCCAGAGTCCTTTGGAGAGCACATCTCCGTCCCTCACCATGCCAGCCCTCAGCAACTGTTGCCATGGTTATTTTATTGGAGTGCTTTTCATCAAGGAGATGCTGCAACTGCTGAATTGTCTCTTGCAAGAGTTATATAGGAATAACTAGCTGATAAGTAGGAATAACGCGTTCAGACTGCACACGGAAGCCAACGATCCCAATTATTTTTGTTTTGATCCTGCCTTTCTTTTGGTCTCTGCCAGGCTCAGGTTTCAAGCGGGGGTTAGAGATAAGCAGCAGAGAAGGAACGCTTCCTGATGGGAAACACACTTGGCTCTGCCAGGAGATTAAAGGTCTCTCCTCACACAAAGCCTCTGCTTTTCAATCAACCCTAAATAGGCTCTAACAAGGCACAGCAATCAACCAGGCAACATATATCCATCCTCACCTGTCGGCTTGGGGCGAGGAACAAGATGTATTTCCCGGTTCCATCATGCTAATTGTTAATCAAGATATTATCGGCACAGCCCCAGAGCCGTCCGTCAGTGGGGCAGTGAGGGATGGCCGGGCTGTGCTCCTGCCCGCAGCGGGAGCGGCTCTGCCGCCGGCCCACGGCTCTGCTGGGGCTCGTGGTGACGCGGCCGCTTGCAGACCCACTTTCAGCATCACAGAATGCAGGAATAAAGCCTGCTCTGGAGAGCCAGGGCCGTTTTGTATAGTGCTCATTGAAAGCTCTGGGTAATGATGGATCTGCTCTTCCCCCACTGACGGGGTCCCACAGCGCAGGCCGTTAGGCTTTGAGTGACAGAAATGCCTTTTTGTGCTCTCTGCTGTCCCTGGCACAGGGCTTGGGTAGGGAGGTGCTGCCTCAGCCCTGGAGAGGCTCGTGGAGCCCACTGCAGCCTGCACAGCCACCAGCAGCACCCAAACCCCAGCCTGTGACAGTGGAGGGGCTGCCCAAGGAACAGGACTCTCCCCACAGACAGATGCAAAAGAGCAGGGGAAGATCTCAGCTTCCTTCACAGGAACGAGCCCAAGGGCAAACAAAATCTATTAGATTTTTCTTTCATCTTTTTTGGAGGCATCAGGGCCAGCATTGCTACACAGGCAAGGGAAGGGATTGTCCTGCTCTATTCTGCACTGGAGTGGCCTCACATTGAGTTCTGAGACAGTTTTGGGTGCCACAACATCAGAGCCCCAAAGCTGTTCCAGATGCCCAAAGGAGAGGTCGGGCTGGGGAAGGCTCTGCAGGTGCCCCCCGAGGAGGGCTGAGGGCACTGGGCTGGTTCAGCTGCAGAGAGGAGCCCAGGGCAGAGCTCAGGGAAGGAGGGAATGGCTGCAGGGGAGCTTTGGGATGGACACCAGGGAAAGGTTCTGCCCCAGAGGGTGCTGGCACTGCCCAGGCTGCCCAGGGAATGGGCATGGCCCTGAGGCTGTCAGAGCTTCAGGAGCCTTTGGCACCAGGGATGCACAGGGGGCACTGCTGGGGGGTCTGAGCAGGGACAGGGGCTGGATGGGGTGATCCTGGTGGGTCCCTTCAGCGCAGGATAGTCTGACTCCAGATGTAAGCCAAGCACACCTCACACCTGGAGCTGGACAAACACTCTGTGCTGTGCCATGGAGGCACTCAGCAGAGCCATGGGGTTGGACAGGGTGTCTGCCTGGTAGAGACACCTGAGCTGCTACCAGTGGGCTCAGACAGCCAAGCTGGAGCCCCCAGACTGGTCCGGCCCCTCTCCCTCCCTGGGGCTGAGCTCCCCTCCTTGCACTGGCACAGGCAGACGTGGCTGCAGAGAGCCACAGCCCCTGGCAGCACCTGGACACTGCAACCACACATGAGGGATGGGCCCTTCCTGGAGAGTGCTCTGCACTTCTGGAACAGCTACAGGCTAAAGACAAAGAAGTGAATGTGGATGATGTGACCCCAGGGAGATCAGGATTCAGCCATTCTCAGGGTACCAGAAGAGACAGAAGACGACTTTGCCAATTCCAGCTGAAATAGCTGGATTTAAAGAAATTAAATTTGTCAGTTCATTAGTGTGTAACATAAGAATGAAAAAGGCATTTCTAATTCCTGATCCGCTAATCCACAATCCGCCAATCTGCAATCCCCAGAGTCCCCAGGGAAAGAAAAGAAAATCCACAGCAGCCTCATAGTGTCTCTCCACAACTTCTGGCCAGCTCCTGCAGAGACAGCTCAGCTACAGAGCCTTCCTCCCTGTACAAAACCTACCTCAGCAAACCTGCTGCCAGCCTAGGGGGCTCAGGGGTAACAAAAATCAAACTGCACTTGTTGGAGTGAGCAAACACTGCATGTTTGGTGAGGTGCTGGGTATGATGTCCCAGGAGTTGGCTCAGCTCCCCACAGATCTGCAGGATCAGCTCATTTCCAGCTCATTTCCACTCATCAGGACAATTAGCAAGGTCTCAATCACCTTCTTAACTGGGAGGGCTGCTACTGCATCACAGGAAGGGGTGCTGGTGCCTGTTAAAACACTGTCCTGGCTGCATTTGGGAGATGCCCTCTGTACCTTGTTCCCAGCTGATGGCCCCATGGATGCTATTTGTTATCCAGTTTGCCCAGCAAGACCAGTTCAGTGCACACACATCTGCTGAGCACACATAGCTGTGGGCCCCCAGCCACGTCCACACTTTAAACCATCATCTCCACAGCCAATTTCAACTTCCCACACCAAATCCTTCCTTAAATTATTGCCAGCACTCAACCCCATTCGGCTGCCTCAGGGGGAGGCACCCACAGGCCTCTCTTTGGCACGTGGGCCATGGCAGCACAGCCTGTGCACAGAGGCCAGACCAGCAGTGAGCACCAGGTGGGAAACTGGGAACCCCCTGGGGCTGCCACCACTGCCCTTGACCATCCCCTTCATGCCATTTCCAAAAAGAAGTGCAGACATAGCTCCAGAATTTGCCATTGCAAAGCAACTTTGCCTTCACTTGCTGCATCTCCCCAACTCAAGAGCTGCTCAGGACCTGCTGACCATGAAAGCACCACCATGAGCAGTAAAGCCAGGGAGGCCTGGCTCCCAAAACATGATGGAGAACTCTCCTTTCTGCAGCACCTTTTTCTCCTCCTATCCAGCAGAAAATGCTGTAAATGTCAGTGGCTACAAACGTCAGAAATATTCACTAATGCTAAAGCCACCACACATAACACCACGTGGTATTTCTTCATTATTCCTTTCCCTCTCAAAGGCAAGGATGGGAAACCTGAGGAAACTGTGCAGGTCACACATGGAGCAGGAACCCAGAGCAGAGCTCAAATCCCCATTGCCCCACATTGCTGAGTTTTTTGGAGTGTGCCTCAAACACTCCCCTGCTCCCTGCTGAGCTCCCTGGACATGGGAGCCATCGTGCCCAGCCACGGGAGGCTCGAGGCAGGAACAGCAGCTCATTACCAAGCACATCATCCACACAGGGACCCCGACACACCACCATCCCTCCCTGCCCCCAGCCCACACCTGGGCCACCTGCCCTCCTCCAGCCACAGGTCCCACCAGGAGGGGACAGCTCGGGGCTGGCTCTGCCAGGTGACAGCTGTGTGTCTCCCCCTGAGCTCTTCATGCCTGCTGAATTGATCCCCAGGTGCTGCCAGGGCAGGACCAAGCCCTGATTCCACTGCACTCTTGAAGGTTTCAATTAATCATAAAGCCAATTCCATTTTGGGCTCCATCTGTCTTTATTCCTTCAGGGACTAATAATGCCACACCATGTGTTTTCACACACTAGCTGAACTGAAATTAAGACAGATTTCAATATGAAGTACCTGAGAAGAAAATGCATTTTTTAAAAAGAAATCTCAGAGTCATTACTGTTCTCAGCTTGGAAAAAACACCTTGTTAAGTAAAACCAGCAGGGTATTAATTTGAAAAACAACTAAGGTGAGTTCCTGCTCATTGCAAGATATGCAAGCAAACAAAAATCATATTTAGGGGCTTTTATGACAAAGTATGTATGGAAATATAACACAACCTGCTTCCAGAAGGAGAGGAGGAACATGCAGAGGAGCTCACACAGGCTCCCATGGGCAGCCCTGAGCAGAGGGATGCTGGCAGCAGCATCCAGGCATGGCCCAGCACCCAGGAACCCTCTCCAACCCTCCCTGTTGCAGTGACAGAAATAGATAAAATCCAAGAACCCTTGTGGTTCATCGTGTATGGCAGGTTTAAGCTGCTAAAGGCTTCAGGAAACCTCATTTACATGTCAGCACACTGTTGGCACCTGGGTTTTGTGTTCCTTCCTCTGCAATCCCCCCACGGGGCCTTTCCAGCCAGCCAGGCCTGCATGTCCACTTCAATAAGGCAATTCCCATGTGGATCTGGGGGGTTTTACAAAACAACAGCCCTAATTATTGATCTCAGCAGATGCAGCTACAGATTAATGATCTGTCCCTTGGAACTGCCACTGCAGGGCTGTGCCCATTGTCCCCTGGCTGTCAGTCTGGCAGCACCCTCCTCATCCACATGGAGGTGTTGTCCCACATGGTGACAGCTGAGGCTGGGATGCCCATGGGAGCCTGTGTGAGCTCCTCTGCATGTTCCTCCTCTCCTTCTGGAAGCAGGTTGTGTTATATTTCCATACATACTTTGTCATAAAAGCCCCTAAATATGATTTTTGTTTGCAGCAGTGACAGGACGTTTAGCATGACCCACATTTCGCCTGGGCTCCAGCTAACACCACCTAACTGCAGGAAGAGCCCTTCCTCTCTCTCATGTCCTGTGTTCAAGGCATTCAGGAAAAAAGGAGAGACAGTCTGGAAAGGATGTTTGCAAGAAATTAGACGATGTGCTCTGCGTTGAATTCATAAGAGACATGGGAGACGTGAGAAGTGCAGAGCGCTGAGGGGCACGAGGATTCTGATGGAAGCCAAGATCCTTTGATGGCAGCCTTCTGGAACTGGCTGCAGTACCTTGGAAACTCATTAAATGCAGCAGAAAGGACAAGTGACATACATCTATTGATGCTCTGAGCAGCAAATTAGTTTTCAAATCTATTAAGGGCTCCTGCAGTGGCACCGAGGGGCTGAGCCACGGTGGGGAGCGGCTGTGAGAGCGTTCCTCCAGCCCATGGGGGGACACAGCTGCCCTCAGGGAGGGGCTGCCACGGGCCCAGCTCCCCTGGGACATCAGGTGGCCACAGACAGCTGCCCTGAGCATCAGGGCCCAGAGGGCTGCACGGCTGCCAGGGAGTCATCCCCTCCCAAAACATGCCAGGCTGCTCTGAGGGCCTCTGCTGGACATCTCCTTTCAAGCAGAAAAAAAGATTATCTAAAACAAAGGGGCATCAAAACCCAGCTCAGAAGACACAGAATGTCAGCACCTGAGGGAAGAGCAAGTAGTTAACAGTGATGAGGAGTTTCTTCAGAAAGAGATAATTTCCAGTAAGTTGTTGTTTTCTCTCATCATCCCGTGCAAACACCTGGAGAGCCTCAAAGCAGCTGAGGTTGGCAGCAGTCTGGTGGAAGGCCTGAGGAGCTGTCTGCATGGATGAATAATCACCTGTTTCAAGGAATCTTTAAGCACATGAATAGACAGATGAGAGAAAACTTGTCAAAGCACTGTATTGAGAGAACAGATAGGTTGGAAGATGCCAGTCTGGAAAAGAAGTTGATCTCTCTTCAGTCAGGACAGCCAAGGGCTGTTCTTGGATGCCATGGGAGCCTGCAGTTGCTGGTTTGTGTTATTTTGCCTCCTGTGAAAGATCTGCTGCCCTCTCCCTCAGCACAAGGAGAGGAATGGGAAAGAAAATATGGCTAAATCCAGAAGAGAGGCTACAAGAGGAATCGGCAGCCCCCCAACATCCCTCTGACAGCCCAGTTCTGCCAGTTGGCAATGAAATCCAACAAAAGCCACCATCAGAAAGGGCTAGGAGGGTGCAGGCAGCAGGACCTACAGAGGCAGAGATGGGATCTGCACCCTTCCATAGCAAAGAGCAAATGCAGGTGCCTTCTCTTGGTGAGTGCTCTACACCTATTGCTTGGAGGGGATGCAGAGAACATGCCAAGACCTGAGAAAGTCACAGCAGGTCAGGAAAATAATGTAGGTGGTTAGGGAGGAAAATCTCTGAAGCCTGTGAAGGCATTAGCAGAGTGTACAGGCTTTAGTAAAAAGGATAAACAGAAAACATAGGATCACAAAATCATTTGGGCTGGAAAAGACATCCAAGATCATCAAGGCCAACCATTAATCTCACACCACCGTGTTCACGACTAAGCTGTGTCCCTAAGTGCCAAATCTGTGCAGCTTTTCAACCCCTCCAGGGCTGCTCCAGTACTTCACAACCCTTTCAGTGAAAAAAAATTTCCCTAATCTAAACCTCCCCTGGCAGAACCTGAGGCTGTTTTCTCATGTCCTACTGCTTGTTACTTGAGGGAAGAGACTGACCCCTGCCTGGCTCCACCCTCCTGCCAGGGAATTGTAGAGAACAAGAAGATGAATGAATAGTGGCTGAAGAGACAGAGGAATACATGTTGTGTCCAGCTACAGAACCATGTCTGCACTGGGAAACAGCAAGTTTGGGCTGGTTTTTTTGGCAGAAAGTGATTAGGTAACCAGCCTGAACATGTATTTTAAATGGAAACCACCACAATAACTCAAAGGCTTCAGCAGAGAGCATTTACTAAACACGATGAGACAGCAACAACATGTTTTATATAATGCATGAGCTGGCTGTGGTGAGTCTTTCCCTCCCTGCTGAAGCTCTGCTGGAGCAGCTTCCTGGTGCTCCCCATGCCTGTCACAGCCCTGGGCAGCACTGGCTGTTCTGTGGGGCTGTGTTTGCAGGGCAGGACACCTCCCACAGCTCTCAGAGCACCAGCAGCTGTGGACTGAGGAGACCCTGCAGGCTCTGGGAGCACCCAGTGCTGTGTGAAGGACTCAGGAGGACAAGGCCACCTGCCTGACCCCGGGTAAGGGGGAGAAGCCAGTGGAGCCCAGTGCTGGGGGAGTGTGTGGGAGCTCACTGCCCACACGGGGTGTGAGGCCAAACACACATTTCATCCCCACTGCTTGACCTCTGTGTCCTCTCACAGCACCAGCCCAAGTCAGAGAACTCACTGCAGAATTCCCTTGTTTTACAGAAAGGACAATGTCCTCAGCCTAAGCCCAGTCCCTCAGCTGAGGCCAAGGTGTCCATCCCCTCTCCAGCAGCCACAGGCACCTGGGAAAACACACCTGGCACAAGACAAGGGCCTGCCCCCACCCCCTGCCACTCCCAGCCATCAGCATTGCCCCAAATATTTCTCCCTAAAAACCCAGGAGCAAACCTTGGATTCTAGACTTTTCCCTCCTTGTCTTCCTGAGAGCACAAGGATGGCAGTTTACTCTCAAATTGTTAATTACACTTCCTTGTTAGATTTCAGAGGCTGAAAAATGTTTAGGGATTTATTCTTCTGTGTAATTAACCACAATGATGAAACACCCATTTATATGGCACTGCAGTTTTTGTTAAAGTTATTCATAATGGGAAAAGGCTAAATAGGTTGAGTTCATTATCCTTACAGAAAAAAAATTGAGGTGACCCAATCAAATTAATTTGAAATTAAGTGCAGTGAGGCTGATAACTTCACACAAGTCAGGAGTTCGAATGAAAATAGAGGAGACAATCTACAAAGCAAGAAATTATAAGCAGTCAAAGAGTGGAGCTGGAATTACTGCAACTGGGAGATGGCAAACACATGGTGTGGGCAAACAGGGCCACTGAAAAAATCAGGGAAAGTGGATAAAGAGATGGGCAAATACTGCAGGATGTAAAAGGAAAAGCTGGAGGAGGAAGGGATGAAGATGGATTGGAAATAAATGGGTAGGGACAGTGCTTGTTAAGCTAACCAGATTTATTTCTCTGCACAGAAATTCTTATGTCCTTACAAGACAGCATTGAAGCAAGGTCTTTAATTTTACTTTTCCTGGGTTTATTGCTTGGGCCTCTGTGTTATTTAAGCAAGCACCAACCAGTTTCAGTGCACAGCTGGACCTAACTCAAACCCCTTAAATCTGGTGGAAGCTCTTTCCTCTTGTCAGAGGCATCCTGGAGGGGCTGCTGCTTCTCCAACAGAGCAGGGAAGTCTTGTGCTCTGGGAAAATGGGCACCACCAGGGGACTGCTGGATGGAGCAAGGAGACAGCATTGCCAGATCCCTCTTCCCTCAGAAAAAACAATGGAAAAGCAGAAGCAAAACCAGGTGGACCCCATGATGCTGAGCTCTGTTGGACACCCCAGCACAACAGCAGGAATCAGAGCCCATCACTCTAGGAGCTTCTCTGAGGTTTCTCTTGAGAAGTAAACACATGTTTTGTGCCTCTCTTGGCTTTACCAGAGTGGGGCAAGCTCTGAACGAGCCTCACAGTTGGTGATACAAATAATAGTAAATGGGGTATTCAGGATGCACATGATCATCCCTTAAGGGGTTTAATCTCTGGGAAACAGCTAAGACAATCCATGGAAAACTCTTGTGTGTGGCTACAGGATCACGCTTCAATTCTCACCAGTGATGAGTTTACTCCCAAGCCTTTACCAAGCCCTGTGACATTATTTTAGCATTCAGGGCCAAAAGGGAGCAGTGAGAACCCAGCAGTGCTGGGCTTGTGGGCAGAGGCTGTGCTGGGACTGTCCTGTGCCCTTCTAGGACACATGGTAGATGTCAGCTTGGACCATCAGTGGGACATCCTTGTCCCTGGCCACCCCACAGGGTGGGCTTTGGAAGGTCTGGCCAAAATGCCATGAGTCTCTCACTGCAGCTGCACAAGTGGCTGCCCTCCCAGTTCCCCACTCTGGCCAGGCCAAAATCTCACCTTCTGAGCCTTCTGCCTTGTCCCCATGAAATACAAACTGCTTCCCTTTGCCTTGAAGGTCCTACAGCTTAACTTCTCTCCATCCTCACCTCCAACTCATCCCTAAGTACACAGGGAGCGTTTGGGATAAAGCTTCAAGAAGTCATTCAACATAAATTATTATTCCCCTTCTAAACGGATTACAAAAATCCTTTTATTACAAAATACTAAAATGTTCAAATTATTGGTGTGGAAAAACGTTTCCTGTCGGTAAAATTTTCAAAAATGGAGGTTTTAATCGCACACACAATCCTTTCTGGCTAACATTTCCACTCTTGTGCAACATGGAGATACAGATTGCACAGAGGCCTGGCTGTGCCAAGAACAAAGGGAGATGCTGCCTGTAAATAGCTCAGAGGACATCAGAAGACACTTCTCTCATCAGCAATCTTTTTTAGCTTAATATATATAGCTCCTCTTTGCATAAAACATTGACATTTTTGTAATGTTTGGACCCAATGGTGCGAATGCTGATTGTCATGTGAAGATACTGGAGTGTACCTTCAAAATATGCAGGAACATTTTACAGACAGTAGTTTCACTTGCCTCTAAAATGCTGGATCTTAATATTTCATACTTATATGTATTTAAATGTTAGTACCACAGGATAAATTCTAACATGCTTTTATACTAATGCAATCATTGGAAATCCAGATAATGCTGTGTATTGGCATATACTGTTAGTGAATTATGGATACCTAAATGTACAACCCCACATGCCTAGCAATTATTTTTGTTAGTGCATTTAACTTTTATTTGCAATCAGAGCACTTGAGGATTGTTCAAATGAAGTTTACTTTTGCTAACTGCTGAATGGAAAAACATTTTGTTAAAGGCTTAAAAACAATAAGAGTGTGATGAGGTTTTAGACTTGCAAGAAGGGCACTGATCAGAGAACTCCACCAGATGGAATGATGTTTGATTTGGTCACAGACTCAGCAATCAAAACCCAAATGCCTGAAGTGAAGGACATATAAGAGAAACATGAGATGAAACCTTGATTTCCTCCCTGTCAAGTGAAGATATCTGCCTCTCCTATGGCAGAGGCTCCCAGAGGCAGATGGATGCCAGGAGGTCAGACCCTGGCAGCTGGACATGGGACCCTGTGCCCCGAGGTCCCAGTCATGCTGTGCTATGGCTGCTTTTCAAGTCTGCTTTAAGCCAAATAAATAGGAGCGATAATATCAGGAAGGGGAAATCCTGAACTGGCCCTGTTGTGCCTTCTCCTCGTGCTGCCTTTGCTGATCCAAGTCTTGGCCAGCCCCCTGGCCTGTTGGCTCAAGATGCTGATCCCCTGGAAAACCTTTTTGTTCCAATGGGCTTCCAGCACAGCCAGAGCTCTGAGCCAGGTCCTGGCAGGGCCATGTGCAGGCAGGACCTGGGGGCTGCAGCTTTTGTTCCATCCCTTACCTGCTTGACTACCTGAGCAGAGTTAAGGACAGTGCAAATCTGGAGAAGATCTGGGTATTTCTGAGAGCTGAAAAGTTCTGGATGTGTCCCAGGCATGTCTGGAATCACTCTGTGTCCAGTGGTTTCCTCCTGTGTTAAACACTTGTCTACAGACAAGGCTAAACTCCCTATTCCAGACTGAGCTGTGCCAGGAGTTACTGACCTCCTGTGCCAGGCTCTGGAGCTGCTCTCATCATGCCCAGATTTCCCTCTGGGAATGTTTGCCTGGCTTGAAACCACTGGCCTGAGCCAGCCTGGCTGAAGAGACCTGGGAGGTGGCCACAGACCCATTTGGTGAGCAGCAGACCATTGCCTCTTCCCAGGCTCAGCAACCAGCAGAGGATCTGACACCAGCCCCAGGCACACAAGCACAGAGCAGATCATGTCCCTGCAGCCCAGCGAGCTGTGACACCTCTGGGAATTTACTGGAAAGCCCTACCACCTCTCTAAGGCTCTCAGGAATAACCATGAGGGAAGAAAATAAAAAACAAGCCATCAGAAAAACACAAAATGCTGTGTGAAGTACCTGAAATGCCCCCAACAGTTTAACTAGAGCATGGAGTAAGCTGAGAAAATGTATGAACAAATGAATTAAACAAGTGAGCACACAGCAGACAAGTTGGCATGTAGGTGCCTACTGAGAAAGCTTAAGCACAGCAAGGGGAGAAAAAGCAAACTCAAACCAAGGCAGAATATCCCTCACATTTTGGAGCAGAGCTCTCAGACCATGTATCATCTAAACCACTCCCAATTACCATCTGCCAGAATGTCCTTCAAAGAAAAAAGGTCCACAAGTTTGCAAAGCAGCAGTTTAATGTTGTCATATCAGATGAGAGGCTCTCTCCAAAGAAGATTTTTGCACTTGAGTAAGAAACACTACACAAAAGTGTGACTCTCGTGGCCAGTGCTACACTGTCAGGTACCATGAGACAATGAATTTTTGGAGTCCTGGCCATGCCATGGCAGGTACATCTGGAAAGAAGCTCTTTAGCAGCCCCTGTCATTTCATAAGTTACCTGCAAATGTTTCCAAATCCTCTGCATGATCTTCTCGGTATGCAGAAAGAGTCTACATAAAGAACCTGAGCAAACCACTCTGGTATTGTTTCAGAGACAAAGATACACCAGAATATGAAGAGCAGGTTTTGTTTCTCATGTATCTTCCTGTCATCCCTAAATCAGGCTCTGTTTCAGACTAGAAGCTGGATCCTTCCCTGGTATAAACCTGGGTACCTGCTCCTGTCCACGAGGCCCATCACTCCACACACGCTGAGGGCCAACTGCATTGCATATGAGATTGCCAAGTAAATGCAGGTCTGTGCATGCACCATGTGTTAGACTAGGCCATAAATAATTTATGATGCTGGAGAAGGTGACTATATTTTTAGGTGTAGAAATATGCAGATAAAACAGTCCTGACCTTCAATTTTCACTCTGCACTTCTGATCCTGAATTTGAGTCCATCCAATGCATTTCTAAAGCCTCTGCACCTCTGAATGAGCAACACATCCCCTGCAAAGCCCCAAAACCCATAAATCAAAAAAGGGGCACCAGGAAAACCCATGGAGCCCACAGGACACCTCCTGCAGCCAGCACTACACAGGATGCCCCAGCATAAGGAAGAGCAGGCTCCTTCCCCTGAACCTCAAACATTCTGCAGGTCAGTCTCCTCTGGATTCTGGCTGCTGACCCTTATTCCTGACCCCACATCTAATCAACACGCCTTTGATGTCAGAGGCACGTGTTCATGGGGCCCAAATCTCTCTCTAAAGACCACGGGAGCTGCTCAAATCAGCACCTTGCCATCCTGAGGCAGCCCAGGAGCAAGGATGAGGAAGGACAAAGGTGCTCACTGGGATGCTTGTAACTGTACCCTCTGTTACATCTTCCCCCAGAGAGAGCTGTCAGTGGGACAGAAGGAGAATTATTCCTTCCTTGGACTTTGCAGAAACAGGGAGCCCAGGGAAACCAAGAAACAATCATAGATTTGACACCACATTACTTCTGGATGTGTCCAATGAGCAAGATAAGGACACACTGAGGAGAAGGGGAAACAGATGTTGCAAGGGCGAGGAAGGGGACAAGATAGTTTTGTGGTGTGTCACAACACAACTTTTGGTCTCTGCTATCAGAAATAAACCAAGGGAGGTGGAGAGAGGCACAGAGCACAGGTGAGGGCAGGTCTCACCTGGACAGGGCAGCTCCCAGGACAAAGGCAGCATGTTCCTTCAGCGAGGCCTCGCTGCTGTTCAGCCCCTCGATCACCAGCCAGAGCCCACCCATGGACAGGAAATCCTTGGCATTGTCCACCTGGGAGAGAGCAGCTTCCATCAGCACAAAACCCCAGCCCCTGGAGAACACCACCCTTCACACCCACAGCATCCCTTCCCTCCTGCTCTGACCAGCAGGGAGTTATACAAGGAATTAAAAATTCCGAGGGAATGGCTGTGGCTGAGCTTAGCACAGCCCTGCCCACGAGCAGAGATGTCACAGCTGCCCAGGCACAGTGTCCTTGTGGGAGGACATTGTCACACTCAGAAGGCATCACTGGAAACTCAAATACTTTGATTACAGCTATCAAAACTGCTCTTGACATGTATTTTGGCAATTCAGGTGGTGTCAAAAACGCAATGTATCTGCTGATGTCAAAAAACTCCAGCTCTTTGCTCTCCCCTGAGCAAGCCTTTACTAGGGATCCAGGGAATTGCATGTTTTGCAAATGAAGTTAATTAATTGATGCTGTAATTATAGCACCAGGAGTCAGGGATGTTTAGGAGCCTGTCAGCACCAACAGGGTGCAAAGGGGGCATGGGAGCGAGTAGCATGGGCAGTTCTGGGAGTTCTCCATGAGTTCCATCAACAACTTCCCATGGACAAGGAAGGAAAAAGCCAGTCCCAGCTTGGAGGGGTCCTCCAGGAGCTTCCCCAGGGAGCAGCCCCACAATGACTTTTCTAAGCAAACAATAATGGATTAACTGCCAGTAGGGAAAAGTTTGCACATTAGTGGGAATTCATCAGCCTCTGGCTCTAAGTGGATCAGGGACTAGCCAGGCACAGTCCCAGCGGGCATCTGCTCTTGGAGAGGAGATCAGAAAAGGCTCTGAGTGCTCACAGACAAAATTTAGAGAAACAGCACAAACTACTTCAAGTACAAAATTCAGTCCAAAGTCAAATCAATGCATTTTGGGATTCAATGATTTTTTTTTTTTCAGTTTAAAAGAGGATCTGATGAATGCTCAGAACTGCCTGCACAGAAAAATCAGTTTCTGCCTGCACAGAAAAATCAGGTTTAGAAATTCGACATATCTCTCTGAAAGACAGGGACACAACAGCAATCGTTGGCTGATGGAAACAGAATATAAAAATGAGTTATCAGCAGGGCAAGCCGACCCCCTGATGAGGTGGAACGGGACCACAAGCCGTGCAGGGCATGTGGGACCCTCTTCTAGTCAATGACTTCATGCTCAGTGTTATATGTATCTCAACCATGTACCTTCATCAAAATTGGCCCTAAGTCAGATATTTCAGGTACCCAGGAGAAGAAGAAGCTTTGTGTGCTACAGGTCTGTCGTTACCAACCAAAGCAGGACCTGGGGAGCTCCAGCTCATCTCTGCTCCCCAGTGGGACAATACCCACCTGTCCCTCTGCAAAGCTGCTCTCTGCAGGTCTGCTGGGGCTGATTCAGGATTTGCAGCAGCTTTTGTATCCTTTCAGATGCTGTTCTTTTAACTGTCCCTATAAACCAGGCCTGCCAGAGCTCTCACTTTTCTGCAGACCCATCTTTATCTACAAAGAAATCTATGCAGCAACCCAATTTCAGCTGCCAGTGGGTCTTTTTATTACTCAGCCTCTGTAAAAACTGGTTTAGTGCTGGAATCAGACATTGACTTCTGCATGAGAGGGAATATATGGACAGGCAGGAATTTGCATCCAGCAGCTGGAGTCGTAAAACCATTCCCTGCTGTAACCTCAGCAGCACCAGAGTCCTTTGTGCTGCCCCAGCGTCAGTGAGACACCACAACAGCAGAATGTAAATTGTGCTGTTGTGCTGTAAAGCTTATTCTGAAGATGTGTTTATCTTTTTTAACCAGAGTCTGTTGTGAGAGCTCCAGTTCTAAAACTAACAAAATCCCCAAACGTAACAACTTGAAGGTATTAACCTCTCTGGGGAGCAGTGTATGCTGCAAGGCAGCAGCTTCTACCTCACTTCAGTCCACTGAAATCAGCACAGAAGAAAAACCAAAGATCAAAAGAGCTCTTGAGTAAAGTACACAGGCAAAGCAGGTGAGGGGAGGGATGGGAGAAGAGCAAATATGACAGCAGTTATTCAGGGAGCAGGTTTGAATTGGAGGAGAAAGAAAATAGGGAGGGAAGGTGAGAGAGAAAATGTTAGAAAACAAGAGCGAGGGAAAGCAGCATGTCAATTGCACACGATGGAGAGGAAATGAGCAGAGAGAGATGGTGTAGCATGTCAGAGCAGAGGAGAGGGGAAGATAAGCAGAGTAAATAATTGAGAGAAAGAGCCTGCAATGCCTGAGAACGGGTCTTGGCTCCACACACTGCTGTGCAAGCACCGTGAATGCTGTTTATGAGTTACGCTCTGCCCTCTTCACATTTGCATTTGGGTTTTATGCATTACAGATAACCCAGCAAGCCAAACCTTCCTACTCCTTCTCCAAGACGGGCTCCCGAACATGCCAAGCTGAATCGTGGCTGAGGAGAAGCAAACCAGAGCTGGCAACCAAAAGCTGAGCAAAGGCAGAGCCCTTGGGCTGACTCTTCAAAGGCAGGAGAGAGCATCTCCCCGGGCTGGGCACCAGCCATGGCTCCCACGGCACGCTCCGAGGCACGAGCTGCCCCGCACCCACTGCTCCAGGGTGACCATGGCACAGAGCAGGGAGCAGCCTTTGCTTGCACGCCCTCCAGGGCATGGCATTTTCCACTCCACAGGCCATCCTGTGTCCCCGAGACAGCAGCAGGATGGCTGGGAGCTGAACAGTTCTGAAAAGCCACGGCACGGCATGATACTGCTCTGATGGAGGCTGGGGAAGGTGGGACTTGCAAAGTGGCCCTACACAAGTCCTTGGCCACCCACACCTGCAAGGATCCCCTGCTCCCACAGCAGGGCTGTGACTCGCTGCAAAGGAGTCCTGGCAGTTCAGCCCTTCCACAGTTATGCGGCACCAGCATCCTTTGGCTGCTCTTCAGTAATTACATTAAGCCACTGCTGCTCAAGTCAGTCCCAAGCAGAGATAATGCTCTGGACGCATTCAACTGACTGGAAGAAGAAAGAGGAGGAAAAGCCATGCTGGCTTAGAGACAAGTCATATTTCTTATCAGCTTCCTGCCTGACGAGAAGGTGCTGCCCAGCCATCTGCCCCAACAGCGTGGGCACAGAGCAGCGCTGTGATCGGCGCATAAAGGAGCCCCTGTGCTCCTGCCAGCCTCCTGCCATTCCCCCTCTCTGACCCCTTTGATGCTGCATGTGCTTCCCTTTGATGCTCCAGTCCCTGCTCCTCTGCCATTCTGAAATTTTTTGCCCCATCCTGTGCTGCAGGGATTTTCTGCTGGAATAGTCCAGATCACTATGCTGGAATTCAAGGCATGCCAGGGCATTTGGGGGTTGCTTTTTAGCACAATGGCCTGATGCTCTGGCACCCTTAATCAGGCAAGATTAGCCCTGAGTACAAATATGAAGCTCTTTGGGTGCCCATTGTTCACAGTTATTCTCTGAGTCACACAGATGCCGTCAGTGGCACAAAAGCAGGGAGAACAAATAGCAAGGAAGCCTCTGCATGGCCACAATGACAATTCAGAGTGGAAATTCAAGACAAAGAGCCCTGGAAATAACACTTGTATCAGCTGGCACATGAACTCTCTCTCTCTCACAGCAGCAACACTTCAGCTACCTGCCTCCAAATACCACATTTGGTTCAACAAGTGCTGTTCCAGTGAAAGGGCTTGCACTGGCACCTCCCAAGAGTTGTCCTATTCACCCTCTGAAATGACAAAGTGCCATTGGAAACTCTCCCAGTGCACTCCAGACTCTCCCCAGTCACTGGGGAGGGAGAAGCCAAGTCCCTTCCCACACGGCAGAGCAGAGGCTGGATGCCCAGACACCCTCCCAGGGGTGGCACCAAGGCAGGCACCAAGCCCAGGAGAGCAGAGCTCTGTGCCTGCAGCTGCATCCAAGGGGAGGTAGGAATGTGTGAGCTGAAAGCAGAGCAGGAGAGATCAGAGAGAGGGGGGGGAAAAGTGTGAGCACAAACCCGAGGAAGCGAGATGCCAGGAAATATGTTCACCCTCACACAGAGCTAATTAGCACAGCCAGGCTCTGCTAGCCACTGCTTACTCACACCAAGACAAAATAGGGGGTTTTGGGTGGCTGTCACCTTTCCTGGTACAAAGACGTTCTCTGTGAACTGATATAAAGGCACCTACCATCAACCACGGCAGCTTTCCATGGAAGCAGAGAGAAAATAATTATTTTCTGAGCAACCACCACTCTACTTACCCAAAAATGGCAGCTAAAACCCCATTTTGTAACATTAAGGAGATAAAAAAGGAAAAAGAGAGGATAAGAAAACCAGCCTGAGAACAGACAACAAATCAGGCAACCACCAGGATAGTGCTGGCTCCTGGCACAAGCGATGATTAATTCCAACCTGGATATAAAACAAGCCTGCACTAGTCCTCTGCTGTCTGTTATTGTCCCAGGATTATGGTAATTAAGCAATTTGTATTACCTGATACTGATAAGAAAAATAAAGCCTCGTTTAAGACACCGTATCCCCTGGATTTTACATGGTAGTTACTGAGGCATTCTTGTTACCTGGTGAACATAATATTCGAGATCATAAAGCTCCGCGACTTTCTCATCCAGCATGGAGGCAGAGCTGTTGAATTTGCTGATTAATTTAACCATAATTTCATAATCTGTTTCTATCTTCATGTTCAGCTTTTCAAACTCCTCCTTCAGCTGCTCTATGGGCCGGAACTTCTTCCTCACGTCTTCCTCTCGGGCCTTGGAAACAAAAGGAGGAAAAACCAGATGTGAGATAACAAGATAGGAGATGAAGAGAGACAAGACAGATACAGAAAGGAATGCCAGCCCCAAAATTCACAAAGGGAACCTGGCTGTCTGTGCCAATGGATTTATTGCTCTACATCAGAGGTGCAGGGGCAGGGTCTTTCTGAGAAGCCCAGGAACCCAGTTAGCTGTGATATACCCACAATATGAGTGAACAGTAGAGCTCTGTGCACCACTTCTACATCTCTACAGCATTTGTGCACTATTTCTACATCCCATTTCCATCCAATTCAACACCAAGCCCACAGGCAGCAGTACTGCTGTTCTCTGCTTGCCTGCAAGTGGATCTTCTCAAAACCTGGCTGCAAAAAGCCCTGAGGCACCTCCCTGATCTTACAGCTGAACCTCTCTGGAACTGGACATGAGGCCAGAGAGCTCCAGAGGTCCCATCCAGCCCAAAGTGCCCAGTGACTCCAACGAGTTCTCAGACACAGACAAAGATGCTTTTGCCTTTCCAAGCATTGAGCAAATTCCTGGAAGGGTCTATCTCCTAGGGAGAGGTGTGAGGACAGAAGCTGTCAGAAAGGGAGGCAGAAGGAGCAGTGATAAGCTGGGGGCAGCTGACGTGCTGTGTCATGGGGCTTGGCCAGCACACAGCCTGTCCTGAGCTCATCTCCCTCGCAGTAACAGCACCCCAAGGGCTGCCCTGAGCAGAGCTGACACAAAACGTGGTGAGGAGGAAAGGCTCTGTCAGAGATCTCAGAGAGCCCCAGAGGTGCAGGAACATCAGCACTGGTGGCACTGGGGACAGAGCCTGCTGTTGCAGGGGACAGAAGCAGCAGAGAGGCCATGCTGGAGCTGGGCTGCCCCAAGGACAGGAGAAAGGCAGAAAGCCGCTTTTGGAAGGCATTTGTCACAAATGCCAAGATGTGTTTGTATGCGGAGTGAGCCTCAACTGGAGGGTTTGCACTGTCCTGCTCCCCATGAGGGATCAGAGAGGGCTGGAGGAAAACCAAGTGAGCAATGGAGGTGAAAGCTGTGTCAATGGAATGATAAATTACCAGAGGTACCACACCCAACCCATCCCTCCCCGAGCTGCCTCTGCCGGAGCACAGAGAGGCTCGGTGTAACTCCATTTCCTCTGACACTGAGCCTTCAGGGATGGATTTGCTCTCTGCAGGAGTGACTGCAAATGGAATACTTTAGGTCCATTAGATGTAGCTGCTTTTAGCCCAGTTGCTGGGACAAAAGCTGTTCTAACAGGGGGGTTTTAAAATATGGCTTATTTTCACCTAATAGAGTATCACTAATTTTTGCATTTCAATGATCCTCATTTCCAGCAGCCCTTTTCAGCCGCCCTGCAATCAATCAGCAATGCTGCTATGGAAATAATCTCCAGCAAATGAAATCATGCCATGCTGCCACATAAGGGAAGAAAAAACCTTTCTGTGACACCAGAACTTTAGAGCCTTGACTCCTCTTTCAGTTTTTGTTTGAGTGAGCCAAGACCAAGGCAGCAGGAGGAGCGAGGGTTAAAGAAATACTGCTGAGGGGGAGAAGGGAAAGAGGCTCTGATGTACCTGATGAGTCACACATCTTCCCACCTATTTACTTCGGGCTGTGGGTTGTTTTGTAACTAAATGGACAACTTGGAGCTTGTGTAAGGAGATGTCAGCCCCTGCTTCACCATGGCCACTTGGGTTTTGCTATCCAGAGCACAAGGTTGGAAACCCAAAGCAAGGAGAGTAAAGGGAAATACCCTCTGTAAATACCGTCAGCTGCAATCCAGTTCCCTTTGGGGTCTGCAGACATTTTTGTGAATTGAGCTGCAGTGAAACAGATAAATTACATTGTTCAGAGCAGCTGTGGCTGCCCCTGGATCCCTGGAAATGTCGAAGGCCAGCTTGAATGGGGCTTGGAGCAACCTGAGATAGTGGAAGGTGTCCCTGCCCATGGCAGGGGTGGGACTGGATCAGCTTTAAAGGTCCTATCCAACCCAAACCACTCACAGAATCTTCGAGTCGTACAGAAAAGTCAGGGAACAATATCACTAACAGGTTAATAAAGGTATTTCAGGTCCATATTTACCACAAAATTAGTTTGCACAGTGTTTTCCAAGCAATCATTTTAACCATTGTGTTTCAGCAGAGTGTAACAAGGTGTTTTCAGATCCCTGCAATGTGCACTGCTTTAGAAATGGGAAACTCACCTTCCTTTCTGCCTTGTCACTTTCCTCAATTTTAGCCAAGGCCTTTTTAAGCTCCTCAGATGTGAATGAATTTGCATCGAGATCAACCTTGCCCAGCCTTGCAGAAGAAACAAAACAAACAAGAACATGTAATGAGTGAAAAACGGCCTCAATTCTATTTTCACTGTGACATTCTAGTAATGGCTAAGGGCAGGAGGAAAGGAATGAAAAAACCTACTATACTCAAGAAAAGATTAGTCTGAGTGCTGGATTCTGTGTCAGGCTCACAGACAACTCCCCCTGACAATATAGGGCTCTGCTGACCCAAATTCTCAGATCCCACAAAAATAAAAACAGCTGATGAATTGATACCTCAGAATTTCATGTTGCAATTGAGGAACCACCCCAGCACCACTAAATAACTGCAGAGGGCCTACAAGCTTCAACTTGCAGATTTCAGCTTATGAACATTGTTCAGAAAGTCACAGGAGACCTCAGCACATTTCCAGTGAGGGAAGGGACTACAGAGAAGTGGGAGAGGACTCTTGGTCAGGAACTTTAGTGATGGGACAAGGAGGAATGGGATCAAACTGCAAGAGATGGAAGAGATTTGATGATGGGAAGAAGTTCTTTACTCTCAGGGTGCTTGTCCCTGACACAGGGACCAGTGCACAGAGGCTGTGGATGCCCCATCCCCAGCAACGTCCAAGGCCAGGTGGGACAGGGGCCACAGCAATCTGCTGTGCTGGGAGCTTGCTCAGCTTGGAACCAGATCATCTTGAGGGTCCCTTCCAAGCCAAACCATTCAAGGATTTGATCATTCTGCCATCGCCATCTCTCACTGCGCAGCGGCCCTGAAACTTCAGTGACATCACAGATCCCAGAGGGTTCCAGGTGGAACGTCCAGGACCCAGAAACGAGCACAGCAGACACTTCACCGGCTGCCAAGGGTCACTTGCCGCTCGCTCTGCGCTCTGACCCTCAGCATTGAGGTGTTGCTGCTGCCTGGGCTTTCCTGCTGCCTGCTCTGGAGCGCCAATCCCAGCAGGATGTGCTCGGCTGTGCCAATGGAGGTACAGTGCCAGGCCAGGCAGGGGGCACCCGGCTTGGGCAGGCTGCAGCCATGTGGGAATGGATGGTGTGGGACAGGAAGCCCACTGGGAGATTGTGCTGCCCCTTGCAGATTGACAGAGACACTGTGGAGGAGATGGATGTGGACCAGGGGCTGGATGAGGAAGAAATGATGGAGGTGGACTCCTCCTCTACTTCCATGTCCTCCACTGTTGAGGACATGGAAGTAGACGAGGAGGAGACCATCGAGGAGATGGAAGTAGATGAGGAGGATGAAACCGAGGACATGGAAGTTGACGAGAAGGATGAGGAGGAGCCCATGGTCCTTGGATGAAGATGGAGCCCCACAGGTAAGACAGGCAGATGCTTCCCACGCCCTGCCCACACACACACTGGGTCTCCTGACGCCAGGCTGGGGCTGGGCTGGATGGCCCCGCTCAGGGACACGGTGCCCGCAGGGGGCCTGGATTGTGCTGCCACAAGCACCAGCCCCGGCCTGCCCTGCGCTTGCCTGGGGCCACGCCAGCCCTGCCAGCCCCAGCCCAGCCCCTGGGGCCCAGCAGCCAGCCCTGTTGGGCCCAGTGCTGCCGGCTGAGTCCAGCTCTGCTGCTTCCTGTCTTCCAGGGCTCATCCATATGCTGGGACTGATGCCACGCCTTTGTAAATACGTTTGAAGTTTAGAAGTTCCTTGTAAATACATTCACTAGGTGGGAAGTTTTCTGTAAATACGTTTTGAAGATTTTTAGTCCACCGGATTCCATGTAAATATGTTCTGTACATTGTTGTTGTTGTTGTTGTTGTTATAACGATTGTTATAATGACACATATTCTCTATATCCCAGATTTGCCCATCTTCGGCAAATAAATATTGTTTCTTTTCAAAACCTGACTTCTCTTGGCCATTCCTTTGGGCACGGGCAGCCTTTGCACACTTGTGGGTTCCACTTGTTCCGCCTTCCTGGGGCTGGAGGTCCCTGGGGGTGCTGTCAGAGCCACCCCAGGGCTGGGGGTCCCTGTGCACAGGGGCTCCCACTGACACCACTCCTGGCCCTGGGCACTGCTGCTCTTCCTGGCCTGGGGCACAGCGCTGTCCCCAAGAGCTCAGCTCTCACCAGCTCTCACACAGGGGGCTCTCACAGCACTGGCCCCTGCAGCCATGCCACCAAAGCAGGCAGCAAACCTTCAGCCACCCTTCCTGCTGCAGCCACAGGCACTCCTGGGCACAGAGCCACCAGTAGGCCACAGCCCTGCAAAATCCACCTGCATGCTCTCAAGGCCACCACAGCCTTGGCAACTGGGCCAGCTACATCTGGGCTGCTGCAGGGGCTGATCTTTAAGCCTTGCAGACTCCAAAGGCCCTGGGCTCTGCTTCCCAGCCTGCTCTGCACTGCCCTGAGCCCGCATTGTTCCAGAGACAAAAGCCAGGCCAGGGCACCCTCACCCTGCCCGCATTCCTGCTGCTGCCAGCGGCCACTGGCCCCTGGGCCCCGCTCGGGTGACAGCTCCAGGGACAGGGCAGCCTGTGCTGGGCAGGGGGCACGGGGCTTTGGGCCCTGGGGCTGCTGCTGCTGCTGCTGCTGCTGCTGCTGCTGCTGCTGCTGCTGCTGCTGCTGGGGGCCATGGGCCCAACAGGGCCCCGAGCTCAGCCCCTGCCTGGGCAGCTGCCCCCAAAGCCCCACACTCCCTGAGCATCCCCATCACAGCTGCCAGGGGGAAATACCACGGGCTTCAGGAAAGGAATTCCCCATAGTGACTAAACCAAGGGGTCCAAGGGGAAAGTCAGCACCAGATGATGTTTACAGACCCTTGACAATGGTGGCTGCAGGGCAGGTGAGATCTCCAGGGCCTCTGGCAGTGCTTCTCTGCACGTGAGCCTGTGGGGCCCTTCCATTGAGACACAGTACTAGGCTCAGGCCAGCCCTCAGCCCTTCACAGCTGATCCCAAGGAACAGGCTCACAAAGCAGTTTCAGACCACTTCCTGCAGATATTTCAAAGGACTACATATCATTCAAAAACCCAAACTGACGATTTATTTTTGGTGTTGTGGCATGAGAAGCCATGGAGGTGCCTCTGAATGTGCACTCAGGGCAGTTCCACAGCCATCCCAAAGGGATCACAAAGGACAGGCCTCAGCTTTCAGCACTGCTGAGCTCCTCACCAGCAATGAAGTCTGAGGCAGAGGCAATGTTTTGCAGGCGGGGGGGCCTACTACTGGAATAGTAATACCTGATGACAATGATATGGAATTAAAGCAAGGTGAATAACCCCTCTGAATACAGTGATCTTGCTCATTGTCTTTTGTGGGATCATGCAGATTCAGCACATTTTCTTGATATCATGAACTTTCTCCTTTCCTTATACATACTCCTCTAGGATGTTCTCCCCTCTCTTAACACCTGTTAGTCCTGAATTACTGCATACAAGGTCCTTTTTTCCCCCATGGAAATCCTTGTGTGTCCACCCCCACTTTGTCTCCCTCCCTGGACCCTCTCCAGCGCAATCCACAGTATTTGCAGTTCCACACATAGATCCCTCTCTTGCCTCATCCATCATGCATTCCAGCAAGTCTGCTCCTACCTCTGGGACTGCAGGTCTCTCACAGTGTCTGGCTGTGGGCACGTCACAAGGGCTGCCCAAACAGGGACCTTCTTTGAGAATTCCTGAGAGCCACTCCAGTGAGAATCCGGCTCTTCCACCGTCACGGGACAGAAGACGCCTCGGCTCAGCCAGCACCCTGGATTGGGACCTGAGTTTTATCAGGGCTTGCTGAAGGCAGTGTTGGCACCATGCAGCAGCAACAGGGCCGGCTCAGCTGGTGAAGCCCAGGGACATTTTGAAACACCTGCGTCCAGAGGAACCAGAGCAGTGAGGTGGGGGACAGCGGCCTGCAGTTCAGGATCCTTGGGAGATATTTTAGTCCTGTGGCTGGGCTAACCATTATTTCAGGGGCAGCTCTGGGTAACAAATTATCCCATCCTTAGAGGGATATATAACTTCCAGTTTGGTAGTCTCTCCTTTCAGAGTGGAAGACTTTTACTAAGGGAAGTTGAAAGTCATTTGTTCATTGGCTTTTTAAGGAGCACCAGACATGTCTGTTGATTCAGTTTGTCACGTAGCATTTTGAGATGAGTTAGGGAAAGACTCTATCTTTTGCAAACTCAGAGAGTGATAAGAGTTGCAAAATTTTACCCAATTTTTCATATGATTTATGGAGTTTTCTCAAGGGTTCAAAGTTCTAATATTCAACCCAGAGTTGGAGTTCTGCCCCCAGCATTCCTGAACCCACTGACACCATTCGGATGAGAGACAGGAACTGCTGTAAAGCACAGACAAGACACCTGCTGTCTGCCATCTCCCCTCCTTCTCTACCCCCTGCCCAGGTCTGTACTGATCACACAGGCCTGGATTCTACCCTAACCCATTCTCCACTACCTCTCCTCCCTGGATCCCCCTCAGATAGTTCACAAAATGGAGTCTCTCCTCTGGAGGGGGTTGTCAATGTCAAACTCCCTCCCACCCCCAGCTCTCTCATCGGGTCTTCCCCCTGTTTGGGTCCTACCCCTGCATCAGGAACCACCCCTGCATTGGGATCCAGCGCTTCCTTGCCTACTCCCGCTGCCCTACCCCCTCCAACTCAGCCCCTTGCCGATCCCACACTGTCAGAGCCGGAAGTGTGAGGGGCGGTAACCGGAAGGCCGCCATCTTGGCTACCAAAGGCCCACAACACCGGGCCTGGCCAGTCACCCCAAGGCCCCGCTCCTCTGCCAAAGAACAAGTTCCCTCTTCTGGAGAGGAGAGGGAAGGTTCATCCCACCTTCAGCATGAGCCTGAGGATTCTTGGCAGAGGATTCTGACGCTGGTGGCTGAAGAGGGGGACTGGGAATTGGGAGCTAAAATACGAGCAGCACCGGTGCAGTACCAGATGGGGGCTAACCCTCGCTGGGAAACTTTCACACACAGAAGATGAAAGATCTTTATAAAGCAGCCAAACACCATGGGAGGGGCTCACCGTACTTTAATAATTTCTTAAATGCCATATTCACTGCACATGTTATGGTGCATCACGATCTGCTCCATTTTATGCACATCCTATTTTCTCCCACTGAAATTATTCTGTGGGAAAGAATGGGGGAAAAACTAATACAACAGCTATTAAAACACTATGCTAGAAAAGACAGGTGCGCACACCTAACACTAGTCCATCTAGGGAGGAAGACTTCAATAAATCTCATTCAATAGACCTTCCCTGAGCTCTGTTAGAAGAGATAAAAGTGCTGCAAAGACAGCTCTCATGCAGACACCCAATGGAGAAACACCTATTCTAGATTTCACAGACATTCTCCAGGGACCTGTGGAATGCTTTCTAAAATTTATTGACCACTTTCAACAAGCAATAGAGAAGCAAGGTGAACATCCAAAAGCCAGGAAGGTACTGCCTCCTAAACTTGCTGAAATAAATGCTAACAACACCTGTAAAGACATTTTTCCTTCCCTACCCCTTAACTCAAAGCCCACCATTGCACAAATGGTTGAGGCATGCACACTTAGGGCATCCCTACACTGTTACGCCAGCCAAGCTAAGGCTACCAGTCAGGGTGTAGTAGAGGTGCTAGCAGCCTCCCAAGTTATTCCCTGACATACGCATGAAAAAGGACCTGGCTTTATATGTAGGGAGATGGGGCATTTTCAACAGAATTGCAAAAATACAGACTATTACCGGGGACCTTCTAGCTGTCACAGCCACTGTCCTCACTGCCTCCTTCGTCCACACGCTTTCCAACACCAGCAAAACCGCTGGCCTGCGGGAAACCCCACACAGGCACAGAAAGGCCCCGCACAATGACACCAAACGCGAGGCCGTTCCGCCCCACTCTCCCCAACACCGTGGAGAACCAGCACAGCGACCTTCTCAGATCCAGCAGGACAGCTCAATCACTGCAGAAAACTCGACAGGAGACAGCTCTGCCCTGGAACCTAAAGGCAGCATGTAAGCGCCTTTTCTATTCCAATCCACGATATTTATGTTCACCATATTCCCACAGCAAATACAGGCCTGAAGAACAGGCCAGAGACATTTTGATTTAAACCAACACCAGGGAAGGGATGGAGACACTCACTCTACTACCTGAGGTACTCGCCTTGACATCTTTGCAGGAGATAACTGTCCAGGCTCTATGCTTAGACTCTCCCCTTTTTATTCCAAAAGGAACAGTTATAGCCAGAGCCAACCTCCTAGTTTACATGATCACCACACCAGCTGATCCAATGGTGATGTGGGCACAGATTGCGGGTCCAAATAGACCCATTCTAAAGTGTGCTTTCTCAGGAAAAGGGGGATAGCGATGTATTTCAGGACTATTAGATACAAGAGCTGATGCCACCATAATTTCCTGCTCTGATTGGTTAAAAGAATGGCCCCTGGTTCCAGGTGCTGGGGTAATTATTAGCTACCAGGGGAGCCACTACCAGCTTCTGGAGTCACAGTAACATCTGCATGGAAGGTCCTGAGGGCACAGTTACTACAGTAAGATCTTTTGTCACCCAGGCACCAATAACAATTTGAGGAGAAGACCTCTTGTCCCAAAGGGGGACAAGGCCGGCAATCCTATCAACACCTCACGATTTCTAGACGGGGCCACTGAGCAGCACGCCACACTTCAGTCAACCTGGAAGACCAACAACCCCATATGGGTGGATCAGTGGCCCCTCCCAGGCAGAAAGTTAAAGGCCCTGCAGTCCCTCATGCAGGAGCAGCTGTCTGTTGGCCACACTGTACCATCTACTAGCCCCTGCAATGCACCTTTCATTATCATATGAAAGCCTGGCAAGGACAAGAGGCGGCTCCTGCAGGACCTCAGGAAAATCAGTGAGGCCATTGAGGACATGGGTGCCCTCCAGTCCAGCCTGCCCTCAGCCTCCATGTTACCTCGAGATTGCCGATGGTGCGGCATGCTGTAGTTGTGGGTAGCATCTTTTGGAGTCCTCCTATTTTTCGGATATCTTGTTCGACATTTAGGCTGTGATTGATGGAGCCTGAGCATAGGAAGAGCATTGCTTTGAAGATTGGGTGGCTTGAGATGTGAAGGAAGGCTAGTTCAGGGAGGTTTAGTCCAATTGTAATTTTATTGCACAGTTATTGGCAGAGGGTTATTATAGATGTTAATAACTACTTTTTTGATGCCCACATGCATCCAAATAACACGCCCCTGGTTTGCCTTTTCCTCCCCTAAACTGACAAACAACTTTACAGAGGTACCAGTGGACTGCATTGCCTCAAATAAAGAAGGGTAGCTCAACTATTTGTCAATGGCTTTGAGCCCAAATTCTCTCGCCCAGACGGAAAAAACATCCTAATGCTATAATTTTTCATTACATGGACGACACAGTTGTTTGTGCAGAAGCTCAAATCATTTTGGATGTGTCAGTACAAGATGTCATAACTGTGGTACAGCAGAAAGGTTTTGAGATTGCAGCAGATAAAGTTCATACGACAGCCCCCTGGAAGTACCTCGGGCTAAAGAGCACAGAGAGAACCATCACACCCCAAACACTGCAAATCAAGGACAACCCAAAGACTCTGCAAGAACTCCAAACGCTCTGTGGAAGCATCAGTTGCGTACGTTCACTGCTGGGAATCACCACAGAAGATCTCACGCCACTGTTCCTGTTCCTTAAAGGCAGAGGACTCTATTCCCCTGATCACCGACACCGGAGGCAGAAGCAGCTGTAAAAGAGGTGTCCTGGGTGATTCAAATTAACAGTCACACAGATCGCACCCTAATTTTCCTTTCTTCCTTGCAATGCTTGGTGCAAGTCCAATGTTCCATACATTATTTTTTCGGGGGCACTCAACTATCTCAAGTCCCCTCATAGAAATTGAATGCGTTTTAAGAGCACACCAACCTACTAAAACGATAACAACCTCACAGAAAATTATTGCACAACTAATCAGGAAAGCTAGAGTGCATCTGTGTTCCGTTGCAGGAACAGACCTTATGAATATATACTTACTTCTCACTCAAGAGCACCTCAATTGCCTACTTCAAACATCTGAAACATTGCAATACGCCTTAGACAGTCTTTATACAAGCAAATATCAGCCACCAAGTCTACCATCAAAACATTCCTGTGCTGCTCAGGATGTTTAAAATTACCCCAGACCTGGCAAGATCCATTGTAGCCACCTGCCCAAATCGTCAGGAACATGGCCTTGCTTCTGTCAGAGCTGGAGTCAATCCAAGAGGACTAGAGAGTCTCCACATCTGGCAATCAGACATCACACACTAAGCCCCTTCTGACAGACTAAAATACATCCACGTCTCAATCGACGCCTTTACCAGTGTGTTTTTTGGCTCTGTCCATGCTGTTGAAAAATGAAAAGATCCTATAAAACATTACTTCTTCGTTTTTTCTACTTTAGGAATTCCACAGGAAATTAAAACTGATAATGTTTTTACTTATACCTTGCACTGATTCCAATAGGTTTCTGACCGCTGGGGTATAAAACATGTCACAGGCATACCACACTCTGCCACAGGACAGTCCATAGCCGAGAGGGCCCACTGATCCATCAAAAGGACCCTTGATCAACTGAGAGGGGGAATCCAGATATTATCTTCCATTGACAAACTGGCCAAGTCCTTTTACGTACTCCACTTTTTGAACAACTCATTTATGGAGACAACTCTCCAAGTCATCAGGCATTTTACTAATTCAGCTGCAGCACAATTAAAAGAAAAGCCACCTGTGTTGAGCAAAGACACTGAATCTAAACAATTTATGGGCACCTACCCATTAATTACGAGGGAAAGGGAAGATGCCCTTGTCTCTACAGCAACACTCCTAAAATGGATTCCAGCAAAATACATAAAACTGTTTCTGGGAACAGTGAGGCAAACACCAGAGCTACCATCAGAAGAACAGAATGGAAGCCTAAGAGAGACAGCAGCAGCCTGGGAAAGAAGGCGAAGGACAGAAGATCTCCTACGCAGCGCTGACCACACACACCAAGACCAAGATAGCTCTGACACCACTAACCAGGATATATGAATTAACATTTGTAAAAGCTATATTTTAGCATTGATATATGATTCTTCTAATAAACTGTGTTCACACCCTTGGCTTACAGAAGAGAAAGTTAAGTGGGACCTGAACTTATGTTTCATCTTCGACTCACTTCATCTGTTTACTTTTAGGACACCCAAGCCTCCAGGTAATAAATTAGCTAAAGTCAGAGGATGCTGCCATTCATTGCTACTGAGCAGGAATCTGGATGCTCCTCACTGAGCTACATGCCTTCAGCTGGACGCTTCCACAGACACGCCACAATTTCTTGTCCATGGCCCTGCCTGTCAGGCATTTGAAGGCATGTGTTTTTTCAACCTGCTGTCACATAGGGAGTCTGTATATCAGGGCATCCAGCTGCTAAAAGATCAAGGAAACAAGATCCAGATGGAAGGCAACTACGACTGGTTCACTGGACTTTTCAAACACTGGGGGATAAAAGGCTTACTTTCATGTTTAGTAAAGACTGTTTTGTGGACTTTGTTTATTGTATTCATTGTGTTGGTTATTTTATCCATTATGCTAAATGCCTGCAAAACTCTATGGATGAAGCCTTCTTTATAGACAACAAAAAGGGGAAGTTCTGGTGGCAGAGGGGCTGACCATTGGAGCTGTAATACCTCAGGGCAAAGTGACCAAGGTAAAAGAGAGATATCACTCTGAATGCAACGGTCTCGCCCATGGGCATTTGCAGGCTCATGGTGATGCAGCACGTTTTGTTGGTATCACCCAGTTCAACTGCAGTATTTTTCTTATATGTACTCACTCGAGAATGTTCTCCCCTCTCTTATACCATTTTGGACCTGGCTTACTGCAATGCTACCCCGATTTCGCCCCCCCATTTTCCCACTGTGTGCGCAGCCCCATTTTGTCTCCCTTCCTGGACCCTCTTCAGTGTAATCCACTGAACTGTTTGCAGTTCCACACAAAGATCCCTCTCTCACCTCGATCACTAGCAGCTTAAGCAAGCAAGCTCCTAGCTCTGGGAGTGCCGGTCGCTCAAAGCGGCTGGCTGTGGACAGGCTGAAACACAGGAACTGAGTGCACAAGGGAACCTGGCCTCTAATAAACGGCATTAATCCCACAGCACACTCAACGCAAAGCCTTGTATGTTTCTTCTTTACCGTTCTTCTCTCAGTCCTCATGCCACTTTCCCCATTTTTTCTGACTGGGAATTTGGCTTCTCTCTCTCCTGTCTGCAGGTCCAGCCACACGTATGACCCTGCAGGAAGAGCCACACCCAGAGAAGTGGGAGAGGACTTATGGTCAGAAACTGTAGTGACAGGACGCGGAGGAATGTGATCAAACTGTAAGAGGTAGAACAGATTTGATGATGGGAAAAAGTTCTTTATTCTCAGGGTGCTTGTCCCTGACACAGGGACCAGTGCACAGAGGCTGTGGATGCCCCATCCCCAGCAACATCCAAGGCCAGGTGGGACAGGGGCCGCAGCAACCTGCTCTGCTGGGAGCTTGCTCAGCTTGGAACCAGATCATCTTGAGGGTCCCTTCCAAGACAAACCATTCAAGGATTTGATCATTCTGCCATCTCCATCTCCCACTGCACAGCACCCCTGAAGCTTCAGTGACATCACAGCTCCAAGAGGGTTCCAGGTGGAACGTCCAGGACCTGGAAACGAGCACAGCAGACACTTCACCGGCTGCAAAGGGTCACCGTGCACTCTGACACTCAGCACAGAGCTGCTGCTGCTGCCTGGGCTTTTCCTGCTGCCTGATCTGGAGCAAAAATCCCAGCACAATGTGCTCTGCTGTGCCAAAGGAGGTACAGTGCCATTCCAGGCAGGGGGCACCCAGCTTGGGCAGGTTTCAGCCATGTGGGAATGGATGGTGTGGGACAAGAAGCCCACTGGGAGATTGTGCTGCCCCTTGCAGGCTGCCAGAGACACTGTGGAGGACATGGATGTGGACATGGGGCTGGATGAGGTAGAGATGATGGAGGTGGACTCCTCCTCTATTTCCATGTCCTCCGCTGTTGAGGACATGGAAGTAGACGAGGAGGAGACCATCGAGGAGATGGAGGTGGATGAGGAGGATTACATCGAGGACATGGAAGTTGATGACAAAAATGACGAGGAGCCCATGGTCCTTGGATGAAGATGGAGCCCCACAGGTAAGACAGGCAGATGCTTCCCACGCCCTGCCCACACACACACTGGGTCCCCTGACGCCAGGCTGGGGCTGGGCTGGATGGCCCCGCTCAGGGACATGGTGCCCGCAGGGGGCCTGGATTGTGCTGCCACAAGCACCAGCCCCGGCCTGCCCTGCGCTTGCCTGGGGCCACGCCAGCCCTGCCAGCCCTGGCCCAGCCCCTAAGGCCCAGCTGCCAGCCCTGCTGGGCCCAGTGCTGGCAGCTGAGTCCAGCTCTGTTGCTTCCTTTCTTCCAGGACTCATGCACATGATGGACCAGAGGCCACACCTTTGTAAATACGTTTGAAAGTTTTGAGGATTTCTGTAAATACGTTTGAAAGTTTAGAAGATTTCTGTAAATATGTTCTCTACGTTTGAAGTTTTCAGGAAATACGTTTTGAAGATTGTTAGTCGTCGGATCGCATGTAAATATGTTTTGTACATTGTTGTTGTTGTTGTTATAACAAATGTTATAACGAAACATGTTCGGTAAATCCTAGATTTGCCGATCTTCAGCAAATAAATACTGTTTCTTTTTAAAGCCTGACTTCTCTTGGCCATTCGTTTGGGCACGGGAAGCCTTTGCACACTTGTGGGATCCACTTGTTCCGCGTTCCTGGGGCTGGAGGTCCCTGGGGGTGTTGGCACGGCCATCCCGGGGCTGGGGGTCCATGTGCACAGGGGCTCCCACTGACACCACTCCTGGCACTGGGCACTGCTGCTCTTCCTGGCCTGTGGCACAGCGCTGTCCCCAAGAGCTCAGCTCTCACCAGCTCTCACACAGGGGGCTCTCACAGCACTGGCCCCTGCAGCCATGCCACCAAAGCAGGCAGCAAACCTTCAGCCACCCTTCCTGCTGCAGCCACAGGCACTCCTGGGCACAGAGCCACCAGTAGGCCACAGCCCTGCAAAATCCACCTGCATGCTCTCAAGGTCACCACAGCCTTGGCAACTGGGCCAGCTACATCTGGGCTGCTGCAGGGGCTGATCTTTAAGCCTTGGTGCCTCCAGAGGCCCTGGGCTCTGCTTCCCAGCCTGCTCTGCACTGCCCTGAGCCCACATTGTTCCAGAGACACAAGCCAGGTCAGGGCATCCTCACCCTGCCCACATTCCTGCTGCTGCCAGCGGCCACTGGCCCCTGGGCCCCACTCGGGTGACAGCTGCAGGGACAGGGCAGCCTGTGCTGTGCAGGGGGCACGGGGCTTCGGGCCCTGGGGCTTCTGCTGCTGCTGCTGCTGCTGCTGCTGGGGGCCATGGGCCCAACAGGGCCCCGAGCTCAGCCCCTGCCTGGGCAGCTGCCCCCAAATCCCCACACTCCCCAAGCATCCCCATCACAGCTGCCAGGGGGAAATACCATGGGCTTCAGGAAAGAAATTCCCCATAGTGACTAAACCAAGGGGTCCAAGGGGAAAGTCAGCAGCAGCTGAGGTTTACAGCACCTTGACAAAGGTGGCTGCAGGGCAGGTGAGATCTCCATCGCCTCTGGCAGTGCCTGCTCTGCACGTAAACCTGTGAGCTGCTCCCAGTGGGACACAGCACCGGGCTCAGGCCAGCCCTCTTCCCCTCACAGCTGATCCCAAGGAACAGGCTCAGAAAGCAGTTTCAGATCACTGCCTGCAGATATTTCAAAGGACTACATGTCATTCAAGGAAGCCACATTGTACATTTAGTTTTGGTGTCGTGGCATGAGAAGCCATGAAGGTGCCTCTGAATGTGCACTCAGGGCACTTCCACTGCCATCCCAAAGGGAACACAAAGGACAGGCCTCTGCTTTCAGCACTGCTGAGCTCCTCACTACAATGATATCTCAGTAGGACGCAAGGTTGTGGAGGCCCAGGGGCCTATTACAGGAATTATAATACCGCACGACAAAAATGACAAATTACAATAAAGTGAGGCAGCCCTTTCAATGCAATGTTTTATCAGTTTTACCAAGGTTTACTGAATGCAGCGCCGGCACCCTGCAGCAGCAACAGGGCCGGCTCAGCTGGTGAAGCCCAGGGGATATTTTGAAACATCTGCATCCAGCACCACCAGAGCAGTGAATGGGGGGACAGTCACCTGCAGTGCAGGATCCTTGGGTGATTTTTTATTCCTGTGGGTGGGCCACCCTTTACATCAGGGGCAGCTCTGGGTAACAAATTATCCAAAGCTGAGAGGGACATATATGTTGGAGTTAGGGATGTTCTCCTTTCAGAGTGGAAGACTTTTACTAAGGCAAGTTGGAAGTCATTTGTTCATTGGCTTTTTAAGGAGTATCCAGATATTTCTGTTGATTCAATTCGTCATGTAGCATTTTGGGACTCAATTCGGGAAAGACTCTTCCTTTTGAAAATTCCAGGAGGGATAAGAGTCGCAAAATTTTACCTAATTTTCCACATGATTTATACAGTTTTCTCAAGGGTTCGATGTTCTAATACTCAAATCATATTTTGAGTTCTGCCCCTGGCATTCCTGAACCCACTGATACCAAGATAAGGGTGAGAGACAGGAACTGCTGTAAAGCACAGACAAGCCACCTGCTGTCTGCCATCTCCCCTCCTTCTCTACCTGCTACCCACGTCTGTAGTGATCACACAGGCCTGGATTCTACCCTAACCCATTCTCCAGTACCTCTCCTCCCTTGATCCCCTTCAGATAGCTCAGAAAATGGAGTCCCTCCTCTGGAGGGGGTCATCTATGTCAAACTCCCTCCCACCCCCAGCTCTCTCATCGGGTCTTCCCCCTCTTTGGGTCCTACCCCTGCATCAGGAACCACCCCTGCATTGGGATCCAGCGCGTCCTTGCCTAATCCCGCTGCCCTACCCCCTCCAACTCAGCCCCTTGCGGATCCCACACTGTCAGAGCCGGAAGTGTGAGGGGCGGTAACCAGAAGGCCGCCATTTTGGCTACCAAAGGCCCACAACACCGGGCCTGGCCAGTCACCCCAAGGCCCCGCTCCTCTGCCAGAGACCAAGTTCCCTCTTCTGGAGAGGAGAGGGAAGGTTCATCCCACCTTCAGCATGAGCCTGAGGATTCTTGGCAGACGATGCTGAAGCTGGCAGCTGAAGAGGGGGACTGGGAATTGGTAGCTAAAATACAAGCAGCAGCAGTGCAGTACCAGAGGGGGGCTGACACCTGATGGGAATCTGTAACACACGGGGAGATGAAAGATCTTTGTAAAGCAGCGAAAGAGCATGGGAGGAGCTTACCGTACTTTAATAATTTCTTAAATGACATATTCACTGCACATGTTATGGTGCATCATGATCTGCTCCATTTTATGCACATCCTACTTTCTCCCACTGAAATTATTCTGTGGGAAGGAATGCGGAAAAAACCAATAAAACAATTATTAAAAGACTATACTAGGGAAGAAATGTGTGCACACCTAACACTAGTCCATCTAGGGAGGAAGACTTCAATAAATCTCATTCAATAGACCTTCCCTGAGCTCTGTTAGAAGAGATAAAAGTGCTGTAAAGCAAGCTCTCAAGCAGACACCCAATGCAACAACACCTACTCTAGATTTCATAGATATTCTGCAGGAACCTGGGCAATCCTTTCGAAAATTTATTGACCACTTTCAACAAGCAGTAGAGAAGCAAGGTGAACATCCAAAAGCCAGGAAGGTACTGCCTCCTAAACTTGCTGAAATAAATGCTAACAACACCTGTAAAGACATTTTTCCTTCGCTACACCTTAACCCAAAGCCTACCACTGCACAAATGGTTGAGGCATGCACACTTAGGGCATCCTTACACTGTGATGCCAGCCTAGCTAAGGCTACCAGTCAGGGTGTAGTAGAGGTGCTAGCAGCCTCCCAAGTTATTCCCTGACATATACATAAAAAAAGGACCTGGCTTTAAGAGAAGGGAGATGGGGCATTTTCAACAGAATTTTAAAAATATAGGCTATTACCACAGACCTTCTAGCCGTCACAGCCACTGTCCTCACTGCCCCCCTCGTCCACACGCTTTCCAACACCAGCAAAACCGCTGGCCTGCGGGAAACCCCACACAGACACAGAAAGGCCCCGCACAATGACACCAAATGCGAGGCCGTTCCGCCCTACTCTCCCCAAACCCGTGGAGGACCAGCACAGCGACCTTCTCAGATCCAGCGGGACAGCTCGATCACTGTGGAAAACTTGCCAGGAGACAGCTCTGCCCTGGAACCCAAAGGCAGCATGTAAGCGCCTTTTCAATTCCAATCCACGATATTTATGTTCACCATATTCCAATAGGCAAATACAGGCCTGAAGAAGGGCCCAGAGACATTTTGATTTTAACCAACACCAGGGAAGGGATGGAGACACTCACTCTACTACCTGAGGTACTCGCCTTGACATCTTTGCAGGAGATAACTGTCCAGGCTCTATGCTTAGACTCTCCCCTTTTCATTGCAAAAGGAACAGTTATAGCCAGAGACTACCTCCTACGGGACATGATCACCCCACCAGCTGATCCAATGGTGATGTGGGCACAGACAACAGGCAGAAACAGACCCATTCTAAAGTGTGCTTTTTCATATAAAGGGAGAAAGATATGTCTTTCAAGACTATTAGATACAAGAGCTGATGCCACCATAATTTCCTGCTCTGATTGGCTAAAAGAATGACCCCTGGTCCCAGCTGCTGGGGTAATTATTAGCTACTAGGGGAGCCACTACCAGCTTCTGGAGTCACAGTAACATCTGCATGGAAGGTCCTGAGGGCACAGTTGCTACAGTAAGATCTTTTGTCACCCAGTCACCAATAACAATTTGAGGGAAAGACCTCTTGTCCCAAAGGGGGACAAGGCCGGCGATCCTATCAACACCTCAGGATTTCTAGATGGGGCCACTGAGCAGCGCGCCACACTTCAGTCAACCTGGAAGACCAACAACCCCATATGGGTGGATCAGTGGCCCCTCCCAGGCAGAAAGTTAAAGGCCCTGCAGTCCCTCATGCAGGAGCAGCTGTCTGTTGGCCACATTGTACCCTCTACTAGCCCCTGCAATGCCCCTGTCATTATCATATGAAAGCCTGGCAAAGACAAGAGGCGGCTCCTGCAGGACCTCAGGAAAATCAGTGAGGCCATTGAGGACATGGCTGCCTTCCAATCCAGCCTGCCCTCAGCCTCCATGATACCTCGAGATTGCCGATGGTGCGCCATGCCGTAGTTGTGGGTAGCAGTTTTTGGAGTCCTCCTATTTTTCGGATATCTTATTTGTCATTTAGGCTGTGATTGATGGAGCCTGAGCATAGGAAGAGCATTGCTTTGAAGATTGGGTGGCTTGAGATGTGAAGGAAGGCTATTTCAGGGAGGTTTAGTCCAATTGTACCTATGATTACACTGTTTTTGGCAGATGGTTGATATAAATCTTAATGTCTAATTTTTGACACCCCAATGCAGCCCAATGACACCCTCCTGGGCTGCCTTTTCCATCACTAAATCGACAAGCACCTTTACAGAGGTACCAGTGGACTGTATTGCATCAACAAATGAAGAGTAGCCCAAATATTTTTCAATGACTTGAAGTCCTAATTCTCTCGCCCTAATGCTAAACGTTTTCCGTTATATGGACCATATAATGAACATCCTAATGCTATCATTTCTCATTACATGGACGACACAGTCGTTTTTGCAGAAGCTCAGTTCATTCTGGATGTTGCAGTACACGATGTCATAACTGTGGTACAGGAGAAAGGTTTTAAGATTGCAGCAGATGAAGTTCAAAGGACAGCCCCTTGGAAGTGTCTCGGCCTAAAAACTGCAGAGAGAACCATCACACCACAAACACTGCAAATCCAGGACAACCCAAAGACTCTGCCAGAACTCCAATCACTCTGTGGAAGCATCAGTTGGCGATGTTCACTGTTGGGATCCACCACAGAAGATCTCACGACACTGTTCCTGCTGCTCCTTAAAGGCAGTGAAGGACTCAACTGCGACCACTGACACCAGAGGCAGAAGCAGCTGTACAAAAGTATCCTGGGTGATTCAAACTAAACAGGCACACAGACACCACCCTAATTTTCCTTTCTCCCTGGCAATCCTTGGTGTAAGTCCAAAATTCCATGCATTTTTGTTTCTGTGGGACTCAACTATCTCAGATGCCTTGATAATAATTGATTTGGTTTTCAGATGACACCAACCTACTAAAATGATAACAACCCAACAGAGAGTTATTGCACATCTTGTCAGGAAAGCTAGAAAGTGTCTGTGCTCCCTTGCAGGAACAGACCTTGTGAATATATACTTACTTCTCACTCAAGAGCACCTCAATTGCCTACTTCAAACATCTGAACCACTGCAATATGCCTTAGATAGATTTTGGACAGGCAAGGATCAGCCACCAATTCTACCATCAAAACATTCCTGCGCTGCTCAGGATGTTCAAAATTACCCGAGACCCAGCAAGATCCATTGTAGCCACCTGGCCAAATTGTCAGGAACATGCCCTTGCTTCTGCCAGAGCTGGAGTCAGTCCAAGAGGACTAGAGAGTCTCCACATCTGGCAATCAGACACCACACACCAAGCCCCTTCTGGCAGACTAAAGTACATCCACCTCTCAATCAAAACCTTTTCCACTGGGATTTTTGCCTCTGCTCATGCTGGTGAAAAATCAAAGATGCTATAAACATTAATTTTTAAGTTTTTCCACCTAGGCATATCCACAGGAACTTAAAACTGATAATGCTCTTGCTTATACCTTGCACTGATTCCAACAAGTTTCTCACCCCTGGGGTATAAAACATGTCACAGGCATACCACACTCCACCACAGGACAGTCCAAAGCTGAGAGGGCCCACTGAGCCATCAAAAGGATCCTTCATCAGCTGAGAGGGGTAATCCAGATATTATCTCCCATTGAGACACTGGCCAAGGCCTTTTACGTATTCAACTTTTTGAACAACCCATTTATGGAGACAACTCCCCCAGTCATCAGGCAGTTTACTAATTCAGCTGCAGCCCAAATAAAAGAACAGCCACCTGTGTTGACCAAAGACCCTGAATCTAAACAAATTATTGGCACCTTCCCATTGATTACTTGGGGAAGAGAAGATGCCCTTGTCTCTACAGAAACACTGGTAAGATGGATCCCAGCAAAATACATAAAACTGTTTCTGGGAACTGCGAGGCAAACACCAGAGCCACCACCAGAAGAACAGAATGGAAGCCTAAGAGGGACAGCAGCAGCCTGGAAAAGAAGAAGGACAGAAGAAGATCTCCTAAGCAGCGCTGACCACACACACCAAGACCAAGATGGCTCAGACATCATTAACCAGGATCTATGTCGTAACATTTGTAAAAATTATATTTTAGCATTGATATATGGTTCTTCTAATAAGCTGTGTTCACACCCTTGCCTTACAGTAGAGAAAGTTTAGTGGGACCACAACTTAAGTTCCACCTTCTAATCTCTTTATCTGTTTACTTTTAGGACACCCAAGCCTCCAGATACTAAATTACCAAAGTCAGAGGATGCTGCCATTGGTTGCTGCTGCAGCAGGAATCTGGATGCTCCTCACTGAGCCACATGCCTTCAGCTGGGTGCCACCACAGACAAGCCACAAATTCTTGTCCATGTACAAGCCTGTCAGACATTTGAAGGCATGTGTTTTTTCAACCTGCTGTCACATAGGGAGTCAGTATACCAGGGCATCCAGCTCCTAAAAGATCAAGGAAACAAGATCCAGATAGAAGGCAACAACGACTGGTTCCCTAGACTTTCCAAACACAGGGGTTTGCGAGGCTGGCTTTCATCTTTAGTTAAGACTGTAGTGTGGGCTTTGTTTTTGTATTCATTGTGTTGGTTGTTTTGTCCTTTTTTGCTAAATGCCTGCAAAACTCGATAGCAGAAGCCTTTTTTATATATAACAAAAAGGGGGAGATGTGAGGGCCCAGGGGCCAACCACTGGAACTGCCTCAGGGCAAAGTGACCAAGGTAAAGGAGAGACACCGCTCTGAATGCAATGGTGCCACCCATGGGCATTTGCAGGCTCATGGCATTTTATTGGTATCACTCGGTTCAACTGCTGTATTTTGCTTATATGTATTTCCCCTAGAATGTCCTCGCCTCTCCTGTACCGTTTCCGTCCTGGCTCTTTCCACTGCTCCCCAGCTTTTCCCCCCAATTTTCCCTCTGAGTGCCAAGCCCCATTTTGTCTCCGTTCTGGACCCTCTTCAGGGCAATCCACTGATGTGTTTGCAGTTCCACACAAAGATCCCTCACTCGCCTCATTCACCAGCAGTTTAAGCAAGCGTGCTCCCAGCTCTGCGTGTGCAGGTCACACACAGACGTTGCTGTGGGCAGGCTGCAATGCAGGGACTGAGTGCAACAGAGAACCTGGCTTCTAATAAAAGGCACGAATCCCGCAACCCACCAAAGAAAAGACATGCATGTGCCTACTTTTTCCTTATCCTCTCAGTCCTCATGCCACTTTCCCCATTTTTTCTGACTGGGAATTTGGCTTCTCTCTCTCCTGTCTGCAGGTCCAGCCACACGTATGACCCTGCAGGAACAGCCTGACCCACAAAGAAGTGGAGGAGCACATTTTGTCAGGAAATTTAGAGACAGGACAAGGAAAAATGGGATCAAACTTCCGCAAGAGGCGGAAGGGATTAGATAATGGGAAGAAATTCTTTATTCTCAGGGTGCTTGTCCCTGACACAGGGACCAGTGCACAGAGGCTGTGGATGCCCCATCCCCAGCAACATCCAAGGCCAGGTGGGACAGGGGCCGCAGCAACCTGCTCTGCTGGGAGCTTGCTCAGCTTGGAACCAGATCATCTTGAGGGTCCCTTCCAAGCCAAACCATTCAAGGATTTGATCATTCTGCCATCCCCATCTCCCACTGCACAGCACCCCTGAAACTTCAGTGACATCACAGCTCCAAGAGGGTTCCAGGTGGAACGTCCAGGACCTGGAAACGAGCACAGCAGACACTTCACCGGCTGCCAAGGGTCAGTTGCCACTCACTCTGCGCTCTGACCCTCAGCGCTGAGCTGTTGCTGCTGCCTGGGCTTTCTTGCCGCCTGCTCTGGAGCACCAATCCCAGCAGGATGTGCACTGCTGTGCCCATGGAGGTACAGTGCCATGCCAGGCAGGGGGCACCCGGCTTGGGCAGGCTGCAGCCATGTGGGAATGGATGGTGTGGGACAGGAAGCCCACTGGGAGATTGTGCTACCCCTTGCAGACTGACAGAGACACTGTGGAGGACATGGATGTGGACATGGGGCTGGATGAGGTAGAAATGATGGAGGTGGACTCCTCCTCTACTTCCATGTCCTCCCCTGTTGAGGACATGGAAGTAGACGAGGAGGAAACCATCGAGGAGATGGAAGTAGATGAGGATGATGACAACGAGGACATGGAAGTTGACGAGGAGAACGAGGAGGAGCCCATGGTCCTTGGCGGAAGATAGAGCCCCACAGGTAAGACAGGCAGATGCTTCCCACGCCCTGCCCGCACACACACTGGGTCCCCTGACGCCAGGCTGGGGCTGGGCTGGATGGCCCCGCTCAGGGACACGGTGCCCGCAGGGGGCCTGGATTGTGCTGCCACAAGCACCAGCCCCGGCCTGCCCTGCGCTTGCCTGGGGCCACGCCAGCCCTGCCAGCCCCGGCCCAGCCCCTGGGGCCCAGCTGCCAGCCCTGCTGGGCCCAGTGCTGGCAGCTGAGTCCAGCTCTGCTACTTCCTTTCTTCCAGGACTCATGCACATGATGGCACTGCTCCGATGCCTTTGTAAATATGTTTGAGAATTCAGAAGTTGCTTGTAAATATGTTCACTGCGTTGGAAGTTCTTTGTAAATATGTTTCGAAGATTGTTAGCCCATCAGATCCCATGTAAATATGTTCTGTACATTATTCCTGTTGTTGTAATAAAGATTGTCAGAACGAAACTTCTTCTGTAAATCTGAGATTTGCTAATCTTCGGCAAATAAATACTGTTTCTTTTTAAAACCTGACTTCTCTTGGCCATTCCTTTGGGCACAGGCAGCCTTTGCACACTTGTGGGTTCCACTTGTTCCACGTTCCCAGGGATGGAGGTCCCTGCAGGTGCTGGCATGGCCACCCTGGGGCTGGGGGTCCCTGTGCACAGGGGCTCCCACTGACACCACTCCTGGCACTGGGCACTGCTGCTCTTCCTGGCCTGTGGCACAGCGCTGTCCCCAAGAGCTCAGCTCTTACCAGCTCTCACACAAGGGGCTCTCACAGCACTGGCCCCTGCAGCCATGCCACCAAAGCAGGCAGCAAACCTTCAGCCACCCTTCCTGCTGCAGCCACAGGCACTCCTGGGCCCAGAGCCACCAGTAGGCCACAGCCCTGCAAAATCCACCTGCATGCTCTCAAGGCCACCACAGCCTTGGCAACTGGGCCACCTGCATCTGGGCTGCTGCAGGGGCTGATCTTTAAGCCTTGGTGCCTCCAAAGGCCCTGGGCTCTGCTTCCCAGCCTGCTCTGCACTGCCCTGAGCCCGCATTGTTCCAGAGACACAAGCCAGGCCAGGGCATCCTCACCCTGCCCACATTCCTGCTGCTGCCAGCGGCCACTGGCCCCTGGGCCCCACTCGGGTGACAGCTCCAGGGACAGGGCAGCCTGTGCTGGACAGGGGGCACGGGGCTTTGGGCCCTGGGGCTGCTGCTGCTGCTGGGGGCCATGGGCCCAACAGGGCCCCGAGCTCAGCCCCTGCCTGGGCAGCTGCCCCCAAAGCCCCACACTCCCCGAGCATCCCCATGACAGCTGCCAGGGGGAAATACCATGGGCTTCAGGAAAGAAATTCCCCATAGTGACTAAACCAAAGGGGTCCAAGGGGAAAGTCAGCAGCAGCTGATGTTTATGGCACCTTGACAATGGTGGCTGCAGGGCAGGTGAGATCTCCCGCGCCTCTGGCAGCGCCTGCTCTGTACGTGAGCCTGTGAGCTTCTCCCAGTGGGACACAGCACCGGGCTCAGGCCAGCCCTCAGCCCTTCACAGCTGATCCTAAGGAACAGGCTCAGAAAGCAGTTTCAGATCACTGCCTGCAGATATTTCAAAGGACTACATGTCATTCAAGGAAGCCACATTGTACATTTAGTTTTGGTGTCGTGGCATGAGAAGCCATGAAGGTGCCTCTGAATGTGCACTCAGGGCACTTCCACTGCCATCCCAAAGGGAACACAAAGGACAGGCCTCTGCTTTCAGCACTGCTGAGCTCCTCACTACAATGATATCTCAGTAGGACGCAAGGTTGTGGAGGCCCAGGGGCCTATTACAGGAATTATAATACCGCACGACAAAAATGACAAATTACAATAAAGTGAGGCAGCCCTTTCAATGCAATGTTTTGTCAGTTTTATCAGGGTTTACTGAATGCAGCGCCGGCGCCCTGCAGCAGCAATAGGGCTGGCTCAGCTGGTGAAGCTCAGGGGATATTTTGAAACATCTGCATCCAGCACCACCAGAGCAGTGAATGTGGGGACAGCCACCTGCAGTGCAGGATCCTTGGGTGATTTTTTAGTCCTGTGGGTGGGCCACCCTTTACATCAGGGGCAGCTCTGGGTAACAAATTATCCAAAGCTGAGAGGGACATATATGTTGGAGTTAGGGATGTTCTCCATTCAGAGTGGAAGACTTTTACTAAGGCAAGTTGGAAGTCATTTGTTCATTGGCTGTTTACGGAGTTCCCAGACATTTCTGTGTATTCTGTTCGTTTTATAGCATTCTGGGACTGAGTTAGGAAAAGTCTCTACTTTTAGAAAACTCAGGGAGTGATAAGAGTCGCAACATTTTACCCAATTTTTCATATGATTTATGGAGTTTTCCCAAGGCTTCAGAGTTCTTATATTCAATCCAGTCTTTGCGTTCCACCCCCCCTCATTCCTGAACCGTCTGACACCAATAGGATGAGAGACGGAAACTGCTGTAAAGCACAGACAAGACACCTGCTGTCTGCCATCTCCCCTCCTTCTCTACCCCCTGCCCAGGTCACACCGGCCTGGATTCTACCCTAACCCATTCTCCAGTACCTCTCCTCACTGGATCCCCCTCAGATAGCTCACAAAATGGAGTCCCTCCTCTGGAGGGGGTCATCTATGTCAAACTCCCTCCCACCCCCAGCTCTCTCATCGGGTCTTCCCCCTCTTTGGGTCCTACCCCTGCATCAGGAACCACCCCTGCATTGGGATCCAGCGCTTCCTTGCCTACTCCCGCTGCCCTACCCCCTCCAACTCAGCCCCTTGCGGATCCCACACTGTCAGAGCCGGAAGTGTGAGGGGCGGTAACCGGAAGGCCGCCATCTTGGCTGCCAAAGGCCCACAACACCGGGCCTGGCCAGTCACCCCAAGGCCCCGCTCCTCTGCCAAAGAACAAGTTCCCTCTTCTGGAGAGGAGAGGGAAGGTTCATCCCACCTTCAGCATGAGCCTGAGGATTCTTGGCAGACGATGCTGAAGCTGGCAGCTGAAGAGGGGGACTGGGAATTGGGAGCTAAAATACAAGCAGCACCGGTGCAGTACCAGAGGGGGGCTAACACCTGATGGGAAGTTGTAACACACGGGGAGATGAAAGATCTTTGTAAAGCAGCGAAAGAGCATGGGAGGGGCTCACCGTACTTTAATAATTTGTTAAATGCCATCTTCACTGCACATGTTATGGTGCCTCACAATCTGCTCCATTTTATGCACATCCTACTTTCTCCCACTGAAATTATTCTGTGGGAAGAAATGGGGAAAAAACTAGTAAAACAATTATTAAAAGACTATACTAGGGAAGACAGGTGGGCACACATAACATTAGTCCATCTAGCCAGTAAGGAAGATTTCACTTAGACTCATTCAATAGACCTTCCCTGAGCTCTGTTAGAAGAGATAAAAGTGCTGCAAAGACAGCTCTCATGCAGACACCCAATGGAGAAACACCTACTCTAGATTTCACAGACATTCTCCAGGGACCTGGGCAATACTTTCTAAAATTTATTGACCACCTTCCACAAGCAATAGAGAAACGAATTGAAAATGCAAAAGCCAGGAAGGTACTCCTTACTAAACTTGCTGAAACAAATGCTAATAAAACCTGTAAAGACATTTTACCTTCTCTACCACTAAACCCAAAGCCTACCATTGCACAAATGGTCGAGGCATGCACACTTAGGGCATCTCTACACTGTCACACCAGCCAAGCTAAGGCTACCAGTCAGGGTGTAGTAGAGGTGCTAGAAGCCTCCCAAGTTATTCCCTGACATACACATGAAAAAGGACCTTGCTTTAAGTGTAGGGAGATGGGGCATTTTCAACAGAATTGTAAAAATAAAGGCTATTACCAGGGACCTTCTAGCTGTCACAGCCACTGTCCTCACTGCCCCCCTCGTCCACATGCTTTCAAACATCAGCAAAACCGGTGGCCTGCGGGAAACCCCACACAGACACAGAAAGGCCCCGCATGATGACACCAAACGCGAGGCCGTTCCGCCCTACTCTCCCCAAACCCGTGGAGAACCAGCACAGCGACCTTCTCAGATCCATCGGGACAGCTCGATCACTGTGGAAAACTTGACAGGAGACAGCTCTGCCCTGGAACCCAAAGGCAGCATGTAAGCGCCTTTTCAATTCCAATCCATGATATTTATGTTCACCATATTCCCACAGGAAAATACAGGCCTGAAGAACAGGCCAGAGACATTTTGATTTAAACCAACACCAGGGAAGGGATGGAGACACTCACTCTACTACCTGAGGTATTCGCCTTGACGTCTTTGCAGGAGATGTCCAGGCTCTATGCTTAGACTTTCCCCTTTTTATTCCAAAAGGAACAGTTATAGCCAGAGCCAACCTCCTACGGGACATGATCACCCCACCAGCTGATCCAATGGTGATGTGGGCACATAAAACATGCAGAAATAGACCCGTTCTAACGTGTGCTTGGTCATTTAAAGCAAGAAAGAGATGTCTTTCAAGATTATTAGATACAGGAGTTGACATCACCATAATTTCCTGCTCTGATTCCCTAAAAGAATGGCCCCTGGTCCTAGCTGCTGAGGTAAATATTAGCTAGCAGGGGAGCCACTACCAGCTTCTGGAGTCAAGGTACACTCTGCATGGAAGGTCCTGAGGGCACAGTTGCTACAGTAAGATCATTCGTCACCCACGCACCAATAACACTTTGGGGAAGAGACCTCTTGTCCCAACGAGGGACAAGGCTAGAGATCCTATCAACACCTCAGGATTTCTAGACGGGGCCACTGAGCAGCGCGCCACCCTTCAGTCAACCTGGAAGACCAACGACCCCATATGGGTGGATCAGTGGCCCCTTCCAGGCAGAAAGTTAAAGGCCCTGAAGTCCCTCGTTCAGGAGCAGCTGTCTGTGGGCCACATCTACCAGCTACTAGCCCCTGCAATCCGCCTGTCCCTGACATACAAAAGCCTGGCAAAGACAAGAGGCAGCTACTGCAGGATCTCAGGAAAATCAACGAGGTCATTGAGGACATGGGTGCCCTTCTGACCGGCCTGCCCTCAGCCTCCATGTTACCGCGAGTTCGGCAGATGGTTGTTACAGATCTAAATGACTGCTTTTTTGACATCCCCTTGCACCCCAATGAAAGCCTCTTGTTCGCCTTTTCCATCCGTAAATTGACAAGCATCTTTTACAGAGGTACCAGTGAACCGTATTGTCTCAAAGAATGAAGAAGAACCCAACTACTTGTCAATGCCTGGGGGACCGAATTTTATTGCCCAGCTGGAAAAGACAGCCTAATGCTATAATTTTTCATTACATGGATGATACATTAGTTTGTGCAGAAGCTCAAATAATTCTGGATGTTGCAGTACAAGATGTCATCACTGCGATACAGGAGAAAGGTTTTAAGATTGCAGCAGATTAAGTTTAAAGGACAGTCCCTTGGAAGTGTCTCGGCCTAAAACCTGCAGAGAGAACCATCACACCACAAACACTGCACATCAAGGACAACCCAAAGACTCTGCCAGAACTCCACCAGCTCTGTGGAAGCATCAGTTGGGTACGTTCACTGCTGGGATCCACCCCAAAAGATCTCATGCCACTGTTCCTGCTGATTCTTAAAGGCAGTGAACGACTCGATTCCCGTGATCACTGACACCACAGGCAGAAGCAGCTGTACAAAAGGTATCCTGGATGATTCAAACTAAACAGGCACACAGATACCACCCTAATTTTCCTTTCTCCCTGGCAATCCTTGGTGTAAGTCCAAAATTCCATGCATTACTATTTCAGTGGGATTCAACTTTCTCAGATCCCCCCATAGAAATTGAATGCGTTTTCAGAGCACACCAACCTACTAAAACGATAACAACCCAACAAAGAGGTTTTGCAGAACTATTGCAGGAAACGTAGAGAGCGTCTGTGTCCCTTGCAGGAATAGACCTTGTGAATATATACTTACTTCTCACTCAAGAGCACCTCAATTGCCTACTTCAAACATCTGAACCACTGCAATACGCCTTAGATAATTTTTACACATATTACGATCACCCACCAATTCTACCATCAAAACATTCCTGTGCTGCTCAGGATGTTCAAAAATACCCGAGACCCGGCAAGATCCATTGTAGCCACCGGCCCAAATTGTCAGGAACATGGCCTTGCTTCTCTCAGAGCAGGAGTCAGTCCAAGGGGACTAGACAGTCTCCACATCTGGCAATCAGACATCACACACCAAGCCCCTTCTGGCAGACTAAAGTACATCCACCTCTCAATCAAAACCTTTTACAGTGCAGTTTTTGCCTCTGCCCATGCTGTCGAAAAATCAGAAGATGCTATAAAACATTACTTTTTAGTTTTTTCCACCTTAGCAGTTCTACAGGAAATTAAAACTGATAATGCTCTTGCTTATACCTCGCACTGATTCCAACAAGCTTCTGACCACTGGGGTATAAAACATGTCACAGGCATACCACACTCCAGCACACAACAGTTCTTAGCCGAAAGAGCCCACTGAGCCATCAAAAGGATCCTTGATCAACTAAGCTGGGGAGTCCAGATATTATCTTCCATTGAGAGACTGGCCATGGCCTTTTACGTATTCAACTTTTTGAACAACCCATTTATGGAGACAACTCCCCCAGTCATCAGGAATTGTACTAATTCAACTGCAGCCCATTTAAAACACCAGCAACCTGTGTTGAGCAAAGACCCCGAATCTAAACAAATTATGTGCCCTTTTCCATTAATTACTTGGGGAAGCGAAGATCCCCTTGTCTTTACAGCAATACTCCTAAGATCGATCCCAGCAAAATGCATAAAAACTCTTTCTGGGAATGGTGAGGCAAACACCAGAGCCACCACCAGAAGAACAGAATGGAAGCCTAAGAGGGACAGCAGCAGCCTGGAAAAGAAGAAGGAGAAGGACAGAAGATCTCCTAAGCAGCGCTGACCACACACACCAAGACCAAGATGGCTCAGACATCATTAACCAGGATCTATGTCGTAACATTTGTAAAAATTATATTTTAGCATTGATATATGGTTCTTCTAATAAGCTGTGTTCACACCCTTGGCTTACAGAAGAGAAAGTTTAGTGGGACCACAACTTAAATTTCATCTTCTACTCACTTTATCTGTTTACTTTTAGGACACCCAAGCCTCCAGATACTAAATAACCAAAGTCAGAGGATGCTGCCGTTGGTTGCCGCTGCAGCAGGAATCTGGATGCTCCTCAGTGAGCCACATGCCTTCAGCTGGGCGCTTCCACAGACAAGCCACAATTTCTTGTCCATGGCCATGCCTGTCAGGCATTTGAAGGCATGTGCTTTTTCTACCTGTTCTCACATAGGGAGTCAGTATACCAGGGCATCCAGCTCCTAAAAGATCAAGGAAACAAGATCCAGATAGAAGGCAACTACGACTGGTTCACTGGACTTTCCAAACACAGGGGTTTCGAGGCTGGCTTTCATCTTTAGTTCAGACTGTTGTGTGGGCTTTTATTTTGTATTCATTGTGTTGGTTATATTATCCTTTTTTGCTAAATGCTTGCAAAACTCTATGGCAGAAGCCTTCTTTCTAGATAAGAAAAAGGGGGGGATGTGAGGGCCCAGGGGCCTACCATTGGAACTGTAATACCTCAGGGCAAAGTGACCAAGGTAAAAGAGAGACACCGCTCTGAATGCAATGGTGCCGCCCATGGGCATTTGCAGGCTCATGTTGATGCAGCACGTTTTGTCCGTATCACCCAGTTCAACTGCTGCATATTCCTTATATGTACTCCCTCGGAATGTTCCAACTCTCTTGTATCCATTTGGTCCTGTCTTACTGTAATGATCCTGCACTGTTCACCCCCACATTGTGTGCGCAGTCCCATTTTGGTCTCCCTCCCTGGACCCTCTTAATGGCAATCCACAGTGGTTAGAGTTCCACAAAAAATCCCACACTCACCTCGTTAACAAGCAGTTTAAGCAAGCCTGCTCCCAGCTCTGTTAGTGCAGGTCCCTCACACAGGCTTGCTGTGGACAGGCTGCAGCACAAGAACTGAGTGTACAAGGGAATGTGGCCTCTAATGAAAGGCATGAGTCCCACAGCCCACGCAACCCAAACCAATGCTTGCATGTCTCTACTTTTTCTGTCTTCGCTCAGTTCTCAAGCCACTTCCCCCATTTTCTCTGACTGCGTACATGGCTTCTCTCTCTCCTGTCTGCAAGTTAAGCTACATGCATAACCCCGCAGGAACAGCCTGACCCACAGGGAAGTGGCAGAGGACTCTTTGTCAGGATATACAGTGAGAGGACACGGAGGAATGGGATCAAACTGAAGGAAGTGGAAAAGATTTGATGATGGGAAGAAGTTCTTTACTCTCAGGGTGCTTGTCCCTGACACAGGGACCAGTGCACAGAGGCTGTGGATGCCCCATCCCCAGCAACATCCAAGGCCAGGTGGGACAGGGGCCGCAGCAACCTGAGACATTGCTCGTCTTGGAACCAGATCATCTTGAGGGTCCCTTCCAAGACAAACCATTCAAGGATTTGATCATTCTGCCATCCCCATCTCCCGCTGCACAGCACCCCTGAAACTTCAGTGACATCACAGCTCACAGGGGGTTCCAGGTGGAACGTCCAGGACCTGGAAACGAGCACAGCAGACACTTCACCGGCTGCCAAGAGTCAGTTGCTGCTCACCCTGCATTCTGACACTCAGCGCTGAGCTGCTGCTGCTGCCTGGGCTTTCCCTGCCGCCGGCTCTGGAGCGCCAATCCCAGCACAATGTGCTCTGCTGTGCCCATGGAGGTACAGTGCCATGCCAGGCAGGGGGCACCCAGCTTGGGCAGGCTGCAGCCATGTGGGAATGGATGGTGTGGGACAGGAAGCCCACTGGGAGATTGTGCTGCCCCTTGCAGACTGACAGAGACACTGTGGAGGAGATGGAAGTGGACCTGGGCCTGGATGAGGAAGAGATGATGGAGGTGGACTCCTCCTCTACTTCCATGCCCTCCCCTGTTGAGGACATGGAAGTAGACGAGGAGGACAACATCGAAGAGATGGAGGTGGATGAGGAGGATAACACAGAGGAGATGGAAGTTGACATAAAGGATGAGGAGGAGCCCATGGTCCTTGGATGAAGACGCAGCCCCACAGGTAAGACAGGCAGATGCTTCCCACGCCCTGCCCAAACACACACCAGGTCCCCTGATGCCAGGCTGGGGCTGGGCTGGATGGCCCCGCTCAGGGACACGGTGCCCGCAGGGGGCCTGGATTGTGCTGCCACAAGCACCAGCCCCGGCCTGCCCTGCGCTTGCCTGGGGCCACACCAGCCCTGCCAGCCCCGGCCCAGCCCCTGGGGCCCAGCAGCCAGCCCTTCTGGGCCCAGTGCAGGCGGCTGAGTCCAGCTCTGCTGCTTCCTTTCTTCCAGGACTGATACACATGATGGCACAGATGCCACGCCTTTGTAAATAAGTTTGAAAGTTTTGAAGATTTCTGTAAATACGTTTGAAAGTTTAGAAGATTTCTGCAAATACGTTCCTTCCGTTTGAAGTTCTCTGTAAATACGTTTTGAAGATTGTTAGCCCATCGGATCCTGTGTAAATATGTTCTGTACATTGTTGGTGTTGTTGTCATAACAATTGTTATAATGACACATATTCTGTAAATCCTAGATTTGCCGACCTTTGGCAAATAAATCCTGTTTCTTTTTAAAACCTGACTTCTCTTGGCCATTCCTTTGGGCACAGGCAGCCTTTGCACACTTGTGGGTTCCACGTGTTCCGCGTTCCCAGGGATGGAGGTCCCTGCAGGTGCTGTCACAGCCACCCCGGGGCTGGGGGTCCCTGTGCACAGGGGCTCCCACTGACACCACTCCTGGCCCTGGGCACTGCTGCTCTTCCTGGCCTGGGGCACAGCGCTGTCCCCAAGAGCTCAGCTCTCACCAGCTCTCACACAGGGGGCTCTCACAGCACTGGCCCCTGCAGCCATGCCACCAAAGCAGGCAGCAAACCTTCAGCCACCCTTCCTGCTGCAGCCACAGGCACTCCTGGGCCCAGAGCCACCAGCAGGCCACAGCCCTGCAAAATCCACCTGCACGCTCTCAAGGCCACCACTGCCTTGGAAACTGGGCCACCTGCACCTGGGCTACTGCAGGGGCTGATCTTTAAGCCTTGGTGCCTCCAAAGGCCCTGGGCTCTGCTTCCCAGCCTGCTCTGCACTGCCCTGAGCCCACATTGTTCCAGAGACAAAAGCCAGGCCAGGGCATCCTCACCCTTCCCACATTCCTGCTGCTGCCAGCGGCCACTGGCCCCTGGGCCCCACTCGGGTGACAGCTGCAGGGACAGGGCAGCCTGTGCTGGACAGGGGGCACGGGGCTTTGGGCCCCGCTGCGGCTGCTGCTGCTGCTGCTGCTGCTGCTGCTGGGGGCCATGGGCCCAACAGGGCCCCGAGCTCAGCCCCTGCCCGGGCAGCTGCCCCCAAAGCCCCACACTCCCCAAGCATCCCCATCGCTCCTGCCAGGGGAAATACCACGGGCTTCAGGAAAGAAATTCCCCATAGTGACTAAACCAAAGGGGAAAGTCAGCACCAGCTGATGTTTACAGCACCTTGACAAAGGTGGATGCAGGGCAGGTGAGATCTCCAGGGCCTCAGGCAGTGCCTGCTCTGCACGTGAGCGTGTGCGGCTGCTCCCAGTGGGACACAGCACCAGGCTCAGGCCAGCCCTCAGCCCCTCACAGCTGATCCCAAGGAGCAGGCTCAGAATGCATTTCCTGACCACTTCCTGTAGATATTTCAAAGGACTACATGTCACTGAAGGAAGTCACCTTGCACATTTAGGTTTGGTGTCATGGCATGAGAAGCCATGAAGGTGCCTCTGAATGTGCACTCAGGGCACTTCCACTGCCATCCCAAAGGGAACACAAAGGACAGGCCTCAGCTTTCAGCACTGCTGAGCTCCTCAATACAATGATATCTCAGTAGGACGCAAGGTTGTGGAGGCCCAGGGACCTATTACAGGAATTATAATACCGCACGACAAAAATGACAAATTACAATAAAGTGAGGCAGCCCTTTCAATGCAATGTTTTATCAGTTTTACCAAGGTTTACTGAATGCAGCATTGGTACCCTGCCGGAGCAACAGGGCCGGCTCAGCTGGTGAAGCCCAGGGGATATTTTGAAACATCTGCATCCAGCACCACCAGAGCAGTGAATGGGGGGACAGCCACCTGCAGTGCAGGATCCTTGGGTGATATTTTATTCCTGTGGGTGGGCCACCCTTTACATCAGGGGCAGCTCTGGGTAACAAATTATCCAAAGCTGAGAGGGACATATATGTTGGAGTTAGGGAGGTTCTCCTTTCAGAGTTGAAAACTTTCACTAAGGGAAGTTGGAAGTCATTTTTCCATTGGCTGTTTACAGAGTTCCCAGGTATTTCTGTGTATTCTTTTTGTCTTATAGCATTCTGAGACTGAGTCAGAGAAAGTCGCTATTTTTAGAAAACTCAGGGAGTGATAAGAGTCGCAAAATTTTTTCCCAATTTTTCATATGATTTATGGAGTTTTCTCAAGGGTTCAAAGTTCTTATATTCAATCCAGTCTTTGAGTTCCACCCCCCGCATTCCTGAACCCACTGAGACCATTAGGATGAGAGACAGAAACTGCTGTAAAGCACAGACAAGCCACCTGCTGTCTGCCATCTCCCCTCCTTCTCTACCCCCTGCCCAGGTCTGTTCTGATCACACAGGCCTGGATTCTACCCTAACCCATTCTCCACTACCTCTCCTCCCTTGATCCCCCTCAGATAGCTCACAAAATGGAGTCCCTCCTCTGGAGGGGGTTGTCAATGTCAAACTCCCTCCCACCCTCAGCTCTTTCATCGGGTCCTGCCCCTGTGTTGGGTCCTACCCCTGCGTCAGGTACCACCCCTGCATTGGGATCCAGCGCTTCCTTGCCTACTCCCGCTGCCCTACCCCCTCCAACTCAGCCCCTTGCGGATCCCACACTGTCAGAGCCGGAAGTGTGAGGGGCGGTAACCGGAAGGCCGCCATCTTGGCTACCAAAGGCCCACAACACCGGGCCTGGCCAGTCACCCCAAGGCCCCGCTCCTCTGCCAAAGAACAAGTTCCCTCTTCTGGAGAGGAGAGGGAAGGTTCATCCCACCTTCAGCATGAGCCTGAGGATTCTTGGCAGAGGACGGAGAAGCTGGCGGCTGAAGAGGGGGACTGGGAATTGGTAGCTAAAATACAAGCAGCACCGGTTCAGTAACAGAGTGGGGCTAAGCCCCAAAGGGAAGCTGTCCCACATGGGGAGATGAAAGACCATTATAAAGCAGCAAAAGGCCATGGGCGGTGCTCACTGTATTTTAATAACTTCCTAATTGGAGTCATTGCTGCACATGTAATGGGGTTCACGATCTGCGCCATTTTATGCACATCCTACTCCCTCCACTGAATTTGTTCTGTGAGAAGGAATGGGGAAAAATCTAACACAACAACTATTAAAAGACTATGCTAGGGACTACAGGTGGGCACACCTAACACTAGTCCATCTAGTCAGGGAGGAAGATTTCATTAAACCTGCGAATCACGCAAGACACCTTCCTGAGATGTGTTAGAAGAGATATAAGTGCTGCAAAGACAGCTCTCAAGCAGACACCCAATGGAACACCTACTCTAGATTTCACAGACATTCTGCAGGGACCTGGGCAATCCTTTCTAAAATGAATTGACCACCTTCCACAAGCAATAGAGAAACAAGTTGAACATCCAAAAGCCAGGAAGGTACTCCTTACTAAACTTTCTGAAATAAATGCTAACAACAACTGTAAAGACATTTTACCTTCTCTACCACTCAACACAAAGCCTACCTTTGCACAAATGGTCGAGGCATGCACGCTTAGGCCATCCCTACACTGTCACGCCAGCCAAGCTAAGGCTACCAGTCAGGGTGTAGTAGAGGTGCTAGTAGCCTCCCAAGTTATTCCCTGACATACGCATGAAAAAGGACCTGGCTTTAAGTGTAGGGAGATGGGGCATTTTCAACACCATTGTAAAAATAAAGGCTATTACCAGGGACCTTCTAGCTGTCACAGCCACTCTCCTCACTGCCCCCCTCGTCCACATGCTTTCAAATACCAGCAAAACCGGTGGCCTGCGGGAAACCCCACACAGACACAGAAAGGCCCCGCACAATGACACCAAACGCGAGGCCGTTCCGCCCCACTCTCCCCAACACCGTGGAGAATCAGCACAGCGACCTTCTCAGATCCAGCGGGACAGCTCGATCACTGCAGAAAACTCGACAGAAGACAGCTCTGCCCTGGAACCCAAAGGCAGCTGGCAAGAGCCTTTTCAATGCCAATCCACGATATTTATGTTCAGCATATTCCAACAGGCAAATACAGGCCTGAAGAACGGCCCAGAGACATTTTGATTTTAACCAACACCAGGGAAGGGATGGAGACACTCACTCTACTACCTGAGGTACTCGCCTTGATGTCTTTGCGGGAGATAACTGTCCAGGCTCTATGCTTATACCCTCCCCTTTTCATTCCAAAAGGAACAGTTACAGTTAGAGCCGACCTCCTACGGGACATGATCACCACACCAGCTGATCCAATGGTGATGTGGGCACAGACAACAGGCAGAAATAGACCCATTCTAAAGTGTGCTTTGTCATGTAAAGGGAGAAAGAGATGTCTTTCAGGACTATTAGATACAAGAGCTGATGTCACTGTAATTTCCTGCTCTGATAGGCTAAAACAATGGCCCCTGGTCCCAGCTGCTGGGGTAATTATTAGACACCAGGGAGCCACTACCAGCTTCTGGGGTCACAGTAACATCTTCAGGGAATGTCCTGAGGGCGCAGTTTCTGCAGTAAGATCTTTTGTCACCCGGGCACCAATAAAAATTTGAGGAGAAGACCTCTTGTCCCAAAGGGGGACAGGGCCAGAGATCCTCTCAACACCTCAGGATTTCTAGAGGGGGCCACTGAGCAGCGTGCCACACTTCAGTCAACCTGGAAGACCAACGACCCCATATGGGTGGATCAGTGGCCCCTCCCAGGCAGAAAGTTAAAGGCCCTGCAGTCCCTCATGCAGGAGCAGCTGTCTGTTGGCCACATTGTACCCTCTACTAGCCCCTGCAATGCACCTTTCATTATCATATGAAAGCCTGGCAAGGACAAGAGGCGGCTCCTGCAGGACCTCAGGAAAATCAATGAGGTCATCAAGGACAGGGGGTTCCCTCCAGTCCAGCCTGCGCTCAGCCTCCATGTTACCTCCGGATTGCCGATGGTGCGCCATGCCGTAGTTGTGGGTAGCAGTTTTTGGAGTCCTCCTATTTTTCGGATATCTTCTTTGCCATTTAGGCTGTGATTGATGGAGCCTGAGCATAGAAAGAGCATTGCTTTGAAGATTGCATGGGTTGAGATGTGAAGGAAGGCTAGTTCAGGGAGGTTTAGTCCAATTGTACCTATGATTACACTGTTATTGGCAGATGGTTGATATAAATCTTAATGACTACTTTTTTGACACCCCCATGCAACCCAATGACACCCTCCTGGGTTGCCTTTTCCATCACTAAATCGACAAGCACCTTTACAGAGGTACAAGTGGACTGTATTGCCTCAACAAATGAAGAGTAGCCCAAATATTTTTCAATGACTTGAAGTCTTAATTCTCTCGCCCTAATGCTAAACGTTTTCCGTTATATGGACCATATAATGAACATCCTAATGCTATCATTTCTCATTACATGGACGACACAGTCGTTTTTGCAGAAGCTCAGTTCATTCTGGATGTTGCAGTACACGATGTCATAACTGTGGTACAGGAGAAAGGTTTTAAGATTGCAGCAGATGAAGTTCAAAGGACAGCCCCTTGGAAGTGTCTCGGCCTAAAAACTGCAGAGAGAACCATCACACCACAAACACTGCAAATCCAGGACAACCCAAAGACTCTGCCAGAACCCCAAATGCTCTGTGGAAGCATCAGTTGGGTACATTCACTGCTGGGAATCACCACAGAAGATCTCATGCCACTGTTCCTGCTCCTTAAAGGCAGTGAAGGACTCGATTCCCGTGATCACTGACACCACAGGCAGAAGCAGCTGTACAAAAGGCATCCTGGGTGATTCAAACTAAACAGGCACACAGATACCACCCTAATTTTCCTTTCTCCCTGGCAATCCTTGGTGTAAGTCCAATATTTCATGCATTATTCTTTCAGGGGGACTCAACTATCTCAGATCCCCTCATAGAAATTGAATGCGTTTTCAGAGCACACCAACCTACTAAAATGATAACAACCCAACAGAAAGTTATTGCAGAACTATTGCAGGAAAACTAGAGAGCGTCTGTGCTCCCTTGCAGGAACAGACCTTGTGAATATATACTTACTTCTCAATCAAGAGCACCTCAATTGCCTACTTCAAACATCTGAACCACTGCAATATGCCTTAGATAGATTTTGGACAGGCAAGGATCAGCCACCAATTCTACCATCAAAACATTCCTGCGCTGCTCAGGATGTTCAAAATTACCCGAGACCCAGCAAGATCCATTGTAGCCACCTGGCCAAATTGTCAGGAACATGCCCTTGCTTCTGCCAGAGCTGGAGTCAGTCCAAGAGGACTAGAGAGTCTCCACATCTGGCAATCAGACACCACACACCAAGCCCCTTCTGGCAGACTAAAGTACATCCACCTCTCAATCAAAACCTTTTCCACTGGGATTTTTGCCTCTGCCCATGCTGGTGAAAAATCAAAGACGCTATAAACATTAATTTTTAAGTTTTTCCACCTAAGCATATCCACAGGAACTTAAAACTGATAATGCTCTTGCTTATACCTTGCACTGATTCCAACAAGTTTCTCACCACTGGGGTATAAAACATATCACAGGCATACCACACTCCACCACAGGACAGTCCAAAGCTGAGAAGGCCCACTGATCCATCAAAAGGATCCTTGATCAACTGAGAGGGGGAGTCCAGATATTATCTCCCATTGAGACACTGGCCAAGGCCTTTTACGTACTCAACTTTTTGAACAACTCATTTATTGGAAAAAGGCTCCCAATATTACCAGTTTGATTGTGCCTGGGCCAGTGTGACCCTCGCTGCTGGGCCAAAGGCAGCCACTGCGGTGTATCACCCCAGAGATACCTTGGCTTCTGGTGGTTGCAGCTGGGCACTGAACAAGCCCAGGCTTGTTAGGAACTCCATTTACCTCAGGAGGAATAGCTTCAGGCGATGGTGAAGAGAAAAAGGAGAGGATTCTGCTGGAGGGTTTAATGTCCAGAGGTTTATTCCATGGTTACAGAGGTCCGAACGTGAGCAACTGCTCCAACAGAACCTCGGCCGCATGCTCTGATCACCTTTTTAAGCTCAGGGACAGGGGAGGGGAGGTACAGGTGAGCCACCAACCAGGTGAGAGGGGCAGGGTCTCAGGGGAAGATGACACCCAGAAAGGCCAATGACCTCTGGGCATAGGGACATCCTTTGAACTTGACCAATCACACGACGCCTTGCTGTAATGTTAAGCCTGATTGAAAGGACTCACTCAGCATGGGGGCAAGGGGGAAGGGAGAGAGGTATAGGCACACCTGGGGAAGTGACCTGGAAGGCCAAAATTGGAAATTACAGCACGCCACAACATCTCCCCCTAGTTTTGTTTAAAAAGAAGAGGACTGTGTTTGTGTTGCAGAATGATTGCCAAACCATGGTTGGTAAATCAGTTCTTCCTCTACAGGAGGGTCAGTGTTTTCTACTGAGGCTTCCAGGTCATCCATTGGAGCACTGAGGGCTTCCAAATGGTAGACCTCAGGAGGGGGAGATGAGCTTGAAATTAACTTGAGGACCATGCGTTTGATTAGTCCAAAAACAATGCTAACAACTACAATAACTAAAATAAACAGCACTAAAAACACAGTTTTCAGAATAGATCCCAACCAGCCCGAGACTCCCCAGCCTTTGAACAGTCCATTCAGCCAGTTGTCAGTTTCTCTGTTGATGTCCAGGAGCCTTTGTCAAGGTAGTCCATATGTGGTTTGGGCGGAGGCACTATGCAGGAGGTCACAGGTGGGATGATCACGAGTAGGACGAGAAGCAGGCTCGGTCTCATGGCGTCTCGAGGCTACACACGAACAGTGGGATCTAAACTGGTAGAAAAACTTGAAACAAACATATATTATAAACTATTCCAGATAGGAGGCTTAAATGGAATTTCCTCCAGAGAACGTGTGCGGCGTTTTCTTCTCCAGACAGCATGAGCAACATGGGGTGCTTCTGTAGATTTCTCTGAGACCTTGGGAACATAGGGCTTTACCCATTTGGAAGGAACCCACCTTAAACCAGAGGGGGTGGACACACAGGCATATCCACGTCCCCAAGTAACCAATTTGTAGGGTCCCACCACTTTCCAAGTCTCAGGGTCCTTTACTAAAACCGGAGGTTTTTCTTTCATTAACCTACGATTGCTCCCCCCAAAGTGGCGTAGGATGGGTGGGTTCAGGCTGTCAAAAGAACAATTCAGAAAATTGATTGTGAATAGTGCCCTGGATAACCGGATGTGGGGAGGTTCCACCTTCAGAACCTGTTGTTGCTGGTCCAGGACCCTTTTAATATCACGGTGAGTTCTTTCTACAATGGCTTGACCTGTAGGGGAGTAGGGGATGCCAGTTTTGTGCACTACTCCCCATTGCTGCAGGAAGCTCCCTAATTCCTTGGATTTGTAAGCAGGCCCATTATCAGTTTTCAGCTCCTTGGGGATGCCCATGAAAGAAAAAGCCTGTAAGAGGTGCTTAATAGAATCAATAGATGATTCTCCTGTGTGGGCAGAAGCATAGACCACTACAGAAAAGGTATCTACACTAACATGAACATATTTCTGTCGTCCAAAAGACTGTATGTGTGTTACATCTGTTTGCCACAGTTCACAACTGTTCAGTGCCCTTGGGTTTGCTCCCTCACTCACTGTAGGGAGTGCATGTTGTTGGCAATTTGGGCATGTGGCCACAATCGCTTTGGCCTGTTCTCGAGTGATGTTAAACTGACGAACCAGGCCAGGTGCATTTTGGTGGAAAAGCTGGTGGCTGATTTTTGCCTGTTCAAAAACATTTGGGAGAGTGGCCATCACTGCAGGTGCAGCAAGAGCATCTGCCCTTCTGTTGCCTTCAGCGATAAACCCGGGCAAGTCAGTGTGTGACCTGACATGCATCACATAAAAAGGTTGCTCTCGGTGAGTGACTAACTTTACCAGTTTTGAGAGCAATTCGAAAAGTGTGATGTTAGACACATCTTGCAGTATTGCTTGATCTGCCCTGGATACTACTCCTGCCACGAATGCAGAGTCTGTAACCAGATTAAATGGTTCTGAGAACCTTTCAAAGGCCCTAACAACCGCAGCCAATTCAGCAACCTGAGGTGAACCTTCCACCTCAGCAATGTCTGTCTCCCACTGCTGAGTTTGAGGATCCTTCCAAGTCATAACGGACTTGTGGGACCTCCCGGATGCATCTGTGAAGACAGTTAGAGCCCTTTTTAAAGGTCTCCTACTTAGAGCACTTCTCAGTTTTAAGGTAAATTGAACATCTTGTTCGAACAATTTGTGAGCGGGCCGCGCTACCGAAATTTGTCCTGAGTAGGAATCCAGAGCAAACTGCAACACTTCATTTTCTTGAAACAATTGTTCCAGTATTTTCATAGTATTTTGACCTGATTTTAACTTAACTGGAATATGAATGCACTTAAAATCATATCCTGCTAACTCCCTGATCCGAGTCCTTGCTTTTCGGATCAGTTCCGCTATCAGCTCCTGAGGCTTTGTCAGTCTCTTGGACCTTTTGTGACTGAGGAAAACCCATTCTATGATCAAGAGAGGGTCCCTCTGGTCCCGGTCCTTTTTTGGTGTGTTCTTTCCCTTAGGTGTTTGTTTTTCCTCCCACTGGAAAATAATTCCATGGAGGTGTGGCAACTTACCTAGGATGATAAATTTGAATGGCAGGTCAGGCCAGCATCGGTTGGCCTGTCTTGTGGACATTGCAATCTGAACCTTTTCTAGAGCTTTCCGTGCCTCTGGGGTAACAGACCTAGGAGCACCTGGGTCCTCTCCCCCTTTCAATAAATTGAAAAGAGGGGCAAGGTCTTCATTAGTCAGACCGAGCCATGGTCTTACTCAATTCAAAGACCCACACAACTTGTGGACATCCGCAAAGGTCTTGATCTTTGGATTGATTTCTAGTTTTTGAGGAACAATGGTCCTATTTCCAATTTCTAAGCCCAAATACTTCCAAGGTGGCATCTTTTGAATTTTCTTTTCCTGGAGCTCGAACCCTGCAACAATCAATGCATCTATCATTAGGTCAAGCGCATGCGTGAGTAAATCATCATTGGGGGCACACACAAGGATATCATCCATATAATGATAGATGATGGCCTTCTCTGCGGCTGCACGTACTGGGGAAAGCAGGGAAGAGACATACCACTGGCAGATAGCTGGAGATACCTTTAATCCCTGAGGAAGAACGGTCCAATGGTACCTTTTCATAGGGGATTCCATATTAATAGAAGGAACTGAAAATGCAAAACGCACTGCATCGTCAGGGTGCAAGAGGATTTGGAAAAAACAATCTTTAATATCAATACCAGCTAATTTCCAATCTTGGGGAAGCATTGTTGGGGATGGCATACCAGGTTGGAGAGAACCCATATCTTCAATTACATTATTAATTTGTCGGAGGTCGTGAAGAAGTCGCCATCTCTTTTTGTCAGCTTTTTGGATGACAAACACTGGGGAGTTCCATGGGGACATGGTCTCCACAATGTGGCCCTTTTTTAGTTGCTCTTCTACTAGTTCCTGAAGCACCTTTATTTTTTGTTTACTTAGCGGCCACTGTTTCACCTGAACTGGTTTGTCTGTTTTCCACTTCAGTTTTTGGGTGGGGCACTGTTGTTCAATGACTGCTGCACAAATATGCTGTGGAGAGTCTGGAATATCAATTGTGACACCCCACTGGGCCATTAAATCTCTCCCTAACAAAGGTTCAGAATAATCCAACACAAATGGACGGATATTTGCCAATTGTCCGTTTGGTCCCTCAAATTGAATAATGCTTTTGGATTGTCTTGCCAATTGCAGACCTCCTACTCCTTGAAGGTGACCGGCAACATCTTGCAAAGGCCAATGTGCTGGCCAGTCTTGTACTGGAATCACTGTACAGTCTGCACCTGTGTCTACAAGCATCTCAATGCGTTTAGACTCCCCACCCCCACTGACATTACACCATAATTTGGGTTTGTCTTTCCCAATAACTTGTACTCGGGCGACTGTGGGTCCTTGTTTTTTGATATTTTCAGGTAAAGGTGGCACAGGGATAGCTTGTGCAACAATTTGTCCCTTGGGAAGAAACAGGGGTGGGTGGAAACAATGCAGGCCGAGAACAAATTGCTCAGGATCTGATGTTGTCATTCCCGGAGCAATTTCGATCTCTTGTGGTGTGTGTTTGGTGTCCCCAATGATGATGTACTTACAACGAATCCGGTTCCAAGTACCTTTCTGTTCAGGATTTACAGACACAAAATGCCAATCAGTGTCCTCCAGGGGGAGTGACTCAGTCAGCTGCAACCTGTAAGGCTCATTGACAGAAGACATGGTTAACACAGGATCACTTAAATCATACACAGTCTTTGAAGCACCTGCTTCACTTACACAAACATTAATATTGTCGCGCGCTTGATTTGTTTTGCTACCCCTATTCCCTTGGCCTGCTCTTTTTGTGTCTGCGCGCCTGGCAGGCCGGCGCTCTCTTTTCAGGTTTTCTGTTGTTGTTGACCCCCAGGGAGGGCTTGTAGTTCTCCTCCCCTGCCATTTCTGAATTCATCAAATTCCCTTTTCAGGGGGCACTGGTTACTCCAGTGCCCTAGGTTGTTACAAAGCAGGCATGGTTTTGTGGGCTCAGCCATTGCTGGTCTCTGCTGCTGCCCAGGGTATTGCTGTGCTGAGGGGAAAGGCACAGGGCTGGCAACGGCGACACGCTGAGGTGGTCTTGGCAGCAGCCTTGGTCTGGTGTCTTCAGCCACACTCATCAGAGGCACTTTCCTGTTACACACTAGAAGCATATCTTTGAGGGTTGCAGGAGGTTCAATAGGAAGGCTCAGGATTGTCGCTTGACACTGTTCATTTGCATTTGTAAATGCCATTTCTTCTAAAATCGCTTCCCTAGCATTCTCTTTTTTAACTTGTATTTCAATAGCTCTAGTTAACCTTTCTACAAATTTCAAAAAAGGCTCTGATGGTAGCTGTTTAATTTTACTATAGGGATCAAAAGGCCCCTCAGGTTGTAGGGAAAATAATGCTTTTTCAGCTGCTTCTTTTACTTTCTCGAGGGTTTCTGCAGGAATTGCAGTAGCTTGGATTGAGGGAGAAGACCATTGGCCCTCACCACAGAGGTGCTCAATGGTGATAGAGTTACCACTGTTGTCTTTGGCTGTGTTTGGGTCAGCATGCAAGCCTGGGAGAGCATCATTCAGCATTTGTTTACATGCTATTTCCCATAATTTGAATTCCCTGGAGGTCATGAGACAGGAAAAAAGCTGTTTTAAATCATGTGGAATCACTACAGTCCTACTCAATTCAGAATTTAAAAGGCCACGGAAATATGGACTGTGTGGACCATATTCTTTATGAGATTTACATATCTCTTTAATTAATTGTCATCCAAAAGAACTCCAATTAGCAGTTGGAGCTGCTCCCCCCTGAGCTGCAGGCTGAAAGGTAACAGGAGCCAGTGACAACATGAGACTATGCATTGAATCTGCTGTTCCCTGCTCTGTATCCCTTGAATTGGAAGCATTGGGATCACAGATACAGGTTTGGGGGATGGCAGTGGGTGTGTCCCCACCGTGGGAACCCGGGGAGGGGGCGGGGATGCAACGGGTACAGGGGGCGGGGACAGGGGGCCGGCAAGGGGCAGGGAAACTGTGGGAACAGGGGGCGGGGTCAGGGGGCAAGCAGGGGGCGGGGACACCTGGTGACATCACGTTAGCAGACGCCCCCTGGGAGGAATAGAGGGGTGGAGCTGAGGGTACGGCAGGAAAGGGAGGGGGAGGGGGGAAGGTATCACGAGGAACAGGAGGAGAGGGGGATGGGGCTGGAGTTTCGGGATGCTTAAGAGGATTTTGGGAAGAAGAAGACCAGGTTTGGGAAGATGCCACGTGGCATCCACAATCTTGTGGACCCCCTAGGGACTGGGGGCCATTTTGGGCATCACTGCTCTCTGGAAAGCTGACACATGCTATGGGTTTCAGAGGAGGGGACACAGGGAACTGGGAAAGGTTCCATGCAGCCTGGCCAGGGCCTTGTGGACAGGGCAACTCGGGCATTTCAACAGAGTTTGGGCGTCGACTTCCCAATGAGTTTGATCTGTTTAAAATACCAAGTTTTGGGGAAAGAGGTTTAGGGGTTTTAGAACTAGGAGAGGGAGAAACAGGGAGAGCAGAGGTACATGGCTTTACATTTGGCTTTTTCTCCATTTCCTTTTGTTTGAGCAATGCTGTTCGAATTTGTAAACTCCAAAACACAAATTTAGCTGAGGGTGCATTGCCAGATTCTCTTAAGGTTATCAATTCATTCCCAACTTTAACCCAGAATTGAATATTGTGGATTTCTTCAGGGGAGATTTGTGGGAAGTGGAGGAAAAGCCATCTTATAAACTGTTTAAATTTTCCTTTAGAGAACTTAACATTACCACTGTCCAAAATGCTAACAATATTATAATACACTCCTTTTTGTACAATGCTGAGTTTCAAACCCATGTTAGATGTAAAAAGCAAAGTACTAGATCCTGCCTGACTAAAAACAAAGCTAAAATCAGCTAAAGCTTTCAAAAAAAAAACACAGATCGGAAAGCGATAACGAGCCGACAAAAGCTTCACAATGCAGCTGTATATACTGCTTTTAAAATTCCCGGGCAGCAGCAGCAGGGCACACCCTGCCGAGCAGAGGCAGAAACTCCGCCGTGGAATGCAGCCCCCCCGCGGAGCAGAGAGAGCAGCCACGCCACGTGGCAAGCCGAAACCGGGGCCCCCCGTGCCACGTGTGCAGAGAACCCCCCCCCTTCCCCCACAGAGAGCTGAGAAAGAGAGTCCCCCGCGGCAAGAGAGCCGAGAGCCCCCCCTCCCCCGAACAGAGAGAGAGAGAGAGAGGCATCCCCCGACCACGTGGAGAGAGCCGAGCACGCTGCGCTGCAAAGCCGGGGGGAAGGGCAGAGTGCTCCCACTCTGGCGCGAATTTCAAAAGAGAGTAACACACACAGCAGAAAGCTAAAAGCGAGAACGCAATGAATTCCCATTTGTGGGGCTGCGCAGCCAAAAATGCAAAGGCAAAAAGGAACAGAACTCACGGCAGAGTCTGTTTTTGAGCTCCTGCTCTAACGAGAGCAGAGATACTTACCCGAAATGGAACCTGTAGCAGGCTGGGTACAGGCAGGTCTCCTCACCGGAACAGGACCTCTCTGTGGGCGAGAGAGGCTACCCTGTCCTCCCTCTGGAAAATCTGCTCACCAGAAAGGAGCTGGGCTTTCCACAGGTGCCGAACAGTCCACGAAACTTCTTCTGGGAATATTCCCAAAGTCTCTAGCTGAGGGCAATGCAACCAAAGCCCCTTTCAGCTGGATGCACGGCTGCTAGAAGCTTCTCCGAGGTACTGCAGGTCCGTCTCGGGCTGCAGAGTCACTTAGCCCACCTCAGGGACGCCAAATATTGGAAAAAAGGCTCCCAATATTACCAGTTAGATTGTGCCTGGGCCAGTCTGACACTCGCTGCTGGGCCAAAGGCAGCAACTGCGGTGTATCACCCCAGAGATACCTTGGCTTGCTGGAGATTGCAGCTGGGCACTGAACAAGTCCAGGCTGGTTAGGAACCCCGTTTACCTCAGGAGGAATAGCTTCAGGCGATGGTGAAGAGAAAAAGGAGAGGATTCTGCTGGAGGGTTTAATGTCCAGAGGTTTATTCCATGGTTACAGAGGTCTGAACGTGAGCAACTGCTCCAACAGAACCCGGCCGCATGGTCTCATTCACCTTTTAACCTCAGGGACAGGGGGAGGGGAGGTACAGGTGAGCCACCAACCAGGTGAGAGGGGCAGGGTCTCAGAGGAAGATGACACCCAGATAGGCCAATGACCTCTGGGCATAGGGGCATCCTTTGAACTTGACCAACCACACGACGCCTTGCTGGAATGTTAAGTCGGATTGACAGGACTCACTCAGCATGGGGGCAAGGGGGAAGGGAGAGACCTATAGGCACACCTGGGGGGATGACCTGGAAGGCCAAAATGGGACATTACAGCACACCACAACAATTGGGGACATTGGGGACATTGGAGACATTGAGGACATTGGGGACATTGAGGACATTGGGGACATTGGGGACATTGGAATGGTGGCACCTGGATTTGGGGACATCGAGATCTGGGACCCTGAGGACATTGAGGACATTGAGGTACATCAAGGACATGGAGAACATTGGGGGACATTGGAGGAACTGGGGACATTGGGGACATTGGGATATGGGACACTGGAATGGTGGCACTGGGCTTTGGGGACACTGAGGGACACTGAGGGACACTGAGGGACAGGGACTCGTCTGCTCCCAAATGTCCCTGAGGTCCCCAAGGGGCTCGGCCAGCACCTCCTGGCCACCCACGGTCACTGTCACCTGTGGGGACATTGGGGACATCGGGGACATTGTGGACATTGGGGACATTGGGGACATTGAGGGACATTGGGGACATTGAGGACCTTGGGGACAGTGAAAACACTGAGGGACACTGGGGACATTGGGGACATCGGGATATGGGACACTGGAATGGTGGCATTTGGATTTGGGACATCGAGACCTGGGACCCTGAGGACATTGAGGGACACCAAGGACATGGACAACATTGGGGACACTGAGGGACATTGGGGACATTGAGAACACTGAGGGACATTGGGGACACTGGGGACATTGGGGACATTGAGGGACATCGAGGACATTGAGGACACTGGGACATGGTGACATAGGGACAGGAGACCCAGCCACTGTCACCTGCCAGGGACACTTAAGGACATGGGGACAACAAAGAACAATGGGGACAGCAACAAGACAAAGCCACCACCGCCCACCCCGGGGGACAGAGCCACCTCCTGTCCCCTGTCCCCAAACCCCCCCAATGTCACCAATGTCCCCAATCCCTCCAATGTCCCCAACGCCCAAATGTCCCCCTGTCCCTGCTGTCCCCAATGTCCCCCAATGTCCCTGATGTTCCCAGTCCCTCCAATGTCCCCATTGTCTCCAATCCCCTACTGTCCCCAAATGTCCCCAATGTCCTCAAACCCCCTCAATGTCCCCAATGTCCTTGATAGCCTCAAATGTCCCCATTGTCCCTGATGTCCCCAATGTCCCCTCACTGTCCCCTCACTGTCCCCAATCCCCCCAGTGTCCCCCATGTCCCCATTGTCCCCAACCCCAAAATGTCCCCCTGTCCCCAACATCCTCAGCCCCCAATGTCCCCAAATCCCCTCAATGTCCCCAATGTCCCCAGTTTCCCCAGCGCCCCCAATGTCCCCAATCCCCCCAGTGTCCCCAATGTCCCCAATGTCCCCTAATGTCCCCAACCTCCTCGACGTCCCCAATGTCCCCAATGTCCCCAATGTCCCTTAATGTCCCCAACCTCCTCAATATCCCCAATCCCCCCAATGTCCCCAGTGTCCCCAATCCCCCTGCTGTCCCCACTGTCCCCAATGTCCCCTAATGTCCCCAACCTCCTCGATGTCCCCAATCCCCCCAATCTCCCCAATGTCCCCAATGTCCCCAACCCCCCCCTGTCCCCAACGCCCCCAGGGTCCCCTCACCATGGCGCGGGGTCCCCAATGTCCCCAAACCCCACAATGTCCCCAATGTCCCCACTGTCCCCAGTGTCCCCTCACTGTGTCCACTGTCCCCAGCGCTGGCGCTGCTCTTTGCCGAGGAGCCGGCCCTGCTGCTCGAGGTCCCCACTGTCCCCAATGTCCCCAAACCCCCCAATGTCCCCACTGTCCCCATTCCCCGCAATGTCCCCGCAATGTCCCCTCACGGTCCCCAACCCCCCCACTGTACCCAAATCCCCCCAATGTCCCCCAATGTCCCCCAGTGTCCCCAATGTCCCCAATCCCCCCGCTGTCCCCAATGTCCCCAGTGTCCCCTCACCATGGCGCGGGGGCCGTAGAGGCCGCTGTGGCCAATGGGGACACAGGTGACACCGGCGTCCTGGTAGTGGCAGCACACGGGGATGGCGGCCGCGGCCGGGACCTCGAGCAGCAGGGCCGGCTCCTCGGCAAAGAGCAGCGCCAGCGCTGGGGACAGTGAGGGGACATTGGGGACATTGGGGACATTGGGGACAGTGGGGACCTCGAGCAGCAGGGCCGGCTCCTCGGCAAAGAGCAGCGCCAGTGCTGGGGACAGTCAGGGGACATTGGGGACACTGGGGACACTGGGGACATTGGGAGGGTTGGGGACATTGGGGACAGTGGGGACATTGGGGGGTTTGGGGACATTGGGGACACTGGGGACATTATGGGGGTTGGGGACATTGGGGACAGTGGGGGGATTGGGGACATTGGGGGGATTGGGGACATTGGGGGGATTGGGGGGATTGGGGACAGTGAGGGGACACTGGGGACACTGGGGACAGTGAGCGGGCATTGGGGACATTTGGGATACATTGAGGGGACACTGGGGATGCGCTGGGGACACTGGGGATGCGCTGGGGACATTGGGGACACACAAGGGACATATTGAGGGTACATTGGGGACAATGGGACACATTGGGGACACACAGGGGACACACTGGGGACATTGGGGACACACAAGGGACACATTGAGGGGACATTGGGGACACTGAGGGGATATTGGGGACATTGGGCACACACTGGGGACACACTGAGGGGACAATTGGGGACACATTGAGGACACTGAGGACATTGAGGGCGTTGGGGGACATTGGGGAGACATTGAGGTGACACTGGGGACACATTGAGGTGACACTGGGGACACTGGGGTCACACATGGGACACATTGGGGACACTGAGGGGACATTGGCGACATTGGGGGGATTGAGTGCATTGGGGACAGTGGGGACACATTGAGGGAACACAGTGGGGACACATTGGGGACACATTGAGGGGACACATTTGGGACATTTTGGGGACAGTAGGGACATTGGGGGACATTGGGGACACAGAGGGGACATTGGGGGACATTGGGGGGATTGGGGACATTGGGGACAGTGGGGACACACTGGGGACACATTGGGGACACAGGGGACACTGGGGACATTGGGGTCACACAAGGGACACACTGGGGACACTGGGGGCATTAGGGACACTGGGGACACACTGGGGACACGCAGGGGGGGACAGCGCTGTCACTGACGTGTGACGCCGGCGGGCGGTGCAGGCGCGGTGACGGTGACGCCGCAGTTGCCCGCGAAGGCCATCTCCAGCAGGCAGCCCAGCAGGCCACCGTCGCTGACGTCATGGCCCGCCATCACCACGCGCTCTGGGGACACACACACGGGGCACCGAACGTCACCAAGGGTCACCAAGTGTCACCAAGGGGCACCTCGCGGTCTTGAAATGTCACCCATGGTCAGCAAGTGTCACCTCAGGGTCATCAAATGTCACCCAAGGTCATGAAATGTCACATCGGGGTCACCAAATGTCACCAAAGGGCACCTCGGGGTCTTGAAATGTCACCTCAGGGTCATAAAATGTCACATTGGGGTCACCAAATGTCACCAAGGGGCACCTCGGGGTCTTGAAATGTCACCTCAGGGTCACCAAATGTCACCTCAGGGCCATCAAATGTCACCTCAGGGTCCACAAATGTCACCCAAGGTCATGGAATGTCACCTCGGGGTCACCAAATGTCACCCAGGGCCACTAAACATCACGTCGGGGTCACCAAGTGTCACCCAAGGTCAGCAGATGTCACCCAAGGTCATGAAATGTCACATTGGGTCACCAAATGTCACCAAGGGGCACCTCGGGGTCTTGAAATGTCACCTCAGGGTCCACAAATGTCACCCAAGGTCAAGGAATGTCACCTCGGGGTCACCAAATGTCACCCAGGGCCACTGAACATCACGTTGGGGTCACCAAGCGTCACCCAAGGTCAGCAGATGTCACCCAAGGTCATGAAATGTCACACTGGGGTCTCCAAATGTCACCCAATGTCACCAAAGGGCACCTCGGGGTCTTGAAATGTCACCTCATTTTTATTTCTAGTTTATTTTTGTTCATTTCTACTTCTAATTCTATTTCCATTTTATCTTTATCTTCTTCACTTTTATTTTTTCTTTAATTTGAATTTCAATTTCAATTTTAATCTCTTAATTTTTATTTTTACATAAACTTTAAATTTTTCATTAATTTTCAATTTTTTGGCTTATTCATATTTCTATTTAATTTTGATCTTTGATTTTTATAAACTTTAAATTTTTTTATTTATTTTCAATTTTATTTTGGCTTATTCATATTTCTATTTAATGTCGATCTTTGTAATTTTAATTTTTTTCCTTCGATTTCCATTTCCATTTCGATTTCTTAAATTTTTACTTTTACTTAAACGGTCATTTAAATTTTTTATTTTCATTTGTGTTTATTTTTCAATTTAAATTTTATTTAATTTATTTTGATTTTATTTTGAGCTCACCCCCACCTGCCTCTCTCGGCTCCCATCCTCCTTGGCTCTGATCCCCCGGAACTTTCCGGAAGCCCCGGGAACCCCCCCGGCCTTTATTCAGCCCTGGGGGGGCAAATCCCAAATTTTGTATGGAATTCCTCCCCAAGTTATGACCTTTTATGGCATTGATGACCATATATGGAATTTATGACCTTTTACGGCATTTATGACCTTATATGGAATTTATGACCTTTTATGGCATTGATGACCATATATGGAATTTATTTCCTTACTTGGCATTTTTATATTATTCAATAAAAAATTTAATGTATAAATTTAAATTGATCTTTTATGGCATTTATGACCTTTTACCGCATTTATGACCTTATATGGAATTTATGACCTTATATGGCATTTATTTCCTTATTTGGCATTTTTTATATTTTTCAATATAAAATTTAATGTATGAATTTAATTTTACATTATTTATTGTTTCATTAAATTTATTATCTAAATATTTTCAATATGATTAATTGCATTAAACACATTGAAGGTCATAAAGCCCTTAATATATCTATTACTATTATAATTATAATTATAATAATAATTATTATTATTATTATTATTATTACTATTATTGTCGACGGAAGGGAACCAGGACATCAGTTTGATCATCACAGGCTCGATTTTATTGATCAGTACGGCGGGTTAAATACAGTTAATAATGAGCTTCATACATATTGCAAAAGTTGAGCTCAGGATTGGTCAGCTTGCATATCAGCACCTACGCCTACTTCTGCATTCCTATGGTTCTACTTTTGATACTTTCTACATATTCTTAGGATGTATTCAGGACTAATCTCAACTCCCTATCCTCATGTTGCAGCAAGGTCGCTGCTGACTCTTCCTTTTAGCTTGCTGACTGCTGACTTTTCTCCTTCAGTTTAACCAGTGGCATTATATCAGTGTGGCCTTTCTCAGCTAACCAATTATTAATAATGCTCTCCACATTTCCCCCGTTTTCTTCTTGTGCAAGGAGATTAGTTTGCCATGTTTTTGCTATTGTACGGCTGACCATGTCTTGGATACAGTTAAAGATACAAGGCAAAATAAGCAAAAACAGTAAAATTACACCCAGCAGTCCTATAGCATAGATCACAAGGTTCCTCAGCCACGGTCCGAGTCCCAGGCCTTTAAGCCATTCGTCAATTCCTAAACCGTCTTCTTCCTTAAGTTTGTGAAGTCCCTGTTGTAATTCTTTTATCTTAGTGTGAATGGACACTGAATGATCAGACAGATTCATGCAACACATTCCCTCGAACTCTTCACATCCATGTCCTTGTGCTAAGAGCAAAAAATCTACAGCAGCTCTATTTTGCAAAACAGCATGGTTAACACTTTGCACATCTGCAGTTAGCATGTCTAGAATTTGTGATGTCTTGTCCAGCTCATTCTTTGCCCAGCATCCTAATTGTTTTGCTAAATTCATGGCTTTATTGGCAGATCCTCCTGGTAAGATAGTTGAAACCACCACCTGTTTGAATGTGCCCCAAAACCGTGGATCTCCTATCTTGCTGCAGTCTAAGTCATGTATGCTACGTTTTCTCCTGTTTGAATTTTGACTCAGCTGCATTAGCAAGGACACATTAGGATGAAACAGTGACAATTTTCCCAAAAAACAGGGTCCACCTTGTGGTTTAGCTGGTATACCATTCCACGCCCTGTCTCCACAAATCAAGAATATTCCTGTGGGTAATTTCATTGGTGCTGTGATATTTGTGCCGTTACATTGACTGTAATGCTGTGGAGAGAATTCACTCACATTCAGGGATGAATCTAGGGTGGCCCATGTTTCTTTAGGTTGGTTTAAATTCTGAGCACCCGAAAGTTTGAAGCTAAACCATCCACCAGCTGTAGTGTTAGATATGCTGGCATTTGTACTTCCAAAAAGATCCAATTCCTCAGGAGGAGAATGCAAAGAGGTGTTAAGTGATTGGATTAGTAAGCATTGACGATAGCCATCACTCTGACCTGCAGTATACCCTTGTTGCACCGGCAATGTGATGTGTGACATGTTAGACATACATAAGGTTTGATTGTTTATCAAACTGCAAAATTCTCCCGGAGACCACACCGGAAGTCCCACCAGGCATGTTCGAAATGGGTTAGTGACTCCTCCAAGACTAAGACAAAGTGATGATTGGTTAGTTTGATTAGCAAGTGTTACCCATAAATTTTCCCTTGGTTGACTAAAGTGTGTTACTCCTACTGCTTCACTTGCTACAGCATTGAGCAGTATTACAAAAACAAACCTCATTTTTCTTTCTGCTTACTTTGCTTCTCCTTTTCTTCCTTCTGCTTACGTTGTTTTTTCTTTCTTCGCTGTCTTTTCCCTGGTTTGCTAGATTGTCTATTGTAAGGCTGAGTCAATTCTTGAATATACTGATCTAATTCTAAATCAGCATCCTAGCTCACAAGTATAGCACGAGGTAAGTTTGAAGGCAAATCAGCTTTGCAGCGAGCTGCTATGATGCGTGAGGCTCTAGTAATTTCAAATATTCTAAGGTTTTCCTGTAACTTCCACCTAAGATATGCTATAACCACTTGTTCTGCACTCTCAAAGAGCTGTAATCCTGTCCGTCCTGGCAGGCCAGTACTTTGTTCAAGAGCTCTAACCCAGATATGATTTCGAATCCACTTTCCAAAACAAGATGTACACCATAAATATCCCAATGACTTCTGTGAATACCAATAAACCTGATTACAATCTGCACAATGCAAAGCTACCCATGCATAGCATTTATCTTTATCCTTTTTGCAAACATAACAAGGAAGCGAATGTAAGTAAGGACCAGTATAAAATTCTGGTTCTTCAACCCAAAGCAACCAATTCAATGGTGGTGATCGCAAAGCCTCTTCAGCCTTTTTACTATATGAGGCTAACAGCTCAAGGTCCTTCTTTAACACAAGGTGTATCTTATTTCGTAATCGTAGTTCTTGTTTGTTATCCTCCTCAACAACTATATCCTCCCGAGGGTCCCACAACAGTAAAATTGTTCTAATCATAGAAAATTAATTAGCAATCACTGATACCCCTATTCAAATGAGTTCCCCTTTTTGCCTTCTTTTTCTTATCGGCCTTTAATCTTGCTGCTCCTAATTTCACTGGTCCTGCCACTTTCAAACTTAATTTTTGCAACTTATCAATGCAGCAATCTAATGCTCTATCAGGATCCCCTTGGAAGGGTCCTACATCTGAATGCTGTGTTAAAGGCACTAATTTCCTACACCTTATAGAAACTATACGTGATTTACTTTGAACCTTAATTCTATTTACAATACATTGTATTTCCCATCGATAATAAGCAAGAACCTTCTGTTCAGGAGACTCATAAAGATTTAGAGCTATATATGCGTTTTGCCCCGTTTGTCTCCTTAATTCATCTTGCCAGCTTTTTCCCCACGTATGCTCGTGTTCACAAGTACGACACCACAAATCCTGTAATAATGATTGTTCTATCCAAAAAGTTCTTTTACAACCCCCACAACGTAGAGCTATCCAGGCAGCACAATGTGAATTGTGACAGTCAAGGCAATGTAGTTTCGCTGGATCTGTTAAATGAAAAGTTGATAATGAGTCAATGAAACCAATCAACTCCTGGGCCGTCCGATAGTGACGTGTCAGTGCTCTGTCCACCGCTTCCGAGTACCCCTTCAATTGAAACAGTAGTGGTTGTAGGACTAGAAGCAGTTTCTTCCCCAGTCGCTCCTTGTCCTCCTCCGTAAGGTGATCCACCAGAGGCTGCATCAAAAACAGGTTTAGTCCACTTAGCAGGCACCCACAAAGGCCCTGTAGGTGAGGAAACACAAAGATACCCCCGACCCCAATATAATACTTTTGCAGGTTTTTCCCATAATCCTGTGCTTGGGTTCTTATACTTAACCCAGACCTCTGTTTCCTTAGTATTTTCCTGACCTGACCTCGGATGATGTTTCATTGCAGGGGGGGTATCATCTTCCCCAAAAATGCATTGATGATTAATCACATATAAAACCTTAGCCAAACATGCTTGTGGATCTGTCAAATCTTGATGTTTTTCAATATACTGCTTAAGGGTACCGTTTGCTCTTTCCCGTAAAGCTTTCCTTAACTGTATCAGTAACTCATACAATCGTTTATTATTCACTTCCTTAATTGCTGCTTCCTCTATTCGTTTGACTACTCCTGCAACATACATAGAGTCTGTGACCACATTTAAAGGCTCCTGTAAGTTGGACACCACCCATACTACTGCTAACAATTCCAAAGTTTGTAAGCTATCTGCAGGGTCTGCTGTGAGGAGTTGATGCTTCCATTGTCCTTTTTCTTGCCAGGTAACAGCAGCACGCCTTGATTTCTTTCCTGCATCTGTAAAAACTGTGATAGCTCCTTCTATGGGGTTTTCTTCTCTTAAGGGTCGAGTAATCCAGTTCCATTCTGTCATCCATTGCAAAACTCTAGGCACTAATTTACTAGTCTCTACTTTAGCAGGTGACATCAATAATGCTTCTTGTAAATTCTTTGAATTTATCAAGTACCAGTCCAAGGTTTCTTTTTCCATAGGCAATCTAATAGTAGCAGGTTCTCTACCATCCACTTCAAGAATTCTGAGACGCCCCTTTTTGATTAATGCAGCCAATTGTTCAATTTTTGAAGATATTGTTTTCTTATGCTGTAGTGGTGGTGATAACCATTCCAACACCCGTATCTCCCCCGTTTTCTTTTGCAACTGAGAGAGAGCACCAAGCAAGTGGCAAGGGCTATTCCAAATAGTAAGGTCAATGGGGTGGTCGAGTTGTCGACGAGACACATACCCTTGCTGTACACAGTTACTAATTTGCTGCAAGGCAAGATGATGCTCCTTTGTCAGGTGTACAGGAGTAGTAGGGTCCACACCTTTTAACAAAGGCTGTAGGGCTTCTAATAAGTGATTTGGTATTCCCACAATAGGCTTCAGCCACTGTAAGTCTCCCAGCAACTTCTGTGCATCATGTAGAGTTTTAATGTCCAATTGTAATTCCAATTTTTGTGGTATCACTATTTGATCCGTCAAAGTCCATCCCAAATATTTCCAGGGCTTTGTAGTCTGAATTTTCTCTGCAGCAATAACAAGTGAATATGCAGCAAGAGTATTTTTAATGGTGTTAATCTGTAAAGAGGAGAATGGCTGTTGCTGTGCAAACAAAATATCGTCCATGTAATGATATATTATAGTTGATGGCCATTTACGACGTAGTGGCTGTAATGCTGCATCAACATAAAGCTGACATAAAGTGGGGGAGTTGCGCATGCCCTGCGGAAGAGATGTCCATTCAAATCTTTTATCTGGTTCCCCACGATTTATTGCTGGTAAAGTAAAAGCAAATCTCTTCATGTCATCAGGATGCAGGCCAATAGTGAAAAAACAATCCTTTAGGTCAATAATTAAAAGTGGCCAGTGTTCTGGAATCATAGCTGGATTTGGAAGACCAGGCTGTAAGGCCCCCATTGGTTCCATTTGGTCATTTACAGCCCTCAAATCATGTATCAAACGATATTTCCCTGATTTCTTTTTGATTACAAAAATAGGTGTATTCCAAGGGCTTGTGGATAGTCGAAGGTGTCCCTTTGTATATTGTTCCTGTACCAATTCATGGGCATGCATAAGACTCTCCCCTTTTAATGGCCATTGCTTAACCATCACCGGTGTATCCGTTTTCCAGGTGAGTGGAATGGGGAAAGTCCAAGCAATGGCAATTACCCCAAAGGGTGCTGATTAGTTAACACCACTCCCAATTGTGTTAAAATGTCCCTTCCAATTAAACAGGAAACTGTAGGAGGCAGTTGAACAATTGAAAACACAGCAGATACTTGTTGATTCTCAATGCACACAGACAAAGACGGCGACCTGCTTGCCAATGTAAATCCTCCCACTCCTGTGAGCATGTTTGATGAAGGAAATAGAGGCCAATGTTGTGGCCAGGCTTCTGGAGAAATGATGCTAGTATCTGCTCCTGTATCCAATAATCCATAACGGGTTATGCTTTGATGCCCATAGGTAATTTCAACCTTTTGTTTTGGTCTATTTTGTAAATCCACAGTTAAAAGTGTAACACCAGTAGAGCCAAAACCTTTTTCATCCCGTGCTTGTCCAGTAAATGATTGTATTCCTGATGTCATTTGTGACAGTGGTACCAATTGTGCAATGCGTTGTCCTTTTGTAATTTTAATCGGAGGATAAAGGGTGTAAGCCATAATTTGTATTTCCCCTGTAAAGTCCGCATCGATAACACCAGGCAAAACAAATAATCCCAACATAGTTATAGAGGAACGTCCCAGCAATAATGCTCTACATGTTTGTCCATTTAGTATAAGAGGACCCTTTATTCCAGTGGGTATCCTCTCAGGCTGGTTCGTCATTAGTGTGACGTCTACTGCTGCTGATAAGTCCAAGCCGAGGCTCCCGGTTGTTGCGGGTTGCAGACAGGAGGTAGCAGCGATGTCACGGCGGCAGCTGGTGTCTCCGATGTCACGGCGGCAACTTGTGTCTGTCCCTCATTGCCGCATCGGTAACACTTGATGAATGGTCTCGAGCCTCTTTACGTGACTGCCAGTGAGCCGCTTTGGAGAGGAGCAAGAGCAGCTAACGCCTGATTTTGAGTAGACTATGCTTTTATAACCCTAATCCTAATTCCTTTAAGGCTTCTGCTATAAATGCCTGTGAAGCTGTTGGCATTAATGCCATTCACTCTAATGCTTCCTCAATAGTCCAATTTGCCCCTAAAGTAGCTAACACTCTTTGGGTTGCTGGATTGCTATTTTGCAAGGCACACCTGCTTCAATAGCGCCCTGCAACACCAGCCCGATCTATAGCAGTAGCTGCTCTATCGATAAAATTTCCAAATGATTCTTCCCTTCCTTGCTTAATACCCATATAAGCCGGTAACCCTCCTGGCTCTTTAACCATGTCTATTGCAGCACACACTAACGACATAGACTCTGTAAGTTTATCAGCTCCCGATATCATCTGTGCCTCTGTACGCAAATATGCCCCTAAGCCCATCAGCTCCTCTACTGTCACCCCATGTAATGGGTCTCCCTGGGCTCGTTGTACAGCAACCGATTCATTTACCAACGCGTGCCAATGGGCATTAAATAATAACTGCTGATGCTGAGTGAATATCAACCGAACTATTCCTCTTAAATCATTAGGACATAAAACCTGAGTATTAAAAAGATAATCTAACATTTGCTTAACAGGCTCACTTTTTACTCCAAACTGACTAACCGTAGAACATAGCTGAGTTAACAGCTTCCAATCTAAGGGAGTATATTCTGCTATATTATGCGTAAGGTTCCCCTGTGCATCATACTGTGGTGTGTATGTAACTGGACATGCAAGACTAGAAGCTATTTCCACCGCCTCACCATCCCCCATTTGCATTACTTCTTTTGCCAAAGCAGCCCAAGCTTCCCTCCTCTGTTTAGCCATCTCCCCCCATGGATCACGGTGTGCCCCTGGGATGGGATCTGGCCCTTTAAGGGTGCTATGCTGCTGGCGCTTCGGTGCAGACACCGAGTTTTCGCGCGGGGCGGGCAGTGAAGCAGAGGCTGGCTCGTGCGGGGGAAGTGGGAGCCCCCCCTCCCACGCTGGAGCTGACAGTGAAACCGGAGCCGGCTCAAGCGGAGCCAGCCTGCGGGGGGCAATCCGCCCCCCCGCTGGAGCCGGCTCGGGCAGGGGAGGTGACCCCCCCACCGAAGCTGTAACCTGAGCCGGCTCACTGAGGGGAAGCGGCGGAGGCAAGGCTGGCGGCGGAGGCGAAGCTGGCTTGCCCCACCCCCCACCATCCGACCCGCCTGAAGCTGGTGGCGGAGGCAAAGCTCTTACCCCCACCATCCGACTCGCCCTCCCCCTCTGACAGGAAAGGTGCAGACGGTTCCACTGCGCCTATAGAGAAATCCTCCACACCACTTTGCTGGGGACTCTTAGGCATAAGTACTTTAGTTACAGAGGGTGCCAGGGGATCATCTTCACGACCATACCCTATATTCCTCTTATGAGCTTCTGTCGCCCTTTCTGCTGCCTTTCTCTCAGAGACCTGCTGAAGTAACGTGTTATACACCACCCACCATAACTTCCCGAATTTCTTTGCTGACTTATCATCATCTAGTACTGTATCCCACAATATTTCCCCAAACTTTCTCCACTCTGATAACTCATGAACTGTATGAGGATTAGAAAAGATACCCTTAGCATGGCCATAAGCTAATAACCCTGGTAACTCCTTTTTTAAATCTATCCCTTTTATCCCACGCCGCTCTAAATAGGCGGTAAATAAATCATATGCCGCTTGCCTATCCATACCTATTAATCAGCGCGCGCTGTTGCAGCTCTCCAGGCTCCGGCGGACACGTATTGGCTGAAGTCACCATTGTGAACCTTAAGGGTGCTTCAAATTCCGGCACCGTCCCGGCTGCTGGGACCCAAACCCAACTTCCGGACCGTGGCGTAATCCCTTTTTCTTTTAATCCGAGAAAAAGGGCAGAGATTCGGTTATGCCCGCATTCTCCACCATTTGTCGACGGAAGGGAACCAGGACATCAGTTTGATCATCACAGGCTCGATTTTATTGATCAGTACGGCGGGTTAAATACAGTTAATAATGAGCTTCATACATATTGCAAAAGTTGAGCTCAGGATTGGTCAGCTTGCATATCAGCACCTACGCCTATTTCTGCATTCCTATGGTTCTACTTTTGATACTTTCTACATATTCTTAGGGTATATTCAGGACTAATCTCAACTCTATCCTCATGTTGCAGCAAGGTCACTGCTGACTCTTCCTTTTAGCTTGCTGACTGCTGACTTTTCTCCTTCAGTTTAACCAGTGGCATTATATCAGTGTGGCCTTTCTCAGCTAACCAATTATTAATAATGCTCTCCACATATTATTATTTTATTTTATTAAAATACTTATTATTTATTTTTTTATATTATCCAATATAAAATTTATTATATATAAATTTATTTTACATTATTTAATGTTTCATTTAATTTAATATCAAAATATTTTCAATATGTTTATTTATATATATTATATTTTTCTTTTATTTAAATATTTATTATTTCATTTTTTATATTATAAAATATAAAATATAAAATTTAATATATAAATTTAATTTCGCATTATTTAGTGTTTCATTTCATTTAATATCTAAATATTTTCAATATGTTTAATTATAGATATTATATTTTTTCGTTCAATTTAATGTTTATTATTTATTTTTTATATTATTCAATATAAAATTTAATAGACAAATTTATATTTACATTATTTAGTGTTTCATTACATTTAATATCTAAATATTTTCAATATGCTTAATTGCATTTAACCCATATAAGGTCATAAAGCCATTAATATATCTATTATTATTATTATTTTCTTTTATTTTAATATTTATTACTCAATTTTTTATATTATCCAATATAAAATTTAATATATAAATTTAATTTTACATTATTTAGTGTTTCATTAAATTTAATGTCTAAATATTTTCAATATATTTAATTATATATATTATATTTTTTCTTTTATTTTAATATTTAATTTTTTATATTATACAATATAAAATTTAATATATATAAATTTATTATACACTTTTTAGTGTTTCAATAAATTTAACAAAAATATTTTCAATATATTTAATTAAATATATTATCTATTTTTTTTAATTTTTAAATTTATTAATTAATTTTTTATTGTATCCAATATAAAATGTAATATATGAATTTATTTTACATTATTTCATTAAATTTAATATCTAAATATTTTCAATATATTAAATATTTTCACCTTTATTGTGTCATTTTTAACACTAAAAAGTGTAAAATTAAATTTATATATTAAATTTTATATTCGATAATATAAAAAAATGAAATAATAATAATTAAAATAAAAGAAAATAGATAAGATATTGAATTAAATATATAGAAAAAAAATTTATATTAAATTAAATGAAACAATAAATAGTGTAAAATTAAATTTATATAATATATTTTATATTGAATAATATAAAAAATTAAATAATATTAAAATTAAAAATATATAATATATATAATTAAATATATTGAAAATATTTTTATATTAAATTAATGAAACACTAAATAGTGTAAAATTAAAATTATATATTAAATTTTATATTGGATAATATAAAAAATTAATTAGTAAATAATAATATAAAAGAAAATAGATATAATATATATAATTAAATGTATTGAAAATATTTTTTTATTAAATTAAATGAAACACTAAATAATGTAAAATTAAATTTATATAATAAATTTTATATTGGATAATATAAAAAAATTAATAAATATTAAAATAAAAGAAAATAGATTATATCATTAAATATATTGAAAATATTTTTATATTAAATTAAATGAAACACTAAATAATGTAAAATTAAATTTATATAATAAATTTTATATTGGATAATATAAAAAATTAAATAATAATTATTAAAAGAAAATATATACTATATATAATTAAATATATTGAAAATGTTTTTATATTGAATTAAATGAAACACTAAATAATGTAAAATTGGAGTTATATATTAAATTTTATATTGGATAACATAAAAATGAAATAACAAATACTAAAATAAAAGAAAATAGATATAATTAAATATATTGAAAATATTTTTATATTAAATTAAACGGATCACTAAATAATGAAAAATTGAATTTATATATTCAATTTTATATTGGATAATATAAAAAAAATAAATAATGAATATTTTTGGGGTTCCAGGTGTTTCTGGGTCTCAGGTTGGATTTTATCGGTTCTGGGCTGGGCTTTGGGGTTCCAGGTTGGATTTTGTGGTTTCCGGGTTCGATTTTGGGGTTCCCAAATTTCAGAGTTTCAGGTTCGATTTTGAGGTTTCCAGGTTGGATTTTGGGGTTCCTGGGATGGATTTTGGGGTTCCCAAATTTCAGAGTTTCCAGGATGGATTTTGGGGTTCTTGGGATGAATTTTATGGTTTCCAGGATGGATGTTGGGGTTCCTGCTTGGATTTTTGGGGTTCCTGGGATGGATTCCAGAGTTCCAGGTGTCTCCTCATCTCAGGTTGGATTTCATTGGTTCCAGGTTGGATTTTGGGGTTTCTGGGATGGATTTTGGGGTTTCTGGGATGGATTTCAGGGCTCCAGGGTGAAATTTTGGGGTTTCCATGTTTGATTTTCACTTTTCCTCGGCTCCGTCCCCCATGCCCACCACCTTGAGGGCGCAGTCGAGCGCGGGGGCGCTGTGGGTCAGGCACCCCATGGACACGACGTCCACGTGGGGCCCCAGGAAGCTGCCCAGGCTCTCCAGGCCGATGCCCCCACTGGCCTCCACCAGCACCCGCGGGTGCGCGGCCTTGACGCGCGCGGCCGCCGCGTGCAGCGCCTGCAAAACAAGGAGAACGTCAAAAAACCCAAAATTTGGGGCTTTGCAACCCAAAACCTGCCCAGTTTTGGTCCCATTTTTTGGGTTTATCCCAATTTTTTTTTGTTTATTTCCCCATTTTTTTGGGGTTTTTTCCCATTTTTTGGGCGTTTATCCCCATTTCAAAAGGTCCACAGCCCCATTTTTGGGGTTTTCTTCCTATTTTTCGGGGTTTTTCTTCCTATTTTTTGGGGTTTCCCCACATTTTTGGGGGCTTTATCTCAATTTTTGGGGGTTTTTTCCCCCTGTTTTTTAGGGTTCATTCCTTTTTGTTTGTTTATTTTTCCCATTTTTGGGGTTTCATCCCAATTTTTGGGTTTATCCCAAATATTTGCACCATGTCCTCATTTTTGGGGTTTTTTTCCTTTTTTTTTTTTTTGTTTTTATTCCCATGTATTTTTTTATTTTTTCCCACATTTTGGTTTGGGTTTTTCCATTTTTCTGGCGTTTTCCCCCATTTTTTGTGGTTTTTTCCCCATTTCTTTGGGAATAATCCCATTTTTTGGACTTTATCCCTATTTTTGGTGTTTATCTCCATTTTGGGGGCTTTTATCCCCATTTTTTGGAGTTTTATCCCCATTTTGTGGGGGTTTTATCCCAATTTTTTGGCATTTATTCCAATTTTTTGGTTTTTTTTCTCACTTTTTGGACTTTACCCTAGTTTTTTGGCTTTTTTCCCCATTTTTGGCGGGTTCATCCCCCCTTTTTGGGTTTTTTCCTCATTTTTTTGGGGTTTTCTGCTTTTTTTTTTTTTTTGTTGATTCCCCATTTTTGAGGTTTATCCCAAATTTTTTTAATTCCCCCCCCCCCTTTTTTTTTTGTTTGGGATTTATCCAAATATTTTTTGATTTTTTTTCCCATTTTTTGTGGTTTTTTCCCCATTTCTTTGGGAATAATCCCATTTTTTGGACTTTATCCCTATTTTTGGTGTTTATCCCCATTTTGGGGGCTTTTATCCCCATTTTTTGGAGTTTTATCCCCATTTTGTGGGGGTTTTATCCCAATTTTTTGGCATTTATTCCAATTTTTTGGTTTTTTTCTCACTTTTTGGACTTTACCCTAGTTTTTTGGCGGGTTCATCCCCCCTTTTTGGGTTTTTTCCTCATTTTTTTGGGGTTTTCTGATTTTTTTTTTTTTTTGTTGATTCCCCATTTTTGGGGTTTATCCCAAATTTTTTTAATTTCCCCCCCCCCTTTTTTTTGTTTGGGATTTATCCAAATATTTTTAAAATTTTTTTCCCATTTTTATGGGTTTCTCCCCATTTTTGGAGTTTATCCGTGTGCAGATCCCGGTAAAAGGGGACAATGTCAGTGAACCCCAAAATTTGGGGTTGGGCGGGATTTGAACCCCAAATTGGGGTGTCCCTGCTCAAATTTGGGTTTTCCCCAAAAAATTCCCCACAAATCCGGGGAATTGAACCCAAAATTGGGGTGTCCCTGCTCAAATTTGGGTTTTTCCCATAAAAATCTCCACAAATCCGGGGATTTGAACCCAAAATTGGGGTGTCCCTGCTCAAATATGGGTTTTTTTCCATAAAAATCCCCACAAATTTGGGGATTGTTCCACCCAAAATTGGGGTGTCCACCCCCAAATCCCCCTTAAACCACAAACACCAAAAAATTGGGATTTTTCACCCAAAATTTGGGGTCTCTCCCACCCAGAAAAATCCCAAATTTGGGGGTTTCCAACCCAAAATTTGCCCAGTTTGGGTCCCCAGAAAAAATGATCAATTTTGGGATTGTTCTGCTTAAAATTGGGCATTCAAAATTGGGGTGCCCACCCCCAAATCCCCACTAAACCAGAAACCCCCAAAATTGGGATTTTCCACCCAAAATTTGGGGTCTAAGCTACCGAGAAAAACCCCAAAATTTGGGGTTTCCAACCCAAAATTTGCCCAATTTGGGCCCCTAAAAAAAAATTATCAATTCTGGGATTGTTTCACCCAAAATTGGGGTGTCCACCCCTAAATCCTCCTCCATTAAACCTCATCCATTAAACCAGAAATCCCAAAAATTTGGGATTTCCAACCCAAAATTTGCCCAGTTTGGGTCCTGAAGAAAATTTATCAATTTTGGGGTTGTTCTGCTTAAAATTGGGCATTCAAAATTGGGGTGTCCACCCCCAAATTCTACAAATCGCCCTTAAACCAGAAATCCCAAAAAGTTGGCATTTTCCACCCAACATTTGGGGCCCGACCCACCCAGAAAACCCCAAAATTTGGGACTTTCAACCTAAAATCTGCCCTAAAATTTGGGTCCCTAAAATATTTATCAATTCTGGGATTATTTGACCCCCCAAAAAACCCGATTTTTTGCAGTTATCTCCCCCAAATTTTCACCTTTTTTCCCCAAATTTTCGCCGTTTTCCCCCAGATTTTCACCGTTTTTCCCCAAATTTTTGCCATTTTTCCCCCCAAATGTTCGATTTTCGGGGTCCCCCGATATTTTGGGGCTCCCCCATGGGCTCAGAGCTCAAATCTCCACCATCCCCACCCCAATTTTGGCCCATTTTTGGGGTTTTCTCCCCCAAATTTTCACCATTTTTCCCCAAATTTTCACCTTTTTCCCAAAATTTTCACCTTTTCCCCCCAAATTTTCACCTTTTCCCCCCAAAATTTCGATTTTCGGGGTTCCCCAAATTTCGGGGCTCTCCCGTGGGCTCAGAGCTCAAATCTCCACCATCACCACCCCGATTTTTGGCCATTTTTTTGAGTTTCTCCCTCAAATTTTCACCGTTTTTCCCCAAATTTTCCCCTTTTCCCCCCAAAATTTCGATTTTCAGGGTTCCCCGATGTTTTGGGGCTCACCTCTAGGCTCAGGTTGTCGAGCAGGACGACGTCGGCCCCGGCCTCAGCCGCCTCCAGCGCCTGCTCGGCGCTCGCGCACTCCACGCCCAATTTCTGCGTGAAGCCCCCGGCCCGGCGCGCCCCCTCAATCAGCTGCAAAGACCCCAAAATAACCCCCAAAAATTAGGGATTTGCCCCCCAAAATTTGGGTTTTTCTATTCAAAATTAATCCTCAAAAATTGGGGATTTCTACTCGAAATTAATCCCCAAAAATTTGGAAATTAATCCCCAAAAATTGGGTTTTTCTATTCAAAATTAATGCCCAAAAATTAGGGATTTCTACTCAAAATTTATCCCCAAAAATTTGGAAATTAAATCCCAAAAATTGGGATTTTTTTCCCCCAAATGAATCCCCAAAAATTCGGAAATTAATGCCCAAAAATTGGGAATTTCCCACCCAAAACCTGGGAATTCCTACTCAAAATTAGTCTCCAAAAAATTGGGAATTTCCCCCCCAAACTCATCCCCAAAAATTCAGAAATTAATCTCCAAAAATTAAGAATTTGACTCCAAAATAAATACCCCAAAATTGGGGATTTCTACTCAAAAAAAATCCCCCAAAAATTGGGAATTTCTACTCAAAATTAATCAACAAAAATTCAGAAATGAATCCCCAAAAATTGGCAATTTCTGCCCCAAATTAATCCCCAAATATTGGGAATTTGTCCCCAAAATTCATCTGCAAAATTGGGGACTTCCCTCTGAAATTAATCCCCAAAAAATTCAGAAATTAATCCCCAAAAATTGGGAATTTCTACTCAAAATTCATCCCCAAAAATTCGGAAATTAATCCCCAAATGAATGGCCAAAAAATTGGGGATTTTCCCCAAAATTCATCCCCAAAAATTCAGAATTTCATCCCAAAATAAATCCCAAAAAATTGGGAATTTCCCCATAAATTCATCCCCAAAAATTGGGAATTTCCCCCCAAATTAACCCCCAAAAATTGGGAATTCCTACTCAAAATTCATCCCCAAAAATTTGGAAATTAATCCCCAAAAATTGGGAATTTTCACCAAAATTCATCCCCAAAAATTGGGAATTTCTGCCTCCAAAATTGGGAATTTTCACCAAAATTCATCCCCAAAAATTCGGAATTTCTGCCCCCAAAATTGGGAATTTTCACCAAAATTAAAACCCAAAAATTGGGAATTTTCACCAAAATTCATCCCCAAAAATTGGGAATTTCTGCCCCCAAAATTAGGAATTTTCACCAAAATTCATCCCCAAAAATTGGGAATTTTCCCCCCAAATTTGGGGTCTCGCTCCAACCAAAACCCCCACCCCCCAAATTTCGGGGTCCCCCCACCCCATTTCCCCCCATAATTTTCCCCAAATTTCGGGGTCTCCCCACCCCATTTTCCCCCCAAATTTCGGGGTATCCCCCAAATTTCCTCCTCATTTCACCTCCAATTTCGGGGTCCCACCGTGCCCAAACCGCCCCAAAATCGGGGTCCCCCCACACCTAAAACCACCCAAAAATCCCCCAAATTTTGGGGTGCTGCCCTTTGCCAGCGCTCCGGGATTGTCCAGAGCCCTCCCAAATTTGCCCCCCAAATTTCCTCCATTTTACCCCAAATTCGGGGTCCCCACAGCCCGAACCCCCCAAATTTTGCCTCCCAAATTTTGGGTTTCCCCACCCCATTTTCCATCCAATTTTTTTCCCATTTCTCCCCCATTTCCACCCAAATTTCCCCCATTTTCCCCCAAAATTTTCCCCCATTTCCCCCTCCAAATGTGGGGGTCCCCACAACCAGAACCCCCCAAATTTTGCCCCCAAATTCGGGGTCTCTCCACCCCATTTCTCCCCCAATTTTCCCCCCATTTCTCCGCCATTTTCCACCCAAATTTTGCCCCATTTCCCCCCAAATTTCGGGGTCTTCCACAACTAAAACCGCCCCAAATTCCCCCCAAATTTGGGGTCCTTACCCGTTTAACCCCTTCCTGTCCCTCACTCAGTTCCACCACCGCTCTGTGCTTGTCCTTGAGCAGCCCGGAGCCCCCATTTCCCCCCCAAATTTCCCCTCATTTTACCCCAAATTTTTCCCCATTTCTCCCCCATTTCCCCCCCAGATTTGGGGGTCCCCACAACCAGAACCCCCCCAAATTCTGTAGGGTCTCCCCACAACCAAAACTGCCCCAATTCAAGGGTCCCCCCACTCATTTCCCCCCCAGTTTAGGGGGTCCTCATCTGCCGGATCCCCCCGCATTCTCCCCCCCATTTCTCCTCCATTTTCCCCCCAAGTTTTTCCCCATTTCTCCCCCATTTTCACCCAATTTTTTCCCCAATTTCGGGGCTCTCCCACCCCCAAATTCCCCCAAATTTTGGGGTCCTCACCTGTGTCACCCCCTCCTCTGTCTCCCGTGCACTGCTCTGTGATTGTCCAGATGCCCCCTCCCCAAATTCCTGATCCCCCTCCCCATTTTCCACCCAAATTTTTTCCCCAATTTCGGGGTTCCCCCACCCCAAAACCCCCCAAAATTTGGGGTCCTTACCCGTTTAACCCCTTCCTGCCCGCTGTCGCTCTCTCTGTGATTGTCCCCCCAGATTTCCTCCCCATTTTCCACCCAAATTTTTCCCATTTCCCCCCACATTTCGGGGTTCCCCCGACCCAAAATTTGGGGGTTCTTACCCGTTTAACCCCTTCCTGCCCGCCGTCCATCTCGGCCACGGCCCTGTGCTTGTCCTTGAGCAGCCCAAACGCCCCCAGCCCCTCCCAAATTTCCCCTCATTTCCCCCCAAATTTCGGGGTCTCCCACAACCAAAACCCCCCCAAAATTGGGGTCCTTACCCGTTTAACCCCTTCCTGCCTGCCGCTCAGCTCCGCCACCGCTCTGTGATTGCCCCGATCCCCCCTCCCCATTTCCTTCAAATTTCCCCCATTTTACCCCAAATTTTTCCCCCATTTTTCCCCATTTGCCCCCCAGATTTGGGGGTCCCCACAACCAGAACCCCCCAAATTTTGCCCCCAAATTCGGGGTCTCCCCACCCTATTTCTCCCCCACTTCTCCCCAGTTTTCCACCCAAATTTCTCCCCATTTCCCACCCAAATTTTCCCTCATTTTCCCCCAAATTTCGGGGTCTCCCACAACCAAAACCGCCCCAAATCCCCCCAAAATTTGGGGTGCTCACCCGTTTAACCCCTTCGTGCCCACCTCCACTCATCTCGGCCATGGCCCTGTGCTTGTCCTTGAGCAGCCCGGACCCCCCATTTCCCCCCCAAATTTCCCCCATTTTACCCCAATTTTTTCCCCAATTTCGGGGGTCTCTCACCCCAAAATTTGGGGTGCTCACCCGTTTAACCCCTTCGTGCCCGCGTCCGCCCATCTCGGCCACAGCCCTGTGCTTGTCCTTGAGCAGCCCGGACCCCCCATTTCCCCCCCAAATTTCCCCTCATTTTTCCCCAATTTCGGGGGTCTCTCACCCCCAAATTTCGGGCTCCTTACCCGTTTAACCCCTTCGTGCCCGCCGCCCATCTCAGCCACGGCCCTGTGGTTGTCCTTGACGAGGCCGAAGGCCCCCAGGCCCTGGCGGTGCCCCTGCGCGCCCCCCACGCCCAGCGCGTACTTCTCGGCCGCCCTGAAGCCGGGCGTGCCCTTGCGCGTCCCCGCCACGACCCCTCCCCAATTCCGGCTCTCGGCGACGCCCCGGGCCCGGGCGGCCATGGAGGCCACGCCGCTGCAGCGGCCCAGGACGTTGAGGGCCGTGCGCTCGGCCAGGAGCAGCCCGGAAACGGGGCCGCGAACCTCGGCCAGCAGCGCCCGGCCCGGGCCCAGCCGGGAACCTTCGGGAACCTTCCAGAGCACGGAGCAGCCCGACACCGCGAACACCGCCTCGGCGAACGGGCAGCCGGCCAGCACCCCGAAAAACGGGGCGGGGGCGGGGTTAAATGCGGGGGTTTTGGGGTTAAATCCGGCGGTTTCGGGGTTAAATGCGGGGGTTTCGGGGTTTTTGACGAGGATGTGGGCGCGGATCTCGGCGTTCCCCAGCGGCGCCACGGTGGGGTCGGGCCAGGGCGCGTCCTCGTCCAGCCAGGAGCGCGCCAGGGCCCGCAGGCGGTGCGGGGGAGGGGGGGGGCGGCCAGGGGGTCCCCGAAGGGTCCGGGGGACCCGCGGGGTTCGGGGGCGCAGAGTCGGACATGGTGCGGAGAGACCTGGGGAGAGAGAAAGGGAATTAGGGGGAGGATATTGGGGTCCTTGGGGGGCATTTTGGGGGTCTTGGGGGGTCTCTGTGAGGATTTTGGGGGTCCCAGGAGGGTCCTTGAGGGGATTTTGGCGTCCCCATTGGGATCTATGGGGAGATTTTTGTGTCTGGGGGCGATTTTGGGGGTCCCAGGAAGGTCCCGGAGGGGCTTTGGGGGTCTTAGGGGGGTCCTGGAGGGGATTTGGGGGTGTGGGGAGGGGGCTTGGGGGGATTTTGGGGTCCCAGGGGCGTCTTTGGGGGTCCTTGAGGGGGTTTTGGGGTCCCAGGGGGGTCCTTGAGGGGGTTTTGGGGTCCCCATTGGGATCTCTGGGGAGATTTTGGGGTCTGGGGGGGATTTTGGGGGTTCCAGGAGGGTCCTTGGGGGGATTTTGGGGTGTGGGGAGGGGGTTTTGGGGAGATTTGGGGGATCCTTGGGGGGATTTTGGGGTCCCAGAAGGGGATTTGGGGTAATGGGGAGGGGGCTTGGAGGGGTTAATGGGGTCCCAGGGGAGATTTTGGGGTCCCCATTGGGATCTATGGGGAGATTTTTGGGTCTGGGGAGGATTTTGGGGATCCCAGGAGGGTCCTTGGGGGGATTTCGGGGTCCCCCTTGGTGTTTTTGGGGAGGTTTTGGGTCTGGGGGGGATTCTGGGGCTCCCTGGGGGGATTTGGGGCCGCTCTAGAGGAAATTTGGGGTCGGGTTTGGGGGATTTGGGCAAATTCGGGGCCGATTTTTGCCCCTTTTTTCCCATTTTAGGGATTTTTAGATCATTTTGTGTCAATTTTTGCCAATTTTGTGCCAATTTTTGCCCCTTTTTCCCCATTTTAGGGATTTTTAGACCATTTTGTTTCAATTTTGGTCAATTTCATGCCGTTTTTCCCCCTTTTTTTCTGGTTTTGGGGCGATTTTGTCTCAATTTTTGCCAATTTGGTGCCAATTTTTTCCCTTTAATTTCTGCTTTTGGGGCTTTTTAGCCGATTTTGTGTCAATTTTTGTCAATTTTGTGCCGATTTTCCCCCTTTTTTCCCATTTTAGGGATTTTTAGATCATTTTGTGTCAATTTTTGTCCATTTTGTGCCGTTTTTTCCCCCTTTTTTTCTGGTTTTGGGGCTTTTGGGGCGATTTTTTGTAAATTTTAGCCAATTTTCTGCCGATTTTCCCCCTTTTTTCTATTCTAGGGATTTTTAGACAATTTAGTGCCGATTTTTTGCTCTTTTTTCCCATTTTAGGGATCTTTAGAAGATTTTGAACCAATTTTGTGCCGAGTTTTCCCCTTTTTTTCCCGTTTTGGGCCGATTTCCATTGATTTTGTGTAATTTCAGCCGACTTTATGCCAATTTTTGCCAATTTTGTGCCGATTTTCCCCCTTTTTCCCCGTTTTGGGCCGATTTCCGCTGATTTTGGGTAATTTGTGTAATTTCAGCCGATTTTGTGCCGATTTTGGCCCTTTTTGCCCCAAATCCCGCGGTCCAGGGGCCATTTTGGGCCCGGCCCCGCCCCCTCCTCTCCCCCGCCCCTCCCCCGCCCCTCCCCCACTCACCGGGCGCGCGCCGGGCCCGAATGAGGCCCCGGGGGGGGAGGGGGGGGATCTTACCCGGGGGGCGGGGCCACAGCGCGGGCGCTGATTGGCTGCCGCCGCTGATTGGCTGCCACGCCCACCCCCAAAAAAAAAATCCGAAAAAACCCAAAAATAAACCCGGAAGTGTTTGAGGGGGGGGGGGGAGGGGAAATGGGGGAGGGGAAATTGGGGAAAAATGGGGGAAAATTGGGAAAAATTAGATTTGGGGTCATTTGGGGGACATTGGGGACAATGAGAAAAAAATGGGAAAAATGGGGGGAAAAGTTGACAAAAATTGGGGAAAATTGGGAAAAATGAGATTTGGGGACATTGGGGACAATGAGAAGGAAATGGGGAAAACTGGGGGAAAAATTGGGGAATATTTAGAAAAATGAAATTTGGGGACATTGGGGAAATTTGGGGGGAAATTTAGAAAAATGAGATTTGGGGACATTGGGGGGACATTGGGAAGAATGAGAAAAAAATGGGGAAAATTGGGGGAAAAATGGGGGGAAATGGGGAAAAACGGGGAAAATTGGGGAAAATGAGATTTGGGGACATTGGGGAAAAATTGAGGAAAATTTGGAGAAATGAGTTTTGGGGACATTGGGGACAATGAGAAAAAAAATGGGGAAAAATGGGGAAATTTAGAAAAATGAGGTTTGGGGACATTGGGGACATTGGGGACAATGAGAAAAAAATGAGAAAAATTGGGGAAAATTTAAAAAAAATGAGATTTGGGGACATTGGGGACAATGAGAAAAAAATGAGAAAAATTGGGGAAAATTTAAAAAAAATGAGATTTGGGGACATTGGGGTAAAATGGGGTAAAATGGGAGAAAATTGGGAAAAATTGGGGGAAATTTAGAAAAATGAGATCTGGGGACATTGGGGGAAAATGGGGGAAAATTGGGAAAAGTTGGGGGAAAATTGAGAAAAATCGGGGAAAATTTAGAAAATGAGATTTGGGGACATTGGGGAAAAATTGGGGAAAATTTGGAAAAAAATTGGAGGAAAATTGGTAAAAAATGGGAAAAATGAGATTTGGGGACATTGGGGGAAAATGGGGGAAAATGGGGGAAAATTGGGGAAAATGAGGTTTGGGGACAATGGGGGAAAATTAGGGAAAATTTGGGAAAAATTTGAGGGAAAATTGGTAAAAAATGGGGAAAATGAGATTTGGGGACATTGGGGAAAAATGGGGAAAAATGGGGAAAATTGGGAAAAATGAGATTTGGGGACATTGGGGACGTTGGGGAAAAATTGGGGGAAAATTGGGGAAAATTTAGAAAAATGAGATTTGGGGACATTGGGGGAAAAATGGGGAAAATTGGGGAAAATTGGGGGAAATGAGATTTGGGGACATTGGGGACAATGGGGAAAAATTGGGGAAAATTGGGGGAAAATTGGTAAAAAATGGGAAAAATGAGATTTGGGGACATTGGGGGAAAATTGGGAAAATTGGGAAAATGAGATTTGGGGACATTGGGGAAAAAATGGGGAAAATGGGGAAAATTGGGGAAAATGAGATTTGGGGACATTGGGGACAAATTGGGGAAAATGTTGGAAAAAATTGGGGGAAATTGGTAAAAAATGCGAAAAATGAGATTTGGGGACATTGGGGGAAAATTGGGGAAAATTGGGAAAAAAGAGATTTGGGGACATTGGGGACAATGAGAAAAAAATGGGGAAAATTGGGGGAAAATGGAGAAAAATTGGGGAAAATTTAGAAAAATGAGATTTGGGGACATTGGGGGAAAAATTGGGGGAAAATTGGGGGGGAAAATGGGGGAAAATGGGGAAAATTGGGGAAAATGAGATTTGGGGACATTGGGGACAATGGGGGAAAATTGGGGAAAATTTAGAAAAATGAGATTTGGGGCCATTGGAGAAAAAATGGGGAAAATTTGGGAAAAAATTGGGGGAAAATTGGTAAAAATGGGATAATTGGGGGGAAATTGGGGAAAATGAGATTTGGGGACATTGGGATCATTGGGGGAAAATGGGGGGAAATTGGGAAAAAAGAGATTTGGGGACATTGGGGACAATGAGAAAAAAATGGGGAAAATTGGGGGAAAATGGAGAAAAATTGGGGAAAATTTAGAAAAATGAGATTTGGGGACATTGGGGGAAAAATTGGGGGAAAATTGGGGGGGAAAATGGGGGAAAATGGGGAAAATTGGGGAAAATGAGATTTGGGGACATTGGGGACAATGGGGGAAAATTGGGGAAAATTTAGAAAAATGAGATTTGGGGACATTGGAGAAAAAATGGGGAAAATTTAGGAAAAAATTGGGGGAAAATTGGTAAAAATGGGATAATTGGGGGGAAATTGGGGAAAATGAGATTTGGGGACATTGGGATCATTGGGGGAAAATGGGGGGAAATTGGGAAAAAAGAGATTTGGGGACATTGGGGACACTGGGGGGACATTGGGGAAATTTGGGGGCAAATTGGGAAAAATGAGATTGGGGGGATTGGGGAAAAATTGGGGGAAAATTTGAAAAAATGA